>NC_084465.1:137761159-138424373 GCF_027409185.1 Cynocephalus volans
AGATTCAAGGCAGTTTTGGTGTCTGGTGAGGGCCTGTTGCCTGGTTCATAGATGGCACATTCTGGCTGTGTCCAAGGAAGGGGCAAGGGGTCTCCCTGGGCCTCTTTTATAAGGACACTAATCCCATTTGTGAGGGCTCTACCTTTATGACCTAATCACCTACCAAAGCTCTACTTTCTAACACCATCACCTTCTCACACTGGGAATTAGGTTTCAACATATGAATTTGGGGGGATGCAAACATTCAGACCATAGCATCTACCAAATCAAACAAGTAAAATTGAAATCTATAAAGCTTCAGCTTTGAAATTCAGTAGAAAGGCCTCTCTTCTCCAGAGCCTATTAAGTTGGTGTTAGGAGCCAAGTGAAAAATTCTTTATGAAGGAGTAAAAATGTTTGTATCAAACATAATGAGTTGGATCTTTCAAAAAATGCAAATTTATGGTTTTATTATTTTGCCCTTGGCAACTGTCTGATTCATACATAAGAATGACAAAATACTTCTGTAATCTAATAAAAAAAAAATAATGGGGCAAATACACTAGTTTTGAAATACTTTATCCCTATTCAGATGACTCTCCCCATGTTCTACTATTTCTGATTTTAAATTTGAGGAGACCTTTTCTGCTGCACCTGTCATCCTTGTAGTGTTCTCAGTAAGCTAAATCAGATAGGGGAAGAAACACTGAGATTTTCTCAACCATGGCTTTGTCACCATGTTGCTCCCTGGCTGGTGCAGTATTGTAAGATGAGCTGCTTTTGAAGACATCTTTGAAGAGAATGTCTGATCTCATTTGACATATATGATATGACTGTCTGAGAACTGTTCTATAATTTTATATCTTTGTAACCAACATCTTTTCATAGTCCCTCCCCCCCATACTCTCACTTTCTTCCTTATCTGTTTAGTTTCCATGATCCATGCAGACATTCTCAATGCTCTGCTCCTCCCTTCCTCTGTCTGCTAATCCCAAGCCGGGCTAACCCTGACTCTCATTGACTCTGCCCTTGAATTTAGGCAGGTGAACCTAGTGGGGGAAAAACACCACTGTGGGGACTGTGTTATTTGAAGTTTGTGATCACAAATACCTGCACTCCATTCTGCCTATTAATTCTATTTTCTTGGCCAATCTACTCTACCTCTCCTGAAAGGTCTCTTCCAACGCTTGCACTCAAATCTCCAACACTTTCTCCCTCCTCTTCATTCTCAGTTAATGATCTTTTGCCTAAATGCACCTGAGAAAATAACTCTCTAAAAAGACCTTCCTACTACTGCTACCATTAAATCTACGCACTGGTAACCAGATCACCTGCCTTCCTTCCTGTTATAGTGGGTGAACCAGTTAAGAGTCTATCTCAGCCAACCACTCTGTGCAAAGGGTTTCTTCCCCTCTGGCCCAACCAAAGACTTTGATCCTACAACTAATTATCCATGCTCTGTCTTGAAGCATCCTTTGTTTTCTCCTCTTACCTGTAATACCTTATACTCAAAGAAAGAAATAATGCCTTATTCCCACATCTTTTTGCAGGTGTGTTTTCATTTTTCCACTCTCTGCTAAAAACAAAATTTCCTTGAAAAAATTGTCTCTACCCCCCGTATCAAATTGTTTGCCTTTGTCTTTTTATTGAACTTATTTTATTCAGACTTATGACCCAATCCCGCCAATGAATTCACTCTAGTCACAATCATCAGTGGCCTCCACTTGACCAGATCCGATGAGTAATTCTCAGTCTTCATCTTACTTGGTCTCGTGTTGGCATTGGACCAAGTGAATCATTTCCTTCGTCTTGCAGATCACGACACTCTCCTGGTTTTTACTCTCTCTCACTGGTACTCCTTTGCTAGAGCCTCCTTTTTGCACACCTAAATGGTGAAATGCCCTAGGAATCAGTTTCCAGACCACATCTCCATCCATTCTTCTCAAGGGAATTTCACAAAACCACATGGCTTTAAAGACCATCTATATATGCTGACTTCCAAGTTTATATCTCTACTCAAACCTCTCTTCTGAACTCAGAAGGCATATACATATCTACCTGACCTCTGCACATCGATGTCCTACAGACTTCTCAAAATTAATATCCCCCAAAAAGTACTTTTTGTCTTCTCCTCCAAGCCCTCTCCTCCCTGAGTAGTCCCTTTCTCAGGAAGTGGAACTGCCATTCACCCAGTTCTCGGTCTCCAGCTGTCCCTCCAGCCCCCAGCTGGGCTCAGTCTGGGCTCCTTTCTTTCTCTCCAACAGAACATCAATCTATAGGTCAATTTTGTCCCCTTGGACTTTAAAATATATCCAGAATTCTACCACTTCTCAAGATTTTCTTCTACTAATACCTTAGAACAAGGCCTCTCTCTCCACTGAACTCCTGCAATAGTCTCAAAAATGATCTCTCTTTTTCTTCATTAGCTCCTTGCAGTCTCCACACCACAGACAGAATGCCACTTCTGAGATGTATATCAAATCATGGGACCTTTTCAAAGCCCTCCAATGGCTTCCCCTCACCATTAGAATAAAATTTAGTCCCTATAGTGACCTGGCCACTCAGAGGGCTCCAGGCACAGGCAGCTGTTCTTCCGTGGACCAAGTGCATCCCCACCTCAGGTCATTGGCCTGGATTTTCTTCCCCGGTGCTCACATGACTCACTCCCTCATTTTATGCTGCTCAAAGCCCATCTTTCTAAGAGACCTTCCCTGTTCATGTTACATAACATAGAACCTTTCCCTCCCTGTCTGTCATTCTTTATCCCCTTTCACAAAATGCAGGAAAATTGTATGTTGACATTTTTAATATTTGCTTACATTTCTATTACCTGCTTAGTTCCATGGGACCAAGATTTTGATTTGTTCACATGTATGTCCAGTGTCTGGAACTTGGCCTGGTACATGGGAGGTACTCACGAGATATTTGTTGAATGAATGGAAAATTTAACAAATTCTTATTATTTCCTCAGCAAATACCTGAAGACAGCAATTTGACAGAATTTTCTTTAACCTCAGCTGCAAACCGAGGTGGGGTGGCCTTCCCTTCAGGGTTCTAATCTTTTGTCATCCTTCCAGCTTGATTACTGGTAAATCCTCTGGATCTGTGTGGAATCGTCTTAAGATCACCCCCATCTAATGTTTATCAGAAGCTCATTGATGAGAAGCAATACTCAATGGGATTGGTTGAAGGATACAGAGTCCTTTGACTGCCTAAAACTCTGGAGGCCTGGTGGTTGGGAGCAAGCGCTTTGCAGTTTAACAGTCTGGGTTGGAATTCTATTTCTGCCGCTTGCGAGTTGCGTGGCCTTAACCAAATTGCTGAACCCTGAAGTTCGTTTCCTCATTTGTCACTCAGGGATAAAGAATAACAGTCTTCTTCATAACTGTTATGAGAACTGAACGCTGAGTGTCTGCACCCGTAAATGGGAGCTCTTTCTGTTATTCTGTTTCTTATCACTCCTGGGTCAAGGCAAATACCAGGGAGTTAAGGCTCATTCTCCCAACATGCCCCCCTTGCTCTGCCCAGATTATTTTATTGAATGATGCTGTGGTGTGAGACTTTTAGTTCCACTGAACGTCAGTCCGAGAAGCAGCTTTTTAAAACCCACTGTGGTATTTACCATAAGGATGCGGTCAGGAATGCTGAGCCTTTACACGATGTTCCTTTTTATGAGGCCTCCAGGAGGACTCTGCATCTGATGTGAGTGCCAGGCAGAGTTGCTCTTCTGAGCATTTGATTTATTTTAAGCTTATGGACAGTAAATTATGTAACTGACCAAGTTTCCCTTTTTGAGGTGGCTGCTAGAAAGCTTACAGACAAATTTATGGCTCGTTTGTAGGAAGCATATCGATTATTATGGGATGCATTTAAAGCCTCTTGTCTGCCTCTGTTTTGTGTCTCCATCTTTGTTTTTCTGCTTTTCTTCTTTTAATTCCTCTTCTATTTCATGCTACTTAAGTGTTATTTTTTAATTTGTTCTGAAACAAGGTGGAAAATAGATAAAGAGCTATAGACAGATAAAATACGGTTTTAAATAAGTTCATTTGTTACAGCTTCTCTATTTTAGAAATGTTACCTTTTTATAAGATGATACTTATGAAATAAAATGGATTTTCCAGTTGGTCACATTTCAGACTTTGCAAGAAAGGGAAAGGAGCAAGTTCAGGGATGGGGATGTTTTGCAGAAAGACAAGGGTGATCTAGGAAACAACTAGAAGGAGAACCATGGAAAGGCAGGCTGACTGTGGCTCAGAGTGGAAAGTGTCTCTTGTATGATTGGATTGGTTAATTAATTAACCATTATGTACTGGTCTGGGGTCAGCCTATGAAATTAATTTTTACCTTCCATAGAGAGCATAGAAAGGGGTTTAAGATCATGGGCTTAGGAGTCAAGTATCTGCATAGAAATTATGATTCTGCCATTGCCTGGGGCAATGGACTTGACTTCACAGTGCCTCAATTTCTTCATTTGTAAAATAGAGATAAAAGTAGTACCTACCTCTTAGGATTCTCATAAGAATCAAGGGAAAATCTGTGTGATACGTTCAGAAAGGTGACTAGAGCATAATAGAGGTCAATGCCTGTTAGCTGTTGTACTTCTTACCTTCTGGACTTGAGCCCATGGATTTTCAAAAAGTTGCAGATTGTCAGTTTCTAAATGAATTGCATAGTAGGGATAGTCAGATAGTGGTGGGGCTTGATGTGGATGGCAACCTCTATGACAGCAAGGGTTTCAATAAAAATATATACGGTTTATAGATAGGTCATGGAATTCTAAAATCTATCAGGAGTATTTTATAGCACATTTGCAGCAAATGTGTGTTTCCTTTTCTTGGTCTTTCTAAACAAGGAGGAAATCACAATAGCTGCTGGGAAGTATTCTATCACGTCATGCTATGAATAGTGTGCTGTACCTTTTTTCACCCAAGGGACAGTGTTTTCTTTCTTATATACACGTTGCATTTGCTTGTAGCTGTAATGAATGCAATGAACTGGTCAAATATATCCTCTGAAAAAATAGGGTGATGTGGAAAATTCTAAGAAATGAATGTTCTTGGCCTTTCCCCCTCTTCTTCCTCACTTCCTCCGCTTCCCATAATACAGAGAGTTTTGCCTTGGTCTGCTCAGTGTTTCTCTCTCCACCAGCATCTAATAATCTTTGTTATTACCTGCCACTCTGTGGTACAAAAGCTAAAGTTTGGGTAGAGAAAGGTTGGGCTGAAGATATAGAATAAAAGGGATAGAGATTTTGTTTGCTGGCTCTCTTTGTTCGGAATCTGAGTAGGAGGTGAAATGAGGAAAACTAAAGGAAAATAAAAAGCTACAGAAACTAAGCTGAGCTACCCAATCCAGAGCTGGTGGGCGCGGATTGAAGAAAAGAGTCAGGAAACTGAGTGCCTGGGAGAGTTAGTTTTTGATGTTTTTGTTTGTGTTGGAAAATAGAGGTGGGGGCTTTCAGGTATGAGAGAATTGGGAGGAAAGGACAAAGACTTTT
The DNA here is from genome assembly GCF_027409185.1 of Cynocephalus volans. Classification (NCBI taxonomy): domain Eukaryota; kingdom Metazoa; phylum Chordata; class Mammalia; order Dermoptera; family Cynocephalidae; genus Cynocephalus; species Cynocephalus volans. The sequence goes on from NC_084465.1 coordinate 137,766,636, forward strand.
GAGAAGCGTTGCTGTGGATTATAGGATTCTTTGTTATGTTCTTTGAGCTATGCAATTAATGTTTGGCATTTGTATTAGTCTGTTTCTGTTGCTTATAACAAAATACTGGGAAATTTGTTGCTTACAGTTTTCAGTTTTGGACTTTACAGTCCAAAGTCCAGGAAGCAAATCTGGTGAGGGTCTTCTTGGTGGTGGCTTTACAACAATATGAGGGTCTCACATGGCAGAAAATAGCAGAGCAGAGAGAGAAAGAGAGAGACTCTCATGTGCCCTCCTTTTAAAGCCTCTAGGACTGTGCCAAGACCAACATTATTAATCCATTCATTAGGGCATGGTCCTCAGAATCTAATCAGCTCTTCAAGGCCCCATCTTTCAATTACCATAATAGGATTTTCCACCGTATTAACACCTTCACAGTGCGGACCAAGCCTCCAACACACTAAATTTTGGGGAGACACAATTCAATCCATAATAGCATTTGATTTTAAATTACTTTTTTGTTGTCTGGATTGAACTTCTTCCACTCTAACTGGGCTGTAAGGGAACTGGGATTTATTTGAGTTACATAGTTTTCTCACAATCTTGAATGTAGCATGTGTAGTCTAACTTTATAACGCAAAATGTGCTTTAAACTTGAAAACTAATACATGTTCCATGATTCTTAGCAATTTAGAAGTATGACTTCTTCTCCCCTAATTACATCGCATGTAGTTATTTTATTTACTTCTGCTGCTATCTGTGTATACGTGGTAAAGAAACAAATTACTGAGAAACAGATCACTTTTATTACTGAGAAGAAATGCTTTGTACTTGGTCTGGGGGAAAAAAACAAAACAAAGAAATCAGAAGGTCAAAAGAGAATCCTTGGTGAGAAATAAACAACAATTAGAGAAAGAATGAAGGTTTTCAGTTCTGTAGAAGCTGGAATAAAACAGAGTGGTGTTTTTTTGGTGGCTAAAGTGTAGTTCAGTGTAAGTTGCAAGGGGCTAGATAGAGATTCTCTTTAGTATCCTAAGGGGAGAAATGAGGATTGGACCAAGAATGGTAGCAAACTGGAACCGATATCTGATATGAAGATAAAGATTTATTACAGATTGTACTGCAGGAGACTGAACTGTAGTAATGATGGAAATGTCCAGAAATGAGAGAATTTGGGAACATATATCTTTTACATTGGTTTTTTGTTGTTGTTGTTTTCTGTACTTGCACTTTCTATTTTAATTCCTAAATATCTCATAGATTCACCCACTTCTCTTAGCTTCCACCTCTACCTCCTTCATACAAGATACCATCATCTTTCACTTGGATAATTGCAGTAGTTTCCTAGCTAGTCTCCCTTCCTCCTCTGTAGCCATCTTCCCATCAGGCTTCAACTTCACTGCCAAAGAGTATTTTAAATGATACAAATCTGATCACGCCTCTCGGCTGTCTGAATGAAATCCCATTGTTCTTAGTACAAAGATAAAAACCCTCAGCATGGTCTTCATGATTTGATGATCACCTGCCTCTCTAGCATCTGGTCCTGCTCTCTCTCTCCCTCTCTCTTACTTGATGCTCCAGCTGCTTAAACAGCATTCTCTCTTCCGCCACAAAGACCTCTGCAAAGAATCTTCCTTCCATTCGGAATGGCTGCTATATTCCCTCTCCCTTCCTCATCTTCCCTACATTTATTTATTTCCGTCCCACATTCAGACCTCTTAGCTCAAATAATCCTTCTCCAGAGACTCCTTTTCTGACTCTTCTAATCCTAGAGATGTCAACCTGCTCCACATTTCCATGAAAATCTATACTTTCATTCAAAGAACATATCAGTTTGCAATTACAGTGTGATCTTGCCCCTGGATTTTGCACTCCCTGGAGTCAAGGACCGTGGTTATTTACTTGTCCTTTTACTACTGGTGTCCAACACAGACATGCTCTGGTGAGCAGTGCTCCACTGATATTGTGGACTGAATGGATGGATATAGACATTTTATTATTATTTTTTGTTTTGTTTTTACTGAAATTACCAAAGATGTGTTCTAGGCTCTGCGTGACTGCAGTTACAACAACATACTATGAAGGCAGAGTCTCATGAGTGGGCTGGAGTGTTTGTTGAGGGAGGGACACTTCTTTCCTGAAGCCACAACCACAAAAAGAGCCAGAAGCACTCAAGCAGAGCCAGCCCCAACAGGAAACCTTCAGTGCCACTAGAGAGGCTCCTCTAGATCTGGTTTTATTCCTTATTATCAAAGAGTTTCCTTCTAAGAAGAAGCACTTTATCCAGTGCTTAACCTCCACTTTGTGCTTTATCTCTCGTAACAGTAATGTAGAAAGTGAACAGTAATGAAACCTGAATTCTCATGCTTTATAAATGCTGCCCAGAAATAAATCTCCTGGACTTTTTAAAAAATACCTGGCAGTGACATCATACACATTTCTCTGTGATTATTTTTAATTTGTTGGTTTTGTCCTCCTACCTCTCATTGTTGTTTTTCAATAGTTTACTTTGAATATGTATTAGAAAAAAATAGCTAATTTAATAATTCATTAGGTTATTTATTTATTTATTTTTTTAATTTTAATTTTTTTTTTTTTAAAGATGACTGGTAAGGGGATCCTAACCCTTGACTTGGTGTTGTCAGCACCACGCTCTCCCCAGTGAGCTAACCAGCCATCCCTATAGAGGGATCTGAACCCACGGCTTTGGGGTTATCAGCACCACACTCTCCCAAGTGAGCCACGAGCCGGCCTTTAGGTTTGTAATTTAGATATATGAACCAAGCAGCTGGTTTTATTGACTTTATTTGATTTGATTATTTAGTAGTTGGATATTTATTACAGGCAAGTATAGAAGCTCAAAAGCTTCAAATTTCTTACTGAGATGGAACTATTTGACCATTTCTTTTAGACCAAACAGTCTGGAGATTGATTCCTACTCCTTAATAAAACAACAGGTATTCTCTCATTTAAAAGCTCCATTAATTCTGTATGTCCTACCAGGTAAACACGAAACTCTTGGCCATGGTGTTCAGAGTGGTTCACAGCCTCGTCCCAGCCCGGCCTCCTGACCCTCCGGTGCACTCTTTCTTCTCTTTTCTCTTTCCCCTGTCCTACTCTCCCACCTCCGCCACAGACTTAGATTCTGTGAATTAATTATTCACTTGGGAAATATTTTGGGATACTTTTAAAATACAGGCGTAGCTTCTGTAACTGAGGGTAACATAAAAGCTACGTCAACAGCATAGGACTTTATTTCCTTTTCGTGGTACAGTGCCCACGGAAGCACAGTCAGGCTGATGTAGGCTCTATCTTGTTGCTCTGTCCTGAGGGTGCAGTTTTCTTCTCATCATAAATGCTGTCCCAGCTCTCAGGCCAGCAGGAAAGGGGAGAAGAACTGGGGGAGGCATGCTCCATTCTGTCTGAGGACTTGACTAGGGTGTTGGCACAAGCCATTTCTGCTTCTGTCCCATTGATCAGAATCTAGTCACAGAGTCATCCAAGTTGCACGGGTGGCTGGGATGTCTGTCTTAGTCCAGCAGTCAGTGTCCACTTCTGTTACTATAGAAGAGGGAGAAAATGGGTAATGAGGGGACAACAATGAAACGTTGTCATGCCTACACGTGTCGGTTATTGTGCTAAGTGATAGGGATAGAGAGATAATAGAGAATGAATTTGGGGGAGAACTCAGTTTAGTTGGAGGACTTTGAGTATAACCCTGTTGTCTGAATGTACCATGAACTTTTAATCTATGTACATTCTTCTTGCACATTCTATATAAACAGAATTTATTCTGTGCCTATGCTGTGTGTCGTCTTCTGTCTCTTTGCATTTGTTGCCCTGTTGCCTGGGACTCTTTCTGTCCTCATTTTCCACTGGATGCAATTCTGCCCATTCTGCAAAGGCTAGCTCAGATGTCCCCAACCTTTGTGAAGTCCTCAGTGTCCCTCCCAGGGACAGTTAGGAGTTAAGTTCTCGGTGTTCCCATGCACTTAGACACTGTGTTCTCTTTCCTCTGTTGTGTCACAAGTGCTTACGAGCATATGTGGACTGTATTTTATTCATTTCATATCCCCAGTCCCTTAGCACAGTGCTGAGCAAATAGAAGGTGCTCAATAAATGTTTGCTGAGTCAAATTAGTGAGTGCTTAGCATCCTTTCGGGGATTCTTGAATGGCAAGGTGGGTAGAATCTCTAATGAGCTGGGGAATCTATCTCATATTGTGTATAAAAACATCATAGTTGACAAAAAGCTCCGTGAATATCAAATCAAATTCAAAATCATAGAACAGATAGATCATTTCCCCAGTATTTCCATCTCATTCTAACTTTGAGGTAATTTTTATTCCTTATTTCTGTTCAGTTATCCTTGTAATTGTGTGGTAGTTGAGGCGATGAAGAGGCCTTAAGAAAAAACTTGAATTTGAATTCTGTGTTCTCTTGTATTATTTACTATATTTTTCACAAAAGTTTCTTTAAAAAATCAAATTGAAATCCTACGTACTTGGAATATATCTTGTATAATCTAGAAAATGCTGAGTTTTTGCCAAGACTTACTTCAAAAGCCGATTTGCAGTGTAATTCGGAAATTTTCTTTTGCTCTAGGTTTCTGATTTAATCACAAAAATATCCTTCTTTCCTATCTATCTTTTATCTACAATTTCCCTTTTGGATCTTCAAATACATGGAGGATTAATTAGTGTATGATAAAGCCATAGAATTTCTACAGATTATTCAAATTCTATAAATTATGGGTGTTACTTATACTATTGATTATATTACTAATAGACAAAACACTTAACCATTTTGGGCCTCAGTTACTTTATCAATCAAATAAAAAGATTGGACTAAGGCAGGAAGTGTCTTCAACTCTAATAGCCAATTAGACTATTAATAATAATATAGTTATTACATTAAATCATAGATTTTTAAAAATATTGGTAAAGTGTTGAGAATTAATAGGCTTTCATTTTCCATGGGACTAAAGAGCATAATGGTGGTTGATTTCAATCTGTGACATGAAATAATTACTATGCCTTCTTAAGTGGCAACAGTATATGGAGTGAACTGGGCGTGGGGGCAAATTTGGATCAGTAGCTATCACACACTAAAAGGTTATGTGAATCATTGCTTATTAGAATGGTTGGTATCATACAGATTAATAGTTGGATCCCCAAATGCCTTAATGATTCATCTTTTTAGGTGTGACATGTACAAGGCCTTTTGGGACAAATGTTAGGGTCAGCTCAGTCTCAAAACTGTGTCTTTAGGGAAGGATGTAAATAACAGCACACAAGGAGTATTGATTTGTAAGCTCTGGAGCTTTCAAGGTAGACTTATTTAGTTTACTGTGTCTAAATCATAGGTGATATATTATCTAATTAGCAATGACGTCCGACTTTGATCAAATTCGCTTGCCAGAGTTATGTTTATTAAATGTGCTTTAACGTAGAAAATGAATATTTGGCAGTGAGCACAAAAAGCTGTGCAGCCGTAGTGGTTGAGTGAGTCAGGTCCTGAGGCCACTCCAGCAATCCTTCTTACAATTCATGTGAATTACATACTGCAGGACAGAGCATCTGACAATTTGGAGGGTGATTCTGTAGTGCTAGGAATCCAGAGTGAATTAAAGTCTAGACTCAGTCATTTTTCAGGGTGAGAGGAGGAGAAGGAAATAGCAAATCAGATATGCCCAAAATGTTACAGAGGTAACACTGAATCAAGGATGCTGTTACCAGTCTGTGCCTTGAGAGGAAGGCACGAATAGCCTGGCAGCCGCGGGAGCAGCAGCGTTCTCAGAAGCAGTCACATAAACAGCAGCAGGAGTAGGCCTCCTCGTTTCAAAAGCAGGATACTGCAGGGTGGTGAAATGCAAGATTCTCTGATGTTTGAAAACCTCCTGAGTTGAGAATGGCTCCTGTAAAAACGTTGCCAAGAAACTCCGATGATTTGGACAGTCATAACTGTGTGTTAGCAATAATAGTTCCTTCAGGAAAATAAATGCTACTTTTTGTAGATTTTTGCAAAAAGGCAACCTTGTGAAGAAGAAGATCTCAAATTACCCGACAAAAAAGAAACAGGGAGAACAAAAGTTTTGGCATGCCTGCAGGAACGGTGGTTTTTGTCAGAAACTACCTAGGAGGCAGAAGCTAAGTGTTGACTTGCCCATCAGTGCCTCTTACCTGGGAGTAGAAGGTGGGAAGAAATGGACAGTAGCTGTGACAAGAAGAAAAGGCACAGAGCAGCTCGGTGAAGCCACGCGCTGACTGCGTTCTGCCCCCTCTTCATGCAGTGCTGCGGGCTGGTGCATCGCCGGCGAGTACGGGTGTCCTATGTAAGTTTCTCTTGCTGTCAATTACGGCTAGGAGCTGAAAATACAATTCGTGTCTGTCTGGTGCATGTTGCCTCTTTCAGGTGTTTTGAATCCCTGTGCTGAACCAACCAGACAATCCGTCATTTGGTACCACGAGTTTTCAAGGCACCTGAGGCACATGAGCTTCTGAGATTTTTTTCCAGAGATGTTTTTATATATCTTTTGTGCCACGTTACTTTGATGAGGTTGGAAATCACTTGCACAGGGATTTGTTTGGGAAGTCTGTTGTCTCAGAGATCTGTATCAGTTCAAACCAGTTGATATTCTCTTTTACCTCTTAAAGTGGTCTTGTTTTCATCTCTGAATTATGGCATGGAAAATAAATCATTTCTAGAGAGAAATACCACAGAGTTTGTCAAATTAAAGATAGCCACAGAGGCTGATGCTAAATCCTTTTTTGAACAGCTTCAGAAAAATAGTAGATGATAATCGTTTGATGGATGACACAGCTGTTGGAGCAACGCCAGCCTTTACAACAGCTTTTTCATCCTGTGACTTTTTCACTGAAATAGCCCTTATTTCATAGACCTGCTGTGTTTTGCAAAATGGCTGTCTGAGTATTAAATTCTACAAGTCAGGCTCACACAAGTACTGGAGTATCACTACTTAAAATGATTGGATGCTAATTGAAATATGCTCTGCAGCACGCTCGCCGACAAGCTCCGAGCAAGTGCTTGCCGCTTTATTTTCAGGGAGTGATGTGAAAGAGAACAGGTTTATGCAGGCTGGCCAAACTGCAGTGCTGAATGGCTTTAACACTGCTTTGAGATGCCTGGCTGCAAAACAAATAGGAAATTGACAAAGAAAGCTGAACAATACTTAAGGATATAATGTAAAGAAATCTGTGACCTTGGAAAATTGGCTGCCAGAGTGCTATATGTGAGACTTCCAGGACAAACAAGGTCAAAATCTGATGTGATCTAAATAATAAAGTTGGAGACTGGGGGTGGGAGAGTGGGAAAGGGATAACTCTACTCCCAGCAAATCTTAAAGAGAATATTTAATTTTATTAAATAATTAAAAGCATTAACTGCCCCTTTAATTGAAAGGCTTTTGTAATTGTTAGATATGTGGTGCTATTTGTCTTTTGAATGCAACAGTTGACATGTCAGGAGTAATGTGGTAGTGAGGTACCCAGTCAAGATTTCTAAAGACGACATCTGCAGGGATAGATGGTTTTTTTCCAATAGAAAAAAAATTCCTTTTTAATAAGATTTGGGAATGTGTTACAAACTTTTTAGAGTGTAAAATTATCTACATAAACAAAATATTGAATTAAAAATTAAAATGATTTGAAATTAAAAATCCGTATTTTTGTAGAATAATGAAGACAGAATTTTATTGCTCTATGTATTTCTGTTTATTCTTGTACGGTTAATTAGAAGAAATCTGTGGACATGTATGCCTATTAAATAGAGGAATTCTGAAATAAGGCCTCAAACAAAGCAATAATTTTTATCCTACTTATTTTCCTTACATTGAACATATAAGTAAATAGAAGGAAGAGACAGCATAATCTATATTTTCGAAAGTCTTGACTGAAAGATATGGAGATTTGGTTCATCTGCTAATTCTTGGGCTTTTTTACCCTGTATTTCTGTATTTTATATACCCAAAATATATAGTACCAATGTATTTTAAAGGTAAAAGAAATTCATACACCTTGGTCACTAGTAATAAATTTTCCTTTATTTTAGAACATTTATCTCTTGGGAACTCTAACCTATAACCCACCTGCTGCATGCTATTTTAACCTCTTTGACAGTTTGATATATGGATTGCAGTTTTCTTTATAGATGGGCAGCTCAGAGCTGTGGGCATGTAAAACCTGAAACATACTTCATTTCTTTGGAGAAAAAGAACCCACTATGCATATATCTGTGAGTGAGACCTCTAATTTGCCTGCAAAGCAGATGACAGTATGAAACTACTCACTGAATAGCTAGGTCAACAACACGACACAGGGCAGCCCACACCCCTGTGTAGCACTAGTGGGTAGGGCCTTGTGGCCTCAGATGGATGGTCCTGGTGGCCTTTCTCCAATCTATTGTTAATTTGGGGGGATGACAATGATAATTCAGATCAAACCAGCACTAAGTTCCAAATTTTAAATACGTATGTATATATGTTAGATACCTATTAGATATACTTATATATAGGTTATATATGTTAGGTGTTATATATAAATCAATTGACATACAAGGATACTTCAAAAAGTTCATGGAAAAATAAAATGAAAAGATAATACAAATCTTTCCTCAAACTTTTTGAAGTACCATTGTGTGTGTGTCCTGCACTAGTTCTTATACCTTTTTTTTTTTCCAGTTTGACAGCTTTCTTAAGGATTCCTCTTGCTCTAACGTTGTCTCTCAGAAAGAAAGAATGTGAAAGTCATGTGGGTTTCAGTGAAAGTTGTGTGTGTATGCCATAGTTCTTCATTACAGGTTTTTACTTTTCGTAGCTGTTGCTTTTACAGACTCCCTCTCCACACCTGTTCAACATTGCCTTCATATTCAAAAATTGTTCTGTGAGCAGCTGTAGCCCTGTCTTTCTCCATAAGACTCAGTGCATAAGCCTCCCTTTTCAACATTACTGTTTATTTTCAAGACCTAGTCTTCATTACTGTGTTTATACCTAACAATTATTTTATAAGAACCCAGCTTTATATCTCAGAAATAAGTCCTATGTTTACCTAAACTGCCTTGCTATTTTATTAAATGACATGAAAATATGTCAGCTGAATAAATACTCATATTTAAAGGGATATATAAACATAGTAAGCTCTGTGTGCATTTCTGTAAAACACTTCTAAAGTATTGACATTGGCATGCTTTGGGGAACAGAGACTGATGATAACTATTTTATTGAATTATAACACACAAGTGGCAAAGTGAGTGCAAAAATTGTTCATTATTGAGCCTGAGGGATGTTCTCAAAGCGAACATGTCTGTGTAACCAACATCCAAATCAAGAAAGGTCAACACCCTTATACTTCCTCCAATTGCACCTCTCTCCCCCAGTGTACCCACTAATCTGACTTCTAACATCATGGATTGGTTTTTCTCCTTTCTGAATTTTATACAAATGGACTCATATAGGATATACCCTTTCTTTGTGAGATGAATCCACGTGGTTGCATGTAGCTGTCGTAGCTTGCTCATTCTCGTGGCTGTATAGTATCCTATTATGTGACAATACCATGATTTAATTATCTATACTACTATTGGTGGGCATTTGGGTAGTTTCCAGTTTGGAGCTATTATAAATAGTTCTGTTTTAAACAGCTATGGGATGCCATATTGTGAATGTTTATGTATGCATTTATGTTGGCTGTAAATTTAGGAATGAAATTGCCAAATCATAGGGTATGAATATATTCAACTTAGGTAGATTCTGGTAATCAAGTTTCCAAAGCATTCAATCAATGGGCACTCCCATCAGCACTGACTCACCTAGACTTGGTACCTTTCTCATTTTAGCCAGTCTGGCAAGTGTGTAGAAATATCCCAAAATGGTTTTACTTGCATTTCCCTGGTGACTGATGGTGTTGAGTACCTTTTCATACATTTATTGGCCATTTGGATATCTTCTTTTGTGAAGTGCCTATTCAAGTCTCTTGGTTCTTTTTCTATATTAGGTTATCTGTCTCTTAAGGCACTTTTGTTCAAAAAAAAAAGAAGTGACCGAGAAGAGCAACTGGTGATTAGCATAATAAAGTTATTAAAGACAAAAGTGATATATAGACAGATATAATTAGAATGTGGAATCAAAGTGAGCCTGGGTTTGAATCTTGATGTTATCACTTGTTTACTGTATGATAGTGTGGAATTCTTTCCTGGTTTTGACCTCAGTTTTTTTCCATCTATACCAGGGCTACTTCAAAAAATTTGTGGAAAAATGGAATTAAAAGATAATACAAATCTTTCCATGAACTTTTTGAAGATTCCTGGTATAATCAAGATAACAGTAAAATTTGGAAGGTTCATTTTGAGAGTTAAAATGAAATAAAGTCTGTCACTGCCTACATATTGTCTGATACATAGTTTTTCAAAAATCAGTAGCCACTGTTAAATGAAATCAGAGACAGAAGAACCAAATTCTAACATTTATATATATATATATATATACATATATACGTATATATATATATACGTATATATGTATATATATAATGTAAAATTGCTTTTCCCCCTTGTCAGTCAACTACCATAAAGAGAGTAGTAGGGATAGAAAAAGGGGAAATGGTAGGTGATTGCTTTTGACTTAGTTGCTGCCTGTGTTAGTTGCTTAATATATTGTCTGGAAAAGCTTTGATAAATGAGTTAGGTGATGGAGAGTGACCTAGTCCATATATTACTGATTTCTTATAAGATCGCACTTTCCTTGGCATATAATCACCTTTGAACTTGTAGAGCATTTAAAAATAGGGAGATCACTAAATGATATTACTTTTGTATACATAGAATAACTTAAGCAATTCAGTGCTCTAGTTAAACTCTGATTGTTATGATTACTTGATGCACATTTGCGTAGTTTTTCAGGGTTTACAAAATACATTTATGCTCACTGTTTCATTTGACGTTAAAGCAACCATTATGGGTAGGCAAGACTAGTGCTGATATTACCATTTTATATGTGAGAAAACTTCAAATCAGAGAAATAAACTGTACTGCCAAAGGCCACAGAGTCTGATGGTGTTCAAGCTGAGATTCAAACTGAAATTTATTCTTTTCCATGTACAGTGTTTTCATCTTGTTTGGAATGTATTTCTAAGTTTAAATAATTGGATTATAATTAAATTTAATTAACACGAACATTTTGTAGTGCTTCTGAGTATAAAAATTAATTATCATTGAACTTGAGAAGTGCTGAAATGCCAGTTAATAGAGATTTCTGGTTAGTAGAATGTAGGTAATATACATTTTTGAATTATAGTTTTTCACTCAATTCATACTTTTTCCAAATTATCAGAATTATCTTACTAGTTAAAATAAGTGTCAGCTACACACTTATTATATATGCTTTGGAAAATATCTTTTCATGGTAAATGATTTTCTAAAGTTTTTGGTGGCATCAATTTTGTTTCTCCCTGAATAAAGGAATACGATTCATATGCATAGTGCTTTATACATATATATATATATTTAAATATATATAACCTTTAATCACTTGGAACTTTTCCAGATACATCTTAAAATGTTCTTAAGGATGATATTTGAAAGAACATTTTAAAACCTGTGTTTTTTAAAGTCAAATTTATATATGCATTTTGGCAAGAAATTGCTGACTTTTCAGATTTGGGACTGCATGTGTTTTTGGTGGCTTTTAACTTTGGCCTTATGACAATCCTTAACTTGACCCTTTAAATTTTTAAGGTGCCATTAAAGTACTAATTTTTTTTCTTTTTCTTTTTCTTTTTTTTTAACTCATGCTCATCACTCCAGGATGTAAAAAAGTCCTTAAGATATGTGCCTATATCAGAGCAGTACACCTCAGCTGCAGAAATAGCAAACCCAAGTATTTAAAATATTGTATAGTAAAAATATTACTTGATTTAATTTTTTCAGAACTTTAAGTTTTGTTTTAATTATAAGCTTCACTGCATAATGACATTTTATTAATAGGAAATGAGATAAATGGGCATTCTCATAAATAAACATTAAGGAGCACAGAGGAGGGAAATTACATTAAGTTAGTGGTGGTTGGTAACCTCTGGACATATGTAGAGAATGAGCTTGTGGATGAATTTTCAGGGCCATAGGACTCTCCCATTGCCTTAACACCCCCTCCGCACAATAAGAGGTGCAGAATAATGTATATAGTGTGATCACATTAACTCTATGTGTGTTTGTCTATATCGGTATTTGCATAAGAAGAGGTCTACAGGGTTACAGCAATGTGTGGATAGCAGACAGAAATGGGATTATAGAGGGACAGGTGAAATTTTACTTTTTTTATTATTAGACATTTTAACATTACAATAAATATATTTAATTTTTGTAATAAATATTTAATGTGATAAATACCTTAAAATTTATGTATACCTCACCTTTTTCCAGAAAGGTTTATAAAATATATATATATATATATATATATATAAGTAAATACACACACACACACACACACACACTCAGGTTGAGGTAGGTGGAGTATAAAATATATCTTACCTCATTAGAAAATACTCAGCTTGAAATGCATCGAGCAAAAATAATCCATAAATTGGGGGATCTGTTCATTGAGAAATTGTCATATGTACTCAAAGTACTTTGGAATAAAGAAGGGCAAGGTCTGGCTGGTTCTTTAGGCCTGTCCTTGGTAGGATATTAAATGGAAAGGTGCTCAAATGTGGATCAGGGTCAAGTCCTTTACTTTGCATGCTAAGATCCTGTTGCGTGGTGATCAAATCCTAAATCCTGTTGGCTTTCTTTGCCCTCTGGCATGCCTTTGTTGTTAGCACATTTCCTAAGTAAATGAAGATCAGGAGGAGTAATGAGATCTGAGCAGGTGAATGTACATCATCAGAAGAGATATTTCCATTAGTTGATGCTGGCCTACTGTGTCCTCTTTCTCCAGTAAAGATACGCATTAGTCAAGATGGTCAGATGATCATATGTGTTGGCCATGGTCTTACCCCACTGTCTTGAACCATCTTTCCCTTCACTTCCGTGGTACCACATTCTCCTGGTTTTAGAGTTCTCTTCGTATTCCTTCCCATCTGCATTTGATGTCTTAATTTTCCTGTCTACATTGCCGTCCCTTAAGGTGGTCATAGTCTGCCTTCAACTCTAGGAAGCTGGTGAATACCAACATACATTTGAAGAATGCTTAGAAGGACAATCTGAAAAAGTAGGCTTAGAAGAAATGGCCAGAAAAATTGAAGGAAATACTATTCTATGTATATAATAAAGGCTGCTAAATCTGTGTGCCCAGTTTGATCTTCCTTCCAAGTTTCAGACCCATAAAACCATCCAAAAGCTTCCAGAAAGCTCTATTTGGAAACTCTGCAGGCACTGCAAACACAGACTACGTAAGACTGAGCTTGGTCCTCTTAGTCTTTCCTCCCCATCTTCCTTCCACCCTTCCACTCTTCCACCAATACCCGTATCTACTCCCACCCTACTGGTCAGATTAAATGGCATCCCTGTCCTCCTAGTTGTCTAAGCCAGAAATGCAGTCACTGTCCCTCCCCTTTACTCTCAGATCCAATCAATCACCATGTATGGTCATTTCTCCTTCCTTGAGAGTTCTGGTATCTGTTTTCTTTTCTCTACTCCACCTATCTCCACCCTAGTGCAGGCCCCAATTATTTCCATCCCAAATTGCCACAGCAACTTCCTGGCTGGTCTCCCCATGTTAGTCTTAATTCTCCAACAATCCATTCTCCGCATCGTGGCCGTCATTGTGGTTTTTCTCAAATGCGATCACGTTATTTCTTTGCTTAAAACCCTCCGTTGATTCCCATTTTCTGAGAATATAAGTACAATCTGACCGACGTGCTCTAAGATCCTTCTTGATCAAGCTCTTATTGGCCCCCCTGGCCTTAACTCTGAAGTCCCAATGGCGCCGAATGTCACACACTTTCCCAACATTCAGTGCTGTTTTTTGCCTTTGCTCTGTCGTAGAGGCTGCCTCCGTCTTGGTTAGGTGTTCTTGCTTTTGTCTTACAGTAGCACTTACTATTGCATATTTACATCATTATTCCTTTAATTATCTGCCCCCCTTTGAACTCTAAGTTTCCAACATTCTCTTTTTATTACTGTATTCCTGTTGCCCAGTATAAATGTCTGGCCTCAAGACATACTTGTTGAGTAAATACATAAATAATGCTGGAGAAATATTATCAAATTCTTACTTTTCCACTATCACCTTTATGTTCCCACTTGTCATTATAATATGAGATTTTTATTTTATATATATGTAAAATTTATTATATACTTATGTGTATAAACACATACAAGCAGAGCTTTGTGGTGATATAAAGTTAAGTTCCTTGGTTTCCTCAATGTGTGTAAAATAGAAGAGAAATTTTGTTGCCAGAGTTTGAAACTATGTAATCATTAACTTTTTTGGCCTCTTTTCATTTCTTAGTTTATATTCTATGTATTTCTTATAACGATTTAAAGCAATAACCAGATTTTTAAAAAAATCTGTAATAAGGACCTGCTCATGTGCCAAAGAGCTCTTAGTTCTGATCTAAATGATGAAATTCACTAAAAACCACAAACTCACTTCATTAAAAAATAGTGATTACAAAATAGGTAACTATATTAGAAACAAAAACATATTTCGAAGTACCTTTAAGCACAGCCATTTAAAAATAAAAACACCAGCAGATTATTTATTTAAAGCCTAGAGTTGAAGGCTTTAACAGCTATCTGTATTGAAAGCTGCCCTGACGTCTTTACCATGTATGATTCTAGTGACTCCTATTTTAGAAGATGTGTCATGCCTCCTGACTTCCCCATTGCAGCTCAGGCAGGACCTGGACTCTGAGGCAGCCTTTTGTGTTGTTGGTTTAGAGGACTCTATTGCCAGATGAGATGACCTTTCTGCTGAATAGATCTGCTCCCCTTTGAGCGGGCTCCTGTGTTTGTTCTCTTTCTCAGTATTACACTCAGATAACAGCCAATTCTCTTCTGTTTGAATCATCAGAAGTAGCTTCATTTTTGTTTATTGGGTATTTTCTTCCTTGCACTTTTGTGATGAGCATATCACCATTCTTCTCCCCAGCACCAAAGGAATAAATAATTTATGTAAGCTACTCTGATTTCCAAACAGGACACCTGAATAGAGAGGGCGAAGGGCAAGGCAGCTTCTCCCAGTGCTGTGACCGAGGACTGGGCTTGTTGCGGTTTCCACCTCTTCTCTCTCTCTCTCTCTCTCTCTCTCTCTCTCTCTCTCTCTCTCTTATTTTGTGATGCTTCCCTCAAATTCCTCAGTGATTTCTCTGTGGTAGTTTCATTGTTGGATGAATCAGTTTTTTCTTTTGGGCAGATGTTAGACTATGAAACAAAATGATAGTTGTTCAAAGGAATGGATTGCAACCGTTTTTTCTACAAAGACGAGTAGGTGTATTCCTCCATTTCTATTGCTTATGACAGAGTACCTAAAACTAGGCAATTTATTATAAAGAACTGAAATTTATTTCTTATGGTTTCAGAGGTGAGAGAGTCCAAGGTCCAGGGAACACATCTGCTGAGGGCCATCTCCTGGCAGAGAACTCTCTACAGAGTCCTGTGGTGACCAGGATATCAAATGGTGAAAAAATATGGCATGAGCAAGATCTTATAAATGCATCAGAACCATGCCGATGACCACCCATTAAACCATCAACCCATTACTCCATGAATGTATCAATCCATTCACAAGGGCATTCCTCCTTGAGATCCAATCACCTCTTAAAGCCCATCCACCCCACAAGCATATTGGGTGTTAAGTTCCAGCATGAGCTTGAAGAGACGTTCAAACTATACTAGTGGGACATACTCTCATTGAGAAGAGAGGCTTCTTAATGATTTTCAAGGGTCCTGGTTAAGGGAGACAGGGAAGGATGTTGGGGAAGGGGTAGTTAAAAAAGAATCTACTGGAAGGATCTGGAAACTCTCCCTTCCCCTCTTACCCAAGGTTTCATGGCTTTATATTAATAATCACTCTCCAAAGCTTTATTGAGGATGGATAAAATAAGGTTATTTGCTGGCACACTATAGAAATCACCTCTTCCTAATTTAAAACATGGAATTCATTGGAGGTTTACAGCAGTGTTTCTCAGTGTGTTCTTTAGGTCACTAGCATTATAATTGCTAGGGATGTTTGTCCAAAAAAAATTAAATAAATAACGTCTCAGTGTGATTTTTATGCACACTGTCATTTGAGAGCTACTGGCCAATAGGAGAACTGAGTGAATCAAAGAAAATCTGAAAGTCAGGATCAGGGCTGCTCTGAGAATCTGAGTATCAGAGGTTGTGGCTGGTCTCCTCCTCTGAGGTGAGTCAGCTCACCTCAAGTCAACTTGTGTCAAGTTACTCGAGGTTCAAGTTCCTGGGAGAGAAGATCAGAGTGGCCCAGCCTGATCTCCCCAGGCCAGGGGAGGGGACGGCTACTTAACAGGCTGTCTCACTAAGCCCACATACAATGGAGGAGGAAAATTTCCCAAAGGAAAATCCAAGTGTTGATTCTAGAAAAAAGGAAAACAGATCCTGGACAGATTAAAAACAGTAGATGTTCTTTGTACATACATAGGATACAGTGGTGAAGTTTTTTTTAAAAAAAATCATGCTCTTCTGTAGTTAAAGCTTAGAAAGGAAGTATTATCCTATGTAGGTTTATGTTCCTCAGTTTGACATAAATAGGGATTATGGAAGAGGTACCTAATAGCGATGGAATTTGTAAGGAAAAATCCAGAACTGCCTTTCCTGTAAAACTAGTGCCTGGCAAAAACTTGAGGTAGAGAGTAAAGAGTCAATAAATATTTCAATTAGTTTAAGTGACTAGTATTAACAGTAAAGATTTTATTCGGATATTCTGTAAGTATTGACAACCAATTGAATCACAATATTAAATTACAATAGAAGTTTACAGAATTGACTAAGTGACACTTTGAGGAGCCTATTGAGAAAAGAACTAAAATAAAATACCATGTGCTCTTTAATTCCTTGCAAGGTGCAAATTTTGTTGCTAGATCCAGTTTATACCATTTATTTTTCTTCGTTGGAACCATGGGTCTAAGCAGACACAGTGCTGGTGAATGTCTAGAATGAAAGATACAATTTGAATTTTGTATTTCCAGAAAGTTCCATTCCGTAGGGATCCTACTAACCTACAACTGTGAAATCATTATAGACGCCATAGAAAGAAGTAGAATATCCTATGTGTGTTGGTGTGTGATGGGCCAAACTGGTAAGCCTATTGGTAACTTTCCTTAGATCAAAGTTAATTAGGCTGAAATAAATAAACCTGCCCATTTATTTTGAAGAAAATAAATTTCAGTTCCAGAAAAAAGGGAAGAGAGAAGCCACCCAAATTGGAAAGGGATAAGAAAGATACTTTGCAAATTGTTCAAAATAAGAGTAACTATGAGCACCTCTCAGCACCTTTTTATTTTTTCTGAAAGAGTACTAAAAATACCTTAAGAAGAGATTTAATAACATGTATAAAGTTTCGTCAAGCAGCTCCTGAACACCTACTCCTTAAATCGGAATAAGGTAGTATAGTGGATGGAATTATGTCCCCCCAAAACTCTCTGAAGCTTGAATTGTGTCCCCCAAGTTTTATGTGTTAGAAACTTGGCCCCCACTGTGACTGTTAAGAGGGTGGGAAATCCTATTACGGTAATTGAAAGGTGGATCCTTGAAGAAGTGATTGGATTGTAGGACCCTGCAGTAGTGAATGAATTAATAATGGTGATCAGGGACTTGGTTCTGAGGGCTTTAAAAGAAGACAGGAGAGTCTCTCTCTCTGCTCTCTCTGCTCCACCATCTTCAATGTGAGACCCCTGGGTCACTGTTACCACCATCAGATGGGCTTCGGACTTCTCAACCTCACAAACTGTAAGCAATAAATTTTGTTGTCTTTATAAATCACCAAGTTTCAGGTATTTTGTTATAAGCAACAGAAACTGGCTAAAACAGGCAGCAATACAGACAGACCCTAGAACTTATAATCCTGTACTTAAGGGCTCTAAGCAACGTTTGCCTATGAATTTTTGTCTAACTGAAAATGCGTGGAGAGAGAGTCAGAGCTTCCCTGTGTCATGACTTCTCCTTCAGGGTCACAAATATTTTAAAAGAGAAGTCCATGTATTCTGATATTGTACAGACCTCCGCTTATTTAAAGTCTTGTGGTTTTAAAAATTTATTCTTCCAAAGAACTCTTGGCCAATCCCCCTGAAAGCAACCAATTTCATAAAATTTTCATTTGTGAACTATAATTATAATGTGCTCATTACTATTTAGAAATAATAGAATTCTTATTTCTGCAAACCAAACAGCACTTAGAATTTCAAAATGAATCTCCACTTCAAAGAGGAAAAACCATCACTGCCAGAGGGTACTTTACTGATTTTTCATTTTTTTTGCCTGTATGATTCTTTATTGCATGCTTTTCCCCAATGAACTTAACTCTTGAACCATGATTGGCAGTACAGTCAGATTAAAGAATACTTTTGTGAAAGACACTGAATTGGGTTCTGCTAACCATACTGCTCTGTGAAAAATAAGATGACAAGCTGGCTTTTTTCTGAGTTGATTGGATGTTCCATGTTTACTCTACTTTTTTGAGCCCGTGATGAGATGAGCACTTTTCCATGGCATTTTATACAGTCATTAAGTCAGCCTAGATTTTACTCTGACAGCTCTGCTCCTTTACTATCTGGAGAAAATGGCAGTAACTTGGAGTTGTATAGTTTCATCTATGATTAGATTTCAGGCTACGTGCTTTAGTTAACTGGCAGACCTCTGATGGGTCAGATATAAGTGCTCACGCACCATCTAAATTCTAGTTTTCAGAATTCGTTTCCAATATGATCCTGTTAATGCCAGTACTTTGTGAAGGGGAAAGATTGCTTCATAATAAGGGAATAGATACAAGAGACTGCAGACATGGGTGTTTTTCAATATCAGCCTCTTGGATTTGATGGAAGAGCAAGCAAAGAGAGTTATTCTCATAAAAAGTGAATCAACACATGAAGAAAATAAAATCCGCTTGTATTCTCTCGTGCAATTCATCATGGTTTTAAAAGTTTTTATTTTAAATAATGGCTGTGCTTTTTGTAAAGCATAGACTAACCCAATAAATGTTTTCTTAATGGTTTCTAATGTCTACCATGCAGACCAACGAAGCTCAAGATTTTAAATTTTAGAGTAATGCTTTCATCAGTTTTTATTAGTAATATGAACCGATTTCTCTGGTTTCAAAATATGTGACTTGATTGCAAGAAGAATGGTGAAACTTTGTTCAGTTAAAATAAGGAACTTACGATCCAACTTTTTTTCCTCTCCCAATCTTTTATAAATTTTAATAAGGCAAAGTATTAAAATATATTTTATAGTAATCTCTAGTAACTAATCAATAAGTACAAAACATCTCTGTAACAAGTATTGTTTTTAGCTTCACATAATATAAAAGATTAGAACTGTTGCAAACTTGGGATAAAAAATGGTGATCTGTTTTTTGCCCAAGTTTGATAATTTCATAATAAACTCAGAAGCAAAGAGTGAAACTGGTATTAGCCACATAAAGAACTGAGTAACTATGCCAACCTTATCGGAAATGTCAATCATGTACTTGCCAGGCTATGGTCTTCTACTGTGTGAGACTGTGTGACTCATAGTTACTGCCAAGGGCACCCCAATATGAACTTCATCGACAGAAACCCCCGAACAGGCAGCCAGCATGTATTCGATTAGAGTAAGCACTTTGGCTTGGGAATTTGAATGGGGAATTCACAGAATCACTTAGCAGCGGGAGCAGGAGCTGAAAGCTTGCCATGTGTGATTGTTAGGGTTTGGTAGAGTCATGGCAAGCCCAAATTTTGAGTGGGAAATACTGTGAAGAAGCAGAAGAGATATGTAGGAAAGGGAGCAAGTCATCCAAGTGACACGGGTACAGAACATAGAGCTTGCAGGAGGCGTGACCTCTAGAAACGACGCTCTATAGGTAGCAGGCTGTGTTAATGGCAGAGCATGAGAGTGAAGATCAGAAATGGCTCCTGGCCTCTCTGAAGTCTGATTGTCCAGCATTTTTTTTTTTTTTTTTTTTTTTTTTGGCTGGCTGTCCGGTAGGGGAATCTAAACCCTTAACCTTGGTGTTACAACACCGCACTTGAGCCAACTGAGCTAAACAGCCAGCTCCTGCTTTTCCAGCTTTCTTGAGATCCCACAAATGTATGTTCTTTCAATAAGGCCCTATCAATTGTGGGGACTTTAGTGACCTCTGTTCTTTTCAACCAAATGGACTGAACTCTTATAAAACAAGGAAAAAATCTAATGAGTGAATGCCAAAAGTTAGCATAAACTTAAATCATATGACATGATAAATCAATAGAAGATCAAGATGAAATGTGAGTTTATATCAGAGGTTCATGAAATAAAAATATTAAAATATATCTCATGAATTATAAAGTGAGACATACTTTTTAGGTTAATGATATTTAAATGTATTCATTGAATTAATGTCTATTTAGTGTCTAGCATATATCAGACACCTTGTTATTCTTGGGGGATACAAAGATGAATCAAATTATTATTTATTATTTAATATTTATTCATTATTTATTAATATTATTTATAATTAATATTCTAATAGCTAGAATAGAACAACATCTTTCATTTTTTAAAAATTATTGCTTTTGAATCTTGAGTCAAATTGCTATCCTCTCTTAGGCAGATTACGTATGGGAATTTATCTGAGAATCAGTTTTCTGTAACCAGCTATACCATAATGTGGTTATTTATGCATAAATTTTCACTCAAATTTTGAATTTAAGTGAATAACCTTGTTACTATCTAGAAATTGATCTTTTCTCACTTACATAATAAGATTTGTGTACCAAGAAATCTAGTTAGAAGGAAAAGATTATTTTTAATATTGCTATTACTATATAGATTAATTTTAAGCCTTGTTACATAACTGCTATATATACATCATGAACAAAAAGATACAGGATTTGGCTTGAGACTTGATGTGGTAAGAAATAAGCAGCCGCCCTCATTGTGATCATAAATTTACACTGATGCGAAGAGAGGCACTTAAGGAGACTTCTGGCGATTTAGGCAATTGGATTCTAAGGAGGAAAGTCAGGGAGACGACAGTCTCATATATTCCCAAGGTGAGATGACAAAGGGATGAGAAAAGTCTCAGTGATTGGAATTATTGAGAGAAGGAAAAGAAAATGAAAGATAAATATGGTAATTCTAATTTCCTTTATTTTTACTCATATAACATGATTTATTTAAAGCAAAATTTTATTTGTAATAAAAGAAATGAAGATAGAAAAGGCTAAGATATCCAAAGATAGTCATTCTAATTTGCACAACATATTCTGAGTTCATTATCCCCTGAAAATAGTTAAAAAAAAAAAATCTCTAGTAAGGTTTGGTTGAAATGGAGGATATTGGAAATCTCATGAATCCCCACTATACACATTCCTTCACCCCTTTCTTATCAAGGACATTCTATTTTAGTTGGTTGGCCAAATTAAGCAGATCTGAAAGGATTTGGCTGTCTTTTTGAAAGCTGTTCAAGAACTGGTAAAACAAATGGTTCTGTTCTTCCTGGAAGAAGTTCAGAGAGCGACTTCCCTTCTGACATCACCCGTCCCCTTTCTCCTCCCGAGTCCCCAGTGATCACTGTCAGAAAGGGCCAGAAAAATGGCTTTGTGACTATTATTAATAATGACAAGTCATTGTTGATGGCTTCCTCCAAGGAGACAGGCAAGGATGCTGTGGTTAGACCCTTGCCTAAGAAGCCATTGTTCTATTACATTATCCATGTCCTTGTCATCTCTGGGTTGTATTACTGTGGCATGTTCTACTGGAATGTGTCTTTGAAGTTCACTTGGCAGACAATTTTATTATCATTTCAGCCAGCATTTTAAAAAATATAATATATCATTATAGTATATACTAAAATGATGAATATGGATCTTGCCCTTGAAGAGTTTATAATCCAACCAGGGTCAGCACTTAGTTGACAAATCATCATAAGATAATTTATCATGTGAAGTTCCATGACCTATTGACAGAATTTTAGGCAACCTATTAGAAATATTCAGATTGGTCTAAACTAAACACAGAGCACTTTAAAGCCATTATTAATAGCAGCCCTGGCTTGAGCTAAACGAAAGTTTCCTGTCCAAGAAAACAAATTCTGACAGCCTTTTAAAATCATCAGAGTGAGGGTTTTATAACATGTGTGTTTCAGTGGTCCTTTCAGTTGAGCCATCAATTTGTTCATTATATTCATCAAACTTTCAGAAAAACAAATTTATGTATTGCTAATTGACCTCATTCAAAAATATGTGTACCCATAGATTGGTTTTTTGAGTAGACTTAAATTTTACCTTAAAGTATTAATACTATGTGTTGTTTCACTACAATTGGCACGTCTTCATTTGGATTATGATATAAGTTACATTTACAAAAATACAAATCATAACAATTAACCATGAGCATTTATTGAGTGCTACTGTATGCCAAGAACTATCCTAAGTGCTTTACATGTACTGGTATAATCCTTATAAGCTGTGAACAATATAAAAACCTTTTATTTTGTAGATGAAGAAATTGAGGCACAGAGAGACTGTGCCTGAGGTTACACAACTAATAAATGCCAAAGCCAGGATGTGAATCTGAGGAGTCTGGTCCTAAAGTTTATTTAATTTATAAACTTAAGGCCTCAGCTAGTCATTTTAGGGCCCCTCTGTGCATAGCTGGAAAAGGTACTCTCTTTGAGTGGACAGATTAGAAAAATGCACCCCCACTGGGAGGATGAAGTCTCTCATCATATCACCTAACTCATCCTTTGTCCAGGGCCTTTGTGCAGTGCACAGAATGTACAACTGTACATGGCAGCCTTATCTTCACTGTCTCCATTACCTATCATTACCTTTACAGAACTCAAGTAACTTTCATGTGCATGATTTTATTTGACTTTGGCTTTAGTCATATTAAGTAAACATGAAAATTAACCTTTTCTTTTCAAAAGTGAAATCTAAGACTCAAACAAGTTTATGTATTGATCACACAGTAAGTACATCATAAAGACCTAGCAACAACCCAGGAGCAGGAGATCCCAAGACCTGAGCTGCTGTGTGCTTTTCTATGCCACATGCTTTATGTGTGATTTCATTTAATCTTCACACAGCCCTACAGGGTAGGTGTCACTAGTGCCTGTAGATAGATAAAGAAACAGGTTCAATAAAGTGAATTGCCTTGCCCCAGTTCCTATGTTTTGTAAGTGGAAGAGTCCACACTAAACTCTAGTCTGCTTGACTCCAAATCTATGCTCCTTCCACCACGCTTACTCCTTCTCTATTAGAGTATATCTGATTGTTAGGTGTAGACATGTCCATAGAAAACAACCCTCATTAGTGTTAGACAACTGGAGTTTTTATAAAGCCCTGCTTAGGTGGAGAAAATCCATTAGGGAAGATACTACTTGCATTTTTAATAGGTTAGAACACGGAGAGGCAATACTCTCAAGGGTAAGAACCATTCACTTAATGAGCATCTACTAATTGAGCACCTGTTAAATGCCAGGCGTGGTTGATGTGTTATGTGAGAAACAATACTGAAAGTCAAACCACTCATTCTCCAGGGAATCACAGTCTCATTAGTGAGGTCACAGGCCAGAATGTGAAAACTGCAGCTACTTAGTAATCCCCGAGGACCTCTCTCAGTAGGGGCTCACTTACTGAATTCACAGAAGAAACATGCACACTTTTGGAGCATCTACTCCATTCTGTCAACTGAATAGTAAGGTGCTGCTCACATGTTGGGTGCATCTAATAATAACATACCTTGTTCCCCAAAAGCAGAGCCTGAGACAAAGACTTAGTGCAGGCAGTTTGTTGGGGTGTTGGTTTCTAGGAGACAGGGAAGGAGGAAAAGCCAATCTAAAGGAACATTATCAAGGTTGTAGGGAAAGGGTGCTAGATGCTACCAGGCCCCCTTGAGAAGTGGACCCAAACCTCCTAGAATTGTCTACTGTAAGGATGGCAGGTGGGAGCTTTTATTCACCAGCACATGTCCCCTATTTACAGAGAGTTATCTCCAGGAGCAGTAACTCTCCCACACTTTTGGGCTTGTTGGTGGGCGGAGTGGATGTTTGCAGGTCATAAAGACCCTGGAGCACAGAGAGGAAGAGTCACAGGGCTTGGGCTTGAAGTAGGACCCAGGGTGTGCTGCTGCTCTGGCTGAAATCAGAGGTGAGCTGAGAGTACGGGACCAACATGGGTGTCTACCACAAATCTATTTCAGGCCAAGGAGTTATTTTTTTAAGTGCATTTTTTTCCTTTTATTGTATAACCTATTAATTCACCTAGTTTATCTGTTTCCAATTTTAAAATTCTACTAAGAGGTCAATTAAGATTTGCTGAAATATCCTTGGTCAATGGGATATGCTTGGTAGGATGCAACTAAATTCAGTTCCTTTATTGAAAACATGTGTACTAAAAGGAAAATACTGAACCATATTGAGGAATATAAAACTTCCTCCCATGCTCTCCCAAGAAACTAGGCACAGAAGGGTCGGCATGCTCTTTGTTGTGTGTATTGATGACAAATTCTATTTTATTCCTCCAACCTACTTCCAAAAGCCAGGACAGTTTTGCATGTCTTATTTTTATGATGATGAAAATTGTTAGATTATTTTTAGAGAACGGCTATGTACTAGGCAGTGTGCTTGGTCTTGGAAATGAGAAAGGTATGAAACAAAACACAAAAATATAAAATACTTTTTTTTGTTTTTGAGAAACATTGCTTTTGTTGAAGGAATTTAATGAGACTGGTTTGAACTTTTAGAGATGATGGGGGGCCGAGCCGTGGTGCACTCGGTAGCGTGCTGCGCTAGCAGCGCGGCGACGCTCCCGCCGCGGGTTCGGATCCTATATAGGAATGGCCGGTGCACTCACTGGCTGAGTGCCCGTCACGAAAAAGACAAAAAAAAAAAAAAAAATAGAGATGATGGGGAACTAGGGAGCACTCAATTACATTTTTGGCCCCATTTTTACTTATCCAAGGCCAATATGAGAAATTCAACGGGAAAGGGATTCATCTGGCTCTTTGAGAGAGAATAGCCAAATGTATTAGAGGCATAGGAGACCATGACTAGCACTCAGAAGTGCCATACACATCAAATACTGTGTTACACTCAGTCCTTTTCCTAGGGGTGCATGGTAGTTTTATGGATGTGTTATACCTGGTCTCCAGAGATGCCCCTCTCCCATCCCGTGAGCCACACACCCAGTATTCATGCCCTTGTATAGTCCCCTCCCTCAGAACCTGAGCTGTCTCCGTGACTCACTTTTGGCAGGAACCACATGGTGGGAGGAATGCTGTGTAACTTTCACGGTTAGGTAAGCATCTTTGCAGCTCCCTGCAGAGTTGCTTGGGATGTCTTTTTTAGAACCCAGATGGCGTGCTGTGGGAAGCTCATGCCACATAGAGAGGTCACATATATTGCTGTGGTCATCAGCCTCTGCTGAGCTACCAGTTGACAGCCAGAATCCACTGCCAGCCATGTGAGGGAGCCATCTTGGATGTCCAGCCAAGATGTCCAGCCAAGGATTGACTAAGCCTTCAGATGACACAGCCATGGCAGCCATCTGACCATTACCACATCAGAGTCCCCACATGAAAACTGCCCATCTGAGCTCAATAAACCCACAGAACCATGAAATAATAAATTGTTGTTTCAAGCCATCAAGTTTTGGGATAGTTTGTTACACAGCAGTAGATAACTGGCACAAAATTTAATTCAATAATGTCTTAGATATCAGCAAGGTTTTAATTTTGCACATGGTTGTTACATGACATTTTAAAGAATTAGGGTTTTTTTTGTTTGTTTGTTTGTTTTGACTTTTTACTTACCATAAAGTCGATATTTGCATATAGCGGTGCAGAATAATATTTCTGCTTATGAGCTTTTTCAGGATAATCTTATAGATGAAATTCTTAAATTTACTGTGCTATGGACTCTTTTGTAGCTGTTGAGACCCAGGGGAGTCTTTCTTGGAGCAATATTTTTAAGTGCATAATGTGAAATTTGTAGAATTGCAAAGTGAACTAATTATATGGGAGTACAGTTTTAAAAATATTTAAAAAACAAATCTGTGGTATAGTAATACATGTACTTATTAATACATTAAATGACGAGACGATGAGCATATTATAATTTTGAAGTACCAATAAACATAGTATTTTTCTGACATTTTATTATGAAAAATTTCAAACGTACAGCAAAGTTGAACGAATATTGCGGAGAACACCCATATACTCACTCCCTAAATTCTTACATTAACATTTACTATACTTTATCATGTATCTATCCATTTAACCATCTACCCATCATCAAACAATCTTAACATTTTTATGCATTTCAATGTAAATTGCAAAGCAAATTGCAAATTTCCCCTGGACAATTCAGTGTGTATTTCATTAACTAGAAGATGGACATAAGATTTCAACATATCTGAAACAATTATAATCCAATATGAAAATATCTGTGATTTCTATTGCCGATGTCACAGGTATTGCCAATACTACTGTGGTTTTTTGCTACTATTCATAACTGAAAGAAATGCTAAATTTCAGTCAGAAGTTTCTGAAAATAAAGATGTAATTTATTTCCCATTTAAGTTCATAAACCTACCTATCAATAGACTCCTTGGGGTCCGAGAGCCCCAGGTTATGGAGGCTTGATAGGTGAAATGTGCATAGTCCATAAATAAGTTAAAATTTAAGTCAAATATATAAAATAATATAGGTATGCTTTAAAAATCAAGTTTTAAAAATAAATTCTGTCATTTTTACCTTTAGGATTTTGTAGTGAAATTAAGGAAAGAAGCTTGGAATACTCCAAAGAATTATTGGAAAGAAAAAGAAAGGAAGATTAATTGATTTGACATCTATTTTCTTTTGCTAGGGCTGCTGTAACAAGGTACCAAAAACTGGCTGGCTTAAAACAACAGAAATTTATTGTCTCACAGTTCTGGAGGCTGGAAGTCCAAAAATTGTCAGGGCCCTGCTGTTAAGGATGTCTCTAGGGGAGAATCCTCCCTGGCCTATTCTAGCTTCAGGTGTTTGCTAGCAATCCTTGGCCCTCTTTGGCTTATAGATGCTTCACTCCAATCATGTGGCTGTCTTCTCCCAGCATGTCTTCACTTCATTTCTCCTCTATGCCTGCCTGTATCTGTGTCCAAATTTCCTTTTTTGATAAGGACAGCAGTCATATTGCATTGGGGTTCACCCTAATGACCTCATTTGAACTTGATTTCCTCTGTAAAGACCTTACTCCCTAAGAAGGTACTAAGGTTAAGACTTCAACATACTTGTTTTGTAGATCACAATTCAACCATAATAGCATCAGACCATTGTGATTCAAAGGAACAAAAATTTAGTTGTAGGTTGACACTAAATATTTCTAGAAGGATCCGAAATTAAATATTTCTGGAGTTACATAATCTGGTCTTACTTTTGTACAACAGCTCTCTTCTGGAACACTAAGCTCGTGCTGGATGTCCCTTCATGATTTGTACGAACTTTGAAATGTAATAACACAAATCGAAATAAGTAATCCCTAGTGTTCACATTTTAGTCAAAACATCAGGATCCAAATTGCTTTATTCCTTTTTCAACATTATTATGTTGCAGAAAATTTTAACTGAAAATTATATTCAAAGAACTGTTTTAAATTTATAATGGAACTGTAACCAATTAGTCAACAACAGTTATTCAGCAATCATGAGTACTCTATTCCCCGAGGAGAAAAAAACACAGTAGAAGTGAAATATGTCCTTAGGAGCTGATGGCAAAAAGAGGCAGATGAGATTTGCACACGCAACACCCAGACACGCACAGAAGGAAACACAGGATACTCACACTCAAGCCAGTCTTTAATTGTAAAAATCTTTTTTATCTCCACTCTCTTGTCTGTTTTAGCTTTTTCTTCTGATTTTTAACTGATTAAAAATTTCATTTATATCTACAGTTATAATCATAATATCAGGTTTTTCTGTTTTGAAGTCATTATTGATTAATACTGCCTCCACAAAAAAAAAACAAAAAATCAAAATTTCATTTATATCTACAGTTATAATCATAATATCAGGTTTTTCTGTTTTAAAGTCATTATTGATTAATACTGCCTCCACAAAAAAAAAACAAAAAATCATCCCAAATCATTCAAAATCAACCTCATGAGGTTGTCATCATTTTGAATTAGTAAGATAAATAAGGTAAAATACCACACTGAACATTTTCAACAAATGTAGCTATTTATTGACTATATGTTGATTGTATAGCACAAAGTCCCCAGAGATTTAAGTCCTTTGCTGGCAGCACTAATATTTATGCAGCTTACTGCATAGCCCCACTTTTGTTGTTTTATACTTTGTAAAAATTCATTCCAAAATATTTCTTATGAGGAGCACTGAAACATTATTTTAAAAATAAATAGGAACCATAATTCTAAAGAATTCTTAGACCCATAAGAGCAACATATGGTCCTTTAAAATATATTTATATATGTAGAAATATATATGTTTTTCTATATATTATATCTATATCAGCAATTCTTTTAGAGTATTCAAAGAGACTTAAAGAAGTAAATCCAGATGCCATTTGATTTCAGTGAGCAAATAATCTCTAAAGCATTGCTGTGGCCCAGTAGATCTTAGTTGAGAGGTATTTAACATCTCTAAATCTGAATTTCCTCCTCTTTAAAGTGTTGATATTAATACCTACTTCCAGGGTTGCTTGAGCCTGGATATATGTAAATTCCTTTGCGTAGTCTCTGGCATATAATAGATGCTCAAGAAAAGTGACTTCCAGTGTTCTCCCCCTCTGTGACCTCTCATGACCTCAGTCTCTTGTTCAAAGTGGTCACCCTGCTGGGAAAAGAATTTTCGATGAAATGGAAAAATATGCATTTCTTCTATAGTAATTTAACTTTCAATTTGAGAGAACATTAGGATTTGGAAGAAAAATAAAGTAAAAGATAAAATAGTTTCTTCCACCATTTTTTTGTATCTGGGCAGCTTCAGCTGGCCAGGTTTTCTCTTGTTGGCGTACTCCCTCCTGCAGAACGTTCCAGAAAGCTTCCATCCAGTGAAGAGAAGGACAGCAGGCTTTCCAATTGCATGGTGTTGCTTGCTAAGGGAGAAGGCAGAGGTCCGCCTGTATAATCCGATTTCATCAACTCACACTAATCACTACTGATAGTAGCAAAATTTAGCCTGGATCTGCTTAGTTAATCTAGATTGACAGTGGGTAAAAGTAAAGCGACACAGGAACACAGAAACAAAAGGAGGAGAGCCAACACTGATTTTCAGCCTTGCTCTTTCATCTGGGCTTTCTAATTTGCTCCCCTTTGGGGCTTCTGTTTTTCTTACCTGATAAACAATTGTTACTGGTCGTTAAGATACCAGCCTTTTATGGAGCTGTTTCAACAACAACAGGTGCACTGTGAGTCTGAGACTGCAGAGAGAGCAATGCCCACGTCGTGAGGCTGCGCAGAAGGTACTTACAGGTACACATTGTACCTGAGACTATGTATTATTTATTGAAACTGAGCTCCGCATTCTCTTTATCCTCTGGGCAGCCCTGGAGTCTGGTGCCTCCGAAAATGGATGCCACCAGCAGCTAACGCACAAGGTCTCCTAAATGCTCTTAGCTTTTCACTGTTTTTCTTATAATGATAAGCTATAGCTACCACGCTTTTTATTAAAACTTGGAGAGTAAATGGGAATTGCAGTTTAACAGCTGAGGGAGAAATACCTCTGTGATTTTGGACGTTTCCATGTGGATTCAAGTTTTATCTTTCAAGGGAACGCTCCACTCTGGATTTTGTGGATATATAGAAGATACACATGTTGGAACCTCTCTCTCCATATACTGCGTGATTACAGTAGTGATCTGTTATGTGTGTGTTCATGTGCTTAATACCGAGAAGAAAGATGGGTTATCTGAAGGTTATCTTCGTTGCTACTTATGATATCTGTGTGTGGCAGACCAGGGAACTTTTTGCATTTGGGTAACAAAGTCGTTTGGAATATTCTCCATTGGATTTTCCATGTTGGTGAAACTGTTGTTGACCACTTCAGTACTGCATGTTACCATGCTAAAAACACCTAAGGGTAAAAATGTCTCCTGGGTAAGTAAACAATGATTTTATATATTTTAAAAAATATATATTTTTTAAGTAAAAACGTATAATTTGAGAACTTGAAGACATCTAGTGGTTTCCTGTTAAGTAGGAGTATTTGGAAAACCTTCAGAAAGCATTTGCCTTAGCAAAGCATATAAATATCTTTGTGTTAGAAATCCTTCGGCAAAATCATGGTGGTGTGCTTGCTAAAATATGAACTATAGGACATGTCAACTTTAAGTTTGTTTTGCCATTTTTAAGTTGCTTCACCTTTGCATACACATACAGAATTTAAAATGCGTTTATACAAAGTCAAGTTTATGATTTTAAGGTGCTTTCATCTCTAGGACTGTTTGTGTTCAATAAAGATAGTGTGGATTTATTTTGGGGGTAAGTCAAAATTTAAGGGTAAAATGTACAGCCTTTGGATTACTTGGGAATATTGTTGATATGTTCCTTTTTTTCTTAAATCAAGATAGTAATAGATATTTCTCAATTTTGCATATAATTTCCATCAATCAATAATACACATGTATAATGAAAGTTTAACATCTCAGGGGAAAAAATGGCATGTTCATCCTAATCAAATTTGATTCTTTAAATATTGGTTCAAGGTAGTAATTTCCTACCAAAAATAGAAAACGTGTCAGATTGAGCTCAAAATAATGAGAACAATCTGTAAACTCTTAAAAAAAAAAAAAAACAAGCAGCTTTAGATCCCTACTCTCATGTTTATTGAGCTTGATACATGAAAATTCATGGGCAAATAGATTCCCTTCTGCTCTCTACATAAAGTTGTGTCTAACACGAAATTCTTAGCCAGCACCAGCACATGGAAATACAACCATGCTCATCACAGAATTTGTTGTTAGATTATGATTACGGTTTTCTTAAGAAAACTGCAGAAAAGTAACTGATTTTATCTATTTGGTCAAAGAATAATTTGTACTACCTTAGTTTCAAATTTACCAATTAGGTTATCTTTATTTTATATGAAATATCACAATATTTGTCTGAAAATGGTGATTGTGATTTTTTTCTGTTATGGACAGTTATTTTTTGCAGTACTTAGTTAAGACATACATTTTAGTTTGAAACACAACTTCCAAAGTTATTTCACCACAATTAACATTTTTGAAGTTATTTAGTTTTAGAAATTGATATCTTTTGTCTTGATATTATTGCTATCATTGATTCTTTGCTACCTTCTAGTGTAACCAAGGAATATGATTCAGGGACCCTTGGCCTAACCGGTGACTTTGTTTCCCTCCCTATACAAATGGCTCCAGAGGCTAATCTGATGCCCAAACAAGAGTCCACCACTTTCTGCCAGCACATAAACACCAAAGAAAGGAGTAGTTTCAAAAGTATATCCCCCTCCTTCATCTAATTAATTCTCCTAAAAGATTAATTCCCTCAAAGCAGTGCCTGCCTCCTGGAGTGTTTCTGCCATGAAGGCAAAACTGGAAACATTTGATAAGCACAGACTACCCCGTTGGGTTTGGTTTACTTCAGACTCAATTATGTTAATATTTTTTGAAAAGTTCAAACTGTTGGCTAAAAATTTAGAAGCACTTATGTTAATAGAGTCAGAATACTTCCATTTCCTTAGGTTAAAAATTTTGCTGCTTGTCCTATTCTATTACTAATGTCTCTGTACCAGGGTTTGTCAAAAGTAAAGTTTACGAGTTAATTACTGTTACATTACAGGGAATACAGTAATGTGGTTGGTTCATGTGGGCTGAATGTACAATAAACCGATAACTGGTGTTAATGAATATTACAAAATTCCTTATTTTGAATAAGGGATGGGGAGACATTTTCAAATGTTGCCCATCACTTAGATTTTCAGCAGTTGTAGTTGTTTTAGGGCTTGAATGACATTCCTCTGAGTTCTTTGGCTATCTAGAGTGAAATGTATCTGGTATTCCTGCTTTTCTTATTGGCCAATTTCCATTGGAACATTTATTTTAGACTTGAGTTCAGGAGGAGAATAAAATCCATCTTGTCTCTTTAACCACATAGTGGACTTCAAAGTGGTGAGAGTAGGTTTTAAAACTCTTCACCCCTGGTCCCTCTGGCATGTTCCTTAGATATACTTTACCTCTTATGATAGACATAAACACATCATGCCACAAGCCTCAGAGTGAAACACCACCTCTCTTTTTCTGTGAATTCCCCATGTTAGTGTGGCATCTAGGCAACCGGTTAAACTGTGTCTGACAGTTTCCCGGTCTGTAAAGTAAAAAAAGATTGGAGTAACTACCTGTTTTTCTGAGATGTGGTAAGGATTCTCAGATCATCCTAGTATTAGCGTTCAAAAATCATTCAACAAATGTTTATTGAGTACCTCCTCTGTGATATCCCAGGAACTAAGGAAATAGTAGTGAATAAGAAACTTGAAAATCCCTGACCTCATGGAGCTTACATTCTAGTGAGGGGAGACAGACAAAAAGCAAATACATAAGTAGTAAGTAAGAGAGTGAGTAATGTAACACAGGAATGGGTTAGGAAGTACCGCAAATTGAGAGGGATTCTTGCGTATTGTCTGGTCAAACCTATTTGAGCAGAGACTTAAAGAAGGTAATAGAGTCAGCCATGGAAAAATGTAGGAATCAAGCATTCCTAGCAAAGGAATTGCTCAGGTGCAAAGGTCCTGAGGCAGGAGTGTGCCTGGAGTGTGTGAGGAATGGCAAAAAGGCCAGTGTGGCTGGACTGTAGTGACATTCTTTGAATTTCCTTGTGCCTCCGCTATGTACTTATGTATCTTTAGTAATTGTTTCATGGGGATTCCTAGACAGACCTAAATCCTTCCATTCAAATCTCTAGAGAAAATTGTGTAGAGGCATCATAGGATGATACACACACTGGCACTTACCAAATGAGGTTGCAGACGGCAGGAAGGAGGGGGAGAGAGAAGATCAAATGCCCCTTCCACAGACCAGTCATTGCAACACATTCACGCTTTACAGCCAGCTATGACCCTTACAACTTGAGTAGTTTGTTATTCTTTTTATTTTTGAATGTTATTGAGACAGTTTTACAAATGGGAATAATGGTATTTTTGGAGAAACATAAATTATAAAAATTTTAAACTAATATTAAAGATAGTATTGAAAAGGAGAACTTGGGGGTAAGGATCCAGATTTATGGAGCACAGCTCTTCCAATAATAATTTATACTTCTGTTAGGATATAGTTAAGTACACATTATAAAACATTATTGTAGAATCCCCATATATTCTTTGACTATAAAAATTCTTCCAGTAGTCTGTTTTTTGAGTTGTGATCCTGGGGACACTTGTTCATGACAACTGTATAGAAATGCCAAACTAACCTACTCTGTTGAAAAGTTCCTTTGCCTTGGAATTACAAAACAACCAACACCACTTAGAATCCTGATGTTGTGCAAACTCTGCTGTTGTTCTTCTGATTCTCAAAGCTGAAACAATCATACTGAACTTTCTGGAATTCCAAATCTGTGGTCTTATATGTAATAATTATTTGCATGTAGTATGTTTCATTAGCTGCTGTTTCATTTTATTATCATGTACCATAACAAACTAGTATAATTTATTTAAGAAAATGAAGGGAAACTATAAACATAAATGAGTTAAAAAAAAAAAAAACAAAGAATATAAATGAGTTACATTCACATAAAAAAATGCTAGAGATTAAATAAAAACTCAGAACTTTGGGGTTTGCTTTCTATTTCTTTTTTTTTTTTTTTGTCTTTTTCGTGACCGGCACTCAGCCAGTGAGCGCACCGGCCATTCCTATATAGGATCCGAACCCGCGGCGGGAGCGTTGCTGCGCTCCCAGCGCCGCACTCTCCCGAGTGCACCACGGGCTCGGCCCTGCTTTCTATTTCTTGACAGAGATGCTCCTAGCAAATACATTAATGATCCACATGTTATTATAAAATAGATGTTAGTAGAAATTATCTGCAAGATAATCATGACAGTTAAACATACTGCATATAGGACGGGACACTGACTTGTTTCTGAACTGGAAAAAGTTCCTCTGGGGACAAGACTTCATCACCACTCCTTGGTCTTTTGAGTCTATGTGTGTATTTCATCTTATTTCGATATAGATGTCTCTCTCAAATTGTCAAGAATCACTATTCTTTTTATTTTGTTTTGTTTTGTTTTTAACTCTCTCTGATCACTATGTCTGTCTTGATAAATTTTAAGCTGAATGGCTTTAAGTTATGACTTGGCAGAGATTTACCTCTTGTTAGTTTTGCTTCAGTTGATGTGCAAAACTACTGGTCTTTTAGACAATAACACTTTCTGAAAATATCCAATTTTATATTTTTCTTTTTTATGGCCTGAACGTACACCACTATCATCAAAAATATGAGTATTCCCTGTTGTTATTTACTTTTCTCTCTTCCCTTGTTGGAACACATTAGAAGGTTAACTAGTCTTTCGGGGGGGGTTTAAGTTTTTCAGCCTCACTGATAATTGGCAGGTAATCATACTGTGTCTGATGATACAGATAAGTTATTTATTTAGGCTCACAGCCACCAAGATTCTTTCAGACACTCACACATGGAGATAATTTTTTTTTCTTCATGTATGTAAATATATATTTCTGAATAGGTTGACTCTATGTTTAGGCTTAGAAACCTGAGAGTTAACACCAGGTGGCTCTAGAGAATAGGAACATGTGAAATTTTATAGATCCAGCCATAAAGCATTAAGAAGTATGTACTTGTGTGCAGTCTCCCACTATTAATTAAATTTATTTATTTAATATTAAAATGCATACCTTTTAAAAATAATCATAGTTCAAACTTACAGGGTACATAGACATCTAAAAGGAAACAAGTCTTCACTTTCTGTCTTGAAATTAACTCTTTTCCCCTGACTTTCTCTTTCCCATTTCTGATCCTCATGACATTATTCTCTCAGACACCAAAACCAAAAGCACCATAGACAATGTACTGTAATGGGGAAATATGTGCTTTGGAGACAGATTCTGGGTTTAAATCCTAATTCTACCACCAGCTGTGTGACCTTGGACAAATTATTAACCTCTGAGGTTTAGTTTAGTTTAGTTGTCTACAAAATGAGGATAATAAAATTTTTCCTGTAGGAGTATTTTATAGTGCATGAAGTGCTTGTCATAGTGCCAACACATACACATACCAGTAATTTGTTAATATCCAATCTGTTCCTTTTGTCTGTCCTTTCTTTTTCCAATCCTGCTGCTATAACACTAATTCAGGAATTTATTGCCTTGCATCTGCTAGGCTCTATGGCAGCTTCTGTACTGATTGTGACCTTCTAAGTTTTCTCTTCTCTAATCCATTCCAAACACTTCTACTATTGAATAAGTCTCCTTAAACACAGATTTTTATCAGTTTCCAAAAAGATAGAAATCCTCTGAAAATTTCTCACCATAAGTAGATAAATTAAACATTCCCAGACCAGCGGAATTCCTTACACAGAGAAGACAGGGATCGGGAACCAGGTCAGGCCGAGCCAAAGGCTCCTCTGCTTGTCACCCTCCACCGCCTTTCCCTTGGGATTGAAGCCAGGTCTTGGACTAGAGGAGCTTCCAGCTGGTGGAATTTCTCTCTTCCGGTTTGCTGTGATGACATCTGTAGTTCTGATGTGTGGGATTGAGGGGGAGATTAAGCTGCACTTGGGATGCACTGTCATTCCATGAAGTGCTTCAGACTGGGATGCAGAAGCGTTTCCCTTAGGGACAAGCGTCTCCACCCGGGTGTTTCTGAGTCTGATGCTCATGCAGTGAAGGCCGAGGGAATGTGGATAAGGAAGGGTGAGAACAATCAAATAACTACCCACAAGTCACTAAGTGACCTGCTGAACTCGTCCCATCTTTCTATTTGGGTGAAAGTAAAACGAGAGAGCTCCAGCTGGTGCAGGAACGATATCATGTAAAATCTAATCCTGAGGTCACTACATCCAGACTAAACAATGAAGGGAATTGTACATGTGACATGTCTATGTCATCATACATCTGAGGTGCCACATCTGAGGCTTTGGGGGTTCAGGAATGGGAGGGCCAATTGTGAATTGTTCCCCAAAATTGAGAGGTGATGCAATTTATAGTGTATTACCAAATCACAGCCTGTTCAGAGGGATCTGGGTTTGTGCCCAGCTTGGGGATTTTTCCCCAGTACTCCAGCCTTAGCGCAGGCAGGCTGGAAGGCATTAGCTGCTTTGGCCAGCTGGGCCAACAAATCTTTCAGGGAAATCACGTCGCATCCCTGGGATTCCTCTGTGTTCTGAGAAGGGCAGATGTGGCAGCCCGCCTTTCCAGGTAAAAGGTAGAGCAGAAGTAATAAGAATGGGGCGATTCCTTCCACCCTGAGAAAACTGCTGGACGGGCTGTGGGCCTTGAGCTCTTAGGTGGGGACAAGCTCAGGGATGCTACCTGCAGAGAAAAGGTTGGAGAGATTCCACTGTGAGAGATTTCAAATTCGGTCACCAAGTAAATGGTCACCCTTCTGCAGGGATTCATTCAAACTAGGGTGAGTTTTGAGGCACACCAATCAGCACTTCTCCATAGTTTTCCATGATAACAAGTGGAGAGAATGAGCTAAGGGGCACCAGGTTAAAACGCCACTGCATCACTGGTGCAGTGTTCCCAGCAGAGAACAGCTTCTCATGTTAGGATACACTAGGAGTGTGTTTTCAGTATAATAAGAAGGGCTGAAAAGAAAGACGATTAAAAGGGAGGCTGTCAGCTTGAAGAGTAAACAAACAAACAAAACAAGCCGTTTTGAGGCTGAGAACAGATCTAGCTCTTTTTACATTTTGATTCATTGCTTTGCTTTTGCTTCGTTTCACAATGATTTCTTAATAGTCTTAAGTGTGGACTCCAGCGGTGCTGAAGTGTGGTCCACAAACGAGAAACATCAGCATCTCCTCAGAGCCAGTTGCAAAGGGTAAGTCAAGGAGCCTGTCGC
Organism: Cynocephalus volans; assembly: GCF_027409185.1. NCBI lineage: Eukaryota > Metazoa > Chordata > Mammalia > Dermoptera > Cynocephalidae > Cynocephalus > Cynocephalus volans. Next base: position 137,803,794 of record NC_084465.1, read on the forward strand.
AGACACGCTGAATTAGAACCTCTGGGGTTGCGGTCCAGGAATCGCGTAAAGTATGAAAGGCACTGTTCTAAAGGACTTATTTAAAACCAGCCTGGCTGGTTAGCTCAGTTAGAGCACAACCTTGTAATACCAAGGTCATGGGTTTGGATCACTGTACTGGCCAGCCCCCCACCAAAAAAAAATCAGAACTTCCTTAAAATGTTTATAAAATGTGTAATTCCTAAAGGCATTACAGATATCGATAGTTGTCTTCATTTTGAATTTTCTAAAGTCAAACATACTCTGAGCAAATACGTGAGGGAGGGGGGAACAGAAAAAACTAGGGTGACCAGAAGTCCTATGTCATGCTTGCTGCCCCACAACAATTATTAAAAGTGTCCCCTCTCATTTTCAGAACTGCCCTGATTTATACAGTCAGTTCTATGGTCACTCTAATTGTGACAACAGAGGATAAGTGGGTGATTAAGTTGCAAAGGAGTAGGAAGAAGTAGGGACTGGGAAGGTGAGAACTTTCACTAGACAAAGCTCTACTGCTGGTACTCTAAAATTCTGTGCAGGAGGGGAGTGTGGATATACCCACACATTACTCTGGCGTTAGTCAGGGAGGCATCAGCTTTGTGACTTTGGCAAATGAATTCATCTCTTTAAGGGTCACTTTCTTCACCTGCAGAAGGGGGATTATTATCCTCACCTCAATGGTGGTTGTGAGGATTAATCACGAGTATGCAAAGAAAATGTGTATTGAAGACAAGAGTTGTCATAAGGAAGAGCAGTTAAGGGTTTGCCTGGCCTGGCCGTGCTACTTAAAATCACCTCTCGTGCCAATCTAGATGTCATAGCCCGGTCTTCAAGATTGTCTACAGTCCAGTCTCAATCTACATCTCCAACCCTCTTCCTTGTCATTTCCATGGGTAGAATCTCTACCTTTCTGAATGCCTGCTGTGTCTTGTCACCTCTGTGCCTCTGCTCCACTGCTTGGCTGACAAGTTGACCCCCACACTTCTGAAATCTAATTGCTGCTACTTCTTCTAAGCCAAGATCAAAAGTAAGTCTTATTGGCAAAGGTCATGTGAAATAGGAGATCATTGGAATTACCATCACCCTGTATGTAGCTGTACAGTCCTCATGTAAAGTAAATTTGTATTTTTGTTACTAGAACAAACAGAACATATTACAATATATTTCAAAATTCTTAGTGTTTTTTATGCCTTTGAAAATTAATACACTTAGGCTGGCCAGTTAGCTCAGTTGGTTAGAGTGCAACCTTATAACACCAAGGTCATGGGTTCGGATCCCCATTCCAGCCAGCCACACACACACAAAAAGTTTGAAAATTAATACACTTAAAATGCAAGTGAAATCAACAGCAATGTAATGACTTCTGGAGAAAAAAAATAACAGAATATTCAGAATACTCTGGGGAAGAAAGAAAGATGGGATTTCCTAAAGACTAGGGCTAAGTCCCAAGAAAATGAGACAATTAGTGAGGAAAGAGGACGTTTTAGCTTGCATTCTACCAAAAACCGAAGGTCAGACGGGGACTCTCAAGGTTCAGAGCTGATCCCTGCTCCTTTCAGAATAAGGGACTTGTACTCAGGAGTGCAGACATGTTGGCATTTCTGTCAACTTAGAAGTTTAATATCTTTATCTGGCATAGTTTGATGGTTCTCAACACAAATTTATGATCATTATTAACTTCCCAAGTCAAACCAGGAGATTGACATGAGCTGACTTTGCCCTCTCTGGTGGCATGAAGGAAAACCCCAAAAGGTGAATGACACGGTCCTTGCTTCTGTTATGCCTGCTTAAACAAGCTCCGCAGGTAAATCTACTGAGTCTGAATTATCTCGCATTTCCTGGGACCTAAGAAAACAGCCACATACGCATTCTATTCGTTAGCATAGCCTTAGGAAGGGCTGTGAGTAAAAATGTTACCAACCTATCAGAGCAGAAGGAAGAAATGGCATTGGAATAGATTTCTCAAAAGTGCCCTCTTAGGTGTCCCAACTTGACACAGAGAAATCAAAATACAGTCACTCATTTGAGAATAAAAGTGTTGAACAGACTTTGAGCTATTGTCTCAGTGATCCCCAGATCCTGAATAGCGGCAGTCTGAGGCATTTGGAAGGGATTTTGTTGCTGCAGCAGTCTTATCTGCTTGCAGAACTAAACAGCAGCAGCAGCAATAATGATACATATTTTCAAATGTGAATGACAGTCAGGCGCGGGATAGGTTTTTCTAGACTTGTGGGCAGATTTCATCCTTGTGTAATCTGGGCTGAGCAGGGGCAGTCTTCTCTCTTCATAGAGCTCTCTCATGGATTCTTACCTGTAAGCAGGAATCCTTTAAACTCTGAAGCTCCGTGGGGATATCTGTGGGGTCATTAGTGTCATGGTAGAATTCCCAGGGAAGGAGGTCAAGTTAGAACCTTGGTGGCCACTCAGGTAGCCTTTGGAGATAAAGCAATAGAAAGAGTTTATTCTTGTTTTTGTTTTTCCCTCAAGACTGTACAGGAGCACAGACAGAAAGGAAGTGAGAAATGTGTGAGAGATGAAATAAAAAGAAAAACATCTCCGCATCACGAGTCTCAGATGTCACAATTACGTCTCCTCATAAGAGACAGTACTGAAGTCTTAGAATCTGTGACAGATCACATGAGGCTCTCCGTTTCCTGCCAGTTTCTCAGTAATCATGTAAAAATACATGAGCGGCAAGAGGACTGCCTATTTACTTATCTCCAGGAAATCAGTTTTCCAGTCTGTGTAATGGGGGAGCATTCGTTAAACCTGTCCTACCTGCATTTTACAGTCAATTGCCAGTAAAATGATCTCTGTATGAGAGTTTTGACACTATACTACGTTTTAAATGTATTCTTATTTTATTATGAGATTGAAATTCATTGACTTTCTAGAAACACTAGAAACACTAAAACACTAAAAACACTACCAATGTTTTTAAACACGGAATTGCCAGTCATGGTGGCAATAGACAGTTGTATTTCTCAATACACTGTGGGCAAGTGTGTTACCTCAGACAAGGAAATGAACTAGCCTTGCATTACCTAAGTGTTGTGGAGTGTAAATAAAAGGAATTAAATACATTTGTTTTCAAATATTGAGCTGAAAAGATTGCTTATTTCCCCAGATTTCCAGGTGAAGGATAAGTCTGTGCTCATTTTCACTCCGTTTTTTTTTTTTTTCCAATGTAACCTACACCTGTTAATATCTATATTCAGCAAAGCTGCCCTGGTTGCCTGGCAACCAGTGGGCTAGGAAGGTACCAAAGCAAGAAATCAAATGCAGCTAACACCACCTGGATTTATTCTGCCATGGCCAAGATACTTGTTCTCTCTGTTTTCGTATGTATTTTTATTTTCAAAACATAAGTAAATCTTTCAAAAATGTTAGCTCAATGCTATTAGGAGTTCAAAAATTATGGTACGTGGAGTACATTTCAGCGTAGTTGAGTAGGTGTGGAGAAGAAATCTCTCTCTGCTGTGCCTTAATTAAAAGAGGGGTAGTCCCTTTCCTTGTAGGTCATGCTGTACTTTCCCCCTCACTTGTTATTTCCTCTACAGAGAGAGGTATGCATTATTCTTGGAATAAGATGTAATGGAAATTGAAATGTCAACTTTGAGAAATAGACGATTAGGATTCATTACTGTCAAACATATATTTTTGTGTCTCATACAAGGGAGTAAAAAGAGGAATGAATTAAAATGACTTTTCTTATGCAGATTCTCCTACCTTTTCACCTTTATCTACTGTTCCTTTCTTGTTTTCTTCCCCATGGAAACTTACTACCTCTAAAATTAAGAAGCAGGAAAGCCTCTGGGTTAAAGAAAATAAATGTCACGTACCTTCTGAACAAGATATGTACTATGGGACTGGGACAGAATTTTGAATATAAAGCTTACATTATCTATTATTTTATTATCTTGTTTCATAGTTCAGCTTTTATGAAGTAAGTTTAATATTTAGAGGAAAAGCAACCTAAAGAACTCTGAATCAAATCCTTTTTGAAGTAAGATTGGGGGAATTAATATAAAATAAAACAAATAACCGGGACTATTGAAGTGAAGACATGGATAAGTCTGACAGAGGTGAGAACTGAATACTGATAGAGTTAACTGGGTAATATCTCAGCACAAATCCTCAAGATCTTCAGCAAACATCATCTTTTGGTTCTCACATGACAGAAGAAGCCAGTCTTTCATTATTACCTTTCTGTCTGCCATTTATATTTATTTGACACTCTACTTTCTTTTATCCTTATTCCTATTTGGTACAAATTATGGTTTTTCAAGACTAAACAGAAGTTCAGGTTTTATGTAAAATCTAATTTGTAAATGTTCAATAATAACTTAACAACCTTCTACCAGAGGTGGGAAGGGGTGGTAATGGAGGAATTTAGGGCCACCAAAAATGATTACACTGTATAATGTTGAATATACTAATTATCCTGATTTGAGCATCACATATTGCACACAGGTATTGATATTCAACTCTGCACCCCACAGATATGTACGATCAACTATGTTTTGATTAAAAAAAATTATTAAAAAAGAAAAAGAAAAAGCAACTAACAATGTCAACATTCTGTAGGTCAAGCAGAACCCATCAGGAGGCCAGAATATGCTCATGGTTGCCATTTGTGCCTCTTGGGGTAGGTAGGGGGAGAAGAGGGTTGACAGAGGAATCCTAAGGAATTCTCACGTGTTAAGAGGCAGCAAATAGAAGTGAGGAGCTATCAGGGAGGGAGGATAAGAGACAGCATCCTGCTTGGCACTTTGGTAACTGAGGGTGGAGAGGATTTCAGGGGGAAGAGAACAGGTATCCACTGGGTCAAAACTGACTCTAGTAAAAGGGTATTTAATTGTGATCTTGGGAAAGGAATTGCAAGGGGGTGGTGAGAGGCACACGTGCAGTGAGTTATGAGGAGTGTGTGGCTGATGAAAGTAGAAGCAAGCAGAGTAGAGCCTCCTTCCAGAAGGAAGAGGGAGGACCACAATTACGTGAGGGGAACTCAGTTGAGGGGAGGTGCGGGTATATTTGTAGGCAGAGAACAAACTTCTGGAGGAAGTGGGAGAAGATAAGACAAATACAGAGCTTTGAAGAACTACCATAGAATCCAGCAATCTCACTGCTGGGTGTATACCCAGAGGAATGGAAATCATCATGTCAAAGGGATACCTGCACTCCCATGTTTATTGCCGCTCTATTTACAAAAGGCAAGAGTTGGAACCAACCTAAATGCCCATCCTTGGATGATTGGATAATGAAAATGTGGTACATCTACACCATAGAATATTACTCAGCCATAAAAAAGAATGAAATTCTGCCATTTGCAGCAGCATGGATGGACTTGAAGTAAATTAAGTAAAATAAGCCAGGCACAGAAAGAGAAATACTGCATGTCCTCATAAGTGGGAGAAAGAAAGAAGGAAAGAAAGAGAGAAAGAGAAAATAAGTTGAACTTTCAGAAGGAGAGCACAGAATGTGATTACTAGAGATGGGGAAGGGGAAGGGGAGATTGTGAGAGGTTAGTTAATGGACACAAAACAGCTAAATAGGAAAAATAAGTTCTATTGGTACATGATCAAGCTGGGCATCTATAATTAACAATAATTTACGGCACGTTATCAAATGGCTAGAAGAGAAAAGATTGAATGTCCTCGTCAAAAAGAAATGATTAAGTTTTATGATGATGAATAAGCTAATTACCCCAATTTGATCATTAAGTGTTGTATACATATATTGATATTCAATTCTCTACCCCACAAATGTGTAAAATCAATACGTTTCAATAAAAATTATGTAAAGTAATTAAGAATTTAAAGGAAAGTAGAGCACATCAATAAATACATAAAGGAGTTTTTTTGTGTGATCAATGACATGAATTTTGAGTAAATTCCGGTTTGGTTTACATCAGTCTTGTTGGAGTAGAGATGAGGTTCTTGAAAAATGAAAAGAGCAGGTGAGATAGGGAGAAGAATGAGAAAGAAAAGTCTATTATAAAATAGTTGTAAACATTATAGAAGTCATGGTGAAATTGGATAAAGTGATATGCATTGAACTCCTCCAACAATGTACAGTAACCCTGAAGAAAATGTTTGAAATTGTCTATGGAGATAATAGGTAGGAGCCAAAGATGGTTAAGGAATGAGGGTGTCAGGGTCACTAACAAGTGCATTGTTGAAACGATGACCTTGAAAAATGGGCCAGGGAGAGAAGCAGGTGATTCCAGCAGGAGGTTAGTGGACCAAAGATACTACAGACTCGGTAGAGGTCATGGGAAAGGTCAAGTGTAGATTTATGGTAAGAGAGGCGCACACAGGTAGAAATATCAAAAGTGATCAGAGAAAAGTGTCAGGGTTTGAGGTCTTTTGGTTAAAACAATTTGAGGTAAAGGCAAGAAGAGTTCAGGGTTATGCATGTGAAGAAATGAAAGTCCCTTTTGTAGAGGAGAGACAGGGACCAAGTGTAAGGGCAGGATTTTTGCATGTGACGTTCTGAATGATGGCAGAGAACATAGTAGACAGGAAGACAGGTGAGATAACCTAGGTGAGATTTCCCCTCTAGGGAAAACCCAGAGGAATATCTTACAGGTTGGTAAATGCACACCATCCTTTTTCTTTTATGGCACTTATCATAATTTGCCATCATGTACTGACTGTTTCTGAGTCCCCTCTTCCCTACTAAATCAAAGACAAAGGCCATATTTTATCTATTGTGTTCAGCACTGAATACCTGGTTCCCAGCACAGTGATAGCTCACATGTAGGCATGTTCAACAAATATTTGCAACATGAATCAGAAGATAGCACTGGGGATTTAAAGGGAGACATGAAATTTGATACCAAAGACGTGAGGTCACTGTATGAAATGAGTAGAAATGTTCTAGAAGTGTCAGTAGGGAGCATGTCTCTTGAGAAAAATATAAAAGATAAAAATGTTCAAATCAATGATAATAAAATAAATGTAACTCATTCAAACATTTGCTGCCCTGCAGGAGGCCAAGGAGCAGGTGGTTTAATTGTTCTGTCAGTAGCGTGGGTGTATTACGCTGCGTCAGTCAGACAAACCAGAAAAATGATTGGTTTACGTCTAAATAATATACACCAAGACTGATATTTCTCATGTTTCTTGAATGATGATTATGTAATGGCAAGTGTATTTTAAAATCGTAACTCTGTAAAAAAGCCCAGTAATTTCTTGGGTTACCAGTTAGATTTTCCACAAGGTCACTTTGAATGGTTCATGAGATCTGGCTGTTGGGGTCATGAAGAACAGTAAGCTGGATATGCATCAGCCTGCCAAAAACAACCCTAAGTGTGCCAAGTACAGGAGCCAGCAAAGCTACGGAAGCCATAAGGCATGCTTGACACTTTTGGCTCTTGGCTAAATGAGTCAAGGGTATGACTTGACAACTTTTTTGGGTGAACAAGTTGTCCCTTATCAACTCACTGATGTGTATTTGCTGATGTAAGCCAGAAAATGAAGCACTTTCAAAAATGCAGTTTTAAAGCAGAATCATACTTGAGTATAAACTTAGTCTGATTCTCATTTTAGTATGGAAACATTGAAGAATTGACTTAAAAAAAAAAAAAAAGTTTATGCCCTTGGGTGATATCATTGTCTTAACTCCTCATCATGACCACTTTCTTTCCCACTAAATTGAACATTTTCCAGTATTGAAGTAAAAGCTGTTTTCCAACACGTTCCTAGAATTTTAAAATTTCAAATAGTAACGTTCAGACTAAATCTGTTATTTTATGCTTTTTATGTGCAAAGGTAGAAGAGGGAGTGACTCCTGGATTTATAACAGGAAAAAATAGGGGAAGATTCAGAAACAGAGAGGAGAATGGATAGTCAAATCATCTCTAGGAGTAATATAAGTACCAGGCTGCCAAGAATTTTTATATTGAAGCCAGAACTTGACTAGGAAGTAGGTGTCCCCATCAAGTGGAAAACAAGCACTTCTGGGTCAGAGCCATGTGGTGCTGCCACCAGCACCCCGTCCTTAGACATGGTAGACCCTCAAGAAAACGTGGGTTGTATTTGATCCCATGCATTTCTATCTGTTTCAGAATAGATGGCCTGAAAATGAGAAAGGCATGTGCTCTCACTCATGCACAGAACAAAAGGATTATTGATTAGACAATTCAAATGGACATAGAAATGTGAAATTAACATTAGGTTTGTAATTTTGAAATTAACATTAGGCTTGGCAGTTTGAAATAAATAAAACAAAGATATTTCTGAGACCAGTTGTTACGTGGAAAAACTATAAGATTTAATTTACACATCCAACATAGTAACTATTGAGTATCTGCTGTGTGTGCTGGGGAATCAATAAGGAATAAAGTCCTTTGTCAAAGGAGCTTCCAGTCTCCTGAGAGGTGGGAAAGGCACAAAACCAACAAAGAAATAAATGTATAATATGTGAGGTGCTGAAGAGTGAAGCAGGGTGAGGAGATGGGAATGACAGGTTCAGGCAGAGGGATACGTTTCTCTAAAGGGAAGTCAGACAAGGCCCCTCTTGCTAAAGGAACGATTGACCGGACCTGAACACCTGTCCCAGCAAGCTACAATTTCAGGTGTGATTCTGATAATATTCCAAAATGAAGCAGTGCTGCTAATTCCTAGCCTGTTTGTAGATATTTGGTTACGTGGTTTCTAAAATGTGTTTTATTTTCAAAGAGTTTATTTTCAACTTGAGCAGTACAGCTTTTTTTTTCCCTCTGTTGTGCTTTCAGAAATGTGTTTTAAAACTCAGTCTTTGAAATTCTAGAATTTGCCAATTAAGGTTGGATTTTGTAGTTCTTAAACAACATTTTTTGTCCTCTCTAAAATTATATCTGTTTTGATGGTTATAATTAAGTTTACTCTGTTAAATAAGCCAAGGGAAGCATGTAATAGAAAAAAAATTTTTTTGATTGTTAAGATACATAAATTTTAGATACATAAAATATGTTGGATGTTTATCCAGTAATCCTTTTATAGAAGTTTTTACTTGTATCTCGACTTTCTCTGTCCCTTTACTATATTTTTTTCTTGTTCTTTATTATGGCTCAATGCATATGGCAAGAAAAAAATTGTACAAATGGAATAAAAGGATATGAAATAAAGGTAAATGTCTCCCCTCCACCCCCACTTTCTTCCCCAATTTTCCTCCTCAGGGAACACCACTGTTAAAAGGGTTAAAAATGTCAATTCATACAGTGATTACCAGTACAGATCTAAATATCGTACTTCATTCCTTATTTAGTAATTTACTAACTTTAGATATTTTGGAAGATATGAGGAATTTGAAATACATTACCTCCCACCTCTCATAGCCTCCAGTTTTTGTTTTTTTATTTATATCAGTTATATTCTATTCTGAAACTGGAATTAAAGTCTTTAACTTCATTCTATAGTGTGCCTTTTTAAATTGAAAACTAATCAACATCATTTACAATATCATGATTATGAAAATATCATTTACATGTTAGTTCCATAGAGTGGAATATATACCCAGATATCACTAAAAGTTTCCGCTTAAAAGTGACTCTTCCATGTCTCCCAGCCAATGGATCCTTTTATTTTCTTTCAAGTTTCCTCTATTTCTTAGTCACATTCAGCTGATAATGTGTTTGGTATCTCATGAAATCCTTGTTCTTGGGTTCTTTTTTGCTTTGCTGAAAAACCTTTAGTCATTTAAAAAATAAAATAAAATAAAATACATATGTATAAAGTGTATATTTAGTAAACTTTCTGAGCTCTTGAACTTTCAAAATTTCTTCATATTCATATCACACTTAATTTATAATTCATTCTGGTGTAGAATTCTAATTTCAAAATATATGTTTCCCTCAGAAAAAATTTTTTCATTGTTCTTTTTTAATCATACAGTGTTACTGATAAGAAATCTAACATCAGCTAGTCTTTTCTTTTGCAGAAAATTTGTTCCTTTGTTTTTTCCTCTCCTCTGGGAGCTTTTCATATTTTCTCTTTATCCTTGAATTTCAAATTTTCATCAGGATAAGTGTAGGTGTGAATATATTTCTCAGTCATCCTGTTTAGCATTGGATAGAATTTTTATTCTAAATACATCTAAGTTTCTTACATTTTCTCTATTCTCTAAGATAAATGTTGAAATAGCTGGAGCTATCCATACTTTTTAACCTCTCATATTCTCCATTGCTTTTTGTTTTGTTTTACATACTTCCTCTTTGTGCTTCAAATACATCCATTTTATTAATTATCCTGGCCATTGGATTTTTTTATGCTGGCAAATATGTTTTAATTTCCATCTCATTGCCTCATTGGTACTTTTTCATAGCCTTTTGTCCTTGCTTTACAAACGCAATAATCTCTTGTTTCTCTCTGAAGATATGAATTGAGATTTTTCGCTTATTTAAGTTTATTTATGTTCCTTACTTTATTTCTGATTCCCCCAGGTCAGTTTTTCTATTTGTCCATTCTGGACCTTCTCTTTTATGCTGTTCTTTTTCTTTATTTTTCAAAAGTCTGGTTTTCCTTATTCATTCGTTCGTATTTGTGATTGACTGACTGTGTTGGTTCATATAGGCAGATGGTGTGGGTTTCCCTAATTTTTCAGTTCTGTTTCCCCAGTGGGACTGTCATCTCTAAATGGGGAGACAGCTGTGTTTCTGCGTAGATGGAGAGGGGTAGATGTCAGTCAGAACTCCCTGTAAGGGAACCTCTAGGCAGGGACCCCACAGTCACCTGCATTAGGAAGGCTGTAACTCGTGTTGCACATCAGTTTATTTCAGTCCTCAGTAGACCTGCCTTTTCTTTCCCCACAATTGCCCTCTTAAGTATGTCAGTATTACCTCAAACTGCGTTTTCTTTTAAAACGCAATTATATATTTAATACTTCTCATATTATTTAAGCATGTAAGTTGTCCGAATGACACAAACTTCCCAAGTTAGTAAATCTCATGAAATAAATTAAAATTACAAATATGGTGAAATTTAACATCTTCTAAATGTACAATATAGTATATAAACTTAATAAGTTTTCAATTTAAAATTCCAAATCTAAGACAGTTTGTTACATATTTTAAATTGGAATTAAAAGAACGATCTGTTTCTATTCACCCAAATTCTCTTAAACATTAAAAATACATAAAATATGAAATGTGCAAGGCTCCGGTACTTAAAAAATGAAATGTGCAAGGCTCTGGTACTTAAAAAATATTAATTATATGGTTTTAGTCATTGAAACATTTGTGTTTTTAATTCTAAATTTTTCTGGGCTTACCCATAAAAGAATATATCATCCTATCTCAGCCAGTTAAGATTACATAGTGACCAGAAACATTGGCCTAGATGCCAGATGAATCCTGTCAATGACTGTGATGAGACATGCTTAGCTGTCTTAACATCATGTTATCAGTATCCTTTAAATGTATGTGTTTGTGGGCATGAGGGTGGGGGATGGGGTGGATAAAAGTTCTTATGGCCCAGTTTATCCAAATCCCTGATCTGCTCCTTCTTCCTTTGTACACTGAATTGGATTTTGCCTTTCTTTAGCTTTAAAGATTTATGTGTGCTTTTTCCCTCTAACTCTAAGTACCTTTGATAAATCCTACCTACTTTTCCTGTATTTTCTAAAGCTTAGGACTACAGAACACTTGGGGGGTGTTCAAGTGATATCGACTGAATCCTAGAGAGCTCTGATGACAGTGACCTTTTTCTCACAACATTTAAGGTCATGCTACTGACATTTACTGACCAACAGTCATAGAAAGTGACTGCTGACCTCTAGAGGATACTTGATGCAATAAATGGTCACTTTTCTGTTCTAATAATAGCACTGACATCACATGGTTATGATGAATTTGGATCGGTATAATTCAAGTAATGGTCACTTAGTGACCATTCTCATGTATCACAGGTGCATTAGGTAAAGAACTGTTGGTAAAAATTATTCATAGTTAGAGGAGAAGAAAACTTTTAAGCATATATTCAGATGATTGGTGTTTTCTTTTATTCCTCTAATACCATCCCCTTTGTTTTGAGCAATATTTTTTCGTTAATAAAATATTGTATCTAGTATTACAATAATAGTTTAGCTTTATAGCAGGTTTTCAACCTCAGCACTATTGACATTCGGGGCTGGATAATTTTTTGTTGTGGAGGGTCTGTCCTGTGAGATGTAGGAGGTATGACAGTATCCCTGTCCCCTGCCCACTAGATACCAGTAACACCCTCTCTCTAGTTATGATAACCAAAAATGTCTCCAGACCTTGCCAGATGTCTCCTGGGGAAGGCAAAACCACTGCTGTTTTATAGTGATACCAATTTTTGTATTTTTTAAAAAAAAATCATTTTCCTCTTTGCTTCTATGAACTCAGTTCCTGTCTTTGGAGTTTTCTATCTTTTGCCCTAAAAGTGGCAAGGAATATGTCAACACTTCTCTTTTCTCTCAAGTTCAGGGTCTAAAGATGACAATGTAATTGAGATTAAATTCAAAGCTTTATTGAAATTAATAATCAACCAATTAGGAGGGGAAATGTTCCATAAAACCCATCAGATACTGCTCTTTCTTGTGTGCCTGACTTTTGCTTCTTAAATTTGTTGCTGCTTAAGAGAATCGCAGATGTATTCCATCGAGGAAAATGGTATGTTCCCACAGTGATGCGAAACATTGTTTTCTTCTAGTTATTCATTTTCAAAGAGCTGTTTCTATTTGTGGTTACTACAAAAATAATGGCCTGCAGGTCATCTATTTACGATAAAGTTAATTCCTCTCTATTGAAGTATTATAGTTCAATATCGATGAAAGGAATCAGTTTACTAGAGGCCTCTGGACAATCAATAAATATTTTAATTTGAAGTGGAAAACACCAAATGATTACACAGTAATCTCAGAGTGTTCTTAGCTTTTTATAATCAATAAATTTTTATTGTTGAGTGAATGAATGTTTGAACATAAGTATACATAGATTTTTTCATATGGAAACTCTATATTTATAATGATATACTGTAACCCCCGTATTGTAGTTAATAGCTTTCTAGAAAAGAGGGTTGTTATAAAACTGTAATGTACCACTGTTAAAAGTTGGGATTAGGAGGACAGAAAGAACCATATAAATGATCAATCGATGAAAAAATAACCCTAATGAACATTTCTATTGTTAGTGAATTTGAATGTCTGTCATATTGTTTATTTTGGATAAGGAAACTACAAAGATGCTTGACTATGTTCACACATGGGAAAAATGACTGAACTATTTGTAAAGTCTCAGTAGAGTGTATTCTTCCTTTGTTCTACCAGTAAATATCAGGAGGTTTTTTCTTTTTTTTTTTTTTTGTTTTTGTTTTTCCTTCTTCAAGTTTGAAAAATTACTTGCAGAAAGTTGGAAACATATTTAGACAATTGAAATTCCACAGTTTATCTTCCCATATTTGTGGGGGGAAAATATGTGAGCCACTCTAAAATAACCAAAACAACTAAAATAACCAAACCAATCTATTACCATGTCCCCACTTACCTCTTAAATACTCTCTACCATAGAGTAAAACATTTCTGTACACCCATAAACCTTGCAGTACTTGCTACAGCAAATATAGCAAACATTATTATAAATAAAAAGCTGTCCAAGCTCCAGCGAGAGATGTTTATTTAATACAGAAGCAGCACCAGTACAACAGAATTTTACTTCATCCTGGAAACTTCTTAAAATTTGTACCAAGAGATTAAAAACCACAAACACTAAATATTTATTAATTTAGAAGAACTCATGGCAAAGACAAGTGGAATTCTAGTGTTTTTTTGTTTTGTTTGATTGTTTAAGAACACTTGCCCTTAGAAATTTACATCTAACTCTAACCTAAGTTAGATAAAGATATGCACAAAGTAGTTTCTAATTTGTAGATAAGAACAGTGGTGTGCTGCTAATTGTTTAATATTCAGCTATCCAAAAAATAAAGAAGTTCTGATTTGTACCATTTGCCAATTTCCATGGTGTAAATACTTCCCCCATGGCAATTCCAAGCTACAATATGACCCTACTGAATTCAGATCTAGCACAGTACAAGTATTATATAGTATTTCCATCATACAGATATAAGACATAAATAACCTCAAGAACATATATAGTAGCAAAGTGTTGTAAAGTTAGGAAATTAAGAGTTTTGAGTATCTTTAAATTATCTCTGTTTTTAGCATAATTTATTTAGTTGTAGGTTTTATAGTTTAACTTTTAGTAATGGATGTGTTGACAACTGGATCTCAAAATTCCTGAAATTTTAAGGATCAGCCACGCCAGCTCCAGTATACAACTAATACCACTAATACTTTTTCACTTATATGGAAATTTTCTAAAAGGTTAGTAGGTGCTTGAAACTTCTGTTTCCAAAGGATTTTAAAGTCATTTGCTTGCAGGATTAGTGTACATGTATTCATTCACTTCTGTAGTTCTAGTATCTTAGACAGGAGCTGGCATATAAGTTCTCAGTAAATGTCGAGTGACTGATTAATCTTAACAATGTGAAATAGGCCTGATAAACCAAAGGAAAGTTCAGTAGCCCCTGTTGATATTATCCCAAATTATCTCTGAATTAAAAATCTACATTGATGAACAGAAAAGATCTTTACCTGCATGAGGAGCCTATGACAGTAAGAAGTCTCCCCTCCAGGTTGTCTCTACTTTTCCTTATTAGGATTATACAAAACCTAAGGGCACTCTTGGCCTGGGAAGACCCTCCCAAACTTGCTTTAGGTATTTTTTTTTATAATTACCACCAAGGAAGGCCACATTTCTTAGGAGAGAGGAGAAGAAAAAGGGTGGGCTCCTTTTACAGGAATGATTTTGCTTTTTTATTTCTGCTAATTTCTCAATCTAGTGTGAGGGAAAGGAAATGACTCTTATGCATTCATAAACCCACAGCAATTTGCTTTTAGTTCCCCCAAAACCCCCACAACCTACTTTACTAAAACTGACCTCTCAAAGTCCTCCAAGGACCTTCTCCTTGTTTAATCTAATGACCTCTCGTTGGCCTGCATCTCACGAAGCTTTTTCCTAGCTCAGGGTCTTAGGTGACCCTAAAGAACACCCATTGTTTTCATTTTGTCTTTTGTTTATTTTAACTTCTCAATATACATTGTAGTTGATTTTCGTGACCCTTTACCCGTTCCTCTTTCCTCCCCCCTCCCCACGTCATGTCTGTTCACTTGTCTTAACAAGTGCAAGGAATTGTTGTTATTGTTGTGTCTTCTTCACCCCACCCTTTATTTGTTTGTGTGTTTATTTATTTATTTATTTATTTTTAGCTCCCACCAATAAGTGAGAACAGGTGGTATTTCTCTTTCTGTGCCTAACTTGTTTCACTTAATATAATTTTCTCTAAGTCCATCCATGTTGCTGCAAATGGTAGTATTTCTTTCTTTTTATAGCAGAGTAGTATTCCATTGTGTAGATATACCACAGTTTCCTTATCCACTCATCTGATGATGGACATTTGGGCTGGTTCCAACTCTTTGCTATTGTAAATAGTGCTACAATAAACATGGGAGTACAGGTATCCCTTCAGCGTGATGATTTCTATTCCTCTGAGGAACACCCACTTTTTCTTGAAAATGTCCTATTTTGTTTATTTATTCATTCATTCATTCAGCAAATATTTACGAGTTCTCTGTACCAGGCATTGCTCTGGACATTGGGAAATCAGCGGTGAATAAGGAAAATGAGTTCTTTGCTCTTTTAAGAATTTATTTTAACTAAGAAAAATAGTAAATAAGCAAACCAAATAAACATCAAATTGTGGAGGGGGGTTTTTTGCAATAGATTGAAGGCCTCTCCAAGGAGGTAACCTTTGAACTGAGACCTGTATGACAAGGAAAAGCCACATAGTGATCTGAGGTGTAGAGTGTTCCAGCAGAGGCAAGTGCAAAGACCCTGAGGAAGAGAGAGCCTGGTGGAGTTCAGGAACAGAAAGGCCAGTGTAGCTGGAGAAGGCCACGATGGGGATGGCAGCACACGATTCCAGACAGGCAGGACCTCTGCTCTTAGGGCTCTGTTCTTCAGTCTCCTCCCAGGGCACCTTCCCACAAAGGGACATTTCCTTCAATCAGCCCTTGATCCTTCTCTTATGTTATCCCCTTAAGAAGCTGTCAGTTTCTCCATAAACTGATAGCTCATAAGTCAGAATTAATTTCTCCCTCTTTGATTCTCACATCAAACTCTGTTGATCCTTTTAATGCTGGAGGAAGGGTCTGAGAGGCCCTAGTAGCTGGCCTCAACCCACCCCATCCTCTTACCAGGTTCTGGACTCCACCCCAGGAAAGAATTCAAGAGCAGTCACAGTAGAAAGTGAGAACAGGTTTAACGTAACAAATAAGAGATACAGACTTCATAGAGAAAGTGCAGCCTAGCTCCAGGCACTAAGCAAGGCCCACACCAAGTTTAACACAAAAGTAAGAAATACACACTTTAAGTTCAGTACAGAGTGTAAGCCAGCTCAAGAGAATGAGCAGCCGCTTGATGAAAGTTTGATACAAAAAGAAAGCAATACACACCTCAGCCAGCAAAGTGCTGGTTGGCCCTGGGAAAGTAAGCAACAACCCTGCCTTCTGCCAGGATTTGGTTTTTATGGTTTTGCTACCTAATACATATTCATGCTATATAATGAATATTCAACTAAGGGGGTGGTTCCCAATTATGTAACATAGTCTTGCACATGCTCAGTTGGTCTTTTTTGGGAGCATGTTCATTGGTCACATCCTATCATGTGCACCAGACATATTCAGGAATATTCTGTGCTCCTTTGCACCCCTAGTGGAAGATCATTCAAAGTATAAACTCTCTTCGGTGGAGCATGCCCAGGGTTATGTAACCCTTCTCTATTGAGCATGCCTAGCCACTGGATTTGCATAAGGCTCTTGTGGTCTCAATTTCCCCACTGTTGGTGCTCAAAATAGGTCTAACTAGCAACAGTAACTTTTGTTTAGGGGAGGGCCTGAGACCCTGGGGAATGACTTGAAACCTACAGGTTTGTCCTGTAACCCAAGCCCATGGAAACTGAAAACCTCCCATCTCAATTGTATACCCAGTCCTTATGTACTGTTCAATTTTTCTACCGTATTGGAAGCTTCTTGAGCATAGGGAGCTTGACTTATTCATCTACCATGAGAGGAAAAGGCTTGGTTGCTACTCTTATTTTGTTTGTTTAATTTCCTTTGGTTTGGCTTTTGGAACTTTGACATAGTCAGTACAAAATGAATATCTTTTGTTTGTTTAATTGGATGGCTGAACATATATTTAATGAATGTTGCTGTAGAAAAATAAGAAAAAATTTGTGCTTAAAATATAGCTTATAATTAAGTCCTTGAACACACACACACAAAGTACATGATTATGAGAGGCACTAGAATGTAATGTTTGAGAGCACAAAGTCTGGGACAGAATCCTAGCCCTGCTACTTGCTAACTGTGACCTTGTTCAAGTTACTTAACCTCTCATGCCTTTGTTTTCTCATCTGTAAAATGGGGATGGTTGTATGTATCCCATAAGGTTATTTTTTGAGTTTGAATAAATTAATCCATGTCGGGGCCGAGCCCGTGGCGCACTTGGTAGAGTGCTGCGCTGGGAGCGCGGCGACTCTCCCGCCGCGGGTTCGGATCCCATATAGGAATGGCCAGTGCTCTCACTGGCTGAGTGCTGGTCATGAAAAAGACCAAAAAAAAAAAAAAAAAAAAAAAAAGAAAAAAAAAATTAATCCATGTAAAATACTAGAAAAGAACAAACTTAGAACTCCATAGCTATTGGCTATTCTTCATTTATGGATGAGTTGAAATGCTTTGCAGGGTACATTGGTACATGAGTTGTTTACAAACAGAATGTACTTGACTTTCACTTATGTGTCAAGCAACCCTTGTTTGATTTTTAGCAAATTTTTAAATGCTCCCCAAAGTCATTTCATTACTAATAGTATAACCATATCCAGAAAACCAAGGGTTTTCCAAAGAAACAAAAATCATGGCCTTAATTTACTTAATTTGCAGTTAGAACTGCCATTGACTGAAGAGGAACAGAAAGCTCACATTTCCCTTCTAAGGACACTATTAGTAAACCCTTCACTCTACACACTACAAATTGAAGTATTTCTCTAAATAGCAAGCCAGGAAGAAAATGTGTCTCTTAGAAACAGGGGGAATTGGAAAAGCAAAAGCAAAGCAAAAGCAGTCCTCCATAGTAGAGCTGAGGAGCTCCAGTGAATCCGTGCTGGCCATGAGGCATTTTCCCAGATCAGTGAGAAGTTCATATTGAGCCTGTACACACTCTAAATACCTTTCTTCCACATCCCCTTCTAACCTATTGCAATAATTGATCAGATCAACTTGGAATATAATACATTGATGTAACTAGACTTTGGAAGATGGTCTTAGGATATGTTTCAGCTCCTTGTGTGTGTTCAAGAATAACATAGTACCTTGAGGATTTAGTTTATTTCTTCTACTAGCTGCCAGGAGTACAGCAAATAAGTAATTCAGGAGGTAGTCATTGTTTGGAGTCTTCCTCACCTCACTAGTCTAATCACAGGACAATTACAAGAGACATTACCTCATACTGGGTTCTGGCCTGCTGAAGCACCTTTTATTCTCTGCCCCCTCTTTTTGAATTCTTTGGGGAGTTGTGGGTTGTCATTAGTGAGAAAGCTTTCTACGATGTTAAGGTCCCTTGTACAAAAATCTTGGAAATGAGAAAGTATTAACTCTGATTTCAAAGAGAGCATAGCTAAGGGCAAGAATAGTTAAAATGAACTGAATAACACTCAGAAACAATGTAAATCAACTTTTATGGATAAAATCTCATGACATAATAAGCAGGCAGTGAAAAGATATTTTGTGGTTGCTGTTTGGTGATTAGTAAGTTTCTTTGCTGTTCACCATCTCAATCAGTGTCTGTGTGTTGTATTTATTTGTGAATGTATGTAACAATTTTTTTGTCCTACAGAAACCTCCCACATTTCCATAATTTTACAAAATTATCCTGAATGAGATGTAGAAAGCAAGCAAGGCTATGAAATATCTCTAACTGTATGATTTTATTTCTTCTAAAGAAAATAGAGTGGCATTTAATATTAGTTATATTAATCTCTGAATTAAAAGTGAATGAATGTGAAAGGAACAATGATTATATGTGTGAGACTAAAGTAGATGATGAATTGTCAAAGCACGACATTAAAGGAATAAATTCTTAAGATATCTTATTTTTTTATTAGAGATCACAGCTAGCTAAGTCATTTAGATTAATAGACTTTCAATGCTTTTATGTGCAAAGTAGCCATGAATTTATTAAATTCAAAAATTTTAGTTTGCCTGAAAACATCTAGAAAATATTTTAGAGATTTAAAAAAATTTTGAAAATGAAATGCGTATAGAAAATGGCAACAAAGAAGGTAACTACTATCTTGACTTTTATGGTGATAATCTCCTTGATTTTCTTATCATTTTACCACTCCTGTACACACTTAAGCAATATAGAGTGATTTTGCCTATTTTTGCACTTTTCATATAAATGAAATCATATTCTATGTATATATTCTTTGGGGTAGGGTTAGGGTTAATGTATATATTGCTTTCCCCCCTAAAAATTATGTTCCTAAGATTGTTCTATGATATTCATATAGTATTCCATTGCAGAACCTATATCACAATTTATTTATTCACTGTACTCTTGGTCAAAATTTGGGCTGTTTCTAGTTTGGGAGCACTAATAGAATCACAATACAATAATTAATGTTGATAATTTTGAACCTGAGTCATCAAAAAAAGTTGACTTGGATTCCACGTATTTAACATAAGAAAATATGAAGTTAGTGATTAACTCCATCAGAATGGATCTACATGTGATATTTTTGAGCAGTTAAGGGAGTGAGATTCAATATCAGAAAATTCATTTATTTGTAATGTCCCAATAAAAAGATATAATCAACTTCAGTAACTACACTGAACTGGAAAGCAGAAAGTTAGAAAACCATCAGTCATTAATAGATTTTCTTATATTTCTATTTTTCTATCCAGTAAATAAGTAGTGAGTTTTTCAGGCATGTTTTAAAGAGTTACAATCTGATTACAGTTCTTTGAACACCTCAAAATATGAGACAACATAAATCCAGTCATCTTAATCTTAAAATCATTTACGGAAATGGCACATTATATGCCATTAATAGCCTGCTGATATACAACAGATAAAACATTATGCAAAATGATGGGGAAAAATACTATTTTAAACATCTGACTGATCATATGAATGAGTGTAATAGCAAGGCAGGCAAATGAATCTTAGATAATACTCAAGCTTACAAAGAATTAATAAATCATCCATCCATCAAATATTTATTAGGCACTAACTATGTGTTAGAGCCCAGGGATACAAAGACGAATGGATACAGTTTCTGCTCACAAGGAGCTTCAGAGTTATAGGGAAGAAAGGTGTATCAGGCAAATATTTGCATACACAGAGTGGCTGGTGCTATTACTAAGAAATATGCAATGAATAATGAAGGGAACTCTTTCCCTGAGAAGGTCATGGAAGGCTCAATTGGGTCTTAAAACATGTGTTGGAGTTTGGTAGAGAGGCAGAGGGGGAGGCCCATTGCAGAATGCAAAAAATTGCTGGCATTGCAGGTTCAGGTACTTATTGAATGAGTAGATGGTAGTGGTAAAGGCACATACAAGGAAAAATTGTGAACCAGTTGGTAACTCAGTAACATAGAATACAGAGCAACATAAATAATATTTTAAAAGTAGTTACTGTTTATTGAGAACTTCCATGTGCCAGACACTGTGCTTAGCACTTTACATACGTTATCCCATTCATTCCTCACACTAACCACATGAAAGATGTACTGCTAGGGTCTCCGCGGCCAGCTTCATGAGCATGGGACCTGTGCTTAGAAGGGCTCTATGCTTCGATGAATACTCTACTGTCACCATCTTGAATCCTCCATGATTCTGAATAAGAAACACTACTTTTCCATCACGCCCTGGGCCCATGAATCGTGTTACCAGTCCAGAGTGTCTCTATCTTTTAGTTGTAAAAACTGAGACCCATAGAGCAATGTAAGATGCTCTAGATTAAGTAAGATGTAAGTAAGTAAAATGTAAGATTCCAAGACTCAAACTTTCTTCTTGATGCTGATTCCTGGCATCTTAGCTCCCGGGCTAGCCTGACTCCTTTGTCTTCAGTTTTCAAGATAAATGAATGACAGAAGATAGAAGTCACTACAATTAATCACAGTTAGTGTACCAAAATGAAAAGAACAAAAATAAAGCAGTAGAAAAAAGGAAAAAATGGATTGAACAATTAGGAATAAATAAAACATGGTTACTGTGAATGCTACCTTGAGTTAAATGTGGCAATCCGAAAAATAATTTGTCAATGTAAAGGCTTTCCCCAAAGTAAATGGTGCTTTGAATTTAAAATCATGTTTCAAGGTGAGTCTGCTCAATCTTGGTTATCCAAAGTACAATTTGGTGTTGACCTAGCTGTGTTTTTTCTTCGTAATTTATGCGAGGTAAGCAAAGGGCAGAAAATTCATGGTGTTTTAGTCCAGGGAAAAGGAACAGATGGAGGTAAACATGTAGATTCTTCTTTATCGGACTTCATCAGATCTGCTCTACCCCCGACTGCATTAGATTAAATACTGCAAATTAGTCAGATCCCATTTGGTGCTTCCTAAGCACAGACCACTTGGAGGAAGTGTTACTTTAAGACACCCTTACTTTTCTTTGGAATATGGCCATCTACTTCTCTGACCATGAGAACCTCTTCAAGTACATATTTATGTATCTTTATGTGAATTCAGAGAATAGAAAAGTAATGATTTTTAAAAGTGCTTGCATAGTCCACCCTTCCTTGAGGACTCAGTAAAATTTCCATGATACTAAAGAATGATATCCTAGAACATTCCTGATGTATTCATTCGGCTTGAGATAATGCCTTGAAATGTGTTCTGATGTTATTCCAAAGCACCTGTGGATTTCAGGGTCCAAGTAAAGTAACCACAAAAGAGCATGCCTGTTATAGAAAGAACATGTTTTTCCTAAGTGTATCCATTATATTTTCATAATAAAAACAACATAATTCTCTATTGACTCACTTCTTTAGCCTCCAAAAATATCAGATAGACCTAAATGCTATCTTGTGGAAATATGCACATCTGGAAATACTAAATTGTACCAGTAATGGTTTTAATGACATTTATGCCCTGTGTTCTGCTGACGGTAGACGTTTAAGACAGTATCTAACTAACTTCTTCTTGTAGATGAGAAGGGCCCTGCAGGGCTGGTTCAGACATTAGGGCAAGGGGAACTTGGGTCAAAGGCCTGAATGAAGGCAGAGTGGGAGTTGAGGACAGATCAGAATGCCCAATCCTTGAAGCAGTTGGAGAGTTAAGACTGGATAGGAAAGGAAGAGCTGCCTTTAGGATGAATCTCTGAAGCCAGTCTGGAAGCAGAGCCTGGAAAGTTCCAAGACACCTGGGGGCAGGGTGTATCATAGCAACCTCCATACCACAGTCTAAGAATATTAGAAGTCATCAAATGCTAGGTTTCATGGTGTAAGTTCAAGAGCTGCAGGAATTCAAGGTTCAGTGATGAAACCTGCAGAGAAAAAGAGGAGAGTTTGCATGGCCCTAGAGCAATAGTTTTCTGCCTTGGCTGAACATTAGAATCATCTGGGGAGCTTTTAAAAATCCACATGCCCAAGTTGCATCCCAGACCAATTAAGTCAGAATCTCAGGGGTGGGATTCAGGCATCGTTATAACTAAAGCTCCCCTGTGATTAGACTTTGCAACAAGGCTGAGCATTGTTAGTTTAAAGCAATGGGTGTTTACGTGGGTACTTTTGTACTGGTTGATGCACTTATATATCATATGTATCATATTCATAGTTAGAATTAAGGAGTTCTGCTTCCAGGGCTCAACACATACCATCAAAGACTGGGTCCTCTATAACAAACAGCTCATTCTGTAACTCTGATTTAAAGGACCAGGAAAGAACAACAAGACATTCATTCTAAAGAGACTCCTTACATTGAAGTAGACATAAGTTTGGGCACTCTATTAAATGAATCACTCCATTAGCAAGGGTTAGGCATTTTGTATGGACCAAACCCTAGGTCAGAGATTTGTAGTATATGGTTTCATTGGATATTTACAGAATAAGGAGACATAAAACCTCCAGTTCTCTTAAATATTTATTTTTGGGGTATCTCCAATTTTTCACTTGTTACTCAGATAACAGTTTTGAACTTACAGATCTCCTGAGAACTGCTGCTGAGGAGTATGTGCATAGGGAGAACAGTTAGGGCCACAAGTCCACAGTGTGTGTATTCTCCAGTTTTCACTTGTATTGAAGTATATCATCCGTCATTCCCTTGTGGGAAATTTCTTTTTATTCTTAATTGCCTCCCTAATCCTTTCTCCACTCAGCTGTGGTACATGATACATTCAGATTATGTGTATATATTCTGGGCCACGAAGGAGTAAATACTATGGATGTAGATGCTCGACTGTCTACAAAAAAATGTGATAAACACCCAGGAAAGACATTCTCCCAAGTAAAGTGCTAAGCAGTTGTTAATCCCATTTTAAAGTGCAAATAAGGGTCCTGCTTGTAATATATTCTAAAATTCCACAAACAATAAAAGAAATAGTCTCACGTTTCTATTCTCAAAAAAGCAAGTGATGAATCATGCCTTATAATGTTTTCATAATGTGGTTGTGAATATATTTTTGTCCAGGGTTGGTCCTCCTAAATCATCTCTTATAATGAAAAAAAGAAAAAAGAAAAAAAAAAAAAACGGTGAGGTGGAGATGGTGAAGATTGAAGCTTTAAAAATGTGCCATTGTAGTCGAAAATCAAGGAGTGAACAATTACATTTTTGTGATTTACACTAAGTTCACATCTAGAAAGTAGGATGAATTTCATTCCTTTATCGGAGAAACTAATAAAATGAAATAACACAGTAAGAACTCCAACATTTTATCACACAATCTTGTTTCTGGCACTCCTGAATGCCCTTTTATATAGTGACTTTATCCCAAATTCATTGTTCCCCCAGGTATATTGTCTTTGTTTATTTTATTCTATTATACTGTATTTATAAATTTGTTTTTAAAACTTAGAAGTTGTTTTTAAAGATAACATAAATCATAAATATCACTTTCATTATTTAATACTTACAATAATTGACAGACCTTGTATAGGTAATTATACCTTAGTCACATACAATGCATATACTTATGAAATCAAGCGCCAATGCAGTTTTCAGGTATATTCCCTCCAGAACTCACCACATCAACAAGCTTTAGTTTAAATAAAATTTGGTGAAAATTCAGTTAACCAAGCAAATACCACTTATTCTGACCTTTTATTTTTTTTTTTTTTAACTTTTTTGAACCTTAACCGAAAAGTCCTGCAGATTATAGTCGGTAGCTCTGAGATTACTGCATAAAGTCTTTTTCCTCCAACATGTTTACTAGAATAACAACAGTTTTATAACTGTTAGTTTTAGGACCCAGTCACTAGAGTCTCTCTCTGTAGAGTGACTAATCAAACATCCCCTCTTTACAGTAGAAGTTGCTGAAGCTCAAACTTATCAAGTAACTTAACCAGTTAATGGCAGCAGAGCCAGGACTAACTCCGATCTCCAAATCTAAGTCTAGTGTACTTTTCGCTTCAATAAATATACTTCAATGTTTTATTGGATTATAGGCCAAATTGTGTTACTCTAAAAGCAAGAAGTGTGTTCATGGTGGTAGCATGAAAGCTGAAACGAGCATGATGGACAACTGCAGGGTCTACATTCGTTCTAATCGGCGAAGGCAAACAGTAGATATATATCCATATTTTAAACCTTATGTAAACATTTATAAAAATTAAATATATTTCCTATACTTTAAAATATGTATTTCATGTATTTCACATCCGTATATGTTTTTAAAAGATACCTTCAGCTATTGCTATGTGCTATAAAGAAATCAGATAGGGTAATGCAGTGAAGGGGAGTTCCACTGTGGTCTGAGTGCTCAGGGCTTCTTTGACGAGGTGACCTCTCATGAGAGACCTGAATGATGTAGAATGGAGACAGCCACCTGTGCGTCTCTGGGGACAGCATGCCGAGCAGATGGAGCAGAAGGTGCAGAGGCCCTGACATAGGAACGCTCTTGGTGTGGTCCAGGGACAGGCGGAGGGCCCCTGTGGCTGCATCGTGGGGATGATGGGGCAGAGTGAGGGGACATGAAGTCAGGGACATGGGTGGAAGCCAACTCTCACAGGGCACTGCAGGCCATGGTTATTCTGGTTGCTGTGAGAACCAATGAGATTTTAAGCAGCAGAGTGATGGATTACATGCTTTATAAAAGATCACTTGGGCTGCTCTGTGGAGATTGGACAGTGGCCAGAGGTGAGTTGGGGGCAGTTGCTAAGGAAGGTAGTCATGAGAGAGGTGACAAGGGTTGGATTTGGGAAATACTTTGGAGCTGGAGTAGACAGGACCTGATGAGCACTTTCTGGTCTGGACAAGAGGGGGGATGGTGGTGCTATTCACTAAATGTGGAAGACTGCGGTGGGGGGAAAGAATCTCTAGTTCTTTGGGGGCGTGTGAAGGCTGAGACGCCTGTTGGAGATCCACGAGAAGGCATCTCGTTGGCATTAAATGCAATAGTCTGGAATTCAGAGGCTAGAACATTCAGGAAAATCCCACCTCACAGAAACGAACAGTAGGGAATCCAGGACTGACCACACATTACTCCTTCCCTCAACACAGATGAGAAGTGAAAATTTCAGAAGGAAAAATCCTCAAGATAACAGGATAGAAAAGGGCTGGGGGAAGAGGACTAGGAAATGGGATGAGAGGAGAATATCTCAAAAACACAGGGGGGAAAAACCCAGCATTGTATGTAACCTCCCTAACCCCAACACACACCTCCCATTGAATAATTTAGTGGCAATTGCATGAAGGAGAAATATTGAAACATTATATGTAATACATTGAATGACATAGATGCATTCAACTGGGATAGAAAGTACTCAGTAATTCTTTTATAGTTAACTCTGGAAAGACGTTTAATTAGTTTTAATGGTAAGGAAAGAGGGTTTTACCATGTTAAATACAGGTTACAAGTACCAAAAAATTATAAGCTGTGCTTTTCAGGGTCAAATTTACAAAGAAACAGATCCATAGGGGAATAAAGAGGTCAAAGGAGCCCCTCAAAACACCCTTTCCTCCTTCCGTTTTTTCTAGAATTGTTTGAAGTGGCAGATTTAAGAGGGCTGTGCCTCTTCATGAATAACAGTACATGTTTTCAAGTATATCTCATCCAGCAGTGAGGGATGGGGGTGGGAAAGAGGGAGTCCTTTCCAGTCTCGCAGTTGGTTGGTTGGATGTGATATGTTGTAGTTTCACATGCTGTTTCAAAAAGGAAGTTGTTTAGCCAATGTAATGATAAAGAGCATAGTATGTAAAGAAAAACAAATGGGGAATGGCTGGTTAGCTCAGGTGGAATGCAGTCTCGTAACCCTACGATTAAGGGTTCAGTTCCTTGTGCTGGCCAGCCGCCAAAAAAAACCCAAAACCAACCAAACCAACCAACAAACCAAAAAAGAAGAAAAAAGGACGAATATTTTATCAGGGAGGGAAAAGGGACAAAAGGCCAATTGAATTGGCTGCTAAATTTTTTATGAAATAAAAAAGGGGACTTCGGTTAATTGAGTGGGTCAGATTCTCATTTCATCTGCGGCTGGGTGAATTGGGGGCAGGTTGACAATAGGCTACTTAGGGGAATAAAATCTGAGGAAGAAAGTTCCAAAATATAACTGCATGGATTAGATAGCACAGCTTTGGGATAAAATTGCTTTGCTCTTTCCCATACTCTTTTTAGAGTCAATAACCCAATAATTCTGTTGGAAATTCTGTTAGATGAAGTAAAAAAAATTACTATGAGTGACAACACAGATTGTTATGTGGAAAGAAAATTTAATTATGTGTGTGACTATTTCCCTTTTGTTTTGTTTTTTTTCCTATGGCATGATAAATTGTTTCCTATTTTTATTTCTTGAGTGATGTGTTTGGCTGTTATTTACCAAAAACACATGTAAGCCTTAGCGTGTAAATGCACGCTAGAGTTTTGCTTTGCTTTTCTGATTCACTGTCTGGTTAACGCATACCATGATTATCCATATTTGTACACGTATCATGACCTTTTGTAATCAAAGACAATACTACTGATGTATAAACTCCAAATTGGTGTGTGATCAAGAAAATTTTTTCACAGTCCTTGCTGGTTGGATAAATAGTCTGGACTTTGAAGTCTGGACTGGCCACTTGAAGTATGTGACCTCCAAAATTCTGAATTTTTTTGTGTGTGTCTCCTGGCAACATAACATATTTATGCTTTGGCCACCACTTCCTCATCCAGAAAGGTCTGCTGCTGTTTTAAAGTTTAAAACAACAAATGGGAAAGTTGTCTCAGATGAAGTTTTGGAATTACTCAAACTGTCCTCCCTGATTTCTGCTTATGTCGATAGATAATAACAACACAGAGTACAAATATAAGAGTTAAAGAACGCTTCTCTTTTTAGATTAGCGAGCATGCATCTTTAGTTATAAAGGCGGCACTCCAGGAGTTCCCTAGTTATAATGCAGTTTTCATTAAGCCTTTTTCACAGTTTAGCACAGACAGCGGTGGGGGTGGAGTTGGGGGGTGCGGTGGAAGGGACTGGGAACAAGCTGAGGCAGAATGTTAGGGGTGGGAGTGCTGGCGGGGACTGCAGAAACCTCAGGTTCTGCCAGCTGAAATCTGACACCCAGCTCTTCCTGGGGCCTCCGTGGGCCTCTCCTGTAAGCACAATAACCAGACCTCCCAGAGATGTCCCAGACTCAGAGGGCGCTAGTTTTACTTCCCCTTGCCTTTGCCTATCCAATCCCCTCTCCCCCACTTTCAGGCAGCCTAACTTGAATTTAACAGTCGGTCGGTCATCTTGGGTTATAATTTAAAGCACTTCACACTGACAGCATTTGTATAAAGGGCACCTTCAGTTATGTCAGGGTTTTCCATCTCAGCCCTGTGGACATACTGAGCTGGATTATTCTTAATTGTGGGGAGCTATTCTGTGCTTTGGAGGATGCTGAGCAGTATGCTTGGTCTCTGCCCACTAGATGCTAGTGAACAACCTATCCCTCCTTTTAGGGACAATCAACAATGGCTTTAAAAATTGCTTGATGTCCCCCGGGGGGGCAAAATCACCCCCAGTTGAGAATCACTGAGTTATAGCAAACTAACATTTATTTGACAACTCTGATATGCCAGATGTGTGCTAGATGTTTTATGTAATCCTGACAATTATCCTTTGAAGTCTTACCCTCCCTTTTTTGAAAATAGATTAGGATATCCCCTTTTTATAGATTAGGAAGCTGAAGGATGTTTTGTTGTTCTTTTTCTTTTTGATTTTTGTTTTTTCTTGATTTTTCCAGTACTCAACAATGAAAATAAATTATAACCAGAACATTTATATCTTTAAAAAACCCAGAAAATATGTTTTTAAATATATTTATTCTATAATATGGCTATATATTTTAGACACTCATTTCCTAAATTATGGACATCTAACTTGAAAACTTGCCAGAAATATATAAAGCCAAAAATTACTGCTAGCTATTGACTTACCCACCTAAATTAAGGTTGTCTTCTCTTTTCTATTCTCTTAATGCAAATTGTCTTGGATTTCATATTTCTTCTGCTATGTGGCATGACAAAGTGTCTTTCATTTAAAACCCCCACTTCCTGCCCCAAGTACACCTCAATTACTCCCTTCCCTGTTTGTCTCTCTGTACAGGGTATTTCTCATTGGTATGTGCACTTCTTCCTTAATTTCTCTTTTTATCTTTTCTCTTCATGCTCTTTTCGGAACCTCAACAAAATATCTCTCAATCCCACTTGAGAGCAAGAGAAAATCCTTGTTAATGTATGAAAAGAATGATACATACACCTGTAACCACAACATAAATTCTGTCGTTTAGTATTAGAGAGTTTCTAGGAGCTTGGAAAAGCATTGAAATTCCCATATGTTCCATCGAGATTTTGCATCCTCATCTCTGTCTTCAAACCCCAGTTGTTTTTTGCTTACCTGAAATCATTATTAGTTATTAACATTTTCCATTGGAAATGTATTTTAGTGGCATTGTAAGCTAAAGAGGGCTGGGATTAGAAAACAAGCGATCGTATACATGTCATTGCCAGAAGAGAAAGAAGCTATTTAAAATTTAAAACAAGTATAATTTTTCCAAAATTCCAGAACATTTCTTTTAAACAAACATAAAATGAATATGTGCCAAAGTTTTTTTTTGTTTTTTTTTTTAATTCATTGAGGGAACCAGCAGGATGATAAAGCCAGTTTAAAAGATTATGGGAGAGACAAATATTTATAGTCATTGAGAAAAAGAAAGCTGGGCCAAATTCTTAAATTATATACAGAACAGGTTAATACTCTACAGGACAATAAAACAATAATTTGGGGGATTATCTTACACTTAAAACAGCAATCATTTGCATTTCTACTAGACAAACTCATTTCTACTGGAAAAATTCATTTGCATTTCTATCAGTTTTCCAAAAGTTAATGTCTACCCTCACAGAGATATAAAATATCCTAACTCATACTAAATAGTGAGTTCAACAAAGGTTTCTAATTTCACGAAAAAATTAGATAATCCTTAGTTGCTTGTTAAGACACTTAAAAAAATCTTTTGTTGAGGTTGAAAAGGGAATACAAACTCATTGAAGAAAGTTTGAAAAGTACTAAATTTTTAAAAAGAAAAAAAAAATACCCTCAAACCACTACCCAGCAACCCACAAACACTGTTAATATAATTCATATGTTTCCTTGCAAGTTTTTTCTAAATATTTTTAACAGTGGAGTCCTTATTGTGAAAACAAATTGGGAGCCCACTTTTTTCTCTCAATAACTCTCATTTATCATACCTATTTGTTATATAATAAAATATGTCCCATAAACATTTTAATGGCTATCTCATGATCTGGCAGTTTTTGTATCATGACTCTTTTAACGTAAGTTTTTTTTTCTAATTTTAGACATTGACTTAGGAATTATTTCATAATAAAGAAGCATAGAAACTAACATAATGACTAATGGTGTAGGTATGGCCTAGTTTCAGAAACAAAATATCACTAATAATGTTGTCTCTCCCCACCATTAACCACTCCACATGTACTCCTCTCTAGATGTAACCAGTATTCTGGACGTGGTACTCATCACTTTTATATTTATCTCTATACTTTTTACCACCTACATAAAGTATATAATATTTTTGCATATTTTCCAACTTTATGCAAATCATGTCATAGCTTCTTTTTTTAGTTGTAAATATTTAAGGTGTACAAGAGGATGTTTTGATATACATATACATAGTGAAATGAAACTGGACCTTCATCTTACTCCATACACAAAAATCAACTCGAAATGGATTAAAGACCTAAACATATGACCTGAAACTACAAAACTCCTAGAAGAAAGTG
Organism: Cynocephalus volans; assembly: GCF_027409185.1. NCBI lineage: Eukaryota > Metazoa > Chordata > Mammalia > Dermoptera > Cynocephalidae > Cynocephalus > Cynocephalus volans. Next base: position 137,834,355 of record NC_084465.1, read on the forward strand.
TAGGGGGAAAGGCTCCTTGATAATTGATCTTGGCAATGATTTTTGGATATCACACCAAAAGCTCAGGCAACAAAAACAAAACTAAACAAGTAGAACTACCTCAAACTAAAAAGCTTTTGCTCAGCAAAGGAAACATTTATCAAAATGAAAAGTCAGCCTATGGATGGGGAGAAAATATTAGCAAATCACATATCTATAAGGAGTTAATATCCAAAATATATGAGAAACTCATACAACTCAATTGAAAAAGATAAATACCCAATTAAAAACTGGGCATAGGACCTGAATAGACATTTCTCCAAAGAAGACATAAAAATGGCCAACCACTGTATGCAAAAGTGCTCAACATCACAAATCATCAGGGAAATGCAAATCAAAACCACAATGAGACACCACCTCACACCAGTTAGGATGGCTGTTATCAAAAAGACAGAGAATAAGAAGTGTTGGGTAGGTTTGGAGAAAAGGGAACTCTTGTACACATAGGTTCTTAATTGCTTTTTTCTACCAACATTGTGTTTGTGGGGATTTATCCATGTAGTTAACTTCTAGATCATTCACTTTCAATGCTGAATAGTATCCCAAACTTTGTTTATCCACTTTTCTGTTGATATGCATTTTTTTAGTATAACCCCCAGTGTGCTAGGGACATTTTATATGTATGCCTCCCCATGCAGGTCATGCAAAACAGGTGGCTGGCTAGATTTACAATCCCTGATTGACATCCTCACCAAGATCTGGTATTTTCAGATTTCTAAAATGTTTCCACTCTGAAGAGTGTAAAATGGTTAAGCTGTGATTTTAGTTTGTATTTCCCAACTAGTAGTAAAGTCAAGCATTTTATTCTTACTGGCCACTAGGGTTTTCTCTTCTATGATTTATCTATTCATGTCTTTTTAATCCATATTCTTTTAGATTGTGGGTCTTTTATTGATTTGTAGAAGTTTTTTCCCTTTTCTGAATAGTAATTCTTTTTTATATGCATTGCAGGCGTGCTCTCAGAATATTGTGAGATATCACTTCACTTTTTAAAAGTGTCTTTTAGTGAAAAGAAGTTTTAAATTTAAATTAAATAAATTTATCTAAGTGATGCTTATTTGACTGTGAACAAACCTTATATTTTCCATACACACTGAGAACCTGAAAAGCAACAAAAAAAGAAAGGTATAACTTTCTTGTATGCGAAAGAGAAAATATTTCTTCATGAGGTGGGAGTAGAAGAATGTTTTCAACTTTCATTTCAGACTTTTTCAGGACAGTAGTTTCCCTGAATGCTAACAGCTTATCCAGTTGTGCAACCTTTTGTTCTATACTGAAGAACGCAGAGACTTTTAAGCAGCATTACAGCCGGAGCTGCCTGAAGGCGTGCATCTGATATTAATGAAGTGTTACTCTGCTTTGACAAGTTTGCAGGCTTCTCTCTTCCAAGCCAGCTGACGTCATTCAGAGTAGAGAAAGACCATCCCACTTGCGTTTGTTAATTAACTTTGATGAGCTCCTCTGCCGTTTCTAAGTGGATCTGGAACAGAGAGAGCTGTTGTAATCTGAAAAATTTTAGAAAGTCATACTGGCTAAGACTACCCCCCCACCCCCAACCCAGCAAGGAAAAGGAAAGCAGTTGATATGCTGTTCAGCAAAGCAAGACTTCACTGGCTTTAGCTGGTACTGAGTTCTTGCTCCTGTGAAGAGTATTCCCGCTGGAGTGCTGAGTCCTATTGGAACTGGTCTGGCATGCTTGACAGACGCCTCATGTCTCCTCAGACTAAATGCATTATTTCTGGGGTAAGCATATGGGAAGGGAGGCAGGCCAGAGGCATGGTGTGGTTTAAAGAAAACAGGAATGCACTGAACTGTTAATGAGCTCAAGCTAAAATCACTTTCGTTGCTTTATTTTTTGAAGTTTTTCTTATCTTGCCAAAAATGTCATTCACAGGGTTATTACTTAAATGCTGAGGTGGTTTAAGCAAGTAAAACTATAACCTTGGTCTTAAGCTATATCTGATTGTGATCAATTTAGTAGCTGAGGAGAGAGACATTTAGCAGAAAATGAAAATCCTTTTTCCAGCTGCAGACAATCACTTGTTTCCTTGTGAATCATTCTGACAGCCTATCCTCTGAACTTTTTTTGTTTCTGAGAACTTTCTATGTATGATTGGACTTCCTGTGTTGCTGCAAATTAAAATTTTATTGCTGTTTTCACTTTAAAAATTTTGAATTAATAAAGTACACACGTGAGAGACTAATGTTCAAAATATTTAAGCACAGAGCTTTTAACTCACAAGGACTGGTTGTTTGAGTCCTTGGATTTGGTTTAGACCTTTTAAAGAAAAGATCATGACACATTGGTGCATTTCTAGGGAAGGCTTTCGGGGAAAAAATTTCAGAACGTAGAATTAAACCAGGGCCTAAAAAAATAAAAATTTTAAGGTTACAAATATCTGTGCTAATAGGACACAAAAATATTTTAGAATTGTAAAATATAGCTTCTCTAAAAATTCTTTCCAAGTTACTTCTTTTGTTTCTAGTTATTCCAACCTATGTTAAATTTACTTTAATAGAGAAAAAAGTACTTGCTAAGAAATATCTATTGTGTTAATCATTTGTTCTGTGTTGTAGCATGTAAACTTATTAGCACAATCAGTAAATTCTGAGATACCTTGCTTAATCTATGCAATTTTGATATCTTTTATTAGATTTCACTTTAAGTTTTCTAAAGATACAGAATTTCTATTGCTTGTGTTGGCCCCCAATTAAATTTTGTACATCACAATTATACTCCTTTAGGCTCTTACATGGTTGAAATGTATAAACTAATTATAAAGGATTTCTGGGCATTATATACTTAACACAAATTAATGAACTTTTCAAATGCTATGCATGTTTAGTTTAGAAATTGTTCAATATTTATTTTGAGAGACATCTGGAATCATCATTTCCCATAAAATTTCCTGCTTTCTAAGAATATCATCAGACATGAAATAGCTACTATATTTCTTCCTGCAGAGGAATTCTATTATGAATTAGGAAAATATATAACCCAAAACCCAAATTGCCAAATACATTCCACTGGTCATTTTCTGCACCACTTTTCAGGTATAATTTGTATTTAAGTGGAAGTGTAAATGTTAGTAAGGCCTGGTGGCTAATATATGAACACAAGATACTGGCTTCCTCACCTGGAGATCCCAACATCTGTGATTTCACCCACAAAACCGCAAAAAGCAATCAGTTTGTGGAAATGATCATTTTGTGCAATCTCAACAGAGATTTGCAAAGTTCTTTTTGTTATTAAAATTGACAAAACTTGAAAGAGAACTCTACCCTTCGAAGGAATTAATTCAAGTTGTTATTATTAAAAAGAAAATCAATATTAAAAGAATTGTTGTGAGTATAGGAACACCCCACAATCTCCCCGTTCTTGGTCAAATATTTTTATGCTAGCATATTGCATTCTAGTCCTTTTCTTCAAGCATACCTATTTTTATACTTGTAACTGTTGTGAACAGACTATTGTGGATTCTGCCTTTTTCCTTCAACCTTATTTTGAGATTACCATTTAATCACAGCATAATATAACATTGTGCAGATGTGCCAATGTTTGTCCAAATAAAATGGTCATTTATTGTTGGACGTTTAGGTTGATTTTATAATTTTGTTGTTATAGATGAATCTGTAATAACAATTTTGAACATATGGCTTTTGGCTCTGTTAAATAACTTTGAGACACATTCTTAAATATAAAGTTATTTGCATAGTGAGTAGATTTGAATCTTATTATCTGTGGCTGTGCCCTTGATATCTCTTTCCAAAATTGTTCTACCAGTTGACAATGCCAGTATTATTAATATACTAATTTTATCACAATGTATGCAACATTAAGGATTAATAATTGCTTCAAATGTGGGTAGTTACACAACATCGCTTTAATTTCTGTTTAGTGGATTACTAGTAAAGATGAATGTTTATATGAATATTTGTGGGGTTTTTCGTATTTTTGTGTAAATTATTTTATTAGGCTTCTTGTATTTTTTCTGAAAGTTCAAATTATTTTTTTAGCTCCCATATATGAGCGAGAACATGTGGTATTTCTCTTTCTGTGCCTGGCTTATTTCACTTAATTTTCTCCAAATTCAGCCATGCTGCTGTGAATGGCAGTATTTCATTCTTTTTTATGGCTGAGTAGTATTCCATTGTATATGTATGTCACATTAACTTTATCCAGTCATCTATTGATGGACATTTAGGTTGGTTCCATATCTTGGAGGCTCCTTGTATTTAGATTAAAATGTTACTTTTATTTGTTAAACATTAATAGTAGCCCTTTACAAAATAAACTATGAGTTTTTCCCTCATCTAGTTCCAGCTACCAAAATGTTTCTTTTCACATAAATTTATGTTAAATTTATATTGTAATGCCCTGCTGACATCACTAAAGCGTACTTTAAGAAAACAGAGCATTAGTCTAATTAGAAATCAATAGTAGACTAGTCACAAGATTAAGCCTCAGTTTTGGAAAGTGGAACAAAAAGCTTTTGATTTTATTTGGATATCTAACTTATTTTTGGCAGAGAGCTAATAACTATTACACAGAATAAGAAAAAGACTACATCTGACTTAAGCTACAGGTAATATAAAAAGTGAATTCTGTCTCACATTTTGGTTTATAGATTTTGCCTTATCAAGGACAGCACGAGGTAATAGATCATCAAGTTTTTGTTGTTTCAGGGCCGTGAGGGCCTGTAAAGGACCCTGCACCTTTGTGGCTTCCTGTGGGGCTCCTCTTTGGTGGCCATTCAGGGTTCCTCCCTCTCCTCCCTTAGGGATGGAGAAGTGGAATTTTCTATTCTGTTTCTTGGTGAGGGACCTGCTGTCATTTTGACCTTAACATAGCATTATGTCATTTGTTAACCCTGCAACAGTAATTATCTGCCCTTAAACATTGGTCCAATTACACAGTTTTGTTACCTATTAGTGGCATTTTAGGCATCAGAACAGAGAAAAATATGACCCATGAGATCATATTAAGCTCCTTATCTGTGCTACCAACACAAAAAATAGATCTGCCACAGTCAAGAAGGGTGTACACCGGCTTGATACAAGTGCCCTTTTTACAAAGTCTATTTTGTATCATTCTGTGCTGCCTAATCTACATTATAGTTACTCACGGACAGAATATGGTTTTGATTTGAGAACACCATAGGTTGGACATATCTCACCACACTTAAGGAAGAAGAACAAGATTTTATTCTTGATTCTAGCACTGGTTTCTTAGTTTTGGCGTAGGTCGAGTAACATCTCTAGGCTTGTTTTTTCACCTATAAAATAAAGTTAATAATTCTTATCTCTCCACTGCTCCTTTGGGAGGTTGTATAAGGCCCACAGAGGTGACGCCATATACGTAAAGCATCTCAGAATAGCTGGTTGCAGTTTTGTCTTTCATTTGAAGCCCTAGCAGTTGCTTGAAGAATGCACATTCAATATTAATATTACATTTTTAACAACAGAGGTATTTCTACAACACAAAACCCGATGAGCCTGAGATCCTTTCTGTACGGCCCAGGTTTACAGTCATTTTTGTGACTTCATGTAATGAAGTTTAATGCTCAATAAAAAGTTCGAAAGGAATCTTTCAAGGCTGAGTTCCATATCACACACAGCTCAGTTTCCAAGGTTTTTACAGTAGCTTGTGAATAATTCGTGCTAATTTGATGTTTGGGTGTTTTTTTAAGGAAGCTTATATATGTACCCAAATATAACAGTAAAAAAAAAAAAAGGGTAACTTCATGTGATTTCCAAAAATATTGATCACCCACAGATGATATGTGTTGCGTACTATCTAGGTGAAGTTAGATGTGGTCTCTGTCGTGGAAGAGATTACCATTCACTTAAATAACATAAGATAAAGTATGTTTGCAACTCTGTAAATATTGAAAAATAAAGAACCACGAATCTCTATATTATAGATATAAATATTTAAAGAATTCTCAGGGTGAAAGATTGGTTGAAAATTTAGAAGTTGTGGAATTCAGTTCAATTTAATATATTTATTGAGTGGGAACAATTAGAAAATAGATTTGTCAACTGTCTCTTTAAAATGATTTAATTAAGATACATATGTTTTGCACTGTAGCTGGAATGTGGAGGCCCAGGATGTTATGTGGGCTAAATTTGAGCTCAGTAAAAGTTTACATTTTAAACACACCTCGCACCCATCCTCTCTTCTTTGTATTTCATGTGAAAGGGAGGAATTCACAGGACATTGTAGGAGGTGAGATAGGATGCGTGGTTCCCATGAGAGCCTCCACCCGCCTGCTTCTGTGTGACTTTTGAGGGATGTGACACTGTAGCTGGAACAGCTAATTGATGGAGATGTTGCTGCAAGTTGCTTGTTTAAAGAGACCCCAAAAGAACAGTTTTCACTGAGCTTCGGGTTAATAAATCTACCTAAGCTAATAAGAGATAGCATGTGTGAATAATAATGGGTTCTTATTGCTGATGCAATATCTGCTTTTGGGTTGAGAAAATATATATTGGTTTAATTTCTACAGCTGAATAACTGACTGACTTCTCTAGCAGCATAAACCTGGTGTTCAAAATGCTGTTAAAATTGTAGACAGTGTGCTAAGTGAAATAAGCCAGCCATAAAAGTACAAATATTGCATGATTCCACTAGTGTAAGGTACCTGGAATAGTCATATTTATAGAGACAGAAAGTAGCATAGTGATTGCCAGGTGTTGGGGGGAGGGACGGGGATGGGAAGTTAGTGTTCATTGGGGACATAGTTTCAGTTTAGGATAATAAAAAAAGCCCTGGAGATGGATAGTGGTGATGGTTGCACAACATTGTGAATGTAGTTCGTGCCACTGAACTGTGCACTTACAAATGGTTAATATAGTAAATTGTATGTTATGTATATTGTATTGCTATTTCAAAACTACAATTTAAAAAATGGTATTAAGCATTTATGTTGCATGCAGCCAAATGCTTTATGTGGATTATCTTACTTAATCCTTGGAGCAACCCAGTGTGTGTTAGACACATTATCATCCCTATAGTACAGATGAAGAATCTGAGCACAACCAGGTTTGTCACTAGTCTAGGATCACACAGGTATCAGTGGCAAAAGCAGGAAATGGAAGCTAGCGCAGCCCCAGTCTTAGAGCTTGTTTTTTGTTGTTGTTTTGCCTCTGATAGTTGTGCTGTCTTATTGGCCCAGCTGCTATTGCAGCCAGCTTTCCTTTAGGAGTAGGCATTTAGATTCCCTGGGTCATTACTCAGGGGTTCCTTCTTAACTTTGAGCCCTGAGAGTCCTGCAGCAGGAGGTAGGGCCACCCTACACTGCTCCAGTAGCTGACCATGCCCACAGAACTGCAGGCAGCAAAACCCAAAGTCAGCTTTAGCTCACTTCTTAGGCAGAGTTAGTGAAAATCACCCAACAGGTCTGATACCATGACCATCTTGAAATTAACTCATGCTTTAAAAATCATGTTTAATCCTCTCTAAACAAACCATTTTTATTCAAATAAGTTTTCACCTTCCAGAATGATCAATTAGAAGTAAAAAATGAGATGCTTTTTTCTTATCATTGCATCCCAGCTAGTTTTGAGAAAAACAAAACCCAGAATCATTCCCAGGAGGGAATGTATATAAAAGCAAAGACTAGACATTTTCATAAAGACTGTGTGTATACCATTTTTTCTCTGTTTTTTCTTTCTGAAATATGTGTTTATAATCAGATTTCTCATCAGATTTTGGTGGAGTTTCTTTGTATGTTTGCTTTGCATGTATAGGCTTTGGACTAAGTATATACCGTATCCAATTATCTTGTTGGATTATAGATTAAAAGACAATTAATTCTGTAATAAAATTAAGTATCATAAAACAAGAAGGAAGGTGCTTGGGGGAACTGAACTGAGCCAGAGATCTTTGCTGACTCTGTTATGTGCTGACTGTTGTCTCTTTACATTTCTCTACCTATATTTTTTAATTGGGTGAAATGATGAACTTGAAAACTACTTGCTACATCCAGAAATTTCAAAGTGTTTTTCAAAAATTGTGGGGAACATGATATTTCACTGTTCACATTTTCTACCTTTTTGCTTCTACCAAGGAAAACCAGATGGTCTGCACAAGTTGAGAGAAATAATTTCCAACCCAGCCTATTTGCATAAGTTCCTCTCTACCCTTAATCAGGAACAAAGGAAACAAAATGAATTCAGTTCAATGTAATGAACCAAATCAAGTTCTTAATTACAGAATTAGGAAAATTTTTAACGTAAGTTATGATTCCGTGGTCGTATTTCTTTCAAAGTTGTAAAGTCTCTTTTAAAAACGTGATTTCTATTAGATGCTTTTACCTAATTAATTCATCAGTTCAACAAGTCGAAATGGCTGACAGTGTTTACAAACCCAAGAAAAATAGATGGTTATGACATTTAAAATACAAATACAGACATAAAGAATTTCAGATCCTCTACCCTTCTGCTGCTTTTATAAGGCAGTTCAGAGTCTTCTAAAAAGAATGTCTGACCTGCTTGCAGATAATATTTTTATAGGTCTGTGCCTTCTGTGTATTCATCGCAATGCCCAAGCTGAATAGGCTAGACTGACCCTATTCGCTGATGGAGTATTCAACCTACAAGTACATTTTAGCACCCACGTCCACTTCATCCTACTTCATTCTTACCCTCTTTATTTGGTATTCATGTTATCTTTCAGATGCATGAGTTGAGATGACTTCTAAATATCACGTCCCATTACAGGGCTCCTCTATAAAGCAAGACAAAAACATGGCATCTGGTCTTGTTCATTCTTACAACACCAGGAGAACGTTATTGCTTTATCGTACGGGCTAGGAAGATAGCACATGTCACCACTGTATGAATGCTCTCAGATTGTGCAATTTGGTCAATGACTAACATGATCATAAAAGAGTATGAAAATAGAGAACAGTGGGATGGATAAATTGGGAAAGAGAAGAGTAACCAGTAATAATCAGTGCATGATAAGCAAGTACATGGTGTAAAATCATTCCAGGAGTTCTATTTATAAGAACTCTTATTTACTCTGTCTTGCTACCTTCTTGTTGCTTTATAAGAGTTTCTCCTTATTAGACTTGTCATTTTTCAAAAGTGTATACTTAGTAAATGGCAAGGGACTACATATGTTTAGTTGCAGAACTGTTTTTCAAGTAACACTGAAAGAAAACATGGCTTCATAGCATGTCATAGTATATATGACGTTTTTAAGGGATAGTGCTTTACAGGTAATATTTAGCACAACTTGAAATTATTAGCTAATATATTGGATTTTCTCATCTTCTGAGCAAATGAAGGAATGTGTACATTTGTACCAATTAAAGATGTAAAGAGAATTTGAGGACATATTTTGAATCCATTAAATATACTACATCATCTCCAATAAATGTATAAATTACAGAATATTTTAATAAAGTTATTTTCCTTATTCATGAAGAGTTTGGTAGCAGGAATATGTGATCTATTCAGTAAAAAAGATAATTATAGGGAGAAATCTTATAATCTTTTTTAGAGAAATATGATTCCTGAACAATAATATACCCTACATTTTAATTCTAGATGATCTCATATTTTAAAGTTAAAAATTGGACTTTAAAAATTCTATATGAAATCTATATTTTTATAAACTTGACAAAATCTTAGTTAAGGACATGAGTCTTCTCAGCAGTCTTTAGCTCAATAACTTTATGATATGAACTAAGTATATAAACATTTCTTTATAGTTGACTGATCTGTGTTGATTCAGCATAAAGTACACATCAAAGTAAAATTAACCACAAAATCTAATTGAAGGGAAAAAGAAAACAAATGCCTGGTAAAAGTGAATGGAATGCTCCAGGTGTTATGAACTATAGACATTTTTTATTCACTGAAATTTACTTTAAGAGCAGGCATTTAGATTTCCAGTTTAACTCTTAAAAACTAGAGGGCTGGCCGGTTAGCTGACTTGGTTAGAGCACAGTGTTATAACACCAAGGTTCAGGGTTCAGATCCCTGTACCAGGCAGCTACCAAAAAAGCCCACAAACTTTCCCATTCTGGTCTATGGTAGTCGAGGGCTTCCTGTTAGCCACATTTATCCTAGAATGTCTGTTTAGTCTATTAACCCTGCCAATAGCAATTATCTAATTCTTTGCCCAGAGTCATTGTAATGAAATATTATGAGCAAAGTTTTATGGCTAGTGTAAACAATAAATCTTTCTAGGCAGTGGTCAGAGTTATATTCTGGTTACAAATTACCCAGGATCTCTAAGAGTCAACTTCCTGATCTTGACATTTGCAGTCATAATGATCCCTGTGGATCTCAAAATTCAAATATAGTATGAAATCTTGAAAATAATAAAGCACTGCATGATAATAAAAAGCATTAGCATGTCTTTTTCTTCCTGACCTGGGCCCTTAAGCTGCTTGCCTGGCACTCTGTCACTTTAGGGAACAGTCGCCTTTGTGAAGTCCCATGAGAACTTGCCATTGTGCCTGGTCCCAACCTCCAGTCCACCCTCTACCCCTTCTGCTCCCTTTGCCACCTTGCTGTGGCCTTGAAAAGGCCCAGAGGCTGTTAGAAGAGCCCTGCGGAAAGAAAAATGGTGGCCCAATCTATGACAGCTGTCCTGAAGAAGGGCCAAATGGTATAATAGAGTGGTCAGTTGTATCAGATGCAGCTGAGCTCAGAGAGGATGAAGACTAAGGTCATATTGTTTATTTGTATTTTGTTGTTACAGTTTTTTTTTCTTTCTATTACTGCTATGGGGGTGGGGGAGAGCCATCTTTAGGACAGTCCAGGACACAGGGGGGCAAAAGGCCCAGTAGCAGAGGGACAAAATACTTAGAGAAATGAAGCAGAGCAAGTGGTGAGAGATAGCTTTTCTGCTCCTAAAAATAGGTCCATTATCTGCATATTCTACACATGGATTGGCAGAGTTTAGAGAATTAAAATATAGCACAATCATAGAACCATGTGTGGTTTCTTTCTTCAGAAGTTTCTTCTGTAGCAAAGTTATTATGGCATTTTTGGGTGCTTAACATAGTATTTTCAAGCACTTCTTGTTTTTTGAGCTTTCTAGATTTTAAAGTTGTGGAGAAGAAGCCTATCTTTGGTAAATTTTACCTGTAGTTGTTCTTTTCCAGGTAGGACCTGAGGTAGAAAAAGGTCATTATGTTAAAAAAGAAAAATCTAGTGTCCTTTTTAAAAAAAAACTGGGGTTTCCATTATGTAACTAACCATTTGGTGTTAATTTTATATATGATTAGTTCTCAAGATGATAACTGATAGCATACGAATGATGATAACACTTAAATAAATATAGCCTTTTTATTTTTGTTTTTTATTTTTATGCTGTGGCAGAGCCTCTGCGCAAGCCCAGAGCTGTAGTTATCATCAAAGAAGGATCTGGTCTAAGCCCCGTTGATTAGGCTCCCTGAATTTGATTTGATTTTCTTTCTCCTCTGCGGTGTCTGCATCAACTAACACACAGATAAAATATGAGAGAAAAAAATGAAAAACAAAACACCTTCGAGAAGGTTTTCACAGGGTCACTTTGCTGGGACTCTGGCACTCAAGAATGCAGCACTTTCTACATCCCAGGAGAGCTGGATCCCTGCTGCCCAGGTGCAGACACAGCCCCGTACTTCCTTTCACTCCCTGAGCCTCATTTTTCTCACTGAAATTTTTTTTTTTTTTTTCCAGTTCCTCCAACAGGCCAAATTCTGTCCAACTTCATGACCTTTGTACTCACTTTTCCTTTTGCTTGGTATCTTCTCACCTGCCCCTTCCTCCAATTCCAGAGATCTCAGAGGTGAAACCATGCTCCTCTGACTACTCTGTATCAGGTGGTTCCTCCCGTTCTTTTCTGCCAGAGCACCCAGTTTATTTGCTTTGTACACATGTCATTATTTCACTTATTTATTGTCTAGACCAGCGGTTCACATTTCTATCAGACTCAATTTCTTTTATGTAGATTTCAGCACACCTCCTTACTGATCTTGCAATGAAATTCACAGCTAATGCGAACAACTGACACACCAAATTTTTGAAACCTCAGAATATTGACCTAAACTAATAAAAAGGTTAAGTTAGTTTATTCTTAAGTAGTGTGTGTTTCGATTTGTAATTGTGCTGGCACGACCACCCTAGAAGACATGAGCTAGTCAGGTGCCTGCGTCCCCGTGTAGGTAGCATGAGTGGAGCAGCTACAAATGCAGATTAACCACGGTGTGTGACCCAGGTGTGCGACACAGGTGTGTGGCTGTCGGAGACAATACTTAATAATTCTTGGTGAAGTTCCAAAGTACAATCTTGCACTGATTTACATAGTACTTTTGTTCTAGAACATTCATTATATTTTAGAACAATGCAAAAAGTGTGCTTCTGTGAAAAATAAAGTTAGATTCCTTGTTCAGATAAATTTATGAGCAGATTTTTCATCTGCATGAATTTTAGCAGGACATTCAAAGGTCAGAAGGGGTGCACACCCATTTTATAAATACATTGGATTGTTGTGGACAGAGCAGGATGTTTATATCCCTGACCACTGCCCACAAACAGCCTGTAATGTCCCTCAGTGGTTAAGACAATAAAAAATGCTGCAAAAAATTTCTGAAATACCCATTTTGGGACCCACCAGTCTAGACTATAAGCTGCATTGAGGGCAAGAGCCATGTTTGCCTTATCTACCATAAAAACCTCAACATCTAGCAGATCATCTATATCATAGCAATGTTTGGCAAATATTTAAGAAATGAACGAAAGAATGAATGAATGAAAGGAAATATGTAGAAACAGAGAAACACATTTATCCATTCAATTAATAAATGTTTACTGAGCAACTACTACGTGCCAAGTGCTGTTCTAGGACCTAGGAATTGAACCGTTATAGAGATAAATTCCCACTCTAATGAGCTTGCTGCCTCCATATATGAAATTGTTTTGTGACTGCAATATGACACCTGGATTTTCTATATATGGTAACTGTAACTGTGGTGTGTCAAGTTTTCTTCAATTCAGAATACTTACCATGTATAGTTAAATCCATTGACTATGATAGAGAAAGCTGGCTAGAGAATAAAAAGCAATGGAAGGAAGTCAGGTTAATGACAAAGAAGTGTGAATGTGCTTAAGAAACAGTAGAATCAAACAAGAGCATGGAAATAACATAGTTGTAGATTCCTTACGTCTGTCTATACAGTATCACAGAACAAAATCATTGAAATCCAAATCATTTTTTTCCTCATGCACATGACGATATAAGAAACGCTTTAAGTGGCTCTTTTCTTCTGTGCAATCCCTTTACACAGTACTTGCTGAAAGATGTTATGTTAACTTGAACGCATACCCTAATGTCACTGGAAAACAGTAAAATGAATGGTCATGACTAAAAAGCAACACTTTTGGGGTCTTAATAACCATTGAAACACTGGCTGCCATTTCCTTTTTTTTTTTTTCTTCTAAATTTTTTAAGGACCTATTTTGCAGGCACAATCTTAAACTAAAATAGGCCTCCAAGTAGCCTATTTCTCCAGCCACCTCCAAAAAAGTAGATTTGGTTTCAAATGATGTTTGGAGTTCACAAATAATGTTCTCTTTAAACTGCCATGTTTATCAGCTGCAACTCTTAAATTTTAATTATTATTCTGTGATTTTTTTTTTTGTGATGTGAAGATTGTCTTTAAAATAAAAAAGAAAGAAAAGATTGACTTTTAAACTTTTTACTGTCATGACTGGTACTAAAGAGCCCTGTGGTGTACTTTCGAGTCTCCAGCACAAAGAGAAAACTGAACTGTTCTGTATATTCAAACGCAGCCACAAATGCAGAAACAAGACCCTATACTGGAAGTAGTAACAGTGCAGGAGCATAGAGTGGCCCAATGTAATGTGGAATGGGCACTTGGGAAAGATTTGCAACATAAATTGATGTTGAATCAACTTTGTAAGAATAGGGGAGTGAGCAGTGAAATTTCTTTCACATCAATTATTCAGAAATAGATGGTATTTTCTCTATTGTATAGAGGAGGAAACTAAGGCGTTTTTTGTGTTAAACTAACATTTACTGTGTACTTCTAATAACTCTTTTATGGCTCACAAGAGTCCAGTGAGGTAGATCTATTATTATTTCCATTTTACAGACAAGGAAACTGAGGCACAGAACTTTAAGTGGCAGCTTTTTGGTCACAGAGCTAAAATATTATGGCATGAGTGACAAGAGCAGGCTCCAGAGCTTTCTCTCTTAGGTTACTAGGCTGCATTCCAGTGTCAGGTTAGATACCTGCTGAATACACAGCTGGCAGGTGGCAGAGCAAGGATATCTGATTTCAAAATCCATGCCCTTTCCACTACCTTTTGCTGCAAAACTGGTGATGTTACCTACTAATGGTAGGAAGAAAGAAACATAAATGCCTTCCTAATCTCCAAAGCCTCAGGTGGTTGTCCATAATCCTAACTCCTTTTAAACTTTCTTTTCAGTCCATTGCTCAGCCCCCTTTCATCTCATTATGGTTTTTTTCTTTCTTCCAACTCTCTGAACATGACCTCTCTTTCTTGCCTGACTTTTCTCCCCATGTACTAACTGTGTGTGTTCCCCAAAGTTTTATCTTAAACTCTCTCTATTCTTTTAACTACTGTGAAAACCCATCTCTTGAAGTTCTCATCTACTCCCTGGATTCAACCATCACGTTTATGTAGCCATCCTTAAATAAACTAAAGAAAAAAAAAACATTCCAGTCGTGTAAGTCCAGTTCTTTGTAAGACATTTCTCCATGGTTGCTCTACCACTCTTACCATGTTAAAGGTAAAATTCTTAATTGCTTTTCCCCTAAACCCACTTCGATTTCTAATGTTCGTATTATTACTGTTACATGTTTACACCCAGATCTGGATCAGTTAGTTTAATAACTAATGATCAGTTTATCTAATAGTGGTTAGCCTAATGATTGAAGCCTCTTTCAAATGTTTTTATATACATTCAGGTGTCTCAGTCCTTTTAGCCATATTTTGGCATTTTAAGGACTTCTTAAACATGCTCATTTAAACATTTTCAACTTGTATTTCTAAAAAGTCATGATCAATTTTGTTTCATAGCACTGTGGATATTTTTGTTATAGTTATAACTACTTAGGGGATGGTTATCTCAAGACCCTTTCTTCAAAACATTTTGTTAACTAGCAATAAATATGAGAGGTTTTCAAAAAATTCATGGAAAGATTCTCATATTATCTTTTAAGTCCATTTTTCCTATCAACTTTTTGAAGTATCCTTGGACTTGGAAAATCCATAGAAGTTTGGCTAGTTTTATCTAATTACTCCTTTACATTGTGCGATTACTATTTTCTCCTTTTTTTTTTTTTTTTTCCTTCCCTAACTAATTATATGAAGACTCTACGCTTAGTCATTTTAGAGAATGGACACAGAAGGTAAATTGATTTAAAATCTTTTAAGTACAGAAAAGATAGTAAAAATAATAACCTGTGAAGTGATAGACTTTTAAGTCCATAAAAAGTAAAGATTCCATTAAGAATATTGCTATGGAAATTGAGGGTAGATGGTGAGGCGAACTCTTCACTGAGTAGGTTCATAGACTGTGCTGCTTGGCGTTGCCTCGAAGTAAGGCTGGTGGTCTGTGTAGAAGACTTTGATCCATCCTTCTTCTCTCATTCACATTCACATATTGTCTCTTCCTTTATCTTGTTCTTATACGTCTCAGAGTCTCCCAACTGGCCTTTCTTTCCATAGGCCAATCTTCCAAGCAGCACAATAGATTTGCTAAATAAAAATTTTAACATCTCTGTCCCCTGTGTTAAAATCTGGGGTGGCTCCTTGTTATTTGTAAGATAAATTTCAAATGGATTAGCCTGGCATTCCAGGCCCTCAGCAGAATGGATGGCTCAGGTTGCCTCTCCAGCATCCCACCTACAGGTCCGATACAAACAGAGCTCTTTGGCTACTACCAGGCAGGTCTACTCACTTGAGAATGTCTTGTACCCAGTCACCTCAGCTTTCTTCCTAGGCCCAATTCAAGTCCCTTTCCTCCATGGGGACTTCTCTGTTTCCCATGGAAGCCCCATCCTGTGATTCCTGGTGCTGTTTAGGGTTTCTTGTGTTTGTTGTTTACTGACATGTCGTCTTATACGTCACAGAGTGTGTTCCCATGTATGAGCCTGCTAGTACCTTGTATTCCCTTAATTCTCCTATTCAAGTAAGTCCAAAGCTAGTAGTTCAAAGCTAGTATTGAATAGCATTTTTTAGAAACAGTATAACTAGACGGCATGATATGGTTGAGAAAAGCAAGTATTTGAGCCAGAGGGTCTGAATTCATGTCTTTGCCTATGTACTTATGGTAGTTGTGTCACTTTGGGTATGGCACCCAGCATCTCTAAACATGGGTTCTTTTTTTGTCGAATAGGATAATAATACTAATCAAATACGTATGGTTTAAAAACAATTTGGAGGAAATGCATTCTACATTATAAATTACAATAAAAATGTTAATATTTGCAATATTTTTATTAATGCTATTATTAATAGCAGAGCCTTCAGTGCAGTGTAATTACTCTTCTGGTCTTCTCTTTCTTAAGCCATCAGCCTGCTCTTTCCTCACCTGCCTGTTCTACATCCTGCTACCACCATTTATTTCTCCCACGTGTATCTACTTACTTTTTTCTCCTTGCTTTGTATCTTCTTTTTCAATTCCCTCTTTCTGCCAAAACTCATTTTCCAGGCAGTATTTCTTTCCTCATTATTCTTTGGCACTCTGTCCTGTTGTTATGTATAATAGAGTTTAAAACTGACAGGGAATTAAAGAATTCTGATCATATCCAGAAGTCTGTACAATTTCTCTTATTTTTAGGGTTGCATTTTTAGTGAGTGTTGTTTTATTTGTATGCACAGAATTATGGAATGTTAGAGGTAGGAAGAGCTGTAGAAATTCATCTAATTCAATCCACTTGGTTTAAGGATGAAAGCAAATGTCCAGAGAAGTTAAGGGATGTGCCCTGGACTTCAAAATTAATTATTGATTTTGTTGGTAGTTAAGACCATTTCCAGAGTTCAGCTCACTCTTGTTTCTTTTCATTTTTCTATCCACTGTATTGCGTTTCCCATGTCGGAGTTTGGTTAAGGGCACCATCTGGGACCTAGCTGATTGGCTTTGGGTAAGTTATTTAACCTCTCTGGCCTTGAGATTCTTATCGGAATATGAGAGGACCAGGCAGATACTCTTTAAGGCATCTTTTTAATTCTCAACCTTCCTTCATCCATATTTAAAAAGCATTTGATGGCCAATTATTTAGAAGAATTATTTAGAAGGTGATTTGGACTCTGACACTTGATTTGCCTTCATATTTCTTCCAAATGCCACCCAAGGCTGGGCTGCTTTTGCACATTACTGTGTTTCAATCTATACAACCTCTTATGCTTATTCAGTATTTGACTAAATTATTTCTAATTAAAACATGAGGCTTCCTTAGCAGAGATCCTGTCCTTCTACTACAAGGATGTTTGGCAAGGTTTTGGTCATTATTCTTAAAAAGGAAAATGAAATGTTTCATTGAAATATTTTCTCTGGATCATAATGTTAAGACAGAGCAATGTGACATTCTTCGTATATACTACCTGAAAGTTGACGAAAGAGCCACATTACTCTTCATTTGGGGACCAGTATAGAATTAACCATTCATGGATTGCTTTGTATACCTTTCCACACAAATTATTCATAATTTGAAGCCAGCACAGATCAAGAGAGAAAAGAAATGTGTAGAAGTATCTTTGTTGAGCACACGAGAACCTGTTAATTTGACTTTGTGGGAGATATGAAATCCAGTAAGTTACTAAGTCCTTGAACTTTTCACAAAGTAACACTTGAATTCCCTTTAAATTCTTAGAAAATCCTTTTTGGTTTTTTTCTTTACTGGAAAATAAAACTTTATGGGAAACTTCATTGGAATGATTGACACATTGCAAGGCAGATTGACACATGGACAACAACTTTACCAGTGCACAGAGAATACATGCTATTTTCTTTCTTTTTTTATTTTACTCTTGAAACGTAATTGATTATACATATTTATGGGGTTCAGAGTTGACTATTGTGTACAATATGTGATGGTCAAATCAGTATTATTAGCATTTTCATCATCACAAATCATAATTGTTCTTTGTGTCCATTACCCAAGTTCTTCCTAACCCCCCTCCCCCTCCCCCTTTTCCACATCTGATGACCATAGATCTGTTCTCTCCTTCTGAAATTTTGATGTATTATTGTGGTCCTTCCTTCCTTCCTTTCTTCCTTCTACTTATGAGTGAGGACATGAGGTATTTCTCTTTCTGTGCCTGGCTTATTTAATTTAACATAATTTTCTCCAAGCTCATCCATATTGCTGCAGATGGCAGAATTTCATTCTTTTTTTTTTTTTTTTTTGACTGAGTAGTACTGCATTGTGTATACACCACATTTTCCTTACCCAGTTATATGTTAATAGACATTTAGGTTGATTCCTCTTAAAATAGGCTCTCACACTGAAAACAAAAAAACGACTATGTGCAAGCACTTCAGGAAATGATGGTCTGGCAAACTGAGTAAAAATTCTGCAACCAGACATAATCAGTTTTTGATGTTATATATTAATTGATTACTAAAAGCAAAATAAATCAAAGAAAATGCTGGGCCAAGAGATTCTTATTCAAGTTTCTGTTAAGTGGTTTAATCACATGACCCAGACCTAGACATCAAAAGTGTCCTACAATTCAATGGAGAACCAGCAAACATTCCAGTAACCCAGGTAGATGGGAAAAACACCTTCCTGAGCAAGATTCGTTTCCCATTTATTTAAATAGATTGTAAGAAATATTTAATTTTAAATCTACCTGGGTTACTTTGATGTTCCCAGGAACTTAAAGTGGTTGCAAAATGATGTTTTCAGGTAATTTAAATAAAACTTATGCTGCATACATAATGTAGAAATGCATTTGATGTTTAAGACTTGCTCTCTGTTGGTAATTGTCTACATTGCCTGTGGCTCATGCAGAAGTTTCAAACTATTTAAGAGGCATTTAAGCATATGCTACCAAACAGGAAAAAGTATTTTGAGGAATGGTGTTAACATTTTAGAGAAAGCATTCCTGAAAATGAGTTCCAGGTTTTCATTATTTTTTTAATAAAGAGTATAAGCATATGCAAAAATTATTTCCTAGAATGTACCCGAAAGAGTATTTTAGGAATACAAACATTCATTAATTCACCCTCATGTGTTTAAAATACACACCTGTTGTGTATGATTATGCTAGTTTTTTCATGAATAATTTACATCTTTTTTTTACATAATTTGAGAAACCATATGTTCTGTAATGAAAAAATATTTAAATTATGTAATCATGTTAAACAGTTACAGCATGAGTCACTATATTTAAAAAGAAAAAAAGTGTTGGCCTAAATGTAACAACAGGAACTTAAAGGATCACTTGAATTGTGGTACTAATTCAGAGTCACTGTAAATTCATTGACTTAGGTCATTCTGGTTATTGAGACCAAATTTGAAATTTCTCTTGTGTTAAATATTCAAATGTTTTAAAAACCCTGAAAACCAGGTCAGACTGTTTGATGAGGACGTAAATTTGAGTGTTCTGTAAAACGAAGTCTACATAACTGTTTTAAAAATTGACTCTGGTCATTTTTCTAGGCTTTGTAGTAAAATTTGCCAGAATTATGCTATTTGAATTAAAATTTTAAAGTATTAAATTTTAAAAATTAATTATTTTCTATGTTTTTAGTTCCCAAGTTTTTTTTCTGTTTTTGTCCCTATGAATTAAATATTGCCTGTGCCACTAATAATTTGTGTATGTATGTTTATTGTTATTGAATATTTGAAATGTCCTGTAGTTTGCTGTAGTATAGGTAGCAATAGTCTCAACTTTGCTATGTTTAATGCTTCCACATTAGAATTTTATTTTTTGTAGGAAAGTAAGAAACATAATTGTTTCCTAAGATCATTGATATGGTCTTATTTTTAATAAACATGTATTAATAAGACACAGAGAAAAAATGCTACATTTGAAAGGACTATCTTACTTAGGAAGGTGTATTTCGCCCTGTCTTGTTATGGGGCAGAATTGGGCCAGTAGTGGAAGCTAAAAGAGGGAACCAAGTATGTCTCTTTTCAGTTTAGTTAAGAGCATATACTTTGAGGTTAGATAGGGGGTTGAAACCCAGCTTTGCTATTTACTAGGTTTCCTACTCAAAGTATGCTCCATGGACCAGTTGTTCTCGCATCATTAGGATCTGGTTAGAAATGCAGAAACTCAGGACCCACTCCAGACCTTGAATCAGAATCCACATTTTTAAGGAGATCCCTAAGTTATTCATATGCTCGTTATCTTATAAAGAGCTGGTCTAAAAAGGGATTCTTCCACAGACTATATGGTTAGATGAGGTGAGCATTCCAGTTCCTTAAAGCCTGTGCTTCTTCCATTTCAGAGAAGTGTGTTGAAATCCAAGAGAGGTTAAGAGCAAATGCTTTGAGGTTAGACAGGGGGTCGAAACTCAGTTTTACCATTTACTGGCTTTGAGTGGCTTTGGGCAAAGCAGCCTATCCAGGGCTCAGTTCTCCTTCTGTGAGATGGTGATGCTAATGAAATGATACGTGCTTCACTGTTGTGAAGATGAATTGACATAAGGTAGGTAAAGTATTTACACACTTAGTAGACCCTCAATAAGTGATCAGATTAACTCATACTGCCATTAACTCCTATTACCTGAAGTTGCGCATTTCAAAGTAAGATGGCAGACTAAACTTAGCAGGCTCAGATGGTTGGGCATGTCTTTCTTATAAATCCAAGTTGACTTTTCAGAGTCTCAAATAATGGTCACCCGTCTTTAAGAAAAAAAAAAAAAAAAAGAGGATCTGGAGTCCTGTGGTTTGATTTTTGTCACGTATTGTATTCTTAGGATTAAAGTGAGAAACAATGACCCAGCATGTGTGAACCATGAAGGAATCTTTGAATTGGAGATCCAAGAGCAGCTTGTAGTTCCTTTACATTTAAGTTCTCTTTCCCTTCCTTTCCCAGAGTTTATGGGGTCCCCCAAACAGCTGTATATAATGTGTTTAAAATTCTGCCTCTCTCTGTAGCTCACAGTTGGCGCCACAGAAAAGCGAAGCCCCTCCCTCCCACTCACAGGATGGGAAGGGCTGTGTCTGGCAGGCCTTCTTTTGAGGGCAGCCAGAATTTCTTTTTCAGTAATTTCTATGTCTTAAAAAGAATGGACCCAGGGCAAGCTCAAGCTATTCGTCACAAGTTTTCATCTTAATTAATGGGGCTTCATCAGGGAGCTAATCTGGTTGGGGGTGGAGAGCAGCCTCCTAGTTAAAAATAAGTGCTCAGGCTTACTTAAAATTCACATTATTCTTTAGGTACTAAAAAAGTAATCCATGGGTAGAGAATAGAATTCTCAAAGGACAGTTAGGTTGTTTTATACACACACACAGAGACACATATATGTCTATCAATATCTATCCATCCATCCATACATCCATCTATTTTAGCCACATTTATTTCTTCCTTACTTATATATCCTTGGGTAAGTTACCTAAACTCTCTGCAGTTTACCTTGGGTAAGTTACCTAAACTCCCTCAGTTTCTTCATCTCCAGTTACATTATAAAGTCAAGACGAAATGAGTTCGTATTCTACACACTTAGAATAGTAGGTTCTGTATAAAAGTTAGCTACTACTTCTGTTAGTCCTTGGTGAGTTTCCGATTTATGTCTTTTGTTCATTTTTTCAATTGATATCACAGTGTTTAGAGCCCTGTGAGGAATGGACATTACTCACTTCCTTACGTGATGCTGAGAGAAAACTAAGTTTTCCAATGAATGTGGAGATTGTTATTTTTGAGGATGTTGGGTACAAAGTGATGGGGTCCTCATCAGTATTAAATTGAATTCTCATCATATTTTTTGAGTCTTGTGTTACTATCCCCATCTTATAGCTAAGAAAACAAAAGTTCAGAAAGTTTAAGCAGCTTGTTGGGTGTGACTAATGACTCTTCCTATGTCACCTCTACGCTTAAGTGATTTGTGGTCACTCATTCTCTCTGAATTGTCCTTTTTGGTGTACTTACTGCTATCATGGTAGTTGATGTAAACCGTGGAGTCAGACGGCCTGAGTTCAGACCCTGGCTCTGTCACCTACCAGCTATGTGACCTTGCCAAATACACTAGCTTCACCTGTAAAATAGGAATGATAATAGTTCCACCTCAAGGATTATTGTGATGAGTAAGTTAGTTAATGAGTGTGCAAATCATTTAGAACAGTAGTCTTGCACACAGTCCAAGTTACATGTATGCTAGATGCCATTATCATAATCACTGTCCTTAGAGGCATCTGTAGCCAAAAGGCCTAACTGACATTACAGAGGTGTTGCCTTTTTAAAAATCACTTCTCGGCCTTTTGGCTAAGATTGAGAGTAATATCTGTTCTTATCAGTTCAGTAGAGATGCTGTCTTTTTGTTGACTGCAACACCGCCCCAGGGAGAGGGGGTCTCTTTGTGGACTGAGAAAACTTGCGTTTGTTCATCCTGTGCCACAATGAATCAAAAAGGAATTTCGTTAAATGAAAATTATACCAATTCTGATTTGATTTTGGACAACTGACGGATCAGGAATCTGGAGTCCCTTGGTGCTTGCTGGAGAACATAGCTTGTTGTTATAACTCCTGAATGAAAGAACTCAATAGTGGGGTCACTGTCACCCTCTGCTGCTGCCATCTATTCTTAGGAGCTTCTGAACCTCTTGCAACAAGCCAGTATCGGCTGAATTTCAGCTCAGTATTGTGACTTCTGTACAGAAATATGTGCAGCGCTCACTAGAGATTTTCACTTTTGATGGTGCAGAAAGCACCCTAGATCCAGTGAGCTGGGGGGGAAGAAACAAACGCAAAAAAATACAAGACTTTGCTATGAAAGAAGAAATCACTGGCAACAGGGCATCACATTTCCCTAAAGACTGGCAGACCTCACCTCAGCCTGCACTGGGGGGAGATCCTAAAGAACTCTCTTTTAGAAGGTTCTTATGGTCTGTGATAGAGGAAGAAATATGCCCTTCTCCTTTCATTCATTCATTCAGCAAGCATTTATTGAACCCCCACTGTGAGCCAGGCACTGTGCTTCCCCCTGCCCTAACCTCAGGTTGATTTTCAACCGATCCTCCTGTTATATTTTGATTCCAGTTTCTGTGTCTCCCAAAAAGGCTGGACAGCCTTTAAAGGGCCTCAATGTGCTGTGCATGGCTATTATTTATTGAATATGTATGTGTTAGGCACCACATTAAGTGATTTACATGTAACTATTCAGAGCAATTTTTTTCCTATCCACAATTTATAGATGAGGAAACTAAGGTTTAGAGAGATTTAAAAATGTGTCCAAGATCACATAGCTAGTAAGGGGTAGAGCTTGAGCCAACATGATTGTCAAATCCAAGCCCTTCATGGCTCTGTGCTGCTGTTCTCATGAGGTTGCTCTTATAGTTCTTCATGTGCTGTCTTGAATCTTTGAGCTTAGCCTGTGTGCTCCGTCAGACATTTCATTAAAGAGTTCTGTTTTTGCTTAATGAATAAGGTGTTAGCGTTATGAACTCACTTGGTGTGTGATTTACTTTGGGGAAGCACTTATTCAGTAGATCACTACTGAATTCTGCGTGTCATCGGTCCACACATGCACTGGTCCTTTCTCCATGATGGTGCTGATGGTCACCCTGGAGAGAGTCCGTATGTTCAAAAACAAAACTAAAATATAGAGGCCAAAAGCAAAGCGGAAGAGAAAATCTTGAAGACTTGTGTAGAGGAATAGAAACAAATGTAAAAATAAGTAAATAAATCGCCTTCCTCCTTTCCGCCCCCATATGGCAGTGTAACATCTGCATTGATTCAGAGAACAAAATATGTAATTGCAGGTGTATCAGGGTGTGTACTAGTCTGTTTTTGTTGCTTATCACAAAGTACTCTGAACTGGTTGATTTATAAAGAAAATGAAATTTATTGCTTACAGTTTCTGAGGCTGAGAAGTCCAAAGTCCATCTGATGGTGGCGACAGCGACCCAGGGGTCTCACATTGCAAGATGGTGGCAGCAGAGAACAAGAGCCTCTCCTCTTCTTTTAAAGCCCTCAGAACCATACTCCTAACCACCATTTTTAATCCATTCACTACTACCCGATCCTATAATCCAATCACCTCTTCAGGGCTCCACCTTTCAATTACCATAATAGGATTTCCCACCCTCTTAACAGTCACAGTGGGGGCTAAGTTTCTAATACAAAAAATTGGGGACACAATTCAAGCTTCAGGGAGTTTTGGGGGTACATAATCCGCTACAGGGTGAGATATGGATAGACAGAATGGCAGAGGAAAGGAAGCTATACAGTGATGTAAGTCATAAAGTAAGGTTTTGATCAAGAACGAAAGGGGTGCAGAGGTCACTCAGAAGCCTAGTGACCAGGGCTATAGAGGAGTGAGCAAAGACTTGACCATGAAGGGTCACCTCTGAGGTTTCCAGGAAGGTGGGGCAGCCTTAGGGGAAGGTCAGTGGCTGAAGAGGTGCGAGCTAGAACCGGGGCGAGCTAGAACCGGGGGTAAAATAGGCTCATGAAGACTGAAGAGAGAGGGGTTGATCCTGAATTAATAAGCAAGGAAAGTGTTTCCTGGGATGAGCGTAAGGGGGAACAGGTGGCTTGAGGGCTGAAACAGAGGCAATATCAAATTTGAGCTCGGGAGTTGCAGTCTGAATAGTCTTCCAATGTTTTTTGTTACCAAGTAGGTTTTCCTTATTTTGTACAGTAGTTTGGCACTCCAAATGAGTGACTTAACATTTCATGTGCTGTGCCACAGCAGGATGACAAAGCAGCACTTGCTGGCACTGTAGTGAACCCTGATGCACCAGCATGTTCCTTCCAGGTATTATTTAGCATTGCGACAACTCTATACACGGGGGACAACTCCATGCACTGGGGACTCTCTCTCTCCCATTTTGCAGACAAGGGAATCCAGCCTTAGAGCTATTATGTAACTTGTCCAATGTCACCCAACTAACAAGTATTAGATTTAGTATTTGTTATGCTGTCCCCTAAAGAGTGAGTACTTTAAAGCAGAAGATAGTGACCCTAAGATTTAGCCTGAGGAGAAATTCCTACTTTCTCTGGTGTTAGAGAAGGAAAGCCACTGGGAGCTGGGTGTCTTACTGAAATGTCCTGTTCTCTTGTATTTTGTCCTATGACTTCTCCCTCCCTAGCCTGTATCAATGCCACAAGGAGAAAGGTACGTGTATCTTTATTAAGATAATCTCAGTGTGCATGAAGTCATTGTTAAATCAATCATTTTCTAAATCCTCTGAGAGGTAGTGTTTACTCTTTGGATTGTGCTTTCAGAGATATGCATTGGGAAAATGTCAGCCATTTAAACTAGTAAAATCAGCTTTTAATTGATGAAGACCTTTTTTTTTTTTTTCTTTTCCTTTCCCTAAGAACCTTAGTTCCTTTGAACTGGGAAGTAGAAGGCGTTCTTAGTCACAAAATACTGCTAACAAGCAATTGAAATTGAAAATTTAGTCCTTCTTGGACGCTTGTTGGGAATGCAGAAGCCCATGGTTTGAGTGATGTCTCTAATATTCATAGGCCTGAGTTTGATTATCAATGGAAGTGAAGGTTGGACAGTAAAGTCCTGAACTTATGTTGTTGACTATTTGTGTTGGAAGGACGGTTCAATTCTCTCGTTTTGTCGATATGCTGACAACTTCCATGAAGGTGCCTCCAAATGCCTTTGACATAGACTTGGGAAATAAAAATATTTTTCCATCAGTCGAGATAGTCACTGGATTAAAAAACAACTGTACTAAGGTACCAGTTTAAGTGTAAATAATTTTGATTAGTGGGTGTGTGAGAGGTGGAGGACATTGCTTGTGCCACAAAAGTGACTTCCAAAAATAAACCCTTCAATTAATCTTGCAAAAAGGGGAATTGGAGTGAGGGAGAATTTGATTTCAATATTACCAGTATCAGTAGCAATATTATGTGAGTTATATAATTTTAGGTCTGGCGTATTGTATAACACAAAGGTTGACCAACTTCTGTTAGGGCCATATAGCAAATATTTTCAGCTTTGAGGCCATAAAGTCTCTGTTACAGCCACTCAATGACTGAGTATGGCTGTTTCCCATAAAATTTTATTTATGGACACTGAAATTTGAATTTCATGTAATTTTCACATGTCATGAGATCCTCTTCTTCTTTCGATTCTTTTCAACTGTCTAAAAATGTGAACATCATTCTTAGCTCACAAGCCATACAACAAGAGTCAATGGGCCAACCTGAGCCCATGGGCTGTAGTTGGCTGATTGCTGGTATAATCTACGTGGTTAGAGCCATGAAGGTATTTTTATACTAGCAAAAGTGTTAAGCTTTCTACACAAGCCTGGTGTAAAATTTGGGAATGCACTACAGATGCCCCTTTCTAGAAAACTATTTTATGGAGGTTTCTGAAAATTACACACTTGCCAACACAAACATTAACCTTTGCTCTATTATTCAGATGTTAGATTTAAATTCTTCCCAGACCTGGGAACTGAAAATGATTATTATGAGACATGCAGGATCCTTGAATTCTTTCTTTTGGCAGTTTTGAAAGGCTATTGTCTTTATGTTAATTAAGAGCCAGGAACATTATGCTTTAGCTGCTTATAGAAGGTATTGTCATTAGGGAAATGGTCTAATCAAGAATTTGGGGTGGAGGGGGGCGTTTGCAGGCCTGGAGACTTGGGAACCTGAAAGGGCGAAATTACAGGGACCAGAAACAAAGAAAACCCAACTGATAATTAGAGTAAAAGTCTGCCTAGGCCTGAATGCAAAACCTGAAATGTGTCAGTTTTCAACTTTGCGTTATTATACTCAACTAATGACAGCATACTTGGTGATATGTCAACATTTTCATTCTGAATGACTGTTAATTGGGTATTTTAGTGCTGAAATTATTTGTTACCTAAAACAGTGACACAACCTGAAGTTCTCTGATTTTTATAATTCTGTAACACATATAATGTCTTTTTCTAGATTTGATTGCTTTATGTAACATGTATGAATCACTTAATGTTCTTTTCTTTTGGCACCTGGTAAGTTCAGGGATCTGAACCTGTGACCTGTGCTCTAAGCAACTGAGCTAACCGGCCAGCCCAAACTCTCCTATTATTCTTTTTTTTTTTTTTTTCAATTAATAAATCAGAATTGTAATTATTAGGCTCCAAGGTGATTGATCAGCCTATTCACAGTGCGGGGCATTCTGAAAAGGGATAGTCAGAATTTTGAGCTTCAACTTAAAAAACAAAAAATAACTCCCTTCCTGCCTTCTGTTCCCAGCTACTTAGAACAAATTTGAGTTGAGTGCCTGCCCTGCCCAGCACTGTTTTAGATACTGGGGCAAAAGTAGAGACCAATGCAGTAAGAAGCCCTTTCTTTTCTCCAGCTGACTTTTATTATAATACATTTGTAACTTCATAGAATTTCTTCCTTTGTGTCTTTTTTTCCCCCCACTGCAATTTTGAGGCTTACACTGATTTCTCTACCAGAAGTCTTGTTTTATTTTTAAAAAATTTTCATCATGGTAAAATATCTATAACATAACATAAAATTTACCATTTTTACCATTTTTAAGTGTACAATCTGTGGCATTGAGGACATTCACATTATTGTGCAACCATCACCCCTGTCCATCTCCATAAGTTTTCATCTTGCAAAACTGAAGCTGTGTACCCTGTAAATACTGGCTCTCCATTCTCTTCCTCCCAGCCGCTGGAAACCACCGTTCTATTTTCTGTCTCTGAATTTGACTCTCCTAGGGACCTTATGTAGGTGGAATCATACAATATTTGTCCTTTTGTAATTGGCTTATTTCAGTTTACATAATGTCTTCAAGGTTCATCAGAAACGGTTTTTAAAATTTTTTAATTAAAACTTTTAGTTTTAATTCAATCACATTAAAGCTTATGTCTCAAAAATCAAGTGTTTCTAATTCCTTTTTAAAATATGTTTTAAATGTTGATTGAATCACCAAGCGGCATTTTCATTTTGTTTTTGTCTTAGCCAAAAATAAAAGGTTTTGTTTGTTGAAGGCCCTGGAATATTACAGTCTAACTAATAGAACTGAAGTGTGTTCTTTGTATGGGAATAAGAAACTATTTGGAGAATGGTCCTGCTTGAAATTACTTTCCAAAGTAAATGAAAAGAGATTAGCTAGGACAATGAATTTTTGAGGTTAAGTTTAGAGAAAGATACATCACAATATTCTTGGTTTTTCAGATCACTAAAGAAGAAACAGATAGGAAAGGAAATAAGTATTTTCCTAACTGCAGGAATCCTACTTTTTAAGAAAATGTGTAGACTTTTCCCCATGCCATACCCATGCAATTCAAATTTTATATTAACTAGCACATTTGCCCCTATGCGAGGAAAACCGTAGTGCCCTCCCTTCCTGGTGGGCTGCGTCGCTTGTGAGCACCTCCAGGGGCCACTCTGAACAGTGGAGCAGGAGGTTTCTTAAGAAGTGAGATCAACAGAGTGGTTAATAGTTACTGCTGAGACTAAGTCTCTGGACACATGGCCAACTGGGGAAATTACACTCCTTGCTACTCTCCCTTGGTTCTGTTGTCAGTAATAACAGGTAGAAAGCTCCACCTCTCCCACCTAATAGAAGGTTCATTTTAATATGATTTAATTGACTAGAGAGTTTGGAATGTGGAGGAGTAGCGTTGTATTAGTGCGCACTGTGTTCATGAAATACATGGTACTCACAGACAGAAATAGGTCCTGAGACATCTCCTTCCCTAATGATGTGAATTCACATTGTGGCTCACCCAGAGCTCCAGAATCCTCCTGGCTGTAGGCAGATGGGGTCCACTCATCCTGTGCATCTCTCTGGACACTATGTGGAAATACTTTTGTACTTAGTTCTTTATGAAAAGCACAAAAGAAAAATTTGAAAAGGAGTGAACTCACATTACCAAGTGAGGCTTTCATGTATTTTTAGTATATCATTATATTAAGCAGAACTACATAAAAAATATGTAATGGAGCTCTGACATTAATATGTATTTTTCAACTCACTGAAGAAGGCTAAAAATTACTCTTAAGTATAGCAAAACAACAACAGAAAACAAAAAACAAATGTATGCTTATTCAGTCTGGATCTCTTTGAGCATTGTCCAGATTTTTCTAAATTTTTCAGGAGGTTGTCCCTTCTGATAGGCTTATCCCATGAACTGTTTTTCTGTCTTCTTTCTACAGTTTTGTCTTTCTCTGTACTGGGTACTCTTTATTGAGTTTGCTTGGTGTTTCTTGTCTGTGTTTTCCCAAACCATGGGATGGCACAGTACTGTTTTCCTCATGATCAGAGTCCCCTTTGGTAGGAAATATAGATGTTATATTATTTGCTAAACAATCCATGGACCATTCACCAAGGCCATAGAAATTGTCCTTTTGCCTGCTCAATAACTGATATCATCCAAGGTTTGATATGATAGACAAATACCTTATTCACTTAGCTGCAAATATTTATTTATCATAGTGCAGGATGTGTTTGGAGACTAAATTATATAGGTAAGGAGTTTGGATTTTATTAAGTGGAATGGGAAGAAATTGAAGTCTTTCCAACAGAGGAATGATGTGATCTGACGTATGGTTGGATCTGGCCACTGAGTGTGGAAGGGTTTGCTAAGGGGTAGAGGGAGAGGAAAAAAAAAAAAAAAAAAGAGAGAGAAAGCAGTCACCAGAGTCTACACACAAGAGATTAGTGATTTGACTAGGGTTGTGGTGGTGAAGTGGAAAGAGTGGGCAATGATAATTTCATAGAGATGAATAGCAGAGCAGCTTTATTTTCATCCAACAAGCATTAATTGAGCTTCTGTATGCCAGGTGCTGTGCTAGGTACTGGGATTCAACAGTAAACAGAAGTGACACCAATCCCTGACTTCATGAAGCTTACATATTAGCAGGGAGAGTCAGACCATAATTCAGTACATAAATACATATATGGTATGGCAGAAGGTAAGAGAATGGAGAAACAGTAAGCAGAGAAGAGAAATATTAAGTAGCTGATGGATTGCCATTTTTAATGCTACAGTTATTTATGTAAAATCTACGACCTTTGACATTAGAGATTTGCAAAGACATTTCGGGGGGGAAAGTAAAAAGTTTGTCCAGAAGCAGAGTTAACAGATCCAAAAAGGTACTGCGTTCTTGAGGAGCCTTGTAGTTTACAGTCAGTACCAAGACCCCCAAATCAATAGGGTCAGCATCCTGCCACTGGGTCTTCTTGTCAAGAACAGTGGTCATGTTTTAAGAGTAACCTGAATATTTTTCATCATAAAAATAAAGTGTACTTCATTCTCTAATTTAAAAAAAAATTCCGAGTAATGGCTATGTATATGAAAAATTACCACAAAAACAAAGTACTGCAAATCTCTCATAAAGAATGGCCTAGGAATTTTAAATTTCTTAAAAGTAACATGAATATGGTAAAAAAAAATTTAAAAAAAAAAGGATTTAAAAAGCCCCAGCATTACAGAAGATTTCACAGTGGAAAGTCAAGTCCCTCCTATCTCTGGCCCTGAATTCCTTAGTTTTCCTTCCCATAGGCAACCACTGTTACCAGTTTCCTGGGTGTTCCTTTGGCACTGTGGCTCTCTGCTTTGGTTGAACAGTAGAATCACATGCAGAGCTTTCAAAAGGACTGTTGCCTCCACCCAGCCCCAGAGGTTCTGATTGAATTGGTCTGGAATATGGCACAGAGATTTTTAATACCCTCTCCAGGTTATGGTAATGTATAGTCACTTAAATGTTCTTGAGATAGCCCACATACTAATAAACGTATGCATTCTTTAAAAAATATTTATACAAACGATAGCGAAACAGTATGTTTATACAAATGATAGCAAAAAAGTTCTCTTTTTCTTTTTTCTTTTTTACCTATAAAATGTACCTTTGAGATTATTTCATGTTAGCACATGTAGCTAGATATACTGTATTATTTTTAGTGGCTAAATAATATGCCATTATATGGATGTGACGTAATTTATTTTACCAGTTCCTGCTGATGGAGAGTTATGTTATTTAAAGTCATCTGTTAACACAAATAAAGACATAATGAACATTCTTATAAAAGTATATGTGTTCTTACATATGTATTTCTATATATCTCTAAGATAAAAGTCCTAGAATCAGAATTGGAATTAAGGACCAATGGTAATGAATTTTCAATTCTGATAAATTCTACCAAATTTTATCCATAAGGCACAATGTATGAGAATACCACACTAACAGTGCGTTATCTTGGCTTTTTATCTTTGCCAATTAAAAAGAAATTAAAAACAGCATTTTCTTTGATTTTGCCCTTTTTAATATCAGGACTAAAGTTAGGCATTTTCTATATGCTTAAAACCATTTCCTTTTCTGTGAATATCTTTTTTTTTTTTTTTTTGCCTACTTTTCCACTGGGTTGTTGGCCTTTTTTCTTATTGATTTACAAGATCTATTAATATATGGAGGAAATCAAACTTGTCATTGATATTTTTTCCAATTTTATTGCTGATCTTTTATTTAGGATTTCTAATTTTATGTAGTAAAATGTATAGCCTTTATGTCTTAAAGTTTTCAAATACCAATTGGTGAGAGATCTAAGTATTGTAAGCTACTTGAGGACAGAGAATATGTCCTATATTCTTATATCCTCAGTGCTTGGTGTGTGGTAGATACTTGAAAGAATGTTTGGATATAAACGTGATGATGATGAAAATCATTAAAAGTGATTCTATATATTCATCCAGAAAAAGTTCAGGAATTAATGCGATCACCATAATTTAACTCCGTTTGTAATTAAATGCATCAGGTGTCCCTGGAATACTGAATTCCAAAAGGCCTGTCCAGCTGAGTTATCTGAAAGCCTTCCTCTTACTACTGAGCTCTAGCTCCTTAAACACACTAAGATCCTTCTCTCCTTCAAGTCGGCTCTTATCTCTTGGAATGCTATACCCTCATCTCTTTCTATGACTGTTTCTTGTCAATTTCAAAACCAGCATAAATGTCTTTCTCCTTTTGTGAGGCTCTTCTGAGTTCTATCTTAGTCTCCCTGCTACCTTCCCTTGAAGCACCTGTGCTTTTCCTTTATAGCAATTACCAAAACTGTCCTAAAATAATGTTTTGTGTTATGCCTTCTATCGTGTCTGTCTCCCTCACTAGACTGGAAACTCCAGTCACTTGTTCTTCCCACAAGTACACTGGGGGTGGGATACAAAGAAGAAAAACATGAGCTTCCTGCCCCCATCTTAGACATTAACATTCTAATGTATGGGTATGTTGGGAAGGAGAGATAAGAATAAAACTTAGTTGTGCATAAAGTTAAATGATTGTCATTTAAATGACATAAGTGTATTTTTGGCCTGCAGTGCCTGAGTTCTGGTGTTTTTCTTAATAAGAGAAGTATCTGCATATAATATATGCATGCTCTACCAGGCTATGAGATAGGGTTACCATAGTGCAAGAGCCAGTTGGCAGCAGTCACCAGGCCATTTCTAATCCTTACCAAACTGTCAGGTCATTTTTGCTCTGCTTGATAGAAGTTTTACCATCATTAAAGTTCATTACACTTTAAAACTTAAAATAGAGCAGATATTTCTGTGCAATAAAAAATGCTTTCTCATTTTTGAGACAGAAAATCGTACATAAATTGCTTTTGACCAGCTTACTTGGGTACTTCAAACAGTTCATGGAAAAATGGAATTAAAAGATAATACAAATCTTTCCATGAATTTTTTGAAGACCCGTCATATGTGTCTGGTGTTTTGTTAAATGTTTTTAACATAGTCTGGATTTTCGAACATTAATATGATATATTAATGGCACATTTCCAGCTACATAATGTAAAATTTGCAGCTTTTTTCCAAACATGGAGATATATAAACCGGGTTTTCTCTAGTTCTTAAATCACCTCCTGAAGGTGGCTTTGTTGCTTAAAAGATGCATTAACTATATTAGGTCACTGGGGTACTTTGTGGTGCTCTATTCCTAAATGCTCCATGCCGCTGGCATTTTACCAACCAAATCCCTGATCGTGTAACCTATTTTTAATATTAAATCTCTCTGAACCAAAGTCATATCTTTCTGGAAGGTGAGACTTTTAGAGCAGTATATTAATAATTTACTACCAAATTACTGAGTCATTTGGCCTGTTTAAGTACCTAACCTAGTACCAACAAATTATTTAAGCACTCCTATGAGAAAAGCCTAATGTTGAAAAAGTCCAAGGTGGAAATTTAAATAATACCTTTTATACATTTTCTACAGAGAAATGTAATACTTTAGAATATTAACATTTTATGTCTGAGTACTTTTCTTTTAATTCTTGTTTCTTGCCTGACATAATTCCTGTACCAACCTTTACATTTTTATTTGTTTTTTAGTGTGCATAAAGAGTATTTCAAGAGACTTAGTCCTTGCCTCCCTCCCACACATGCAAAAAAACTGTCAAGGTTAAATCAACCAATTTGAGAAAATCTGTATGTACAAATCATTTTTCTTGCACCATCAAAGATATTTTCAG
Organism: Cynocephalus volans; assembly: GCF_027409185.1. NCBI lineage: Eukaryota > Metazoa > Chordata > Mammalia > Dermoptera > Cynocephalidae > Cynocephalus > Cynocephalus volans. The sequence goes on from NC_084465.1 coordinate 137,868,004, forward strand.
GGGATTTCATGAGGTTTTAATTACAATAAGGAAGAGCTTTCTACTCTTATTCACAAAAATGGTAGCATTACAGAAAAAAGATTTAATTTAACCTCCAAAGTGTTTTTAAGAAAACTAATTCAACTCTCTCTCCCGTTTTTTTTTGTTGTTGTTGTCCCATTATTTTACATACATAAATGTATGTATATATAGAAAAGATTCAAGGTTTTATTTTGTTTCTTTGTTTTACCAAATACAGTCATCATGAACATTTGCCTATAATGTTCTTTAGTCTTTGTAATTATTTCTAAGGTGCTTAGATAGTCTACTAAGTATATGGACCATAATTTAAGAATTTTCTTAACTAGGTCCCAGAAATGAAATCATTAGTCTAGATACATCTAGATACATGTCTACATACAAACAAAAAGAAAATTGTCTTCCCAAATGATTGTATGAAAGTCAAAAACTGTCAACAAGGTGTGAAAGTATCAGTTGTAGTATATCCTCCCAACATTTTGAGTTGGTACTTTGCAAAGAGTACTAATTTAAGGAGGAAAGTGGTTTTGTGTTTAATTTACTGATGCTGAATATTTTTTCCAGGTGTTTGTGACTACTTGATTTTTTGGTGAATATTGTATTTATATACTTTGTTTACTTATATCTAGTCATCGCTTACTGTTTTTCTTATGAATTAGTATGCCTTGTGTATAAGCAAGGAAAATGTTGCAGGGTAAACTCTTTAAGGACTGAAGCCATATCCCTTTTCATGGCTGCATAATTCCCTGGAGGACACATGTTGGTTATACCTGTACATTAATGTCTGTCAATTGATTATTGCCACCTGAGAGAACTCACCCTGGAAGGCAAAAGCCAATATTTATTTGTTTGATTGTTTTGCTACTTAAGAAAAGGCCTTGGATGTGCCATCTTTTGACGTGGCCTTCATTTAGTAATAGAGAGCCTGTTAAGAGGTTCCAGAGTTTGTCCAGTAGGCAGTTGCATCCCTTTTAAATATATTAGCCAAAATTGCTTGGAGAAATTTCTTCCTGTACTGGCTTGATTTTTTTTTTTTTTTTTTTTTAAAGATGACTGGTAAGGGGATCTTAACTCTTGACTTGGTGTTATCAGCACCACACTCTCCCAAGTAAGCCATGGGCCAGTCCTTGGCTTGATTTTTTAAAAAATATTTCATCCTGTACTGGCTTGATTTTTTAAAAAATATTTTAATTTTTTATGATAATTTGTTATACATACATGTGGGGTACAATGTTGATTTTCAATAATTGTGTATGGTGTGTGATTTTCAAACTCCATACATGTAGGAATGGCAGGATTAGTGCACAAGAAATAACAGTCAATAAATGGTCATATAACGTGTCATATTTACAATGTATTTTCAACCATCTGTAAGAAAATTTTCAAGAGTGTTCTTTCTAATATCTTCAATTTAGTATACTCATTTTACAGAGGAGAGAATTAGCCTGGGGAATATATACATGACTTGCTTTTGGCTATGTAATAAGTCATTGGCAGTTTTAGGAATGGAACTTTAAGTTCCTGGAATGAAGAACTGGAATTAATGAGAAAAGAGCCTTCACAGAAAAATAAGCTTTTATGATATTTTCAAAATATAAAATCTCTCTTAACCTTCTTGGAAGAAGGATAAATTTTAAGTATAACGACTTTTTTTTTTTTTTTTTTTTTTGAGCGGCTTGTTGTGGAACATGGTTATTTAATAAACTGACTTGTAGTTGACATTTGGACTAAGTTAATGAACTTGGTATTTATTGAGGTTTGTGATAAAACGCCTGGGATATCTTCAAACCGAAGTCTTTGTTTTATTTTTTTTTTACTCACTATGAATATTTATTGTCCATTCACCATGAGCAGTCAGATTTCTGTTGGTGTTTTTTTATTTAATAAATAAGAGACATGAGCACATTTAGAAATGTTTAAGAATCCTTAGGAATGCCACGGAGGACCCTGTAGAGTGGGAGAGCTTCAAGATACAGGATGTGAGGAAGAATAGGTTCTTTCTTTGCTATCCTTACTCATTGATTCAACAAATGTTTATAGAGTGTATCTTCGGTGCCTGACACTATTTTAGGCACTTGGGATATATGAATGAATGAAACAGAAAAAAAAAAAAACTCTGCCCTTGTGGGTGTTATATTCTAATGAAGTCAGACAGACACTAAATAATAAACATAGTAAGTAAATCACATGCTAGAAAGTAAAAGCACTATTTAGAAAAAAAATTAGAACAGAGTAAGTGAGATGGGAAATACTGGAAGATAGTGGAGATTACAATTTTAAATTTGATAGATGCAGAAGACCTCACTGAGACATCTGAGTAGAGACTAAAGGAAGTGAGAGAGTTAATAGTGTAGAAATCTAGGGGAGGAGAGTCCTGTTACCTGTGAGGAACATCAAAGAGGAAAATGAGGTTGGAGCAGAAAGAAGAAGTTGTGGGAGTGTGGCAGGTGGTGGGGAGAGAGTGTAGAAGTTGGGTGGAAAAGGAGATACTAGCAAAGGAGACTTAGAAGGAACAGCCAAGGGGGTAAAAGAAAGACCAAGAGAGAGTGGTTTCTTGGAAGTCAAGTTGAGAAGGTATATAGAGGTTAGGGAGTAATCAGTTATGCTAAGTGCTACTGGTGGGTGAAGTAAGATGAGCACTGAGAATTTATCAGTGGATTTTGCTCTAGAGAGATGATTGATCTTGATGAGCAGTTGTAGTGGAGTGGTGGGGTGAGTAGGTTTAAGAGAGATCTGGAAGAGGGCTGGCTGGTTAGCTCACTTGGTCAGAGCATGGTGCTGATAAAACCAAGATCAAGGGTTCAGATGGATCCCTGGATTGGCCAGCTGCCAAAAAAAAAAAAAAAAAAATGAATAGAAGAGAAGAATTGGAATGACTATAGGCAGCTTTTTCTAGGCATTTTTTTCTGGGCAGGAGCTGGCAGAGAAAACAGAGTCAAGGGGAGGTTTTCTGAGGAAGAGAGAAATAACAGCCATGTGTGTGTACTGAGTATAGAGATGTCCACCTGGAGTTTCTGGCAGTATTCACACCCACCATGAATACCTGTTCCAAAAATTTCCTACATACAATTTATTCGCTCCTTTTCCCCCATTGAATTCAATTTTCTTCAACAATATATTGAGACAGTGCAACTCTCCCAGACCACTTTTTCTGCTTCTTGCTAACACATTTCCATTCTCAAAATTAGAAATATATATGAAAGGCCTAGAAAACTCCCCCAACACACACACGTGCAAACACACACAATGTTGTAATGCAATTATGAAGGGAGGTTACTTAGCCTATGCCTGAAATCCAAAACTCAAAATAATATTAAAATTGGCCATCTCATTTTAACTTCTTCAAAATGGCTCTTTTTGACAATGTCAAATTATGCATGTATTAGACACAGAGGCTCTTCTACAAAATATAAACGGCCATCATACCCTCACTTTAAAGAATACTTTGTGGTAAGTGTTTTGATATATTACTGTTAAAAATATGTAAGTTAGTCATGTCTCTAAGCTTTAGACCTACCATTTGCACTTTTTAATAGTTCCAGCTTCAGTGCTGAAAACTAGCAACCATTCCTATTGAACTGAAGTCTTACTCAGAAGACACTTGAATTCTAGCCAGCTTCAGGCAGGATTAGCTGCCAAGACTACTGCAGGCCAGCTTGCCAAAGTGCTATTCACTTTCAGGGAAGAGAGAGAAATTTAAATAACTGGTTTCTTGACTTCCATTACTTTCCTATTCTACTTACCTACTTTCCATTGTAGATAAGTAATGAAAATAATGTTTCACACTTTGAAATACTCTGAACTGAGAAAAGTTTTAGAGTAGCAGCCAAGTCTACAACTCTTCTTTGTACAAAACAGCATTACATTAATAAACGTAAAATAATCTGTGTTTCATCGGACCATCTTTGTACCTTTTGGAAAGATAAAATTTGAAAATTTATGAAGATGTGTGTGGTGTGTGTGTGTGTGTGTGTGTGTGTGTGTGTGTGTGTGTGTGAGAGAGAGAGAGAGAGAGACAGAGAGAGACAGAGAGAAAGACAGAGAGACAGAGACAGAGACAGAGAGAGACAGAGAGAGAAAAACCAAGCTTAGCAAAGACAGCTAAGAAGTTGGAAGTCATCGTGATACTTTATGACCATTAAAAATGACTACACATGTGACTGGCAGACAGAAAAAGATATGTTTTCAGTTAATAGAAACATCAGTTGCATGTAAGGATTTGTTCTAGCTTTTATTTTTATGAACTGATACATGCGATTTGAATTCAGATTGCCAAAAATTGGCTCCTAACTCCATTGATTATTAGCTTTATAACCTCAGTCAGGTAACTTAACTTCTCTGTGCCTCTATTTTCTCATCAGTAAAAATGGAGATAATTAGAAATTAAATTGGGTAATACATGTGAATCAGCACAGTGCCTAACACAGTGTAAGAATTCATTAAGAATTAGCAATTATTATCATTTAAGTACATAGCCTAATCTTAATAAATTGATTGTCCTAATTATTAACATAATGTAAAAACATTCTCAAAAACACACTAAGAGAGAGCATCTAAGGGATAGTGCTGGACTTACCAGAAAGAAAATCCAAAAACTGTTTAAATCTCAGAAAACATGATCCCAATAATGTGGAGTTTACTGACAACAACTTAAATGCCACTCCTAATTAAGAGAAGCAAACGTGTAAGAATTTTTTTCTGTGAGGCAAAGCCATATAAATGAAGGGTCCCAGATCAATATTTCAGATGTGCTTGACTATGTCCTATCTTCATGCAAAGTGCGAGTGATAGAGAGAGAGAGACAGAAAGAGAAAGAGAGCAAGAGCACTTAAATAAGTCTTACTGGAAAAGTAGCATTAGGGGGCCGAGCCTGTGGCGCACTCGGGAGGGTGCGGCGCTGGGAGCGCGGCGACGCTCCCAGCGGCCGCGGGTTCGGATCCTATATAGGAATGGCCGGTGCACTCACTGGCTGAGTGCCGGTCACGAAAAAGAAAAAGAAAAAAAAAAAAAAGAAAAGTAGCATTAGGTATACTGACCTCTCTTCAATTCTTCAAACTTGCTAAGCATTTCTTGTCCGCAGGACCTTAGCATATGCTGTTCCCTCTGCCTGGATGTCTCTTTTCTCAACACATTCCAGAGCTAACTTTTTTAAAAAATCCTTTGGGTTTCAGCTTAGTGTCATCTCAGACTGTAATCTCATCACCTTAACCGAAATACCATCCCTTCCACTACTCTCAGCTTCTTTTATTTTCTCTCATAGCAATTATTTTTCTATCTTTTTAAAAAAAATCAATATCCTTCACTAGAATATCAAGAAAGGAAGCTTTCATTAGTTTTATAGTCATATTCCCAGTGTTTAACTTATAGTTAGAACAGTTACAAAGTAGTAAGTACTCAGTAAATGCATGTGTTTTTTGTTTTTGTTTTTGTAAAATTTAATCTCTTCAACAGTATGTACTACAGCTGCACAAAGCTTATAAATTTTCCTATTCTTTTGAGAAAATTGAAGCTAATATTTTAGCTTTTACATAATCATGAAAATATCACACAGGGATGACCCTGCAGAGATTTATCACCATCACCTCTGTTACTATTTTGACATTAAGCCACAGGATAAGCCAGTCACACTGGAGATCTTCATTATTATATGAATTTGAATTGTAATTACGATATTTGCAGACTAAAGTGTGCAATGTTTATGAAAATGTGCTTTATCTTAACACCTTATATCATTTTTAATTTTTTTGGCTCATGATCTCTTATTTTCAGTAAATAAGGTTTATGGTTTTGTTTATGCAGAAACCAGTAAAGTAGGGGATAGCGATTCAGATTTCGTAGATCTAGATCGCTTCCCAGAACAAAAGTTAAGTTTTCTAAACTGTGAAAAGAGATGACAATGATATGAGAAAAAAAAAAAAATTAACTACTTATGCTAGAAGACAATACAAGATAGAACCCTTTCCTCTTGGATCTTTTCCTCAGAAGTCTATCCCATTTTGCTTTATTCTAAAAAATGTGAGCCTGATCAGTACAGCAAAGAGATGTTTGTTCCATGGCAGGTCTGAGGGAAACAACTGAAGTCAAATTTACCATCGGGTTGGCACAGTCCTATCTGTGCATGAGGTCTGAAGTTTCGATGATGCTGATGGGACATACATTTGTCTAGAATCAGGGTGGCCTTGGAACACTATGAGTGATTGATTTTTGCTCATGAGCATTGCTTGAGACTTCATATGAAGATTTCCTACAGAAATAGATGATGCAATTTGAGATCCAAGAAGCCACTCTTGAATAGGCTTACAACTCTTATCCTGCTAGGTTTAAAAGAGTAATTACAAGAATGCTCAAGAAACCTGATGCTGGAAATATACGATTGTGAAACAGTAGAGTACAGCATCAAAAAACAAACTTTATAAATACAAAACGATGTGTTAAAGGAGAGTGATGCTTTATTGTGTAAACATTTGACATAAAAATGGAAAAAGAAATTGAAGAATAGATAAAAGCTTAAGTTAATCTGATTAAATTTTTCTCTAATCAAAGAACACATATTTAGAGTGAGAGTTCTGAGGATAAAATTGAGAAGATCCTGAGGGTGAACTATTGGTAGACATGAAGTGCAAGTTGCATTTTGTAACTGTGCAGTTAGAAATGTGAGTATTACAATGTAGAAAAGGAAATATGAGGGGCTGAAAATGTGGTGTACCTACAAGGACAAATACTGCAAAAGACCAGCTAATCATGTTATAGGAACCAGAGAGATCAAGGGTACATCTTGTAATGAAACTATTCTGGAGCTATGGTAATGACTGCCAGCTGTTCCTGACTGAAAACTACTTGAGGCACAATGACCCAGAAAGTCCATATGGTACCAAAGGCAAAAGCTTAATTAGATATATCACTTCTAACTGCATAAGTCCACACTCCCAGAAGGAAGGAGATTAATTGTAGTGCATATATCAGGAGGGTGACTTTCAGAAATGGTGACAGCTCTGGGGAGAGTAGCTCATGCTGCTATTTAACAGTGGCTATCTTTGGTTGGGAGAATTTAAGATGATGGTTATTTGAGTCTCTTTTGACAATTGGTACAAATAACTTCAATAATGAAAAATATTTTGAAAGCATATACAATTACAGTTGCAAGGGATGAGAGTAACCTGGTTCCTTCTATAATAAGCTCCTCTATAGATCAGTTTATAATCACATCTCATAAAATAGTCAAAGGATAATAAGTTATTGCAAATAGTCAAAAGATGTAGAGAGTACTAACATTAATAAAAGCAAATGTATTTCACAGGGCCTAGCCTCCAAAGCCCTGTAGTTTCAGGTATAACCTAACTTTTAAAAATTACTTATAGAGGCCAACCCTGTGGCGCACTCGGGAGAGTGCGGCGCTGGGAGCGCAGCAGCGCTCCCGCCGCAGGTTCAGATCCTATATAGGGATGGCTGGTGCGCTCATTGGCTGAGCGCGGTGCGAACGCCACCAAGCCAAGGGTTGCGATACCCTTACCTGTCACAAAAAAAAAAAGACAAAAAATAAAAAAATAAATAAAATAAAATTACATATAGAAATGTTAAGCTTGCAAAAGACAAGAAACTTTCCCCAGGCTAAAGTCTCTGTTATAGATAAAGAATTGTAACACAGCAAAATTGCTGGCTCAAGGACAGATGCCCTTGGGTAACCTACTGATTGGTATGTTAAGAAAGTTACTTGATTGTTATGTAAATATGCTAAGGAAATTGCTATAGGGAAAGAAAGTGTTTGCTAAGAACAGCTTTTGTTGGTGGACCCACTTAACTTTTTACTAATTGCATTATGGAATGTCACTTTGTAATTTCACTGATGTTACGAGCTTCCATCGTTAAACTATACTTAGCAGTAACTCCACCTATGTTCCTTTTCTGAACTTCTGACCTGGAGAATAAATACTGAGAAAGAACCCCAGTTCAGTGTTAATTTTCCAAGGAGGAATGCCTCTCTCCTGAGGGTTCCTGGAAATTAACCCCTTCAGGGTTTCTCACTGCCCAGAAGAAACGGGCTTTGAGTAATCCTTTGTGTCTCCATCACCCTGGGGAAGAGGTGACAGATGATCATTGCCAAAAGTCACTGAAGTGATTTTTACCTGCTTAGTTATTTAAACCTGGAAACTGGTTTCTAAATGCCTAAGCAATGTAAAAGCTACAACTGATTGTTAGCAAAGGACTTTTTCAATCTTATTTTGTTTAAAAGGGAAAGAGACCGCACAAAATTATGTGTGTGTGTGTGTTATGCTCTTCCTCTTGTTATACACTTCTGTGATTATGAGTTCTTAACTCATAATGATTGGGTCTAAAATACCCAATTTTAGGTATTTTGATTATTGGGTCTAAAATACCGAAACTGGTGACAGTGAGGACTGTCATTGTGTGACTGTCATTGTCATGGGATATAATTGTGCTTTTTGGTATTTTTCCACCGTCTTACTACTGCTGTAAGAAGCCCTCTAGGAGGACTAGGCATCCCCTACCATGTGTGTCCATGTTTGAAAGACTCGTTTTTCCCTTGGAAATGTTGCTTGAACAGAAAGCCACAATGCGTTTCTATCCCCCCATGAATTTTACATTCACTTCATAACAATAGAAGTAATCTGTTTAATAGTTTATGTCATCCATATGACAATTGAGGTGCAGTTGATCTCTAACTTTATTCTGAAACCCCTATTCTATATATTTCCTAGCATTTAAGTCATGAAGATTGGTGTTAGCCCAGAGTCCGAAAAAGGGAGGGAAGGAAGGAGGAAAGAAGAAAGGAAATTTTTTTTTAAAAAGCTTTCTTAAGAACACCTTTCTTTCATTTGCATGAGATGGTACAAAATGATCTCCCATCACAGTCAAACAATTAAATGCAGTCTGGAATGCAATGATAGAATTTCATGTTTACTTTAAGAAACCTGGAAATGTGCATTTCTTCATAAACTTTAAAAATGCAATTCCATTAGTACAGGAGATTAATAACTTCAGTATCTTTTCTTCTCAAGTCCCAGTCACCTTAACTACAAAAAGAGTTTGGACTCTATTATTCTGTGAATCTTAATTCAAGCTAGTAAAGCAACCAAGCTTTGAAACTTCTTCATAAGTATTGCTATAACCATTCACGCTGTTATTTATTCCAGTGGCTTTATTTCAAATGTAGTTTCTCAGTTGGAAAAGCAGTTCAAAGTCGTTTTGAGCTCAGTTAAGCTCATTGCTTTATAGAGCTGTGATTACTCTCATGCCCTAATTAAATGGCCAAATCTCTTGCATTTAAGTCACAAGCAATAAACAGCAGTATTATATTATGATAGATGAGCACTATTTGATTTTTGCAATGTAATATTGTATTTGGTATTTATTATCTGAGAATTGTCTGATGGCATAGGATATATTTTGTGTAGCAGGGAATGGAAAGGGATTATTAAATGAAAAGATTACATGCATTGTTTTTGAGAGGATGTTTCATCAGAAACCTTACAAACATACCATGTGCCCGTTACTATAGAGCCAAAAAGACCTTTCCAGCTGTTTACACTTCGGATGTAAAATGGCAATTTGACATAGACTAACAGTGTGATGTGAGCATCTGCGTAAAAAGGCTACACATGGAGCATGCCCAGTGCGGGAGAACGTCCTCCCCCCGCCCCCCTCCAGATCTCTAAAGATAAGGCTTGAACTTTGCACTTGCAAATGTCACTGCATACGTTTTTTGCACTATTTTTTTTTTCTTTTTTTTTTTTTTAGGTTCTCTTAACAACTAATTCCCTTCAACAATCCAAGATCAGGGAAGAGAGTGTTTAGGGCATTAAGATGCATTAAGTTTAGAACGAGTTGATGTCCGTCTTTGAATGCACCTGAAGTGTTCTTTATTTTTAAAGCAATATAAAGCATTCCAGTGTGTGTTTCCCCCGCCCTGGAATGGGAAAATAAGAATCTCCTTGTATGGGATTCCTCCGGGGCAGGGAGTGAAAGTCCCGGAGGCAGAAAGGGTCTGAGAAGAGGGGTTTGCCCGGAGTATGGATAGGAAAGGAGCTGAGGTCCCCCAGGGCTCATCGCGCACTGAGAATCTGTGCCCGGGGCTGCAGCTGCGGACGAGGAAGGCGCTGTCTGGCTAATGAAGGCCACCTGGATCAGGCTTCTGAAAAGAGCCAAGGGAGGAAGGCTGAAGAATTCCGATATCTGTGTAAGCGCAAGGGCTTTCGTTTGGGGGAGACGTTGTTTTGTTTTGCTTTTCTGTTGTTGCAGTGAGTGCAGGCAGAGGGTGGTTTCATTTATTTAATATGATCATGATTGCAGGAGAGGGAGCTGGGGAGCTTCCTATCATTTTTTGAGCTCCTTTTTTTCTACCTTGAGATTTATTGCCAGATGAGATATGCCAGGCAGGTGTTTTCTGTAGACAGTTTTTATTAAATACCTATGTAAATGATTTTAAAATGTGCTGCTGAGAGATGGAGTGCTAGTGTCTTACAGTTTGTTGGAGAAGGTAGCAGGTGTATAAAAAGGTATCAAAGGATTCTTAAGATTAAAATGGGAGTGATATGGTAGTGATATTTTAAAGAGTTCAAGTTTATAACTCGTTAGACTTTCTTTTATGTGTTTTGTTAGGCTTAATGTCTTCTAGTTGTAAATACCTGCTTTGGCTTGTAGATTGTTCTTGAAGCTATCCTTGAAACCCAATCAGTGCCCTTCAGCTCTGCACTGCACCACCAGGCAGAGCTGGTTTAATTATAAAGGAACTTGTTCTGGATTTTAGAAAGGATTGTTTTTGGAATATATACTTGGGAGGGAATGGTGACTCAGTAGACAGAACGATCCCAGTGAATGGTCTGCAAACCAGAGCATGATTTTCAGGATGTGTTGCGGCAAAATGGATTATTTTCTCCTCTTTTCAGGAATTTAGAGCACAATCCAGGAAGCTAACTGCCGTGTCAATGGGATTTTTCCAATGCAAACATCATAGATTGAATCTATTTCAAAATATACATTTCTCTCTCCAGGGTTCGGCAGACTCCTACACCAGCCGTCCATCCGATTCCGATGTCTCTTTGGAGGAGGACCGGGAGGCAGTGCGCAGAGAAGCTGAGCGACAGGCCCAGGCACAGTTGGAAAAAGCAAAGGTAAAACCACTTCTTCCCTGTCGAGAGCTTTCTCTGCAAGTTGTGCTGTGCCGGTCGTGGACCACCTGTGGAAGTTTCTCCTAAAGCTCATGTTTGGTCTATTAGAGTATTCCATTGTCTGGTTTAAAAGTGGCACAAGAAATAGAGTACGTTTCCCTCCGTTGGAAGAAAAAGGAAGTGTGATTTATGAGTGGTATTTACTTTTATATTGTTTTGTAATACAAGCAGCTTGTTTGCGTGGGTGGATGGTTTATTTAGACACACACAAAAGGATCTCTGAATGTACAAAGAGGAAAAACTGCATCTAATATCAAAATGTTCTACTTCTCTTTCTCAGTAAACCATCTCTTTAAAAATCAATCTCTTCGAGCTAATGTTTACTTTCTCAGACTTGAGCGATCTTTCCCCTGAATTTTACTCCATAGGTGTTCTATAATGGTATCCTTTTATATTTGAAAAATGGATTATGTTATGCTTTTCAAAAATAAAGCAACAAAGCATTTTGTGACTTTGTTAATTATAAAAGTTCCTTCTCTTAGAACGCTTTTTTCTCCATCCCATCATAATAAAGCGTGTATACATAGAAGGGAGACTGGAAATCATATATGAACTAGGTAGTTACAGAGTTAATCTCGGGCTGTGTTTCATTTTACTAATTGTAATGATTTGAATTCGTTTTCCCTATTCAGTCATTTGAATAGCAGCTGTTTCTAAAGGCTAAATTGTTGTCCAAGTTTAAGGTACCTTGGTTCGTGTGATACTTGGTGACTTCTGAATGAACATATTTTAACACAATTGGGGTTTTTTGGAAAAAAATTCTTGCTTTGAAAAAGAAGTAATGTGTTGATCTTGCTAGAAAAATCAGGGTAGCATTTTAACTTCTGCTGGCTGCTTCATCCCTGAGATGAGTAAAATCTATGTGTGTTGCTATGGGAATCATGGCTTGGAGATTTTGGTTTGAATTCATGGACAGCCCTTATGTAATATTCCTGACCTCTAGCATGGCTGCCAAAGCAGTTTAGTGAGGAACTACCAGGAGACCTTGACTTCTAAAAAGCAGTATTTCTGAATATCAAAACAATATTCTCATCTCAGCTGGCAGGGAAATCATCTATTGGTCTGACAGCCTTAACTGCAAGGCAGCTCTGAAGCAGCAGGAGCAACAGGGAGGATTTTGTGACAATGGAAACTGATTAAGGTGTGGCCCTATTGCCATCCACTAATCTTCTGTACCATTTAAAACATTATGAAGTTGAAATTGAATAATGAAGAACATTAAGTAATGAATGCGTGACTACTGATATTCATTGCCACAAGTTTGCACTGTAGTTAATACATATTGCAATTGAGAATCTGAATTCTGTGTTCTGTTTTGTATCCAGGTGTCAATTCAAGAAAAAAAAATAAGTTTGTACTCCAGAAATAAGGTTGTTCTATTTGCAGCTAATTTATTCTTGTAATTTTCACATACCAGAATTAAAAGGTTTGTTAGATTCATATCCCATTATCATGCAACCCAATTTTGTATTGTAGGTTTGGTTTTCAAAGTCTTTAATTATCTCATTTGGACATTTTTGTCCAGGACTGTAACCCATGAACTGTAAGTCTTGAGTTAAGTGATATGGCTGCAGAGAACTTTTAAATATCTTTCAACCTATCATGTATCAAAATGTTGATCCTAAATCAAGCCAGGTTCATGGTACTTGTCATACAGCCTAAAGAGTTTATAGTTACAAATGATATCAAAGACAAAAGGAAAAGAAGATAATGTAGGACAAAGGCTAAATAATTGTAGGACTAGTTTCCATGTTTAATAAAAATAGTTTATTTACATCCACTTTTCCTTCTTTAAAATCAGTCAATATCTTAAACGTTTGTCTTTAAATGAATTACACTAGGCTAAGTGAGAGTTTAAATATGATCTGAAAGAAGATAGGACTAAGATTTAAATTTAATTGATATTAAAATCACATTGGTTTATTTCAATATCCTCGAAGAAAGAATGCAAAAGAGGGATCATAGTTGGTTAGTTCTTCATTAGGTTATTTTTATCCGTTCCCCTTTGACAAAATATGCATCGTGTCTTTATGGGACCTATTTCAAAATGAAGCATTAAAGTTCAAAAATATGTAAATTAATCATTCAGCTTTTAATAGTTTTAAACACTTTGCACCACTTTTGCATCCATTTCGTAAGAATTGAATGTTTTCTACATTTATTTTGAAACCATCATAGCTTCCCTCAAAGAGACTTTATAAGTGAGTGCTTTTACTTACCCTACAGATGACATGTATTAAGAGTGTACAAATGCCTGGAATAGACCTCAGCAGTGCTTTCGGATCCTGCTCCTAGATAAACATGAACTACATTACCCGTTAATTGCCTTAATAATACCTCTATGAAATAAGGTAATTGGCAGGTAGTGAAACTAGAGACACTGCCTTTTGAAATGAAGTGACCTACAAAAGGTTATACACCCTGATGCTTTGTGCTGCCAATGAAACCCAGTACTCATCACTACAACTTTGTATGGCTTCTCTTAAACTAATAAGCTCTCCAGTGAACAGATTATATTTAATTTTGAGGTAAATAAATATCAACGGACATAACTTGTTTTTTAACTTGGTGTTTTCCGATCCCAAATGTGTGTTTTGATCCCGTTCAGTTCTGGCATACATTGCAAATCCCACCTTGTTTAACATGGTGCTCTTTGATATTGCTTTAAAGACAAGTAATATATGAATTTTATTCCCACATTGACCTTTTCTTTACAAGCAACTTTACTGAGGTAAAGTTGTATACAACTCAATAATTATTAGTATAATCAGATTTATGCAATCACCACTGTAATCAATTTTAGAATATTTTCATTGCCCCAAAAAGAAATCCCTAGCCCATTAGTAATTACCCCCCATTCTCCCCAACCCCCTCAGCCCTAGAAAACCACCATTCTTTTGTCTTTCATTATAGATTCATTTATTCTGGATATTGCATATGATTGGAATCATACACCAGGTGGTCTTTGCGACCAGCTACTTTCACTTACATACTGTTTTTAATTTTCATCCGTGCTATAGCATGTATCAGAATTCATTCTTTTTATTGACCAATAATATTTCATTGTACGTATATACCACATTTTATTTACCCGTTTATCAATTGGTGGACATTTGGGCTGTTTTTACCTTTTAGGTATTGTGAATAATGCTATTAAGAACAGTTGTGTACAGGTTTTTGCATGGGTGTATATTTTTATCTCTTCTAGGTGTATACCTGGGGGGGGGGAATTACTGGGTCATATGATCACCTTCTTTTAATAAAAAGCATAATTTTCATCTTTTCCCCCTCCTCAAAAATGATGCCTTCTGCCATATAGGAAGAGACTCTGAGTTGGAAAATCAGGATGTGGTAAGGATTGGAGCAGAGATAAAACAGGTTTTGTGCAGTATTTTTAGAATAGATTTAACGTTAAACTTTGAGCCCATTGTTCTCACATCATTGAATGTCTACTATATCAAAGAACTTGTATTGGTACAGTTGGTGGGTAGGAGGGACTGCAAGGCTAGAGCCACAAGGAGGAAATGGGCAGGTCTTTTGACTGCAGAAATCTTCTACTGTTTGTTTAGGGAGAAAAGTCATGATAATAAATGGTAGAACACAGTACCTTGCAGGGAGGGTAGGAGGTCCATGAGCATCCAGAGGAAAAGACCGTACCCTGATGGCAGGAACAGCAGATCCTTCTTGGAGAAGGTGGTGGCTTCAAGCTGGACCTTACAGGATGGATGCATGACATTTAGGTCCTGAAGTAGAAAGTAGCGGGTGGAGAAGAGGGATGCCCCTTAGGCCCTAGGGATACAGTGTATGTACAGGCAGAGTAAGTAAAGCCTAGGTAGCAAGAAAACACAGAACCTTCCAGAAAAATAAGTTTTTGAGATCTTGCCAGCTGAAAAATATCTGTATTCTACCTTCACATTTCATTAATAGTTTGGCTGGGTATAGTATTCAAGAATGAAAAACCTGTTTCTTCAGATTTGGGAAGGTATTGCTTTGTGATCTTTTAGCTTCCAGCACTGCTGTTAGAATTGCTGATGGTATTCTGTCTGTGAGTGTCATTTTTGTTTTTTTAATTCTTTCTCGTATTT
Organism: Cynocephalus volans; assembly: GCF_027409185.1. NCBI lineage: Eukaryota > Metazoa > Chordata > Mammalia > Dermoptera > Cynocephalidae > Cynocephalus > Cynocephalus volans. The sequence continues at coordinate 137,883,293 of NC_084465.1, forward strand.
TGAGAATAGCTCTTCCTGTGGTATTGTGACATTTTGACATGATGTGCCTCAGTGTGGGTCTTTTCGTTTACTGTGCTTGACTTCTTGTGTGTTCATTGTGAAGGGCTAGTCACTTCAGTTCTGGAAATTCTTTTTTTTAAAAAAAAATAATTTCTTCCCTATCCCTATATTTTCCTTTTTTTCTGGTTCTCTAGTTTGTCAGATATTTGATTAGAGAGTCCTTCTGTAATCACTTTTGTCTGCTATCTTTCTATCTTTTTTTCTTCAGTTTTTCTCAACTTATCTCCTAATCCAGCTACTGGCATTTTTATTTTTGTCAAAATTTCTAATTTCCAAAAGCTTTCTTCTTTTCTCTCTTTATAGCTTCTTTGTCTTGTTCCATGGCCATAATATTTTCTCTTATATCTCTTAAGATACTACTTGTAAGTTTCTTGTACTGTCACTGTTTATCAAGCTTTTTTTTATATATATTTGATTTTATTCTTAAATAGTAGAGACTTTCTGCAAATTCATCCATTCACAGTTAGGAGGAAGAAATTGTAAAGCTGACTGACAGCTCTAAGTGTGATGGCACTCCTCTTGACTGGCGGTCTTTTATATGGTATTGGGGGCGGAACCAGGTAATTGGGATGGGGGAGGGAGTATTTTCTTTTAGTCAGGTCAGTGTTCCCAGAGATGATTCCCCCAATCTCTGGACTGGTCACAGGCCTCTGGCACCTCTCTAGGGAAAGGTGGTTGGAGTTTTATTATTTAAGATGCAGATTTTTTAATTATTTCATCTCCCTGTTTTTGCTATGGCACTTGCCATAGCAAAAACTCGCATTTAGCTGTACCTCTGATGGTCTCAAATCTCCTGGGCATCCTCTCCAGAGAGTGCACCTTTCTTTGTTTTTCCAGAGGTGAGTGGGAGAGAAAGTGGCCTAGCTATACAGACTGAGGGATAAATCCAACTTTCACTTAGTTTTGTTTTGAGCCCCAGCTGTGCTTCTGCCTTCAGAGGTACCTGGCACCCCCCAGTTGCTCGCCCTGGCCAGGGCACTGTGACTATGACAGACTTTCTGCTCCTTAGTTCTCCTGCCCTACCTCTTATGGGTGCTTTGCATTCTAACTCTTTCTACCCTGTTAATTACTATTTGTCCATGGCTTTCTATATTCTACATTTTTGTCTACTTCCATCTTGTCTCCTCTTCTTTATATCTGTGGATTTATACCTTTTCTAAAAAAATATTTTCAGGAGGAAGCATATGTTCAGTTCACCTTGTTTCTTTCCCAATATTTCTCCATAAATATACTATAAAGCAGAAAAAAAAAATGTTTCTCATATTGCCTTAGTCCATAAATGCTTTATAGATCAGGAGAATCCTACCCAGTTGTAAATATTCCCATAACTAGCCTTTTCAGGAGAAAGAAAGAAACGTGAATGTGTTTATGTACCCATCAGCCCGAAGATGAATTTGTTCTTTCAAAAAATGTCAACCATGTTTAAGAAGTATATCTTACTGAGAAAATTATGTGGGAAGTAGAAGAGAAATACCTGTCTGTGCGTAGGCTTATATTACATACTTTCTTAAACTTACGAGATAGACTATTGGAGATAATCCAGAGAACCTGTGGCAGGTATTAAACTATTGCACTACTTAAAGGAAAAAAAAAAAACAAAACCTGTTTTTAGCTGGTAAAAGATAAAATTCAGCAGAGATATCTCATCACAGAAAACATAAAGTATGGCAGACATTCTTAAGAAAATAGTTTAGGCTAAAATTATTTTTGCAACATTGATTTCAATGCTGTCTTTCAATTTTTGCATGGAAAAGTTGTGAACTTGATTTTTTTGCTCATAGCAGTTACCTTCCAAATAGAGCTAGAAAACTGGCATGGGTTTGTATATTACTCAATTTCCAGCAGCATGGGTTTGTATATTACTCAAATATGCATTAGCTTAGAGTGCATTGTTCTACCCATAAGAAATAAACAGTATACAGAAGCCTGGTCTTTGGTCAGGCTTCTACATTAATTCTTAGTTGTGACTGGGTAGGTACAGTCACATACACTGGTCCTGTCATTCTTCTACTCACCTTCAATGTTAGTTGACAGTGATAGTAATGACAACGACAGAGCTGGCTGGTTAGCTCAGTTGGATGGTTACAGTGCATTGTTCTAACAGCAAGGTCAAGGGTTTGAATCCTCATACTAGCCAGCCGCCAAAAACAAAAAAGTGAAATAACAACAAATAACAACACTTAATGCCTGATAACTGCTCATTATAGGCAGTTTGGAAGATATGAAAGGAAAAAGCAGAGCTTCGTGTCTTTATTGCATTTTGAAATACTTTTCAGCTGTCATGATTACACAGTACACATAACTTCCATGCCTGTACTATCAGTAAAATCCTCATTCATTTGCTCAGTTTTGGGGCAGAATAAACCAATCTCAGCTTACTGGCTTAAAGCACCTGTCTAACTTCAGTTACAATTCTCTCCCGTGCATCCTTGGCCAGCTGGTGGGTTAGCTGGTTGCCTTGTGATCTGGGATGGCCTCGTGCACGTGTCTGGAGGTGGGTAGCTCTCAGCTTGGGTGTCTTGTTCTCCTCTACGTGGTCTCTCATCCTCCAACAGGCTGGTTAGGACTCCTTCACATGCTGGCCTCAGGGTTGCGTCAGGAGAGAACAAGCCTCAATGGGTGATAATCAAGTCTTGTGTCATGTTTGCTGATGTCCCATTGGCCAAAGCAAGTCAGGGCTAAGCCTGGAGTCGGCCTGCGAGGGAAGGACGAAGGGTGTGGATGCAGGTAGGGTACATTGCAGCCTTTTTCTGCAAACGATCTGCTCCACTCATCTTTTTTCTACCCTACCTCTTTGGAAGAAGAAGTATCTCCATGCTTTTAAACTATATAACTCTGTCGTCCCTTCTGTCCTATTTTTTCCCTTCCTTCTACTGCCAGCCTTATCAGGTCAGGCTTTATCCTCCACTCCCATGTCTTCCCCACTCTTTAACACCTTGAAACTCATTTCTGTCTCCTTCTGTTTACTGATGGTCTCTAGTGACTTTCTGATCACCAAGTCCACTGACCTTTTAGTAGGCTTTCCCTTGACTTCTCTGCAGGCCTCACCCTGGGTTTTCTGCTCTAGTAAGTCAATTTTGTCTTACAGGTGCTGGCTACAACACAAGGCCTACGTCTACAGCCACTCTGACTGTTCTTTTTCAGTTTCCTCTGATTCAGCTTTTAGTTCCCTCCACTGAAAAGTGGAAGTCCATCCAACCTAGTGCTCGGGCCTTGGCCTTCTTGCATTGATCGTGTTAAGCATGCCACTGGCTTTCATACTGAGCCCTGTAGAGCCCCAAGGGATCCATGGATTCCTCAGGAGCTGCTGCAGAGACTAGGGATGCCCAGCAGGTGTGGTCTGAGCCTTCCACCAGGATTCAGCTGGAGCAGCTCTCTCTACTCGTTTTACATATTGACACTTCCGTGTAAGTTTTCCTTTGAATTAAGAATTTCACCTCCACAGGGAGTTTTAAACCACCTTTCCCTTTGCTAGCTCATCCTTCTCAAGGCTTCAGCTGTCACTTTAAATCTGCACCTTTGGTTCTGACCTCTCTTTCTCATGTTGGTATCTCAGATCTTCCTCCTTTTGACATCTCTATCCATTCTACCACTTATTTAAAACGGAGCTCCCCATCTTTTCCCTCAAACTTTTTCCCCTGCATTTTCTTTTTCCATCAGTGTTACCTCCCTCCCCCCCAGCTTGAATTCTTAGCCCAGAAGTGAGCAAAATTTTTCTGTAAAGGGTCAGATAGGAAATATATTAGGTATTGTAGGTCACGTGGTCTCTTGCAACTCCTCAACTCACAGAAACCTGGATTCAGATTCCGTCTCTTCCAGGGACTGACCTTTTGGTAAATTCCATGTGAAGCTCAGTATTGCCATTTGTAAAATCACAGTGATGCCTGCTTCACAGGGTCCTAGAGATAATTGAACAAGCTGGTACGTGTCAAGCACAGGATTCCTGGAACCCTCATTCCTCACCTGAAGCCCCTCATGACGGAACACGCAACTCCTGCCATCAAGGAGTTCAGTGTCCAATGGGAATCTGTGTGAGAAGTTATCAAACCAACATGTTTGTTTCCTCTTTTGTTATGTATAGTTGCCATATGCTGTTTTATGTGGTCTCTGTCGTATTAGTGTTGTTTCTAACTCAGTGGTGAATGCTGTAGGGCAGATATGTGATGTCCCTCTGAGTGGGATGTGGCTGACATTCCCTCTCTTGAGGTAAAGGACCTCATGGTGGCTCACTGTGGTACGTCACGCTGCCTCCCCCCATCCCCATGACAAAGGCACATGTCCCGTCTCCTAAACTATGACTCGGACCTCTTGAGAATAAAGTCACACTGCTACAGATCCCTGCCTTAGTTATTAAAAGTGATTGAATGATCTCTCCTTCCCTTCTCACAGCCTCTTTTCTGAGTAACATCTGAATATTTGGAGAATAAAAGTACATATTGCTCTCTCTTTCTCTATGGTTATATTTATCTTGACAATCTTCCTATGAGTAAGTTTTTAGTTTTTTGTGGGTAGCAGTTACGCATTTTAAAGAGAACTTGATATTCTTTCTAATCTAATGCTCTCTTACAGTGGATTTATGGGTTTTATTAATGGAAGTCCTGGAGGGCTGAGGTTTGCCCACATTTAAAACTGCACTCTTCTTTAAGAACCCTTATAAGGACTGTTAACATAATACCGACTTCTGGCTATTCCAAAACCATAAATGGATTGGGGAAGGATTATTATAAACTTTGCAGCTCAAGCCTTTTCCTTTCTTTTTTTTTTTTTTTCTTAGAGAGCTGTAATTGAATATCTTTGTTGTATCATTGTAAACACAGCTATAAATACATGATTCTTCCCTTCCTTTTTCTCTACCAGATATGAACAGGGAACAACACAAAGATCATTATGCAGAACTTAAAACAGTCAACCTCTCTCCAATCTTCTGAGTTTTTGCCCCACCAATGGCTAAATAAAAAATGTTGAAAACCATGGAAGAGTAGAATTTATTCAATTAGTAAATATTTGGTGAGTGTTATTATGCCATTTTGCTAGGAGTTCCAGGAGGGGAAATCAGAGATGCGGTAGACGTGCTTTCTCCCTCAAGAAGCTGGTGGTCTAATGGTGATGCCAGAAATGGGTGTCACTGAGTAATGTGGTAAGTGTGGGCCAGATGCTGTGAGAGTGGCCAGGAGGTGGACCTCAGTACTGCCAGGGTGGGGAGGGCTGGAGCCTGGGGGAGGGCAGTCTGGATTAGGGATGTCCCCACTGTTATGCAAATGTCTCTTTGGGGGCAGAGCCTTTGCTAAGCAGCAGTGTGCTTGTCCAAGGGGAGCAAGAGGATTGCTAACTGAGGAGTCCAACAAAGGCTGGCATTTTCGTTTGATTGTGTTTTAATCTCACTTAATGCTCCATTTACCTTAAAATAACCACACTGAAGTATTTTACCCCTCTGAATCATTTTTAAGTGTACAGTTCACTCATGTAAACGTTGTTGTGTAACACATCTCTAGAACTTTACCATCTTGAAAAACTGAATCTCTACATCCATGGGAAAAACAGCTCCTTTCCCCCTCCCCCCAGCTTTCAAAAACCACCATTCTCCTTTGTGTTTCTGTGATTTTGACTGCTCTGGCTTCCTCCTTTAGGTGGATTTATACTGGATTAGTCCTTCTGTGGCTGGCTTATCTGACTCAGCATAAGGCCCTCAAGGGTCATCCCTGTTGTCGTCTGTGACAGAATTTCTTCTTCTTTAAGGCTGAATGGTATTCCATTGTATATTCCATGGGTGTTCAAAAAGGTCAGAGAAGGATTCATGTTACCTTTTAATTCAATTTGTATATACCACTCTTTATCCATTCATCCATCAATGGACATTTGGGTTGCTCCCACCTCTTGGCTATTGTGAATAATACTGTATTTTTTTTTTTTTAATCTTGGATATTTTTTCCAGGAGCCTGTCTGGAAAAGCCTTGCACCATCAGCAAGTAGTAACTATAGGTTACATTTGTACAGTGTCTCTGTGTTTAACTTCCCATTTGTTTTTGTTCTGTTTTTTGCAACTACTTGGTGAGGAAAAGAGGGCAGATATAGTTACCCCATTTTATGAATAAGGAAAATGGTGGGGGATATTGAAGAGTCGTGCCCAAGGTCTCTGAGCTCGTAAGTAGCAGAATTAGAGCAAAAACGCAGGCTTCCATCTCGAAGGCTTCTTTTCTTATGTTCTTTTGTCTCATCCATGAACTCCTTTTAGAAAGACACAAACTGAGAATACACTAATGTTGCCTCTTTGTTTCATGCTCTGGAGGGAATAGAGGAATAAAACTTTTTTTTCTTTAACTATGAAATTAATAAATAAAGCAGGGCAACTATTAAAACAGTTTTGAGAGTAAAAACACCACCTGTGCTATTTTTTTTTTGCTGTCCAGTCAAAATAGTACAATAGAGCTCACAAGCAAAATATTCACCTTTCCCCTCTGCATTTTAAGTTTAGTTTATGGTCCTTACACAACTGATTTGGGATAAGGCCATTTTTACATTTTAACATTATTTTAATAAAAATCTTGAGCTGAAAAATTGTTGGCTCTAAGTTGTGAGTTAAAGGAAGAGCTTCCAGGATGTATGTACATACTCTATTCTTGGCTAAATGAAGATACAAATAGAATTTACTTGAAACTATTTGAATAGGACTCTTCCTGTAGAGAAATGGAAAAATAATCAAATATCTAGGAAATAGGTTATATGAAGAATGCTGAAGAAACAGAGTGTAAGTAGGGCAAGAGAGAGAAGATTGGAACTACAATGAAATGATTTGAAAAGAGAGTTCATTAAGTGTCATCTGTTCCTAAAGAAAAAAAGATGAAAGGAATAATCTAAAAATTATAGCAGCCAAAAATGTTAGATGTTACGATTGTCTGGAGAGAAAAGAGAACGTGTTATAAAGGAATATTAGGAAAGTGCTTTAGTGAGGATTTTAAAAGAAATTTTTGTGGCTTAAAAGTGGGGGTTTTTTGCTTTTTTTTTTTTTTTTTTTTTTTTTTATAATAAACTACATCCTGTCTTTAGGAAGGAAAGTGAACCACAAAATTAACTGTCAATTATTCATATTCTAGTGATTTCCTATCAAGAGTTCTTTCTACTACTGAAATTTGCAGGATTAACACCCATTGCTTTAAACACAAAGTGTCAGTTCTTGAATATGTGAAGTGAATACGGGTCTCACCCTACCCTTCCTAGATGGGGCTAGAAATGTGTTCTACAGGAGCTAGACAAAAATGTAGACAGTCTAGTCTTCTAGTCTTTGGCTTTCTAGTTTCATTCCTTGGATTTTAAACAACTAATTATTCTTTTGTCTTCTTAGAGGACCTATAGTCAACCATGAATGAAATATTTATTGGACCAATTGTAACCTTACATTGGTGTCAACCTACATTTCTTACAGATGAGAATTAAGTTACAAGTTTGTTTACGAGGCAACCGAGCATCACAGGTACTCAGGCAGAATTAAAGGAGATCATTGACTATGACTAACAGAACAAGAAAAGTTATGGTAGTCAGATTAGATATAGTACTACTTGCTTCTCTACTAAGCATATGATTACTTGCTTAATTCTGTGAGTTTAAGTAGTCTGAAGTATAATAGTTCATGTAATGCATACACAAAATGGAGTGTAGAAATCCTTTGAATAAATACAAATCTCCACATGCTATATCAATGGTATTCGTCATTCAGCACACGTGCATGGGTCACCTACCTTGTGGTGTGTGTTAGGCTAGCAGATAGAAAATAATAATAGTAATTGTATGGTGATGTACAGTGCCATCTTATTCAACTCCTCACTTTAAAATGAGAAAGAGAAGGTGATCACACTGAGGCCTGGGTCATACAGACTGTGCACTAATATTATAAACTACCATATGTTTAAAGTCCATTTTACTGCATGGCCTTTCTCTGAGTTGGCAGTTCAGGGGTGGCAGTTGGGTTAGTTAGTGCCCTCTTATCCAGTTGATCAAAAATCAAATAAAGGGGTATATCCAAATCTCAAATATTTTATTCAAGATTAATACATTAGTACATATACACTTCAGCATTAATCTTTTGCTATGAAATCAAGGCCTGTTCTTTGAGTATGAGCCTGTGTTTTCGTCCAACTTCCCAGAGAAACAGAACTAATAGGAGATAGATACGTAGGTGGATAGATGGATAGGTCAGTGTATGGATGGGTGGATGGGTGGTAGATGGATGGATAGATGGAAATTTATTTTGGAGAATTGGCTCACATGATTTCAGAGGCTAAGAAGTCCCATGATCTGCTGTATGCAAGCTGGAGACCCAGGAAGGCTGGTGGTGTAATTCCACCTTGAGTCTGAAGGCCTGAAAACCAGGGAAGCTGATGATGTAAATCCCAGTTCAAGGGCAGAAAAAGACCAATGTCTCAGCATGTGTAAAAAGGCAGGAAGAAAAAAGGGGTGAATTCCTTCTCTTTCCACCTTTTCTTCTATTCAAGCCCCCCCAAAATTGGATGATGCCCATTCACATTAGGGAGATCAATTCAAATACTAATCTCATCTGAAACACCCTCACATATACACCCAGAAATAATGTTTAATCTGGTCACCCCATAGTGCAATCAAGTTTACACACAAAGTTAACCATGGTAGTCTGCTTATTGAAGTTTTACTTATATCCATATAACCATCTTCAGTATATAATTTTGTTTGTCATTCACTTGTTTGACCCTATCCATAGGGATTTGGGTTCTAGGAAAAACAATAATAACTGAAAGAGCTCTTATTTTTAAACCCTAGTCATGATACTTTTTTTTTTTCATTTATTTATTTATTTAATTATTTATGATACTTTGAATTTCTCCTAAATATACTAGGAGTTAAAGTTTTCCCACCATGAACCATTTGTTTTTTAACACTATACTTTTGATAAATATCAAAACGTCTCAGTAAAATGCAACAGCAGGAAATGTAGTAAATTTTTAAGAGAGGAATTTGAGTGAATTTTTTTCCTAAAAATTCAGGTGTACATAAAACATCTTTATCAGTAAAGGTCCATCAACCCTTGTTAACTCTGGCCAAGGAAAACTATCAGTTCTAGTTACAAAAACAGGTATGTTATAATTTTAGCCCTTGAAATAATGTTTTATATTTCCTTAAAATATGTATGCTGTTTCCTTGGCTGAAAAGTGATTATTGTAATATCACCAATATGGCACCCTTTTTAAAAGACTTTATAAACAGCGGTTTTCTGTCTTTTTTGGCTCATGAGTACCATTGAGTGTGTGGTGAAATCTGTGGGTCTTCTCCAGGAAAATGGTCAGCTTACTTCCACACTTGGCTTATATTTCCAAGGTCTTCACAGACTCCTGAAACAAATCCATGTACCCTAAGGGTACACAGAGTATAAGAACCTCTTGTTAATAATCCCAGCTTTCCTCCATTTATAATGACTGATACCTAAAGAGCTATGGGACATTGCCCTAAGTATGTGGAGATTTTTCCTTTGCTCTCAGATACTTGAGGAGATTACCACATAAATTCTCAGTGTTCTGGTTTTAGAGATAGTGTTTAGTCTAGTGGGGAAGTGGAAGCTGAGCAAATACACAATACTCTGAATACTTTCATGTGTGTAGCTGCTAAATGTGTTCTAGTTTAAACAGTTGTCAATGATTAGCAGTTTCAATGCTTTGTTTTAAAATTTTTCAATGGTCTGTATTAAAGAGCACAGAACTGAAAGATCAGTTTTAAATTTAGCAGATAGTGGGAACTAATCTCTTCTGTGGTTTGGCCTGGGCATGTGCCTATGTTGATTTACTAGTCTTTGAGCTTCTGAGTTGCTTTATCTTTTGTTAATGCCCATAAAGTATAATCTCTTTATTCATTCCTGTTTATTCTTGCCTAGACTATCTATTCGTTTTAAATAACTAGAACACCGGCGACGATGAGCTCTATGGAGGGGATCCTGCCTGTAGGTTACAGAAGGATAAGGCTATCTGTTGTCCAGTTGTCCTTTTTTCCCTGGATTACACAGAAACCTTCTGCCGTCTTTCTAGCTTCCTAGAAAAATAAATGAAATATTAAATGTGTGCAACAGCAGGAATTTTTTCATGCTTAAAAGTGTAAGATTCCACTGACAGATTTCAGCAGCCGTGTGCTCCATATGGCATGGTCCATTGCTCTGTGTCAGAAACCCTCCATCTCTCCCCACTGCTCACCTCCCACCACCAAACACCTTGTTCATGCTTCCCTTACGGCCTTCATCATGCTGTATTGGGTTATTTGTTTTTCTTCCCTAACATGTATATAATTTGGAACAACCTGGACTGAGACTTGTCCTGTTGACACTTTTAACAATGTCCCTCCTTTGGAGAGGCATAACAAATACTCGTGGACTGAATGAATTAGATTATCTACTGAACCGTAGGGAATGTTGTGAATGGAATCCTAAACCTTTGGATGTAAATCACATTGTGCCTTCTCTGTCTTATAACTTGCCTGTTTATGAGGTTACGTCTTGTCTGCACAACTGCATGTGACCTCAGGGGAGAATCAGGATGCACAGTTCCTGTGTATCTTCCTCCATGCCCAGTGTAGTGAGTGATAGGTAGAATGACTTCAGGTTGCTTTATTTTTTTTAGTGAAAAATAATCATGGAACAGTTTTTGGTGGAGGTAACATGAGGAGGTCTTTTCAGAAAATGTTCTGTTTGATAGAGTAGGGTATCCCATTCTCCCCACCTCATGCTGGTGCAAAGGCACAGGTGGAGGAAGACATAGCAGGAACCACAACTGAGCAGAAGTGGTCTCTGCCAGGAGAAGTGCGCGCGCCTCCAGGCGGCCAGATTCCTGACTAGCAGCTGCCACAGCTTTCTGTTCCCTGCCATGGGCAAGGGTCCATTCCAGCCCAGTTTCTGAGGAGATGTTCTATTACAAGAAGATGAGATTGTAAATAAATTGGGGTATCTTTCAAGTAAAATTGAGGTCTGTATATAAAATCCCCATTGTGTGTATTCCACAACCAAATGTACTGAGTTCTCGGTCCATGTAAAGTTTAATTATTATTATTTTTGAAATAATTAGTGGAGAGGAGAGACAGTAGTAGAAAGGACTCAAGCATAAGACATGAAAATGTCTCATGAACTCCCATGTGAAGACTGTTGGATCATTTTGCTCTGGTAACATGGGAGTACAGCTGAAGAAGAAAATGCAATCACATGACTTCATGATTACTGGAAAGTGTTTTTTCTTTTATGTACTGATAAATATGCTGCTATTGAAGACTAATGTGTAATATTAACATTTTCTGCAGGTGTTGACTATGCATATATTACCATATAATAAAAACATACTAAAAATAAGATGTCAGCTGTCCTCAATTATATTTTTCAAAAATTAAATAATACATATAGAAAGAATATCTACAACAGTAAGAAATCTTTGTACCCCCAGCCATGATGAAAGATATAGATCATTGCTGACAGCTTCGGGGTCTCCCATCTTCCCTAAATCATCCCTCTCTATCAGAGATTATCGTTACACTGAACATGGTGTCTCTCACCCCTTTCCTGTTCATTATACTTTTTCTTACCACTTATGTTTCTATTCCATGCAACATATTGCTTCGTGTTTTGTGTTTTCAAACCCTTAATAAAACAGTAATCTTAAGGTGTTCATCTGTGACTTTGTTTGCTCAACTTGAGTGTGTGAAATTCATTTATGTTGATTTGTGTCACAGTAATTTATTTACTTTATCAATATGTGGTATTTTAGTAGAGGATTTGCCACAATGGTTCTGTTCTCCTGTCAATGGACATTTAAGTTATTACAAACAATTCTGCTGTGGAAGCATTTGTGTGTGTGTCTCCTGTGCACATGTGCAAAAAATTCTCTAGGGTATACATAACTAGCGGTGGAATTGCTGGGTGATAAAGTATGTGTATCTTTACCTGAGTAGGTAATGGCAGGAAGTGGTTGTTATATTTTATACTCTTATCATCATGGTAGGAGAGTTCCTTTTAGTTTCACGTTCTCTTATAACATGTGATGTTGTCAGATTGAATTGTTTTTGCCAATCTAGCAGGAGTAGAATTAAAAATCTCATTGTGGTTTTATCTGTATTTCATAGTTATGCAATTGAACATTTTTCATCTATTTGACCTTTGTTTTGTTCTTCTGTGAAATGGTTGTGCATGGCTTTGGACTAATTTTTTATCAAGTTTTCTTTTTCTGTGCATTTATAGAAGGATTTTACATATTCATCCCCTTATTTTTGTTGGTTGTGTTGCTGAAAAGTTTTTATTTGTAGCTGTTTTTTCTACATTTTTGTAGCATTCTTGAATCAATTCAGATCTATCAGTCTTTTCAGGCACTGTTTGTGCTTTTGGGATATTGTTTAAGAAATTCTTCCCTATCCTGACCTCATAAAGAATTATTCTAGCTTTATTTCTAATAATTTTTCAATTTTGTCCTTCATATTTAATTCCTTAATCCTTTTGCAAATTAGTTTTTGTACATAGAGTGAGATAGTGATCTAATTTCATGTAGAGTACCTTTTTGTTCCAGGGCTATTTTTTGAACAGCTTGCTCGCTCCCCTGGTCTGAAATGCCTACTCAGTCATAAATCAGTTTTCCACATATCAGTAAGTCTGTCTCTAGGCCCCATTTTCTGTGTCAGTGCCATACTACCTTAATTTCTGTGGTTTTAAAATAAATATTGATATAGTTTGGATATCTCAATCCACAATATTCTTCAGGACAGAACTGACTGTTCTTGGACCTTTGTCTTCCATACAAATTTTAGATACCATGTATGAAGTTCAACAGAACTAAAGAAAAAAGAAAACACAAACATACCTTGCTGAGATTTCGTTTGGGATTGTGTTTGTCTGTAGATCAGTGTGGGGGAAAGTGCCTCTGATATAATATTGAATTATCCACAAATATGAAATATCTCTCCATTAATTTAGTTTTTGAATGTTTTGCCATTTTTTCTATAAAAGTCATGTTTATATTTTTAAAATTATTCCTAGATATCTTAATTTTTAATATTGTTATTATAGTCTCTGTCTCACCTTCTCTCTCTTTCAAGTTTGCTGATTATGGAAAGGCAGTTGATTTTGTCTAAAAATCTGTGTAGTCTTTAGTCTTTCTAAACTTATTAAATTCTTATAAACTTTCTGTAGTTTTCGGTTTTCTTCAGACTTATATAGGACAGTCATATCTTGTAAATAAGGAAAATTCTATATCTTCCTCTCCAATCTTTTTAACTTTTCAATTTTTTTCTCATCTTACCGCACTGTCGAGAACCTCTATTGCAATACCCTGGTATTTAGTGGGCAATCTTGTCTTAGTGATTATTTTAAAGAGAATGCTTTATTTTTACTATTTAGCATAATATTTGATGTGGGTTTTCTGTAGGCACACTTTTATCATGTTAAGGAAATTTCCTTCAATTTTTAGTTGACTGGATTTTTTTAAAAATCATGAATTGATATTGAATTTTATCAAATGCCCTCCACCCTTTTTTTTGCACACTTTATCATGTTAAGGAAATTTCCTTCAATTGTTAGTTGACTGGGTTTTTTAAAAAATCATGAATTGATATTGAATTTTATCAAATGCCCTCCGCCCTTTTTTTTTTTTTTTTTTTTTTTTTGCATCTTTTAGGATGATCATAGGATTTTTTCTTTAAATTTCTTATTGTGGTAAATTATATTAATAGATTTTCTACATGAAACTGACTTTCATACTTGGATAAAAAACATTTTCATCACAGTGTTTTACTTTTTTAATATGTTGCTGGGTTTGACTAAGATTTTTTTTTTTTTCTTTTTGACTGATTGTATGTAAGGTCACGATGGAAACTGGCCTGTAATTTTCTTTTCTTGAATTGTCCTCACATGGTTTGAGACTGAAGTTTGCTACCCTCATGAAATTGGTCTTTCTGTTTGTTAATTTTGATCTCTCCTCTTTGGAAGAGTTCGTTATGTTCTGATTATTTCTTGAATATTTTCTAGAACTCACCGGGAAATTCCTATACATACTGTGGTTTTTGTTTCTTGGTGAGAAGATTTAACTGTTATTCAAACTTTTTAATCATTATAGAACTCTTTAGGGTTTTCACTCTCTTCTAATGTCAGTTTGGTCATGATAACTTTCTAGTTCTTTTTCCATTTCGTCTGTATTTTCAGTTTACTCGGCATAAACTTATTTTCATTTTCTTATTAATCTCTGTAGCATCTATTGTTACGTCTTTTTTTCTCTCAATACTTTTACTTGATAACTCTTGCTAGATATTTACCTATTTAGTATTTTTAAAGTATAAAATTTAGTTTATAATTTTATTATATTTTGCATCTCATGAATTTCTCCTATTTTAAAATTTTGTTTCATTTTCTTTTTCTTTAAGTCAGGTATTTAGCTCATTATTTCTTATACTCTCTTCTGTTAATCATTTGTGCTTTTTCCATTTCTATTTAAAAATCTGGTTTTCTGTATCCCACAAAATTTGCATGTAGTATATCATTATTGTTCTAAGCATTTTCTGTTTTCATCTTGGTTCTTATTTGAGCTGCGGGTTATTTGTAAGTGTAATTCCCAAATGTATGAGAGTTATCTCCCTGTTGTACTTTCTCTGTTCTTTGATTTTGGGTTTGTGTATTTTAAACAGAAAAGAGCTCAATTTTATTGTTTTGATTCAAAATGACAATTTTTGTCTTTATAATGGGCCGCAATAATCAACCACATTGTATATCGACAAAATAAAATTAAAATAAATTAAAAAAGAGAAATGTAATATTTAGTCTCGTTACTTTGTGAAAATACATATTTGTGTTTATTGTGCCCTACAATTTTACTTTGTGCTTTTAGCATGTTCCAGTTTTCCTATTTTATCTCCCATCTCACTATTTCTTTTTTTCTTTCTTTAGGAATGATTTTCTTTAAAAAAAAAAAAAAAATCTGTTTTTACCCTTTATTAGTTTGGAAGTTATACGTTACAGTTCTGGGTATTTTGTTTTTGTTTCTTTTAAGTAAATATCTTAGAAATCTCAGCATACATTCTTAAAATAATCTAAAGTTACTCAGAATCTTTAGTTTCCTTTTGGGAAATATAAGGACTTTAGAACTTTTAAGCCTGATAACCCCGTCCTGACTTATATTTTTGCTAATAATTTAGGTTTATCTATTTTTTTCACCTTGCATATTAGATATTATTATTTTTACTATTTTTAAAATCTATACTTGTTTATATTTATTTCACTATCACTGCCTTTTCTTACCATTTCTTTCAAGTATCAAGGATTTCTTCTGAGTCTGTTGTTCCCCTTGAAGTTTATCATTTACAAGTTTCTTTCATGAGAACATTTTTGATGATGAAGTCTCTTGTCTGAAAAAGAAAAGACTCATTTATGAAAGATACTTTTGCTTGAAAACTTTAAGTTGATAGCCTTGAAAGATGATGTTTTACCATTGTTTGGCTTCTGACTGAGGAGTCAACTCAGTATAATTGTCAATTTTCTGTATATAATTTCTCTTTTTTGCTGACTGCTTTCAGATCCTCTCTGTCTTTGGTGTTGTGCAGTTTCACTATGATCTGTCAGGGTGCAGATTTCTTTTTAATTTTTTCTGTTTGGGATTCATTATGCCTCCTGAATCTAAGGATTTAAGTATTTCACCTACTCTGGAAAATTCTCAACCATTCTCTCTTAAAAGTTAAAAAGTAAATGAATCAATCCAGTGTTGTTAGCTATTCTTCAGTGGAGTGGTTGTCCAAAGTGTCAAGTCAGTCACACTGCCAGAATTAATACACTGTTAATGAGGTATTACACTACATTATTTCATCTGTATTTTGGTATAATTCCCTATTTATTTTGCAATTATGTACATACTTAATTAAACAGAAAATCAAGATGTTTATAATATTACCCAAAATAATAGAGAAGAAACTATGTTTTGTAAGTAGAGTAGATCAAATGTCAACACATCAAGGCTACTCTAAAATAATGACATATGACTCTAAGTACACAAACCTGTCTTAGCACTTTATAGTCACACAGAAGATTTATATCCTATATTTCCATGGTGTATGAAGGGAGAGGGAGAGAGACAAGACATTTATTTTTATACACTTTAACTGAAGTTACATAGAAGAATATTTTTAGGGGTTGCACGTTAACCTGTAAAAGTATCTCATTACATTTCAGTGTCTCGACAAGTGACTGGATAGAATGAAGCATTCTCACCTGTGATTTGTGTTGTTAAGACATGTTCTCAAAAATAAACTACTAAGAGGATTGGATGTAATTCTGATATGTAAATGAGCTAGGAGAAGGGTGATCAGTACATATGACTTGCTTCCTATTTATTCATTTTAAAAGTATTTATATATTTGCATTTAATGTGTCAACCAAATGGATTATTTAAGAAGATAATCTCTATCATTTATATGTGTGTTTGGTCAGATACTTTTGTATTTATACTTATATATGGATATCTCCTTTATCTAAGATTTTATGATACTTCAAACAACCACACACTAAATGTTGTTTACCTTCTCCATCCATTCACATTTGCCTGTGAGTATAGAATGAATATGCTTTTCTACTGATGCATAAAGTAGGTCCCAAGCTCTTTTTATAAATTTCTCAACACTGGTGAAAAAACCTATTTGGCCTTTTCTTATGGTTATTGTCTGTAAGAGCAAACACTTTTTATTTAAATTTATAATGAATTTCAGTGAAGTTAGTGTAAATTTTAACTTAAACATGGGCCTTATCTTTGAAAATTTATATGAAAAATGGAGAGCTGACCAGGTTTTTTTCTTTTTCTTTGTTTAAAAGCTTTATATATAAATAGCAACTTTTTTCCCCTTAAAAAGCCAAAACAAGGAAATTAACTGTGATGAAGTTACTGTTGATTCATCTGATACAAGGCAAGAAACAAAATAGATAAGCCCCAAAGGTATTTTTATTGACCCTGTTGTATCTCCTCCCTAAGGACATATACCTGTCACAAGACTGCTACTTACCTTTCTAAGGAAGAATAAATTAATTTTAGAAATAGAGATGAGATTCCAAGTCTTGTTTAAAAAAAAAAAGAAAAGAAAAAGAAAAAAACTTTTCAATAATTCAAAATGTCAGACTACTCACTCAGATTTTCCTTTGATTGTGAAACTAGCCAAAGTTTGAGCAAAAATACCATATATATTCTATTTGAAGTAAGATTTAAAATTTTAAATATGACAGTGAACACATATATCAACCCCAAAAGTTTCCTTATGCTCTTTTGTAACCTTCTCTCTTGGCCCTCATCCTGATATGGTCATTATCTTGATTGTGGCGATGGTTTCACAGGTCGTTACATAAGTTAGAATTTAACAAATTGTACTCTGTGTGTGTCTATCCCACTTATACCTTATACACCTGTCAAATAAAAAATATAAAAATCTTTCAAACCATTTCAAAAAATAAAATTTTGAAAACATTTCAAAAATCTCAAGGATGAAGAAATTCATTGGCTTTGTATTTCAAAAGCAACAGGGAACACAACCAAAATAAATGTTTCAACACCACTGAGATAAAAGACAGATGACCAGTGTCAGCCAAGGGATGCTCAAGCATCTTTCCTTTGGACTTCATACTGCTATGCTTGTTATATCTTAATCTTATTATAGTGTAACTGTTTAGATAATACTATTTATTTATTAAAATATACATGTCTATATCCATATATATTTGAGAGGCTGTTAGGTACGAGGCAGTGTGCCAGTGCTGAGGTAGGTTCAGCGAGATGATCACGATAGAATATTTTCTGCAAGGGGACCAGCATGCTCCCAAGGGCAGAAGAGAGCAAGATTTGCTTAGGAACAGCAAGCAGTTTATTATAACTGAATTAGTGACCACAAATAACCAATTTCTCTTTTGTAAAGTTAGGCTACTTCATATCCTGACATTTCTCATAATTTAGTTTTACTGGAAACCAGGTGATGGATTAAGTTCTGCGTTGCATGGACCCCTCTTGATTGTAGTGTGGTGATGATCCAAGACCAAGCATGTGATAAAATGAGCTGTATCTGCAGCTCAGCAGAGCCGGCTTTCCTTGAATTGCTTTGATTTATCAAAGAGCGGTAAGAATGTCTACGAATCTGCATGCACGAGTGATAGCTGGGATTGATAAAGAAAAGCCCTTTCTTGTGCAAATACTAGCTGTAATGATATGATGGGTCTGTGAGTGATATTTAGGGTTTATATTAAAAAAAAAAAAACTTTAAGAATTACATAAATAACTACAGAGGACAATAAATTTGATATGGAAAGTTTGAAATTTTCTAGCCACCACTCATTTTTTCTATAATCAAAATTATTTTTAATCAGATGTTTGGTTTTTTTTAATAGCTTAGAACTCCTTGGAAATAACTGTTGTGTTAAAACAAACTGTGTTGCAGTATTCATATCCATTTAAACAAGAACTATAGGACAGCTGCAGGTAAAGCTTTATCACTTAATTCTGAGTTTTCTCTGAAAGGCATATGGCATGTTTTATACAGAATAACCACTTTAAAACATTTAGAACAATAGAACATAGAGAATTTTGGCCATCAACTTGAAGAAAATAGTTTTAGGGTAAGGCTCTTCTAATTTTCAGTGGGGGTAGGGAAGTGATTTTCCACAAGGTATGATTTTTAAAGGTTTATTAAAAACAAATTCATAGTATCCTGTATTGAACTTCATTTCAACTCTATTCATGGTTTATTCAGGGAAGCAAAAACCACTTTAAATATTTCAGGGATGAAGTGATTAAATGCAAGGAATTAGGAACTTTTAAACTCAAAAGGACTAAAGGAATCAAGTCAGGGAAAGCTGCCAGTTCTCAAGTTTGCCAGTAACTTTTGGGGAATCCAGTTGCCAGAATCACTGAAAATTACTACTGATAATTGCAGCTACCTGAAGCATGAGGTGGGTGATTCTTAGGACACAACCTAGAGCAGCAGTTCTCAAACTTTTGGTCTCAGGATCACTTTACATTCTTAAAAATTTTTGAACACCACAAAAAGATTTGCTTATATAGGTAATATCTATGATATTAATTGCATTGGAAATTAAAACCAGGAAAATATAAACCACAATAACATACAAGCATACATTATTCCCTTAGTCGTCAGAGTGATAAAGTCATCACAGAACATGTAGCCTCTGGGAAATTCCCTGTATGATCATTAGAGAATGAATATAAAGAGGCAAATATTGTCTTAGTATGCTTATGAAATAGTTTTGACCCTGTGGAATTCCTAAAAGGGTCTTGGGAAATTTTAGGGGTTCCTGAAATACACTTTGAGAACTGCTGGCCTAATGGAACTGGGAAATCTCTTGTCTGCTGGAGCCTACACGTATACCTCCTGCTGCAGGTAGAACAATGATATGGCTTCTCTCCTGTCATCTGCATCTCACACAAGTGCCTCTTGTTGAGGGGATCCAACTTGATACCCTGTTGGCAGATATCCTGTAAACATGATTGCCAGGCATTCATGCCCTTTGACATATGGAAAAGTATGAGGCAAGGGGAGGCATTGATGAGTTGGAAAAACAATTCATCACAACATTTTATTTAAAAACCTTGAGAATCCACCTGATTTGACAATACAGCATCTATGTGAAGGGAAAAGTTTCTATAAAAGTGTAGGGTCCTTTCTATTCCTTAAACTTTCTTAACCCTTCCCAGTTGTCACCTCTTTACCTCTTTACAGTCTTGGACAGTAGTAAACTATTAAGTAAACACCAAAAAGATCTTTGACTACTTTTCCCCCAATTTCCTGAAACTTTGTGTGTACGTATATGTGCATATGCACATTGAAATTATTGAGATTTAGAGAGAGATACAAGTTGTTATGTAGATGTTACCTTAAAAATCTCAAGCTAGGTATAGTAAAAGAAGAGTAAAGCACAAACAGTGAATTAATTTAAACTTTATGATCATTAATGGTTAGTATACCAATAAAAGAGCTTTCACCTCTTTGGAAGAGAAGTTTAGAAACTTCTGTTTAATTTCAAATTTGAACAAAATCTTAGAAGCTATTTCAAGTATACTTTGCTAAGCCAGCAATTTTGGCAGGAAAGTATAAACTTGAACCTTCTGGAATAATTTATTCATGGTGAACAAAGCAGAGAACAGCAAAGAAAAAAACAAAAACTGACTCAACCAATCAAAACAGTGCTACTTCCTTTCTATTAATCATTGCCACCAATAAATCCTCCTGCCCTCCACCAACAAATACAAATTAGAAAAAGGCTTGTAGGTAAATGGTCCTTGAAAATGTATGTGTGGATTCATTTTCTTTGACTTACATATGGCTCTATAATCAGAAGTACTGTTGCTTGCAAAGCATATTTGGTGTTTTTTTTAAGTCCAAAAACACCTGAAAAAATAATCAGAGATTTTTATACATACAAAATGTTACTAGGTTCCCATTCCATGTAGGTGCCAAAACCAAATGAGCTTATATAACTGAACAAAAATAAATCATGTTTATTTTTTCCATATGGACATGGAGAATATGCAAAAATATATATTCAGAAATAAAAATTTGCCAAATATTACCATATATGCCTGAATATAAGATAAAGCTTTTTTCCCCTCAAAATTATTCTTCAGAAAAGTCACCTTATACAGTATTTGAACCCTCACACCATCTCTCATGTTACAAGGAGCACATTCTCAGTTACTTTATTTTGAACAATATACTGTTTGCTGAAAATACATTCACCTGAATGATCTCAATCAACCTTATTTTAGTGTAATTATATGCCACCTGATAAATTTCACTGAAACATTTAAATACAGATTTACCATTTGTTTTGGGGAATATGACCTCACAATTGTAAATATTGGGTGCTATGGTAAACTAAAAAACTCAAAGAATTATTTCCAGCAAATTGGATGGAAGCTTTTTCTAGAAAGAGGTTAGGTAACTCACTATCTCTACTAACATGTGTGAGGCAAGTGAACAGTTTGCAGAATTTATTTTTTATTTTTTATAATGAGATATGAGTAAGGGTTTGCCAAGAGGGATACTTCTAAATGAGGACAGTTGACTCTTCAACAACACAGGTTTGAACTGCGGGGGTCCACTTATACGTGGATTTTTTTCAACAAATACTGTAGATGTGTTTCTCCTATGATTTTCTTAATAACATTTTCTTTTCTCTAGCTTTATTATAAGAGTACAATATATAATACATATAACATACAAAGTATTTGTTAATCAACTGTTTATGTTGTCAGTAAGGCTTCTGGTTAACAATAGGCTACTAGTAGTTAAGTTTCGGGGGAGTCAAGTTATACACAGATTTTCAACTGGTCAGCACCCTAACCTTCATGTTGTTCAAGGGTCAACTGTATAGATTTATGTAATGTGACATTTAAACAGTTTGCACACAAGTTTTAAGTAGACATTTGTATTGAGACAAGGAATACTACCTGCTATAACAAACAATCCTAGACATTGCCTTGGTTTATCACAGTAAAGATTTATCTCTCATGCACGTCACAATCCAGCACCCTTTAGTGGCTTTTCTGTAAACACTGTCATGGAGATCCAGATTCTGTCTAGCAACACTGCCATCTTCAATGCGGAGCCTCCAAGGCTGCCCCAAAGGGAGAGAAGGAACGTGCGAAGACCACATGGGTCATTTGTTTGCCACTCTGGAAAACGACACACATAAATTCCACTCACATTCTACTGGCCAAAACTCAATCCTTAGGTCCAACCTAACTGCAAGGAAGGCTAGAAAATGTAGTTGCTATATTTCAAGGAAAGAAAACAAAGTTAGTATCCAGAGTCTGGCCCACAGCATTTCACTATTTTCTGAATTCCTAAGAGTTGGCCATTTAAAAGGTTTAAGTTTGTCATTTGTAAATGACAAAGGTTTAAGTTTGTCATTTGTAAAACATAAGATCACCTTACATTTGGAATCTCCTTCTGTTTTGGCATATACAGCAGTTGCATCAAAATTCCAAAGTCCCGACAATTATTTATTACTAGATTTTTGAGAGGTTTTGTAATCAAGAGAAATTGACATAGAAGGACCATGGAAATGTATTAAACTGAGTTTTCCATCAACACAGTTGGATTAAACTATAAAGAGTGAATGCCTACTTAAATTTTGAAAATCAGAATAATTATTTGTTTCATACTCCTTCAAAACTGTTAATTAATAAATCAAACTACCGGATTTCAGAAGTGAAAGGGGCATAGGTCTACTCTGGTGGGTTTTTAAACTCTTATTAGTAGAACATTTTTTTCTCCTCCAAATGAAATCTTCAGTCAAACCTCAGTTTTTGAAGCAGTTAACATGGCTGCAATAGTAGATTCCGGAGAATGGCCCTGATTTGGGATATCTAACCACCTGGCCCAGTTGAATTCCCATCTCCAGCCAACACTGAAACATCCCTGAGCCATTCCCTCTGAACCTTGGGCTCTGAAGAACTGGGTCAGCCAACCACCGATTTAGTCCACCTTGCTTTAATGATGGGGGAACTGATACCCCAAATGGTCAATTTATAGCCAAGGCCCCATAGTAAGTGGGTGTTAGCTGTGACCACGCAGTCCCAGACCACCTGTGCTCTGCTTGTGTTTACTCTGTGTATCACCAGCAGTGATCCAGGCCAGTTACCCATCTGTTCTCCCACACCACATCCCTCCAAAGAGGCTCTTTCCTCTCCTCTTTGCTGGAAGCCTGTGCCCTCTGCCAACAGCTCTGTTAGAGCATGCTGATTTATATAGCACAAAGGTCTGCCTTGCTTTAACACCAATCTTTGATCCCAGTTCTGCTCTTTCTGGGCTTTGTGGTGTATACAATCACCTCTTTCTTCTTTAGACTTTTTCTTTCCTGGGCTAAAAGTCCCCAAGTCTTCATGTGACATCTTTTTATGCTCCTTTACCTGTTTTCCCCCATCTGAATGTGCTATAAATATAGCTCTTACAAAGTGGAACACACATCAGATTAAATACTTGAGTTGTGATCTGGCCAAGCACTGATTAGAATGGACTAGGGAGGCATGTGAATTGTTGGTGAATTGAAGGTTGCTGGGGAGAAAAAACATTTCCTGTCGCCTCTTAGGTTTAGCTTCTAAAGTCCAGCGAATTCAACTAACGATAGAAAAAGTAGTGGAAGAAAAGGCATACAATTTTACTAATATTTTATGTGCACAGGAGTTCACAGAAAAAAGTGAAACTCGAAGAGGTGGTAGGACTGGGGTTTATGTACCATTTTTTAAAAAAGGAAAGGGGGTTTGGGCTTCCAGAGATGGTAAATTATGGGGAAGTGACTGAGAAATACATGGGGAACATAATGGCAGATAAGGGTTATTTTAGTAAGATTTGTTTATGAGACTCGTCTCAGTGCCAACTCTCCATCTCTGGTAATAAGAGTCACTCTGTTCCTGGTACAAGAGAGAAGAACTTCACAGGGGAAAATTTGTACTCTGGGTTTAGGCAGATAAGGGAGGGCAGAGAATGCTTCCTGCATCTGTTGATTCTCAATTGCCTTCAACTTAAAAAGTCCTTATGCCAAGGTGACGTATTTAGGGGTGACACATTCTGATCCCCTTCAAGGTATAATTTGATACCTGCCCTTCTACTTCAGTTATTCTGAATGGCTCTCCTTTGGGGGCACAAATCTACTGTCCACAACCACCTTCAAAATCATGCTCTAAATATCTCTTCAGATTATCACACCATGAATGACGATCCTTGAGGTACGGTTGTTTATACAGTTACAAATCAGCTGAATTATTTGGTCACTCAGCCTCTGTCAGCTTCTCCACAAGAATAAAAAGGTCTCATCTGATACTTGGCTGAAATCCAAATTGACCCTCCCTCCCTCCTGCCGTGTACCAGCCCTGTCCCAGCTACCAGAAATAGAGGAAACACAATAAAATCCCTGCCCTCAGGAAGATTATGGTCTAGTTGGAGAAAACATGCCACACAAAACTATATGCGT
Source organism: Cynocephalus volans (assembly GCF_027409185.1). NCBI lineage: Eukaryota > Metazoa > Chordata > Mammalia > Dermoptera > Cynocephalidae > Cynocephalus > Cynocephalus volans. Next base: position 137,907,339 of record NC_084465.1, read on the forward strand.
CTATAACATAATTTGCAGTAAGTGCTAAAAAGCAAATTGTCTCAATCCATTCCTGCTGATAAAACACCTTAGCCTGAATAATTCATAAACAACAGAAATTTATTTCTCCCAGTTCTGGAGGCTGGAAATCGAAGATCGAGTGACTGGCACACTCAGTGTCTGGTAAGGTTTTGATCTCTGCTTCACAGATGGAGCCTTGTTGCTGTGCCTTCACATGGCAGGACAAAAAGGAGCAAACAGGCTCCCTCCAGCCCTTTTATGGGGCATTAGCCTATTCACCTTCTTAAGGCCCACCTCTTAGGGATTAAGTTTCAACACATGAATTGTGGGGGTGCACATTCAGACCATCGTACAAATTAAGAAGGGTGAGAGGATGAACAGTTGAAAAGTCTTCAGAAATGGTTTCTCTGTGGAGGTGACATTTGAGCAGAAACTGGAACGTAGTGAGGGTGTTGTATATGTGGTTATTTGAAGGATAGAGTGTTCCAGGCAGTGGGAACGATAAAGACAAAGGCTCTGAAGCCTGTTCTAGGGACAGCCCAGAGACCAGTGTGTCTGAGTGCAAGGCAAGGGTGGTAGGGTCCCAGTCACATAGAGGAAGCCTTTGGATTATGTTGGGAGTGTTAGGGTATCCGACAGGCAGAAGATGTTGAGCAAGAGAGTGACAGGATTTGATTTAAGCCTGCAATTTTAAGAGCACTCAGAAAAGAAAAGCATGAGTTGTTTTGTGGAGAAAAGGCTATGGTATTAGGAACAAGTGTGGAAGCAGGAAAATGGGACAGGCAACCAGTAGTCCAGATACAAAACCTTTACCTCGGTCCACAATCCACTTTGACAGCCATCCAGAAAGGAAATGACGCTTGCTTGGTGAGGTTTGTCTTTCATCAACATTTGCTAGTTCCTACAGATTCTGCTTTCCTTTTTCTTTTTTTTTTTTAGTCATTACAAAAATTCTTTATTTAACTTTTTAAGTTTTTTCCCCTAATTTTATTGAGGTATAATTAACAAATAAAAATTGTATGTATTTATGGAGTACAACATGGAGTTTTGATATACATGTACATTGTATACATATGAAATCAAGGTAATTAATGTATCTGCTTTTCTAAGTACTTTCAAGCTAGTCTCCTCATAAGTCCTTCTAGAACCTTCCATGACTGGTAGTCTTCTGAATAAGATGGGCATACAAAGACAATATGAGGTGGCAGAAAGGTTCTGTCCCTTAGTGGTTTATACACCTGGTTTGGATGCTGGTTTGGTTGGCTCCCATATCTTTCTTAGCTCAGGTAGAGTAATCTTACGCTCACTTTTCTTGTGCATAAAATAATGACAATGCTTCTCTGAGAAACATGTATAATGGCAATGGTTAACAAGCTTAAGTGCACAGTTCTTGCAACTTAGGTGGTTTACAAGTCTTAACTCTTTTTCTACCCATTTTTATTTACTTTTGCATGCATTTTACCTGACCGTGAAGATGCTTTGTTTATGTTTATATCCCCAACACAGGGCTGGAGTCGTAACAGGTCCTGCACTTAGAGTGAGTCTCTGAGTCTGTGCAATACATGGAAGGTTAGCAAACGTCCTAGTGTTAGAGAAGGAAGATGCCATTTCCACGTGAGAGGCACAGTGATGGTGGCAGTCATCAGTTTTATCTTGAGTCCCCGATGCCCAGTTTAGGTTGACTAGGTGACCACTGAGGCTTCTGACAAGCATAGGGGGTCAGTGCATGGTCAGTAGGAGTCCCCAGGAGCCTTCTAGCAAATTGTGCTTCTGTGTTGGGCTTCTGCTGTTTTTCATTGTTTTGTCCTGTTTCCTGAGCAGCTTAAGGGGAAGGCATAAACACAACTCCCCAGGTCCTCTTAAAGAGCATTCACTAATTTGAGCAGATGTTGTGCTCCGAAGGATGGGATCCTCTTCATCCTCCCAGGACCATTCAGTATAACATTGGAAGAAAGTGTTCTGTTCCCCACCTGGATGCAGGGAACTAATGAGAAGATTCAGCACATGTATGCCTTTGTTAGACCAGACCCTGGAAAACTTCCTCTTTATCACTCCCAGTGCCCTGGTGATCCCATCTGCTATGGTCTGAATGTTTGTGTCCCCCCTTGAAATGCTGGTATTAGGAGGTGAGGTCTTTGATTGGGTCATGAGGGTGGAGCCCTCATTAATGGGATTAGTGCCCTTATTAAGGAAGCCCCACAGAGCTCCCTCACCCTGCCCAACATAAGGGGAAACAGCAAGAAGTCACCATCTATGAACCAAGACGAAGCCATCACCAGACACTAAATCTGTCTTTATTCTGGACTTCTAGACTCCAGAACTGTGAGAAAAAAGTTTCTGTCATTTATAAGCCACTTAGCCTATGGTATTTTGCTATAGCAACCCAAACCATACTGTCCATCCCTGTGAAGGTTAATTCTAGGTGTCAACTTGGTTAGATGAAGGAATGCTGAGAAACCCAGTAAAGCTGTCTTTTTAGGTGTGTCCATGAGGGTGTTTCCAGTAGAGATTAGCATGAGAGCCCAAGCGGACTAGGTGGGGAAAGACCCACCTTCAATATGGGCAGGAACCACCCAATCTGCTGGGAGCCCAGAGAGAACAACAAAAAAAAAATGGAGAGAAAAGGTGAATCTCTTTCTCTATCCACTGGAGCTGGGATACACTCTTCTCTCCTGTCCCTGGACATCAGAGCTCAAGATGCTTTAGTTTTGGGGTTCCAGGACTCACACCAAGGGCACCATTAGCTTCCTTGGTTCTGAAGCCTTCAGACTTGGACTGGGCCATGCTACCAGCATCCAGTTTGCAGACAGCCTATCACTGGACTTCTCTTCACAATCCTGTGAACTAATTTCCTTAATCAATCCCCTTTCATGAATGTATAGCATATCCTATTGGTTCCATCTCTCTGGAGAACCCTGACTAATATAGTCCCTTTCCTCTGTGACTCTTTACACCTCTCCACGCAGGCCGCAGGATTAGTGGAGCACCAGCACCCCTCAGGCTGCAGGCCCTGTGCACAGGCGGAGTAGCAGGCCTGCTGAGAGAGCCCTCCTGTGCTGTTTTATGTTTAAAAGCCACACAGATTTTACCTTCTACACTGAAATATGATTTAGGAGAAAATATTTTAGATTACTGAGCAGCTAAATTACTTCACATTTGGCTCTCATATCTTTCAGTAAAATGAACAATGCTGGGAAATGACATATTTATCTCCTAGAGGCTTCGTACACCCATAACCTGTGTTATGGGCTGAATTGTGTCTTCCCAAAATTCATATGTCGAACCTCAGAATATACCTAAGAATGTGACAGTGTTTGAAGATAGGGCCTTTAAAAAGACAGCTAATTAAAATGGGGTCGTTAGGGTAAGCCCTAATCCTCTGGTGTCCTTTATAAAAAAGGAGACTGATGTCCTTATAAAAAAAAAAATTAAAAATTAAAAAAAAAACCCGACAATATGAGTGGTGTACTTATTAAAAAAAAAAAAAAAAGATTAGGACACAGACAGATACCAGATACATGCAGACACAGGGAGACAGCCAACAAATGACCACATGAAAACAGAGAGGAAAAGGCAGCCTTCTGCCAGCCAAGGAGAGAGGCCTCAGAAGAAACCAAACCTGCGGACGTCTTGATCTTGGACTTCCAGTCTCCAGAACTGTGAGACAATACATTTCTCTTGTTTAAGCCACCCAGTTTGTGGTACTTTGTTATAGCAGCCCTAGCAAACTAATACAATGCCCCTTACAAGAACCTTTGAACAAGTTTCAGGAGGTGACTGTACTGAGCCGTGCTTTTTTAAATGTGGTTTGTGATCACAGGTTGTACTAGTTTGTGAGGGCTGCCATAACAAAATACCACAGACTGGGTGGCCTAAACAGAAGTTTATTATCTCTCAGTACCAGAGGCTAAGCAGTATGAAATCAAGGTATTGGCAGAGTTGGGTCCTTCTGAGGGCTTCTAGGCTTCTCTCCTGGTCTTATAGATGGCCGTCTTCTCCCTGTGTGTGTGTCTGGGTCCAAATTTCCTCTTTTCATAAGGATACCAGTCATAATACATTAGGGCCTACCTTAATGTCCTCGTTTTAACTTGATTACCTCCATAAAGGCTCAGTCTCCAAATAAGGTCACATTCTGAGGTACTGTGTGCTAGAACTCTAGCATGTGCATTTTGAGGGATACAATTCAGCCTATCACAAGTGTCTTCTCAATGAAAGGATGGTCTCACATACTTCCGCTCAGTTTATTGATAAGCTAAGAACAGTGGGGTGAAAGAGCCAGAATGACCTGGGTGAAAAATCCACTTGTTTAGCTGTGTGTCCGTCCACAGGTTACTTGATTGTATTTTCTATTTATTTAACAATTATTTTTATAAAGAGCTTACCATTGCCAAGTATTGTTCTAAGTACTTCACAGATATTATCTCATTTAATAATATAACAACTGCAGGAAATTGTACTATTAGTATCCCAGTTTTATAGAGGGGATCTGTTAAATAATTTGCTCAAGGTCATACAGCTAGTAACTGAGAAAGAAGGACTCGAACTTACATGTTTGGTCCCAGAGTTAGTTCATTTTATCCACTCTGCTATGCTCCTGTAGACTTCTGTAATTTACAAAATAACTACTTGACAAAGATTGCTATGAGAATTCAACAATTGTTAGCTGCTTTTTCCCCTTACATTTCATAAAGTGGATAAAATGACATACTGGAGGTAGTATTAGTGGGAGTTTGTGACATTTAGAATTGTAAGTTGAGAAAGCAAAGAGTAAGCAATGATATAATGAGAAGCAAAAAATAAATTTTTTTTGGAATTTGTCTAACAGTTTTATAAAGTTTCACTGGTTTTACTCTTTGTACTCTGGAAAGATTTAAAACGAACTGTTGTTGAACTAGTAGTTCCAAGTTTTGTGTTTTGTTTTTACCCAAGTATTTGCTTTTCATTCATTATATAAAAAATTGAATTCATCTTAGTGTTTTCTTACGAGAAATGTCTACTGTAGTGAGGATAGAAGTAGGAAGCATTTGTATGTTTTGTTTCCACCTGTGTAATTTTTGGTAATAACTAATATGTTAACATTATTCTGTTATTTTTCAGTTCGGTTAGTATAAAAGTTTTACTGGGAATTTGAACACATGTGATTCCTCTTGGGAACAAGAGAGGAAATAGTCTAGCAGCTGGCACTCTGGGAATTGGTACAAATTACTGTGTCTGATAGTTTATCTTGAACTGTGGTGTTTATAGCTACCAACAGAGCATCAATTTAACAAAATCACAGCACTTAGTATTAAAAGAGGATTGCACTTTAAGGAAGAACACGGAGGATTTTCTTTTCCGTCGCACATGCACTGGCCACATTTTGGTAAAGGAGTTTCCAGTGTTGGTTCTGAATTTAAGAGCCTGAGTTTTCTTTTCTTTGTACAGGTCAAAATGATGTGATGCTTCTTCACTATCCAGGTTTTTTCCAGAACTCTCTGAGGAAAGCCCTGTATTTGATACAGCTGGGGAGATAAATATGAATTAGACAATTTATGTCCTCACCATGCCTCATTCTGAAGACAGAAGGCCAGATGTAACAAGTGCAATGAACACAGTGCTCTGGGATTTCAAAAGGAGCAGTGATTTATGACTGGGGCATCAGGAAGCTTTGTAGAAGTGTTGGGATTGTAGCTGAGCTGTGGGGAATTAGGTAAGACTTTGAGAAGTTGTGATGCTGGAGGAGGACTTTTCATGATGAAGCAAAGAAACAAGAGCATGGATGTGAGGAAATTTGGGGGTCAAAGGTCCATTTTAGATGAGACATAAGGCAGAGAAGAATGGAGGAAGGGAAAGGGATGGCAAGGGGTGGGGTGGGGGGGCGGTTAGAAAGGACCTCGAATGTTATTTTCTTTATGATGATATTTATTCTTTCATTGAGTAAAGGTTTTGAACCAGGGAGTGAAATTATCTGAGCTGTACTTTAAGCAAACTAATCTGGCCTCAAACTAATTAGGCTGGATTAAGGATTCAAGAGCATGAAAGTGAGATGATTAGTGCCAATACTTTGGTAGGAAGTATCAGGAGCCACAAGTGAGGAGGGGACCACAGGGCTGGAGATAAGATCTCTGCAAGGAAAAATTAACCAAGCCAGGCAAATATTAGATATAAGAGTGGAGATGGATGATAAAAGTAGCACTGCTAATGTTCCCAGTGACGTTACTTAGTATTACAAAAGAAACTGAGACCTTGCTCAAATCCATTTACAATTACATGTGGTGTTTCTTGTGTGCAGAATTTCTCAGCCATTAATATGCACTGTGAATCTCCAAGAAGAAGGTGGTGGTGTCTCATTTCTCAAACTTACTTGTCCATTGAAACCTTCTTTTTTTTTTTTTCTTTCTTTCTTTTTAACAAATTTCTGAAGGATCTAGGATTTTCTGGAACAATTTTGGGACATAGCTGTACTACATTTGGAGAATGATGATGTAATTAATAAAATCTTGCAAATTGGAATTAGAATTTGGTTTGGACTAAAGATGATAATTTGAGGTACTGTGGACCATGTACTTGGAAGCATCTAGAAGGTTGCATGTTTTTTATCTTACTGAATTGTTCCTATCTGAGTAAATTAACGTAAGTCTTTTCAGAATGAGTCTCAATAAAATAAAAAATAAGCAGAAGCATAGCAGCACATTAAAAAAAAAATCCAGATAGCATGATCACATTGAAAAACTGCCTTCCATTGATCTTTGCAAAGATTGAGGTTACCGAGGCTGGCTTTATACACAGAGGTACTCTTTACTAGTATCATTTCTATATTTTTGTTTACCAAAAAAGGTTCCCTGGCCCACCAGCGGCACCCTGGCTGCTTTTGCTCAGTCTTGTCATTCCTAACAAGGATGCCCTGGTGGAGCCTTACCAGAGTATACCTTAGTGCAGATGAATGTTGGAATATCCTTCCCTGATAGCAGACTCGGCTGAAAGGCTGAGACAACGCAGAGTCAGGAATTAGACCAAGATGAAATATCATCTCTGCAAGTGTCACCAACATCCACCCAGTTGCTCAAGTCAAACGCGTCCTTGATTCCTCTCTGTCCCTTTCCTCAGCTCAGGTTATTTGTACCAATCCACTGTTCTCCATCTCTGCTGTTGCTGTTAGTCCAAGCCATGTCCTGTCTCACCTGAACTATTAATATTGAAATAGCCTTTCGACCTGTCTCCTTCTTCCATTGTTGCTATTCCTGATTTTCTCTCCCCACATCAGCAAGAGGGATTTTCTTAACACTTAAATTGGATCCTCTCTATCCTACCTAAAAACTTATCTTGGCTTTCCCCTCCTCTTAGGTCAATCACAGCCCCTTACCATGGTTTAAAAGGCAGTCATGGGCCGAGCCCATGGCGCACTTGGTAGAGTGCTGCGCTGGCAGCGCGGCGACGCTCCCGCCGCGGGTTCGGATCCTATATAGGACTGACCGGTGCACTCACTGGCTAAGTGCCGGTCACGAAAAAACGACAAAAAAAAAAAAAAAAAAAAGGCAGTCATGAACTAGCTCCCATTGGCCTGACTCCCCAGTGTCATTCCCTGCCAACCCAACACCCTACCCCTCACTGCCCAGCAGCTACGCTGGTCACCGTTCACTACCTGCACAGGCCTCCTCCCTCGAGCTCTTTCTGTGTCCATTAGGCTTGGAATCTCTTCTCGTGGCCATTGTGTGGCTGACTCACTCTCATCTTCCACGTCCCAACTAGATGTCACCTCCTCAGAGATTTCTTCTAGACCACTGTCTTTCATATCACCCTGTTTATTTCCGCCACAGAACTTAAATGAAATAGTTTATATTTTTGTTTAATGTATGTTTACCTATTTCTTGTCTATTTTTGTCACAAGTAGGATGTAAGTGTCAGGGGACCAGCATTATTATTTGACTTGTTTCTTACTGTACTCCCAGGAGTAAGCCCAGTACCTTTCTCACAAAGGTATGCTATAAATGTTGAATGAATGAAGACAGTCCCTATTCTCCTGAAGTAAACAGTGTAGTGAGGAGATAAGTACAATGGGCAATTGTAATGCAGTGTGACAGGTGCTGTCACAAGGGAAGGATTCCAGGAGCATCCAGGAGAAGTATTACCAAATACCTGGGAACAAGAGAAAGCATCCAGAGAAAATGAAGTCTACAGATTTCAAAGATTCCTAAAAATATTATATTTTGTGTTACTGTACAAGGGTACTTCAAAAAGTTTGTGAAAAATGGAATTAAATGGTAATATGAATCTTTCCATGAACTGTTTGAAGACCACTCATATTTACATTAATTTTTACATCAAAAAGTAGTGTTTTCCAACCTCTTCTATGACCGTTCTTTAAGGAGACTTTTCTACACAGTTTTTTCTTAATCACCCCCCCCATGAAATTTTGTTACCATAGGCATATTTATACCACTATATATGTATTATATGTATATTTGCACTTTATACATATAAAGAGTTAGATTGTTTTTAACCCTCAAGAACAAATTTTTGCCCCCTTGGAGGTGAAATTGTCCCTGTTGAGAATACACATATTAATGAATTTAATATCAATGTTTTGAAGAAAATGCAGTTGACAGACCTTCATAGTACTTGCTCTTGCAGTGTCAGTGGGCTGTGTACTGTTTTTTGTTTGTTTTTTGAAAACAAAAGCCCATGATTTCCAGAAACCATGATGGGGGAAAAAGAGATACTGGTTTAAAAAAAAAAAAAAAAAAAGTGATATCCATGCTCATTGAAGTGAAAAGGCACCGTCAAAGTCATAATTAGAGGATATGTGATAATATCCACCAATAGGTGCCTACTGAAAGAGCATGAAAAGTTGCATCAGAAGAACTTGTATTTTTAGGCAAAAATGTGACAGACAAATGCACGGTAATTGTACAGTTAGGAAAGGAACATGTGGGGGCTGGTTGACTGAGAGTACTTGGTGATACACTGGGAAGGTGACTTAGTAAAAAAGCATTGCCTAAGATTTAGATTTAGAAATAGTAATTACATTATTAGGTAAATGAATGCTGATAAAGTTGCCTGGAAGACTTAGAAGTAGGAGAACTGTGTTTAAAGATTCCTGGAAATAAGAAAACACTTTTGGAGAAAGAGTGGATAATCTGGTTTGCATCCTGCAATCACTGTTTGGAACACATACATTAGCACAGGTAAATACCAAAGGGCTCTTTTTGAGGAGATGATAGTGTATAGAATTGGTATGGGGAATGCTGGTGAAGGAGTTTTTAATAATGAAACTTAGCCCAAGGGCAACGTGTTTATCACTCAACACTTTCCACTTATCTTTCAGGAATTTTAAGAAGGCTCAGGCACTAAGATTTGTTAAGTGGTTTAACTCTGTAGACTCCATTTATAATCTGGCTGCTATTCTGGAGCTGCAAATGGATTCTGCTTCAGCATGATAATAAGAAGGGCATAACCCAAAAAAGTGGTGGGTTTCTAATTCTTTACTTTTAGCAGAATTTATTGTCATTAGCCAAGTAGAATTGAGCTTTCTTGATGTGCAGTGAAATGAGGCCTGGTCTAGCTTGATGGCCCATGAAGGATGCTCAGTGAGGGTGACCTTTAGTTCCATTAAAGCTGATGTGCCTATTTATACCCAGGATAGTTTGTGCAGCTACACAGTAAATGTTTCCTGGTTTTACAGACGTATACATGCTTTACTTTTATCCCGTTTCCCACTTAACCAGCCTCTTTGTTGCTAATACTCTTCATCTACTTAATGTAATCTTCACTTTTTTGACAAATTAATGTAAATCCTCACTTTCATAATGCCTCTCCATTAAGAAACTTCCTACCAATCTGTGTTGCCTACAGAGTGCCGAGCTTTATGAGCATGTTACTCTCCAATCTTCTTTTTCATTATTCTTTCCAAATACAAACGCCAAGCTATAATCTGCTTATTCTCTTTAATGTTTATTCCCTTCAGCTGCCCCGCAAATGATCCCCTGTCGCACACTTGCAGGCCTTCTACTCTTCTCTTTTTCCCCTACGGCTCCCCCCGCCTCTGCCTTCTACAGTTGGGCATACTTTATAACAGCATCATGGCTTAAATGCATAATAAATCCTTTCCATGCTAACTTCAAACAAAGTGAACACCTCCTACTCTGAGTTCTGTTGATGCTTGGATATGTGGTTGTCACTCTATTTCAGTCTTCCTTTGATATTCCTATAAATTAATCCTGTGAATTTATTCAAGGCTTATTATGTCTTTTTACCCAACCAATGTTCCAACCTCACTGAGGCTTCTTCTCTTTGGAGAGGGCTTGCTACTGTATGCTTTGACACATTAGATATATTTAATGATGGCTGTACTAAATAAATGGATATTAACATGAATTTCATTTGATATTTGAGGACCCAACTAACAAACAAGAAAGGATATTTAGTAACTATTTTAGGATGAGCGTGTAGACACAGAGTTCTTCCCTTAGAAAAATTATCCCCTTGCTTGCAAGTTCATACATTATTACCATGATGATCTACCTCCAAGAACCTTTTTTTCCCATTTTTATATGTTTTATTTTCCAATTTCTTTAGTGTGGTAAAATATGCATAACATAAAGTTTACCATTTTAACCATTATTGTACAGTTCCATGGCTTTAATTAAGTACATTCACATTGTTGGGCACCTATTACCACTGTCCGTCTCCAGAACTTCTTCATGCTCACCACTGAAACTTCATACCCATCACACACTAACTCTCCACTCCCCCAGTCCCTGGAAACTACCATTCTACTTTCTGTCTCTATGATTTTGACTATTCTGGGTACCTCATGTAAGTGGAATCGTACAATATTTTGTCCTTTTGTGACTGGCTTGTTTCACTTAGCATAATGTTTTCAAGGTTCATCCATGTTTTAGCATGTGTCAGAATTTCCTTTTTTTTTTTTTTTTTTTTTTAAGGCTGAATAATATTCCATTGTGTGTATACATCACAGTTTGTTTATTCATTCATCTGTTAATGGGCATTGGGTTCCTTCCACCTTTTGGCTACTGTGAATAATGCTGCTGTGAACATAGGTGTACAGATATACCTCTAAGAACTTTTGAAAGAAACCCTATTATTTATATTCAGAAAACTTAGGCTATTACCTTAGTCTCTGTAACATAAATTGAGTTAATCCTACATAGTGATGCCTCATTTTAAAATGCTGCTGGGTAATAGTGCTTATTCAGTTTAAATATGTGTATCGGCTCTCCTCAGCAGAATAGTGATTTTTACAGTAACTTCTTTTTAGAGTAAAAGAAAATTAAAAGAAAATATTTGGAGAACTAAACATAAAAAAATCAACTTTTTTTGGTAGAATGTATTTGTTCTCAACATGGCTAATTGTGTTAGATAATTACCATCTTGGACTACAGATACATTTCACTAAGGTAGCAAATTATTTTTGAAATATTTTGATGACAAAGAGGGGAAACCAATTCTGTTATCTTATTGGCTTTTACGGCACATTCCTTTTACGTGTATACAAGTGTTTTAAGCTATGCAAGCATTTGTTTGTTTGAAAATAAGCAATAAAATCTGTTAAAAGTATTCAGTTGCAGATGACTTTATATTTTCCTGTGCAGTAGCAATTCAAGGTAAAAATATTGAGCTCCTAGTTGGAAAACAAATTTGGCAAATCAAATACTGTATATGTTTAGAAAACATGTAAACATTTCATTTTAATTCACTTTGTCTTTTCACTATTCTGAATGTGGTGAATTTCTACTTGTGTTGATTCTAAGAGGAGTGTGAATATGATGATGGGGATTTTGTCTGTGTTTCTTACTTCATACAGTTGGTACTTAATATATATTAGATGCATACAAATGAAAAATTGTAACAGTATTATTTGGAAACCTTTCCATAGACTTCCTTCATGCCTGAACATAAAATCAATAAGCAGAATTTTAAGAAACGTTCTATATAAGACAAAAAAATCCCAAAGGACATAAGTAATAATACAAATAAAATCAAGATTTTTTTCAATTTTTATCATCCTAACTTCAATGACCAATTCATTTAAAGGCTTATACACCCTAGTATGAAAGAAAAAAGGTGAATTTTTTTTTTTTTTTTTTTTGTTTTCATGACCGGCACTCAGCCAGTGAGTGCACCGGGCATTCCTATATAGGATCCGAACCCGCAGCAGGAGCGTCGCCGCGCTCCCAGCGCCGCACTCTCCCGAGTGCGCCACGGGCTCGGCCCAAAAAAGGTGAATTTTTACAACAATTTTTAAAGATTTTTGCTCCTGATGGTAGCTCAACATTGAAAATGATTCTCTTTATAAATGTTTATGTCAAATGTTTTTAAAAACCTGTAGTTTTGGCTTTTGTAAAATGAGGCCTAATTGCTGCCTCACATTCACACCTGTAGCTGTGAGCACTAAAAGCTCATGTACTAATGGCACTAGGAACATAGGACCAATTGCCATTTGCCCCTCCCAGCTACCATTGCTGTATTTCTTCTGCAGAAATGTTCCACTGGAACAATTTTGGAGGAAGGTGGTGGCTGAGATTATCCAACGGGACTTGTATTTTTCTGGGCTGTTAGTTTCATGGGGGCTGACCCCAACCCACAGATAACCTCGATGCTGTGGAATCCCAAATCCTCAGGCTTCAGAGAGCCATGCAGTGGTGCCAGTCAGGAGCTGAAAATTTCTTGCCTGCCTAGGTGGTGTCCCACAGCATGACCACTGCTAGGATGAAATTCACCAAACACAGCCAATAATCTTTCCTCCCTTTTATATTGTTATCCACAGTATCATTGCTAATTAAAACTATCGATAATATTCTATACATTGTGTATAATAAATCGGTCAGTTCTTATTCTCCAGTAGTTTGTAAAAGTAGGGTACTAACATATTTCAGGTTTCTTTTATTATCAGGTTTTGTTATTTTATTATATATATGTGTGTATGTATGTACATATACACACAAACTTACACAAATGCACACATACACATATGAGTATGTATGTCTGTGCATATATATATCTTTAAATGACAAATGAGATAATTGAAGTCTATAATAAGGCATAAAAGAAAGGATGGTAGAAATTAGGAGTGTTGTTTTAATTCATGTTTTACCTACCTGTTTGTGGCTCTCCATAGATTAATGTAAAGCAAGTTAGAACAATATCTTGCAGCACAACATATTGGACTTTTGTTTCCACATTTTCTGTCTTCTTTCAATGATGAGCTCTCTGAGTTAGTAGAAATAAGTTCTGAAGGAAGGCTTCTCAAATTATCACTTTACAGGATTTATACACACAGCTCCAATATGTAAGCAAAACTGATTTTTTTTTTTTTTAGTATCTGTAGGAAAATTTCAAAAGTATTCACCTTTTGTTCCTGTGGGAGTTCTGATGTATACAAGTGTGGAGGTTGAGTTCAGTGATTGGCCCAGGGAGAGTTTTATTCTCGGCAGGTGATAAAACCTTTGAAACCCCCTCCTTACACAGGGCTTTCCCTTGTTGCTTTCCTTCTCTTCTCCAGCATCCCTCCTTCATTACCCTTGGTTCCATAGACCACCATCCTCAAGGTGCTCGGGGCTGATCTACTCTTCTCTTTTGACCTTTGTTCAGAATGATTCTGTTGCTACAGACAACAGAGTCAGCTCTCTGGATTGACCCTAAGGCTTTAACTCTCTTGTTTGGTAGCACTTTTCTTTTCCAGTTCTTTTCAAATCCAGTGTCTATGATTTCTCCTTGATTCTACTGAGATAACTTTATATTCTCAGAGTGTACATCCTTCAGCATTTTGGTAAGACATTTCCACTTTTTGGCCGTGGTACCTCTACCCAAGTCTGGAATTCCTCAGACAGTGTGGTTGGCTCCCAATCTGTCTGTCCTTGGTCACCCCAGGAGGGAGTTTACCCCAGTATCTGGTAAGACATAGCTGCCTCAGCATACTGAAACCTTCTTGGAGTTATAGAAGTATGTCTGAGGGTTCATTTTTCCCATCTCATTCCAGAAAGAGATACCTCTTCACCCTCATAAGTCAAAAATTCATCCAGTTCTGGGAAATTGGTACTCCATCTTGGTCATTTTCCCCATGCAGAAACTACTCACATAAGATTCCCAGCAGCCCTGATATCATAGTCTTTCTTCAGAACTTTGCAAAATGTCAAGGATCCTGGGACAGAATATTCACCACAAAAAAATTATTATGGTGTGTAAAAATAGATATAGCTCTCACACTGCCCATAAGACAGTAAATAGTAGCTATTATACATAAACGGTGTTCACTTTCATAGAATCTGAGATGATTTTCGTGTCTTTTGCTCTTTCCCCAGACTTTTTATTCTCTTTGATTTTTAGTTTTTTAGTATCTCTTTTCACTTGACCTCTCCCTTCCTCACCTCTTCATGACCAGACTCTACCCCCACAACTGCAACAGATTGCTCCTAGGAAGTTCAACTAACAATCTCTGGGCTGTCAACTAAGTCATAAACTTTGTCTTATCTTACTCAAGTTGTCAGCAGTATTCAAAATAGTTGATCACTCACTCCAACTCAGAATGTTCTCTGCTCTTAGCTTTTGTGACGCCATGTGCTCTGGCTATTCCTTGCAAGATTTTTTTTTTCTTTTCTTTTTTTTTTTTTTGGTGTGGGAGGAGACAGTCTTCTCTCCTTTTACTCAGCTTCTCAGTTAGGATCCTTCACCACTCAGAATTGTGCTCTTCTCTTTTCTCTCCACTTGTGACTCTGAGTTTCAACTTTTATTTCCAACTGCCTCTATAACCTCTCTACCTATATATTCACATGGACCTCAAACTTGCCCAAATCAGAGCAGTTGATGGCCCACCTCTACCCCTCAGCATGTTCCTCTCTCAGGCTTCCCCTTTTCAGTACTGGCCCCAGTCATTAATAAGTCCTATTGTTTCTATCTCCAAAATAAACCCAGCTTTACCACTGCAACAGCAGTCCAAGCCATTATCATCTCTGCTCTGGGCTCCGCCTGTGATCTTGCTCCTTCTTACTTGTTAAAGAAGTAAGATCAGAGAAAATTGACAGCATCTGTATTTAAGGAGAGGCAGTAGGAAAGGGAGAGAAGAGGCTGTATTTTTAAAATATATATCTAGCCGGTAGAACATAGAGACTATACCAAACCAGTAGAAAGTGGGAAAGAACTAAGAGGAAGGAGTCCAGGTTAAGGTGGTATTAAACAAAATGGGAAAGATAAGAAAGCCACATTTTGAATAGATGGCTTGTTGTTTGGACTTGTTGAGCTGTGGGATAATCAGATGGATATTCTTGGAGGCAGTTGGATATAGAAAACTAGAACTTAGACTTCAGGGCTAAATTTATAGACTTAGGAATCACTCATTATAGGTGGTACCTGAGGCCATGGAGGTGAATGAGATCATATGGGAAAATGTATAGATGGGGAATAAAAGCCTCAATCCTATTTCTTAGCCTCAGGTTGACTTCTTGTACCTCCCCTCTGTTTCTTCTTCCAGACCCAAGCGTGTGTTTCTCTTCTCTTTGTGGGTCTATACCACCCACATTTATCCCTGGTTATTCCCTATACAGCATACAGGCAAAATGAAGAACAGTGTTCCATGTTTCTTTCCAGTCTTGTTATTTACTTTCTTTATAAAGATTTTGTGGCTGAACATTTTGGTACTTAATAGTCTTCAGTTATCTAGACCTAGCAGGAGAGTGACAACACTTGACAGACACAGTCACACCTCTCCACCCTGGGGATTACTTATCTGACATTCCGATTATGGTGAATGAAGCCAAGAATCTGAAAGCTACAAACAAAACCTTTCACCATCAAAGTAGAATTATAAAATCCAGGCACTAAAACTGGAGTATGTTTTCATCTACTTTACCTATACTTCTAATGAGCCCGGTTTTTCTGCCCATGGCTGTTAATTTTTGAACTGCATGAAAGACCTGTATAGAGAGTTCTATCCTGGTGTTTCAGCAGAGGGAAGAAAATAGGACTCTTTCACAGCCATTATCTTGATAATTCATTACGGATAGTGATTGCTGCATGAATAAGAGACTCTCATTTTAATGGGACTTCACAGTTCTTCGTCTAAAAATTCTAGCTCACTGATGGAGAGAAAAGTTCTAGGCCAACAACTATTAGAAACATGCATTAATAAACTAAGCAAATCAAATTGAAGCAAATCAAAACAAACTATGGAATTTAAATACTGTCCAGATAATGTGGAAATAATATTTTGAATGGAATAGGATGAGATATAAAGGCATTCTTATTTTTGAAGAGTCTGAAATAATCTATTCTAAAGCCACTCAGTTGAAATGATACATTCACTTTGCATAATCCTCTTGTCACAAAATTGAAATATTTACTGACTCTGTCGGTACTGGAGTTTCGACTTCAGTCTTGGGGCTTCCCACTGGAGGACCATCAGGATTCTCAGAGAATGCTAAGTCTAACTTTGAAGTCAAGAAATATTTATTGGTGCCCAGTATATGCCAGGCTCTGGGAAAACAGTGATGAATAAGAGGTGGTTCCTGCCTTAAAAAGCTTACAGTTGGGTGAATTTACAATCTAGTAAGACAAGACCTACATAAAAGATTCAGAGACATGCAAAGTAGTACATGTCCGATGACAATTGAGTAGCATACACATTACATGCTACCCAATTTCAGGGGAGGGACAATCTGATGGGCTGCGGTAAGAGCAACTGGAGAATAATTTACTGCTGTTCATACAACAGCAGCAGCCATGCTGGCAAGCACAGAAGATAATCCAACTTGTTAGCAACTGTATTTTGAATGAAAATCAACCTCATGGACTTGAGAAGCTTTATAAAAAGCTATTTTAGATGCTCCAAGTCTGTTTTGCTTAATTCTAGCAAATTTTTAAAATATACGCAAACCTAGAAATCTGACCCTTAACTGGGGGGGGGGGGGGGGTGTTCATAAAATAACTTATTTTGAAGAGATTACAAATAGTTGAGTTCTAACTTCCTTGTTATTCAAGCAAACTGAGGCACAGAGAGATATGACTTTCTTGAGATAGAGTTATTGTTGATACAGTAAACTAAGTTCAACATAATTTGCATGGTTTGGGCCAGCAATCACTATAAAATCTTACACTCATGGAATGAATTATTCATAAGAATAAGTTAATAAATAACTTATTAATCACATCTATACTTATTTATGTGCAGTTTTTTCGATGCTGACAAGTCACAGGATCTTGAGTTTAAAGTTTCTGGTTCTATTCATTTTTGTATGTAGCCCGACAACTTAAACATAGAACATGCTCAATATTTTTTCAAGGTCATGCTACAAATTCACTTTGCAATTAATAATGTATTTGGAAATTAATAAATGACCATTTTAAATAAAGTGTTCAACTTAGGGATTGCTACCTAGAAATATATTTATGAAATGCACTTTTATTTTTATTTAAGAAAGTCAGATGCTTTCACTAGCCAAAGAATCTAAGTTAAAAAGAAGTGTATTCAGGAGACAAACTTCAGAATTACATGAATGGGCTTGTTAAAAATACAAAAAGCAGCTCAAGATTTTTAGTAAAAGATAGATAGCACCCTTGGAGGTAAAATGTCAGAGCTATACCCAGGAAGCTAAGAAATGATGTGAGTACATCTCTGAGTTGTTGGATGTAATTTAAGAAATGCTCAGTACATTTGTTTCATGTGTTTAAAAATATTGCCTTCATTTCTGAATATGTGTGTGTGTGTGTGTATTTTTTTCATCAATTAAATATAAACTTCTCAAATGTGACAAAGTCTGTGGGCAATAATATAGTTCATAGTTCTCTCTCTGGCCTTTCCTCTTCTCTGAATCTGCGTCAATTGGCTTACACCAGAATTACATGCTTCACTAGATTCTATTACACTGTGTCTGTTCACCCCTTTAAACTGATTTTCACAAGAACTCAGCTCATGTCTTCAGTGACCGGCACCTGGCACCTGGTAGGCACTCAAATGTTTGTTGAAATATTTGTTGAATGCTGAGTGCGGAGGGCAGTAGTGGTGGCAGAATAAAGATAAAGGAAACACCATCTGCCCTTAAAGGAAATCAGTGTGGTCACAGAGACAGACATGCGAGGCAGAAAGGGTATAAATGTACGAGCCTAGCATGCGAGTTTCCATTCTTCTACTTCCAGACAGGAGCGTTAATGCTATGGTGGATGCCACTTCAAGTTCTGCACACATCGTATGGTCAAAATGTAAGGTGTTCCACAGGACTGGAAAGTTTGTCAAATAAGTGTTTCTGGGAGACCTTAAAATTAAGGAATTATTTGCACAGGATAAAAACAACTACCTTTTCCACACAGAATTTTATTAAAATATTTATTTTTATGCCACAAAAGTTTATTCTTGTTACTAAGCATTACTTTCTCCAAGATAAGAAAGCCATTATCCTGCTGCCACTAGTTGCTATTAAACTGTCCATAGTTTAAGCCTTTGGATTTTCCACTTCCTCTGGAGCACTAGTTAGCCAAAGCCTAAAAGCGGAGCAAAAATTATGGGGTAGTGGAGTTGGAATTATGGGTTAGAATTCAATCACTACCACATACAACCATGTGGTTTGGGGCTTGCCATCTGATTTTCTCCATTTGCAAAGTGAGAGTAGTAATACTTAATGTACCTGACTAAAGTATTTGACTTTCTGACTCAGAAGGGACCTTAAAATTTTTATTTTATAATTAAGGTGAAGACGAAATGGCTAGGTAGAGAGATGTATGTAGGAAATGATGCAATATCTGTAAGGATATTTTAGAACACAGTCTTATAAAACCAACGTCACAGGTTTGGATCCCTGTACTGGCCAGCTGCCAAAAAAAAAAGATATTTTAAACATTATAAAGCCATATACAAATATCATGCACTAGACATCCAACATTGTGACATCACTTCACATTTGTTTTTGGCTTAACTGTGTTTAGAGGACCTACACATAAAGTAACAAATATGTCTCACCCCAGAAATGATCGACTCCAGTATCTCCCTTGTTTATTACAGTGGTCTTTCTATGTGGTTCCTTTACAACCATCAATTCTACTCCATCTGCTCTTTGATCTTATGTGCACCTTGGAGATTTAGGTTCCTCTATTTTCTTTCAGTGGCTCACACATTCCTGGCTTCCCTTTCTTTTCTATCTTTCTTGAACCCACGGTTCTCCAGTTGAACCATTCTTGAGTAAGGAGTCTCAATTCCTTTGATATCCAACCCATCCTTCTACCATACCTGCCTATCTTGGTTCCACAATAGAAGCCACTTCCTTAGCCTAATGGTAACCCAAAAAGCAGGGGTTTGGGGAGTTGAAAGAAGAGCTTTAGTGTCCTTGGTTTAAATTTAGGTCTGGTCTAAAATTGTGTCTGCTATAACTACATCTCTTAAAAACTTCTTGGTTTACTATTTTCAGTTCAATCTTTAGGAAACTAGTAGCCTTTTAGGAAAACTTCCAGAAAGTTATTGTTCTCAAATTTTGTGGGCTTCTGAATATTCTGTATAGCTTTATTTAAAATGCAGCTACCTGAGCCCACCTTTCTGTAGTAATTTCAGTTCGTTAGGTTTGGGGTGAGACTTGTCATCTGTATTTTTAACAAGCTCCACTTCTGCACCTGAATCTGATGCAGAATAGAATTTTGAGCATCACTGCTATAGAGTACATTCTCTCTTTCTTCAAATGAAGATTTCCATTCCTGAACACAGAGAGATTTAAAGTGATATACCAGAATTTGCATTGCTGTTCTATGGTATCAATAATTCTTAATCAAAGACACATTAAGAGAATCAACGAGTGCTCTTAAAGGTCATCAGTAAAAAGTACTCATGCTTTGGCTCCACCCACTGGCAACAGGGTGCAGTACTTTTCACTTAGGGCCCAGCTCCCCTTTAAGTATCACAGGTGATTTCTATTTGGTATTGTCTGATATAATACATCTGCAATAAAAATAAATGCTTGTTTTGAATAGCAGTATTTTGATTTAAGTTAATATAAATGGATAAACATAAAGGTAATATTTGGGTTGTTATTCAAAAACCTTATAAAAGTGATATCTCATAAAAATCTATAGATTTTCTACAGCCTTTTAAGAAATACTGCCACTACCCAAGTTCTGAAAATAACACATTACGGTTTCTCCTTCCCTCACTGAAATCACATGTATATTCAGAATCACCAGTGCTAGTTTACATTCAATTCAAGACAGCAAGCCTGAAAATAGCTTTAATGACACATGCAAAGCATTTTCCTAGGAACAGACTCTAGACTTATTAGTGTCTGAAGGAATCAGTCAATACTCATCTGGTGCCCTGGTGTGTTAGTGATGCCAGAAATATGTGCCTTCTCCTATCAGTCACAGAGAATTAACGTAACTTGCTGTAAATAGCCAAAGTGGGGAAGGAGATTGGCTTTACAGTTGTTCTTGCTTCTTAAAAATACTTATCTTTTCCTGGCTGTAAAATAGCAATTGAAAAATACCATCTAAAGTCAAAAATAGGGCCGGCCTGTGGCTCACTCGGGAGAGTGTGATGCTGATAACACCAAGGCCCCGGGTTCGGATCCCATATAGGGATGGCCAGTTAGCTCACTGGGTGAGCGTTGTGCTGACAACACCAAGTCAAGAGTTAAGATCCACTTACTGGTCATCTTTAAAAAAAAAAAAGTCAAAAATAATTTCCTGAGGCTTCGGTTGTCTTTTTCATATATCCGAACCAGGGCCAGGGTGTAACTAGAGAAAGTACTTAGTGGACAAGGAGCTAGGAACCCAGGTGCAGCTGCCTGCCTGGCTACTCTCTGTGACCTTGAGCAGTACACAAAATTGCTGGGCTTCGGTTTTTCATTTTTAAATGAGAGGCTTGGATTCATTCACTAAGAACTCTTTCAACTCTAATAGTCAAGGTGATGAAACATGATGTTTCAAGATAGTTCCTGAAATTTCTCTCATAGAAAAAAGGGCTTTTGAAAACATAATTATACTTTTTGGTAGGAAGGAGCCCTCACAGTGGGGTAGGGGAATGCTGCAAACGTGAACGTGACTGCAGCTCACAGGATTTTAACGTCAGAGCTGACAGGCACCCTGCAGACCTGTTATCTCACATAGAAGGAAGCCACAGGCCAGACAGCCAGGGTGACTCTCAGGGACTATGGACTCAGGTTCTGTAGTCAGCTACTGGCAGCAAGCCAGGTGCTTAGTTAGGCTTGTGAACTAAAGTGCTGTTAGTCAAGGAGTGTGAATTGTTAGGCCCTACAAAGGTGGGGATGCCAACTCACCAGCTGTTTTCTTGGGAGTTGTGTCCTCGTTCATGCCCTTACTCAGTAACATCTCATGGTTGCAGGATAGAATGCCTGGGTGGGTAACCTTGTAGCTGTGAAGCACGGCGAAGCATCTAACTGGCCTTTTGAAAGATCTAACTCAGCATTGCCTTCATTAGCCTGGTGCCACTAAATGTTGGGGTGCTAAAAGGAAATTTCTTTTTTCCTCTCTACTCTCCTAGTACTTTCAATACTTCTAACACTAGATGTGGGTTTCTTCCCCCACCACAAGCAGTTCTCCTGTTCTCTGCCAACACCAACTTAGTGTCCTGCAATTCAATTTAATCCAATTCTGATACTGTCTCCCTGGAATTACTGCAGACCCTACAGGTTAAGGGCTCACTCCCACAAAACTGTCCCCACTTTAGATAGTAGTGGGTCCCCAGGTTATGCATAACTTCTGTCCGGCTTGGGTACAAACCAGATTCCCTTCCTCAGGTTTGATAATTTGCTAGAATGGCTCACAGAACTTAAAAAAAAATTACTTACTAAATTTTATTATAAAAGGATACAACTCAGGAACAGCCATTGGCAGAGATGCATAGGGCAAGGTATGGGGGAGGGGTGTGGAGCAAACATGCCCTGTCTGGGTGTGCCACCCCCCATCACCTCCGTGTGTTCACCAACCTGGAAACCCTCTGAACTCCATCCACTTGGGCTTTTATACAGGCTTCATTAGGTAGGCATGATTGATTAAATCACTGGCCACTGGTGATTAAGTCAGTCTCCAGCCACTCTTTTCAGAGGTCAAGGGGGTAGAGCTGAAATTTCCAACCCTCTAATCACGTG
Source organism: Cynocephalus volans (assembly GCF_027409185.1). Lineage (NCBI taxonomy): Eukaryota > Metazoa > Chordata > Mammalia > Dermoptera > Cynocephalidae > Cynocephalus > Cynocephalus volans. Next base: position 137,929,412 of record NC_084465.1, read on the forward strand.
GTTGGTTCCCCTGGCAACCAGCCCCATCCTGAGGCTATCCAGGAGCCCCCAGTCTCCAGTTACTTTATTTGCATACAAAAAGACACTATCACTTTGCAGAGTCCAAGAGTTTTAGGCACTGCATTGCAGGAAACAGGGGCACAGACCAAATATATATCACAATATCACAGGTGCATGCCCACCCTTGGACCACATTCTAAGAGTATGGCTGTAATTATTGATCTTTGGATTAAGGGACACCTTATTGATTCTTCTCCTGACCTTTCTCCCAAATAAACCTGTACTAGACTAGCACAAGTCAAGACTGGTCAGGAAGGATCCTCTGAAACTTCATATATTGATGGTTACCCTTTTTTGAGTGTGTCCCCTGTGCCAGGCTCTATGCTGAGAGCTTTGTGTGTTCCAGCTGACTTCACATTCATAAATCCCTCTTTAAAATGTGGGAACCAGGCCTGAAACAGTTGATGTACTGAGTCACAAACCCAGTTCATGGCCAAGGTTGGACTCACCCAGGCCTTCTTAGTAATACAATGACTCATCCTCTTCGACTTTCTCACAGAAGCACTGGGTAGAGCCCTGACTTCTATTCCACCACAGCTCATAACTCTGATTAATTTTGTAATTTTAATTTTCCCTTAAGAATGACTTCTAATTGTGATGTTCTCCAGAACTTGTTAAATATATTTAGAATATATACAGTGAAAAATATGTGGTGTGTTGGTGTAGCCACTTGATATTGAGAGTGAAATGTGTTAGTAGTAAACTTCTTAAGCTGCTACCACAGGGAGAGCATGTTAACTGGGAGCCCAGTGGTGGTGATGTCTGTGTTTTTATCCATGTGCGGAAGTTCTCTCCACCATGAGGAGCAGAATATGGATACAAATCTGGCCACTTTTTAGCATGGGAACACAGAGCAGCAGGCAGAGAGTGATCAGAGGCAGAAGGCTGAAGGGCCTCACAACTTGAAAAGAAAGACATTCTCAGGTTTCTAAGTACATTAATTAGCATCAGGTTTTTTTTAAAAATAGAGACCACTGTAGGAAAGCAACCTTTGTATAAAACTTATAAAGAGGGTATTTATAGTGAACTTCAAGCAACTGCAGACATGCTGACATTTGCAATAGGGGGAAAAATTTATAGACAGACAAAAACTGCCTATCTGGGCAGAAATGTACCAGCTGAGCCTATACCTGTGAGAAAGGAAGTTCTACAAGTATATTGGATCAGGAAAGAGGATCTCTCAGCCACCCAACAATAGGAAGGAATAAGTGGCAATTAATATAAAACTCTGCAATAAACCATTTATAATTTACCTATATATTATTATACTTATGTTGCAGCAATATATGTTGCATATGGTTTTTATTCTATAATGAGGGTCCCATTTTTTAAAATATTTTTGCTGTCTGCAGTTGAGATCCAGTTTAAAAATTCCTTCCAGGACTATCAAGAGCTATTTTGGACTTCATAGTGGGCCTACCCATTAAGAAAAAACATTCTTCAAGGCCTTTTCCTGCTTGGGTGCACTATATCAGTCTAAATAATTATGGGAAATCTAGCATGACTTGAATTTAAATAAAAGGAGCAAGATACACAAAATGAAAGAAGTAAATTATAAATGATTCTTTTGTTAGCACTTTCTCCAAATTATTCTATTACACAGTAGAGGGGGAAAAATTCTAGAGATCTATGACTACTTGAGTGTTTAAAATTAAGGCTAATATTCAGTATTTCTTTTTAAAAGTAGAAAAATTTGATTTGATGTATCCTTTATATATATGAAGCTACTTCAGAAAGTTCATGGAAAAATAGAATTAAAAGATCATATAAATCTTTTCATGAACTTTTTGAAGTACCCTCATTATATATAAGTAACCATTTCTGATTTTTTTTTTTTTTCCCTGCCAAGAGTAAACACAAAGAGACAGAGTCTGTGATCCCATCTCTTGACAGATCTGTGCTGAGAAATTACTGCAGGCATACCTGGAGTTCTTAATAAAAATTCCAGGAAGACAAATTATGGGAACCATAAAAAGTTAAGAAAACTTCTTGGACCTTAGGTAAGGAGTGACTTTGTCTAAAAAAAATGTTGACAAATTGTTAGAACTGTCTACTGAGACAGTACATGTAGTACCCTAGGAAGACAGCTCATTACTTTTAGTCAAGCAATGTTTTTAATTTAAAAAGTTTATCTCCCAGGTTGATCATATACTTTATCCATTCAACTAGGCTTTGAATGACTCTGAGCTGTTTCAGGAAGCTAACTTGTCCTCGAAGGAAAATGAGTTACCATATGAAGGGCACTTAAAATATTATGCCTTTGGTTCTGTTGATACTTTCCAAAAATGAATTTTAAATAATTTTCAAATACTGGAAGCAAACCTGGAATATGTCATTTTTTCCAAGTATACTTGCTTGAAGGGGCCAACATTTACTTGGATAAGTTCGTTATGTGCTTGATGTTTTTAAAAAAATTACTCAAATCATTTGAGGATCACAATTTGTTTTTAATTTGTTTTTTAAATATTAGAGGTATGGGAGGTTTTTTTCCTCTCTTGGCTGCCAACCTAGTTACCAACAGGCTGATTCTCCTTCTCCTTACCCCTCTAGAATAAAGCAAGTCCCTCTGTGTAAATGCTAACTATGGTAATTGCCATCATATACAGTGTGTCTCCTTTGTAAAACTTATCATAGGTGCAATGAATGATGATGATGTTATTTCAGTATGCTTCTCTCCCACTAGAATATCAGCATCCCAGAGCAAAATCCATCTCTCCTATTGAGCTCTGTGTTCCCATTGCCAAGCAAGTCTAAGAGGCATTTAATAAACACTTTATGAATTAGAGGAAATGATTGAATTACTGAACTAATTCTACCAAGTGTAACTAGTTCAATTGCAGAAAACAGAACCAGAACTTTTATGTTTCTGGCCTATCATTTTTATTCCTAGAGCTTGGTATGTATGGTTACGGCTAAGAGAAAATAGATGCATACGCCCCATGCTGTTGAGCGTGAGAATTAGCACATCTTTCTGGAGGGAAATTTGGCAATATATATAACCTCTTTTCAGATACAAACACCTTTAGATCCAAGAATTTGTCTAAGGAAATAATTATGAACAAAATGTTTTAAATGTGTTCTTAATAGCAAAACCATGTCTAATAATAGTGTAGACAACTCTTACGCACCTCTTGAGATCCTGTTGCCTTCACCTGCATCTTGTTCCGTCCATCTCTGTCGCAAATGCTCTGTGTGGAGTCAAGAAGTCTTCCCTGTTGACCACGAGGGGTTGTGGTATAGGACCCTGCTCATCATGCCTGAGTGCATGGAGTATAGGGGAGTCACATCCAGTGGGGCAAACCTTTGGACAGGGAATAACATCCTCCCCCTAACAGACTGTCTGAAGACATGGTTTATATGGCTTCTCAGAAAGGTTAAGTAGTCAGCCACACTTAGTGGCAGCCAAGTCAATATGGCTCCTCGTGTTGTCTCTCTCCTTCCTTGCCTCCTCCTCTAGCCTCTGACTTCTGTTCCTGTTACACTTCTTGCTGTGTAATGGAGATGCAAAAAAGGATTACTCAAAGCAGCATGAATGCAATGAGAAGCCCATAGGGACCGCACCTCAGCAACTCCTCTGTTAGAAGGAGAAAACTGGGTATGGCCCCGGATTCAATGTTAGCTTCTGTTTTTTATTGTCCAGACAAGGAAGTTTCACAAGAACATCATTGATTCAATCATTTCAAAAGGACACAAAAAGACATGGGCAATGTAACAAAAGTTATCTATGGCTAAGTATATAGTTTCAACAATAGAAACGAGTAGCATCATTTAAATTATCAACGTGGCATTCCAAAGTACAACTTGTGAAAAGCTAAGTCCATCAAATTGCAATCATTATCTAATCCAAAATATAACCTCTCCTTAAATGATTTAAGCAAGAGTTGCATTCTTATGATTAAAGGTTCTACCAACAAACAGCTTGCCCTTAGTAAACGATTTTTTTTTTGCATTTTTCCCTACTGCAATTCTTTCAGCATCTTTTAACAACAATCAGTATGTTCAATAATCAAAGTTCATAATCCCATCCCTAAACAGTGACTAGAATTGATTAGATGGGCCGTTGCCCGCTGGCTGTGGACTTTTGTCCCTTAACTAAGGACTTTTGTCCCATACATGCATTATGTAAAAACCCTTTTCTAAAAATCAAACGAGAATCAAGATTTCTAACCCTCTACATATTCCCAAGAATTGAATTGCTGCATGACTTCTGTGCCTCAACTTCTGCTTTCTGGGGAACTAAGAAGTTATCTAATGAGTTAAATAAGATAATGTAATAAATAAGATATATTATTTATAATAAAATATTTATTATGTGCAGCCATTAAAAATGACATGGGAAGGGATAGCTATTTAAGTGAAATAAGCTGGTTACAAAATTGTATGTCTAACTCAATTCTATTTTTGCTTTATAAAACATGTGTTATATAATCTAAAAAGTTAAATGATAAAATTATAGATGAAATTTTCTTTCTTTGGTTTGCTGTGTTTTAAAAAAATTTTCTACTTTTTAGTTAATGTTTTAAGGAAAAAAATCAGTTGGATATTCTTTAAGAATTTTAACTGGGAAGTATAAAAGGTACAAATATAAAAGCTATAACCAAGGAAGAGTATATTTAAATTATTTGAAGGGTGTCATAAATATGAATTAGTGAAACTTGATGAAAAGTTATGAAGTCAACTTTACAGTATTTCTGTGAGATATTATGGCATGTAATACGAATTTTGGAAAAATTAAAGAGTGAGTAGAAATAAATTAAAACAAAAGTGTTACAAAGAGGTTGTGGTCTCTGTTGATGACAGTACTATGGCTATAAGAGAGCATGTGCTTTTGTAGTCAAAAGAGATGTAGATTTGAATCCTGGATCCTCATTTACTAGACACGTGACCGTGGGCAACTCAGTTAAATTCTCTGAACTTCTCTTTCTTCTTTTCAGTAATATGGAAATAATGCCATACATCATAGGTTTTTTGGGGGACTAAATGAGATATGTTTAAACATAGTGACTTCAACATAGTAAGTACTCAAATTAAAGCAATAGTTAATTATTATAGTCTAATAATATCAAAAAACAACTCTCTTTACCAAGCTAAATCATATCTTTATACTGCCACAGATATGCCGCAATTAAGTTGAAGTTGATACTTCTTAGATTTGTTAGCCAATAGCCAACTGCTTTTTCTGCAACCTCGACTCACAGAAGGCCATACGGAAATTGGAAATGTCCTCTGACTTGAAAATCCCTTGAGCAGATATTTGAGATGTCTTTAGTAAAAACTTTTAGAGTCATTATAAGTTACTATGAGAGTTTATTTGTAGATGTTCAAATCATAACTTTGCATCTAAAAATACAACCCAGTCATTGTTAAACATCTGTCATTATTAGAAAATTCCTCATATATTAAACTGATTTCTGCCTTCCTCTGGTGTCTATCCCTTTGGACCTTGTTCTGTCCTCTCAAGTAGATCATCAATCAGTTACAAAGCTTTACTTCAGGAAGTCTTACAACACCAAAGGATAGCAACAAAGGTTTTAAGAGTTTCTAGAGAGTGAGAGACCAGATAGAGTCTCATGTTCAGAATTTGCCACCCACAACTCTCTGCACTAATTTATTCCCTGCCAAAACATTTGGTTTGGGTGATGGAGATACTCTGCTCAGTTTTCTTGGTTTAAGAAAAACAAAACAGTGTGAAATAGACGATAAAATAAACACACTCGAACTTGCATAACTTTTGATCATTAGAACTCTTTGAACTTAGCTAAAACCGCAGCTGTTGGAGTAGAGAAGAAAGTGAAGATTACTGAATTAACACAAAATATAATGTGTCTCCCCATGTTTGTCAGCATGTACTTTATAAAGGCTTTCCTTGTATTTGTTTAAAATGCTTCTTTGGAAATTCTTTGTAGTGTATAATTTTCTAAATAAGTACGGAATAGACATTTTATAACAATTTAAATGCCAAGCTGTAGTTTAAAAGGGATACCTCGCTTGGTTCCTTAACTCTCTCACACCCATACATAGGATGCAAATGCTGATCAGAGCTGATATGGGAAAGATCACACTGCTCAGCACTAGAGAAAACCAGCTGAGAAATGGAGCAGCTAAGTGGGTGAAGTACAGCAAGTAACAAAGAGAATGAAGAGAAATATAAAGTTGTTTATTTAGGAGTTGGAGGCAGCACCTTCACAAAAGATGCAGCCAAACAATAGAAGGAGAGAGTGAGCAAATTTCTTAGAACCCAGCCACACAGGAATCCAAACCTTCCAACTACCTCAGCTGAAGTTTTCTGATCTGGTGTAGGCACAAGCTCCTCCACTGGGATCTCAAGGGACATAAGGAAGAAAACCCTGAATCCTGCACTATCTCGTCCTTTCAATACTGCAGTGCTGGATTTTGAACAAAACAGATGCTAGGTAAATGTGTATTGAAAGGAGGAGTGAATTTTTATTGACTTCTTTCTATTTTTCTTTCCTGAAAAAACATGTAGAATTTTGGATAAAGAAATCATTGGATGCTAATCACTTAGATATCAAAATAATGTAGATTTAAGTTCTGTTTTTCACATACAGAGCATTATACTGATTTGGTTAAGGCAAAGAAAAAACAAGGTCTGTTTTGGTTTTGCAATAAGCCTAAAGCAAAAATTAATTGCCCCTGAATTATACCATTAGTTTCCAAATAACTTGAGAAATACTGTTATCATGCTTGGTAAGACTAATCAATAATAAAATTAAATATAAACAGTTATTTTCTTCTTAAGATGCTGACTTACCTGAGAATTACCTCACATTTCCTCCAAGACAGAGAGACAGACATTTCACAACCCAGAATAAATAAAATAAAGCACTTTCTTCCAGTATTGGTTTCTTTCTCAGTGGTCTGGAGGAGGAGGAGTTGCTATACCTTTGGAAGACCTTGCTCTAGGAAGCGACAACTCTGCTGGGGAAAAGAAACCAATATGCTATTATCAAAGCAGAATGCTGTACTAAATGACAGAGCTGGCTGGTTAGCTCTGTTGGTTAGAGTTTGGTGTTGGTAACACCAAGATCAAGGGTTCGATCCTTGTCACTGGCCAGCCACCAAAAAAACAAAACTAAATGACAGTAGACTTCACTGAAATCACAGACATAGTCTCTCTTATTTGTATGAGATTTCTCATTGGATAAATTCTTCCACAGATGCTTGCTTGTGACTGCTGTGCTAGTCCATTAGGGCTGCTATTACGGAATACCATAGATTGGTGGCTTACAAACAACAGAAATTTATTTCTCATAGTTCTGGAGGCTGAGAAGTCCAAGATCAAGGTTCTGATGGGTGTGGTGTCTGGTGAGGGCCCACTTCTTGGGTTATCTTGTAACCTCACATGGTAGAAGGGGAAGCGAGCTCTCTGGGGCCTCTTTTATAAGGGCACTAATCCTATTCATGACAGCTCCACCCTCATGACCTAATCACCTCCCAAGTCTCCACCTCCAAATAATATCACATTGGGCATTAAGATTTAACATATGAATGTTGGGGGACACAAAGATTCAGTCTGTGACAACCAGTCATTAGTTCTCTGCATACCTTAGTTGAAGACCTCAGATCCAAAGATTCTGATAAGCAGAAGGAAAGGGTTGTGCCACATTTCTGTGTCTGTCATTATTATTCTAGTCTCACTTCACCTTGAATGTTGTTTCTGCAACTTAGAGCATTACCTTGATTTCAGTATTCATAAATGTTGCCTTTATTTTCACTCTCAGATAAGCTATTTTAGGTTATTATGATATTTTAAGAATTACTATTATTCACTCCGAAAAACCCCTTTCTAAGAGCTTATCTACTTTTTAATTATTTATTGAAAAAGATAAATATTCTGTATATTTTTGCTTCATGTACAGTTTTAACTACTTTATATTGTGATTGTTAGTAATTTCAGTGGATTTTAGAGTAAAATTTCAAATTTTGTTTTAAACATTTAACCTTCCCTTAATTCCTAATTAATAGAGCTATTCTATATTTAATAAATAGATATGTACACTCCCACTTACATATATGCTTGTTAATCATATATTCCTTAATTGATTTTTCTAGCAGTTATTAACACATATCTAGCACTATGGCAAATACTTGGAGGTTGGGATAAAAAATAAGTGGAAATATAAATCACTCACCGGAAAAGGGTTGTAACTTATTTCCAAGATCCATTCACGGAAATAGGTAAAAATGCCCCCATATATATACAGAATATATTTGTATATATAGTATAATACACACTTCTATAAAATTGCAGTAGAAAATTCAAAGCAAAATGGGAAAAGGCAGTTTTCAAGCCATGATATCTTGATGAGGGATTATGCTTTTAACTCTATTACCTGTGTAATAATGCTCATTATATTCTAGTATGGCATTGCTAGCTGACTATAAATTGATGACCTTGACTCTCAAAGGGGCTTTTAATACTGCCAGGCAAGCCTACTATACTTCCCTCTTCCATTTAATCATCAGCACTCTTATATTGTACAGTCTTCTTCCTTCTCAACCCTCTAATACCCTCTTCTCCGTCTTTATTCCCACCTTCCTATTTCACTGAAAATCTGCAGCAATTAGATGACATTCCATCACCACAACAATCAGCATCTGCAGTTGTACACTCTGCCTCCTTCCCTGTTTCCAGAGTTGAACTCTCTGCCTCTAAGATCCTGTCTGATCTCTGCTTGTGCCCTGGATCCCACAGCCTCCTCTGCCTAAGCAGGGATATTGCCCCACCAATTCTGTCCTCTCTTTTATTTATCAACATATCTTTCTTCTCTGCTGGATTTTACCATCAGCATAGAAAAAAGCTGTTATTCCTCCTACTTCAAAAGAAAAAAATCTTGAACCACTTCTGCCATCTACCACTCCATTTTTTTCTCCCCTTTGTAGCAACATTCCTGGGAGAAGTTGTCTATACCCACAGTGTCTAATTCCTCTCCTTTTATTCTCTCCAGTATGGATTTTGTCCCCAGCAAGCTGCTGCACTGGTTGCGGTGGAAGTCAACAGTCACCTCTGATTGCAAAGTCCATATGGTGGTTCTTGGCCCTCATCTTACTTGACCTATTAGCAGTTGGTCACTCCTTTTCAGAACACTATTTTTACTTGACGTGCTAGAAACTACAGTCTAAACAGTCGTTCTCCTTCACTCTTGATCTTCCTTAGCCTCTTTTGCTAGTTGGAGGGCCCCCATGGTTGCTGGTTGGTGATCGCATCTAGACTCATGGCTTTAAATGCCTAAGACTTACCACCTTATATGTTTATCTCAGGTCTTTTTCCCAAACTTTCAGATTTTGAGCACTCTTCCAAACTCTACTTAGATGTTTCATACAATCTCAAATTTTACATGTTCATAATGTTCCTGATTTTTGCCTCCTGTCACTGTCACCTGTAGCGTTCCCCATATCTCTTGATGGGTACCCCATCCTTCAGATTGCTCAGGCCCCAAACATCTGGCATCCTCCTTCATACCCACATCAAATCTATCAGCAAATCCTGTTGGGTCTGCCTTGAAAATGTATCCAGAATAGGACACTTTTTCATTACCTCCATTACTGCTGCCTTGACTGAACAACTCTTATCTCTCTACCTGGATTACTGTGATAGTCTCCTATTGAGATCTCTCTTCCCACTCTTGCCCCAAAGCTTCATTTCAATTCAACAGCCAACATAGTCTATATGAAATTATATTACAGTATCTCCTCTACTAGAATATAAGTTACACAAGGGCAGCTACTTGAGGTAGTTAAGCATCTACTTATATAAATACTTATGAAATTAATCGATTCTGGAGAATAAATTTGAATTTCTCAGATCAGTAAACTGCATATGTAAATTTTATCATGTGAAAAATCCGTGATTATTTGCTTATTTAGTCTGATTCAGTGTTCAGTCATCAGGATACATAATCAGTTGTTACATTCTTTTTATCATTATGGTTTGATATGTTTTGCTATTAAAAGAATTCTTAGATTACTCTTGGTAGTTTATGATAAATTAAGCAGAGATTTTTAAAAGTTCAACGATTGGAAAGACTAAATGCAAGATTTTTTTCACAACATACTGTAAACACTTTTGCCTGTATAAAAGGAGTAAAATAAAGTTGAGTAGTTTTCTTTTATATTGGAAGGGTTTTTGACTATCACCAAAAGTAGCAAAATTTGTAATTAGAGAAGGGTAACTGGAAACTAAAGTATCAGTAAGTACTATAAGTACTAACTAAAGCAGATAGCTGTGATCTGATTCCTGAAAGTACATCACTACCTCTGTGGTACCTGACTGCTTCCTATATAGGACTCAATGGCTATACTCCCACTTGTGACATTTAAAATTACAGAAGAGTAGAACAAGTTTTATAGGAAGTTATTGTGTACCACACGAAAGTGGATCAGAGAACTGCTTAGATCTTTTAACCTCTTTTTTCCATAGTCCCTTATAATAGGAATCTGGGTCATATTTTTTCTTTAAATTTCTTTAAAAAGATTGCAAATTGGGAGCAGTTAATATTTAAGACAAATCCATTTTAGATATTAAAACATAAACTACGAATTTTCCTTTTATGCTATTAGCTATTGATGGTTTCAAAATGAAAATGGAAAAACATGCTTTTCTATTTAGCATAGTAAAACACGTTTGTATTAAGAAATAAATCAATGCATGGGAATCTAAATAACTATTATTCATGGTAAGTTTATTTTTATTCTCGAATGAATTTCATTTGCTTCTTAATAGTAGATATTTTACCACTAGCACATTTTTAGTAAACTTAAGTTAAACCTTATGTTATATCCGTTCAAATAATTAGTTTCACTATTAACGCATTAAGTCATTGTTGAGGAAGAAAGCCAAAAATAGTGTCATGAATTTATGATCATCTACTTCTTCTTCTTCATGACCAAAAAGATTTTTTAAGTTAATTATCTCCTACTCATAACAATTATATTTTAGCAGCCTCAGGCGTAGTGATTCTAGAAGACTATGAGAAAATAAAAATTGCTCCTCCTTAAGCACATCTCTGACAGGAGCCTGTGGGCTTTCCCAGGCCAGGCCAGGCCTCCATGAAGCATATAGAGCTTCCTCTGGATTTGAGAAAAGGCAAGTCCTGTGTCCACAGATCTGTCCACAAATATCCTCCTGGACCTGCCAGTTGGTTGTCTGTCATACATATGTTAATGTCTAGGTCCAGGCATCTGTCCCTAGGCAAAGTAGACCATATGGCATGTTATTAAGGATGTTAAGGTAGGAGTTAGAGGGCCTGAGTCAGAGCAGAAGCATCTAGAAGGTGGAAAGTTTAGGGGGCTTGAGTAGATGTTTCTGGCCATCCTTTTGTGTTCTTCGGCCAGACAGTAATAGTGCTGGAGTTGGTGTGGGGAGATAAGTGGTGAAACCAGGCAGTTTGGTGACTGAGTGCTCTTCCATCATAAGAAGTCCACCCTGAAAACTATAAAGTGAGTAAAGCTATGTAAACAACCACAGTCAAGCAACCACACTGGAAGAAAATCATCTTAATTGATATTGCAAAGTGTGTTGAGCTGATGTGTCAATGGCTGCTATAGAAGTGGTACTTAGAGAATGCATCTTTCAAAAAGTAACAAACTTGCAGAACAATATTCTCCAAATATCTTTAAGGCTAGTTAAAATTCTTAATCCATGAAACTTTTAATCATAAGGAGCTTTGCATGACTTCTTGCTCACGTTTATAGAACTAGAGGAGCCTAGGCCTTTCACTTTTCCCTGTACAGGTGCCTTCGTGGCGCTTTTGGAAGCTATGAAACCTTGTATATTTTAATATCTCAATTCTTAGACTATAAAAATAGCTTTATAGATTGTGAAAAAGAGATGTGAAGAAAGAAAATTTATATCCAAATAAACAGAAGTCATGATTGACATTACTTTTGTTTCCTGCATCTCAAAATGATTTAAGTGCAAAGATGCAGAAATATGTGGCAGATTTGGTCCTAATTTTTTAACCTTTTTCTATACCCACCAATTTTTTAGCATTTTGTAAAATATAATTTTCAAGTCTTCAGAATTTCACAACAGACATCCAAATGCTCTAAAATTGCCATCACTGTACCCCTTTGAATGAAAGGCAGTCTGGAATGCAGAAAGAACTCAGGGTTTTGAGTGAGACAGTTAGATTTGAATAACACCTCCATTGCTTACTGCCTGGGAGAACTTTTTTGAGCCTCAATTTCCTCATCTGGTAAAAGCAGTTGTTGCTGGGATTAAATTAAAGGCAGCAATCTGCGTTATATACAACACACTGCCTGTCACTTTGCAGATATTCCCAAAGTGATCGCTTTCATAATTTTACTATAAATCGTGCCATGTACAAGGTGAGGAAGGACCTGGAAGAGAAGAATGAGAATGTCTTAACATCTGTATCACTTACTCATTCCTTTCTCAAAAATATTAATTGTAAACAGACAGACTGATGATACAGTGGTGAACGAGATACAGCCTTAGTGTTTTTAAAGCACTTTTATATTATTGTGTGGATAATGAGATGCTACTCTTCTACAGATGGTACTTATTGATTTGTTTTGCGAATCTGTTCAGGTTTAGTCCACAAGCTAACGTGCCACAAATTTTTAATTATTTGTGCCCAAAAAGGGGGCAACAGAGCCCAGATGATTTAGCAGTCACCCTTAAGCTACATAGCATATGCCCATGTGCCAGAGAGAAGCTACCAAAAACAGGGAGAGGAATCAATTCCTTTTTACCTTTCCATGAGACAGAAGCAAAAACTGATAGAATAATATGCCTCTACCTCCTATGCCTGGTACTCCATAGCAATAAAAAAAGTTAATCAGGAAGTCAGGTAGAAGGAGACAGCGAAAGCAGACTCAAGTTATGACCTTGGACTGACAATAAAGTGCTTAGGATATTAAAAGTGTCGAATGAAAATGGAATTAAAGACCATATTGTCTTCCAACCAACTTAGTATCCTAATCATTCTGTACAGTAGGATCAATCTAAATCTAAATCTAAATCTAAATTTGGATGTAAGTACAATCCTACAACAGCCAGTCCTGGAAGCTCCTTCTATGGGACCATATGGCTGTGGGCTCTGTATCTATGCATTCTGCCTTTCTTCCCCACCTTATCCTCCAGACATGACCAAGCTTTTCAGATAAATTTGGGAGGCTCTGGAGTTAGAGGGTTGGGGAAGAGGACAGCTTGAAGGGGAACCTATGACTTGGGGCAGAATCCAATTTTCGGAGCTCACCATTATTTTTGGTTTTGGGTCTGGTCAAGCGTTGCTTCCCTTGAAGTCTAGAACACCTCCTTGTTCCCAGCACGTCTGTATTAGTTCCCAGCTCTGTATTAGTCTGTTACTGCAATGCCCACTCTTCCTGGTATTGCCATGAGGCCTCTGTAGGGCCAGGGTTTCTCTGTTCCTATTTGTTCTTGCTTCTCAGGACTTTGCTGTACCTTAAGAAGGGGCGGGGGGGAGTAAAAGGCCACTGGCCTCAAAACATTCATGCCCCAAGAATCAGCTATATTCACCAAGTTTTATGATGGATCACATGAGAGTGAAATAGAGGAGAGCTAAACCACATCTCAGGGCCCATGCCATCTGGTAGGCTTCCAGAATGAAAGTGAATCTCCGAGTGGGAACCAGGATGAGATCCCTGAATGATGAGAGGAAGAAGTTCTATGTGACCATACTGAGATTAGGCCAAAAATGAAGATGTCAACTTAAAACAGGATATGTTTGATAAAGAATGGTTTCACGGGATCACAATTCCCGTGGAATTCTTAAGGAATGCTCCCTTGGAAATTCAAGCTGGTTAAAAAAGAAGCCTCAGTATCTGAGGGCTATCAAAGAACATCAGAATTAAAGAGATAGAACACTGTAAGGAAAATGAATTTGGGGAAACCTTACCATTTCTTGTATCCTAGAGAATATGAACAAATCCACACTGGAGAAAAACATCTTGAATATAACAGTGATTTAGCATGTATCATATGGCAGGCGTTAAACTGTGTTAACTAATTTGGGCTGAGGGGGGTTGCAGTGGAAGAGCACAGAAGAAACGATTTGTGCTGGACCTTACTTACTTGACAGGGAAACATTTATTTGTGTATAGTATTTACTATACTATTGTAAAGTATTACAATAAATGTAAATACTTTACATTTATTGAGTACTCTCTATATACACAAAACACCAGCCTGGCCTTGTGCCATGCATTTTCTGTAATCACATAGCAACATTGCAAGATTGGTGTTATTACTCTCATTTTAGCCATGAGAAAACATGCTCAATGACACTAAGGAATTTGCCCAGGTTACTCAACTAGTAAATGGTAGAATCAACATATCTGGGTCCATTTAAAATCCCCTGTGCTTATTCCATGAACTTGTTAAGACGAGTGAACAGATATAAGGTAGATAGGGGGAGGGGGAGGGGGGGTAAGTGGAACTGGTAAAGGGACACGAAAAACAACTACATTGCTACGTTGTATATTGATAAGTTAAAATTAAAAAATCTGCCCAAATAAAATATGTAAGAACAAAAAATAAAAGAAATAAAAAGTAAAATCCCCTGTTCTTGAATCCATATAAATAAAATTAATGTGGAAAATACCTTCCATGTTGTAGACTATTGCTTCAGCTACATAGAACTGAAGTGAGGTCAGGGAATCAAAAGTGACATTGGCATTTGGACCCTTTGGTTAGCATTCTGGGGTCTTTCTCTCAAGCTGTTAAGCTCTCTTATCTTGATTATATCTTCCCTCCCCCTTGACTTACTCCAGTGTATTATCTGTAGCCCCCAGAATTATATGCCAGCCTTCATCACCCCTTTATTTTTCAGTGTCTCCTCTCTGCTACTCAAAAGTTTGAAAGGTTGATCAAAGTTGGTAAAAGATAGATTTTCTATGGGGTCCTCTGTAGGGTTGTACATTAAAAATGTATGTCTTATATTGTTGAAAAAATGTATGCTACACTTAAAATAATGTATCTTTCAAAGAATAAAAGAAAGACCCTGAAAGAAGTGAAAGACCATGCTAACATTAAAAAAAAAAAAAGAAAGAAATCTTGGATTTATACTTCTGTAATCAGAAACTCTCCTGAATAATGGGTAGATCTACTAAAGAAAATTATATTCCTAGTGGTAAAACAGTCTGATTAAGACTACATCTTATTGAAAAGGGCACCATGTTACTGTGCAGTAAAAAATGGTGCAGCCCATTTGGACAGCAGTTTGGAATAGAATTTAAAAAGGTCTTAGTAACTCATGGCTTACTCCTGCTACCTCTGGGAATCTATCCTAATGGAAGAATTTTAAATATAAAGAGGCTTTTTGTGCAAAGATTTTTCAAAGAATATTTATCATATCAGAAAAAAGTTGTAACTCTAAATGTCAAAAAAGGGCGAGTGTTGAGATAATTTTTTTAAATGGTAGATTAAAAAGCATATCACATGAAAAATACTACATTACTTTAAAAACTGGATAAAAATCAAATATATTATGATTGTATCTCTGGTAATAAAATTCATATATTTAAGAAAACTCCAAGAAAAAAGTGGAAAACTTTTCTTTATATGCTTTTTAAACTTTTCATACAAGGAGCACAGCACCGCTTGTAGCATTAAAAATTGTACTAGCTACCAGGAATTGGCTTTCAAATATTTAAATCCACTTCATGTCTACTGTGCCTGTATCCAGAACTTGGTCCTTCTCTTCCAATCTGCAAATTGCGGGTGGACCTGAGTAACTTCAGGGCTCTTAGTTTAGCCCCCAACCCAGACAACAGTCAGGTAGACTGGATTAACTGAAAAATTGCAAATAAAGATAATTTCTTTCATTTCCAACTCCCCCATGAAGTGCTCCCAGGTGAAGAGCTCACTGAGTAGAGAAACTGCTCAGAAGAAAACTACTTGCCCATAATTTGAAAGAAATATGATATCAGTTAGGACAATATCTGTTTTCATCCTTTCTGGGGTTACCTTTTTTTCATCCTGTGGATAAACAGGTATTGCCTAGATAGAGGACCAGTGCTTATGTGTAAATATTCAAAGCATCAAATAATGAAGGACAGCTTCATGAATGTTATCATCTGTAGTTGACTTAGCAAACTCAAGAAGAATAATAGAATAAAAGGCCATTGTTTTCATAATTCCCTGTGGCAATGAATAATAGTTGCAATAGTTGTACCATATATTCCCTGTTTTTTTTCATCCAAAATATTATACCTTTTGGAATTATGCCATTAATGATTAATTAAAGCACAGTCAGTGTTGGGGGTAGGGAGCAGTTACCAAGTAAGTCTTTCCCAGCAAAACAAAATAACTGGGCATTTTGTTTCCTAATTTCCAGTTGTCATGAGCTGTTATGTTATAAACACATATTTCAGTAGTTCACCTTCACCTTCATTACTTGTAGTGCTTTCAGAGAAGGATGACTTATTTCTAGCTCAGAAATGGGTGGTATCTAGCTGAGAGCTAGAAGATTTCACGTGCTGTGACTACTGACAAGCTACTTTGTGATAGAGGACCAACGCAGGGGAAAAAAAAACAAAAACCGATGATTACAACTACAACAGTTATTCAGTGAAACTGTATTGGGGATGGGGAGGGAGGAACACTATTGTTTATTTTTTTCTCCCTTCCGTTTACCTCTTTAGACAAAACCCGTTGCATTTGCAGTTCGGACAAATGTCAGCTACAGTGCAGCCCATGAAGATGATGTCCCGGTGCCAGGCATGGCCATCTCATTTGAAGCAAAAGATTTTCTGCATGTTAAGGAAGTAAGGAAAATGATTTCAGTTTCTGTCACCATGATTTTTCCCAGTGATAAACCATTTCTTATTTCTCACCACTGTGAAACAGTCTTATGTTTAGCTACAAATTAATACACATTCAGTGTCTCTCAACCTTTTCTAATATAAATATACCTTTTTAAGGTAAAAAGGAGCGACAGGCCTTTTGCGATAATTTCAGGGCACCCTTGGGCTCTATGGCCCAGAAATTGGGAACTACTAGAGTAAATGATCCTTTTTTATGCTTCACCTGTACTTTTTTTAGTGTTTAACCTTGACTCCGTGTAGTTTCTCCCGATGTCTGAAGTTTAGCCATCTGAAGAGGGATTAATAATAATATCTAGAATTCACAACTCTCTTCTCTGCAGACAATGTCTCAACTCAGATTACTGGTGCCCTTTTTCTTCCTTAAATGCTAAATTTCTGCAGTGGAAGGGAGAATGGTAGGAACTGGAGCCGATGATGCAAGAAACAGATATCAGGAAAATTCCTTGTCCTCCATGCCAAAAGTCTCCACCTTTCAGTTAACAATGACACAATCCATAAAATTGGAAAAATTCACCCTTAATTAAGATTTGTTTGGAGTTAACACTTTTCAAACACCTGCTGTCTGGAATACTGTGTTAAGTGACCAGAAGTTCCTGCTGCATAATATTCTAAGTGTGTGACAGTAAAGTTTTCTTGGACCTGGAGGAGTTTACAACTGGTACATTGCCATCTAGGGGATGATATGTCAGAGAGAGTATCTGTAAATTTACCTGTTCATTGCAATAAAGGCTGTAAAAAAAAGGAGGTGATGAATGTCAATTAAAAGAGCCCAGAGAATTTAGAGCCTACCGTCTCTATAACTTTTAGAAAGAGATGGGAAATACTGGCTAGATAGAAAAGATAGAAAGTTTTCAGAAGGGATGACATGCCTAAAATCTCACTTTACATCAGGAGGAAGTTACATTAATACAGGCTCTCCCCTCGATGGCTGATTCTTGGAGTATTGCTTTCTACCATGGGAGGAAAAGAAAAACAGAATGGATATTCTTTTATGAAGTGTTCAAGAACAAGCTTATTCAGTTGAGAAAAATCAAGTCAAATCATACAGATTCAAGATAAATATTCCACCTGCAAGAGATAAATTGTCAACATCAATATAAGTACAGTTATCTGTGAACATTGTATAATTGTAAAACTGTTTGCACAAAGGTAAATTTTTCTGTGACACAATATTTCAGGTAGATTTCAATATTTATCTCGCACTCTTAATACTTCTAATTAATCTGATTATATAAAGGGAAGATCTCTGTAACATTTCCTTGTTCCTAATGGTCTCTTGTTAGAAAGGGCTGTTAATGTTTGAGCCCAGACAGCTTGTCCTACTCATGGCGACAGCAGCAACTGTGATGGAATTCAGCCTGGTCTTAAGACAGCACCAGGAAAAAGAAGGAAGCATAGAGCTTTCAATGGATTGCTGAACGCAATAAAAATATTGCACTCTTATGGGCTAAATCCATGAAATGAGAAGGGTTTCTTGAGTTGTAATATTTGAGGCATAGTTCATTGTAATTGCCATATTTCTCTCCACTCAAAGTAGTTAATGTGGAAGAAAAATGATTCAAAGATGTGAACTTCTGTGTACTGATTTTATTTTTTAATTTTTAATTTTATTTTTGTAATTTTTGTTTTGGCCTCTAGCCTATATGTGGACCAGAACCCTTGACCTTTATGTTTTAACACCACACTCTAACCAACTGAGCTACCCTGTTAGAAGTGCACTGATTTTAATACTTTTGATTTTGTGTTTAGAAATTTAACAATGACTGGTGGATAGGGCGACTGGTTAAAGAAGGCTGTGAAATCGGATTCATTCCAAGCCCAGTCAAACTAGAAAACATGAGGCTACAGCATGAACAGAGAGCCAAGCAAGGGAAATTCTACTCCAGGTATGAGAAAAATGCCAAGTGTTTTTGTAAAAGTTCAGATTCTATCATCACTCATGTACTATTGTTTGCTGTATTCTACAGTCTTTGTTATGTGTTAAAAATTCAATTGGGGATATGATTTATTGATGGTATCACAGACTCTGCATTTTAAAACCTTCATTCCAGCATCTGATTTTCATTCTGTTTGGGAGAGAAATTAATTATTGTCATTAATGAAAATAGCTAAGGCATAGAGTATTAAATTCAGGCTTCAGAAATTCTGAAGTCCTAATCATTTACTGAAAACTCTCTGGCATGAAATAGCCATGGTGACTAATCCCGGTGTCTGTAGCTGCCTGGCATGCAGAGAGACATTTTAGGGTTGACAGTGTCAAACATCATTGGCAAGTAGCAGCTCTTGTCATCTGTTAGTTTCATTTTTACCTGAGAAACTCAATTTTTCAGTTCTACTCATTGTTAAGCATTTAAAGAGAAAAACAGAATGAAATGAGTTAAAATCTCCTTTGTACATAGCAATTAGATGAGTTATGTAATAGGCTGGGGCTGAATAATCCTGCCTTGAATTCTTGAGGTTGTTGGCTCCTCACTAAAGAATCACTAGAAGGGCTAATCATGCATGTAGTGAATTTGAAATTGAACCCTGTGCAGGCAAGTCAAGTCCAAGGATGTAGCATGCTTCTCCCTATGTGAAGGGATGGGATATGAGCAAGACTTTTCTTTAATGTAAAGAGCTAGGTTTCTGTTTTCTCTGGCTTATATCTTATCTGTTTATATAACGATGCAAATTCCTGTGCCACTGATGATATTTTAATGTTAGCAAGGATTTTTGTCAACTGTCAAGAGATGAGAGAAATAGAATCTGCTTTGTGGTTTGGAGCACCCATCCTCATTAACTAGCATTTTATAATTGTCAAGTTCATTTATTTCAGATGGATTCCTCTGTGTTTTGAGACCTCTACCCCAGAGTTGACTTTCATTAATTCCTGGGTTATTGGGAGTGCTCGGATTGTGAGATGCATTTAGTCGAGTCATATAAAAGTAGAGGCATATAGATAAATAATGCATATGCATTTTGCCTGCAGGGCTTTTAAAGATCTGATACAATTCTTTGAATCGCTAGTGTTCCATTGGCTTTATTGTATTTTTCTACTGTCTATAGTGATAATGGTATCTTAACACCAGTTAATAAAATCTTATAATGTGGAAAAAATTCATTTTCATAGGACATAGACACTGCCGTTAACAACCAGCTAGTATATAATTTCTTGAGTTTTGAAGTTATCTCAGTTGGGGAACATTTTGTTTTGTTTTTTGTTTGTTAAGGATAATTAAGAATTTCTTAGAGTTTTCTTGTCAAATCACTTAGGGGAAGGGGTTCTATGATCAAATAAGTTCAGGATAGTACTAAGTAACAGAAAGTTATTTTAGGATTGCTGTGAATATGTGTAGTGGAATGGGAATATTTTTCATGTATGTACTAAAATTACTTTCGCATTAAAACTTTTCTTGGTTTTAGTCTTAGGAATAGTGTTCTGTAGAATGCATTTTGGAACATTTGGGATGGATTTTTGCAGACAGTCTTGTGTATCTTTCTCTGCTTCCTCATATACAAACTGAGAAATGAAAACTACTTCTAAAGGAGTAGAAATCTTTGTCAAAATTGGTAGGAAAACACAATCTCCTGTGCCTCCCAGCTGGGCACCTAGGTCTAGAGTTAGTGCTCAGCTCAGTTTTATAGGGAGATGTGGGAATGGTAGGTATTAGAGCCTCCCGTTCACAGATGAGGAAACAGGCTAAGAGAAGTTCCCTACTTGACCAAGGTCACACAGCAAGTAAGCCTGACCTCAGACAGATTACCATGCTAGAATGCAAATCAAGGAGCCAGGGCCTGGCACAGCGAGCACACAACAGTTTGTTACTGCATCTGTTACTACTTACTTTATTGGATATATTGTTTTGCTATTGCATTTTGTGAAGAGATTTAAATGGACTATAAATTATCCATATTTGGGGAGTGTAATATCTCACAACTTACTCTAGGAAACTGAATTACCTTTTCTTATAGGTGCATACCTTTCCCTTTGATTTTCTTGATTTTATTTTGTCCTGTCTCTTTATCTAAGCTTTTCCCTACCCACATGAAAACAGTTTTACTTGATTTATTTCACAGGTTTTTACATTTGTATCCTAACATTTTAAATATAGTTTTGTTTTGAGGACATAACCAGAATCCAGCAGTGTTTAAAAACTCTATCAAGACATCAAAGGCAATAGAAATAGGGTACAGTTCAAAAACTCGGCATTTTTATAGAATTAAAAGTTAAGGGCAAATCTGCATCCTGAACATTTCAACTATTTCCAATGTTTGTCACAATTTTATACAACTCAAATAATATTTTGACTGTTATTGAAATTCCAAGAGAATGTAAAACAAACCCATGCTTGAACTGAAATTAGACTTAGTACTTTAGAAAAAGGAAAACAAAACAAAACAAAAAAACTTCTGGAAGAAAATGTTTCGGTCATGATAATTGGTAACCTTGCATAACTGCCGGAAATTGCTTCTATAAATACCACTTTTTATTAATTTTATGTACTGTTTGTTGTCCTTATTAAATGTTCTAGAGTATCTCTTAAAAACCTTAAAAAGATATAGAGCCCTTCTGATAGTTGTTTTTGATGTTTGTTTTATGCATTAAAATGCTAGAATAGTGTCAATAAAATTCAGCCTGTTACTGATACTTTAGTAGAACTTATATTTTCGCAATAATATTGTCATAACTAAATATCGCCCTAGGCGTGGACATGTAGCAAATTCTTTCAACTATACCCTGGCTCAGCCATTATAATAAACATTAGGCAGTGAGATTATCTTGTCCAAATTCTGTGTTGTTCTTTTAAGATGTTCCTTGCCATCTTCTTCTGTGAAGGGGTCATTTAGTATTATTTAGCATGCTTATACACTGGTAAAAAACATGGATACTGTTCTAATATTAACTCTAAGGATTCTAAGACACTGAAGTATATATATCTTGCATATCTTGTATCAAACGTTAGAATCGGTAGTTCAAAAGTGTATGCTTTTCTAAATGTTCCTAAATTAACCAAGTTTAATCCTCTATACTATTCATGCTTGAGAAATGTTCCAGGTACTATCTGATGGTTAAATCATATAATATTTTTGTCGTGATTTTTCTTGTGTCTTTTAAAGGTTTGCAAGTTTTGGTGTTGCTGTGTTTTTCTTTTATAGGTTGCCCATGAAAGCTTGAGAACTTTCAGTCTTAGCATAATAAAAATAATCAAGCAAAGACAGAGGAGCAGGAACCAAACAAGAAGGAAACATTACCTTTCAATGTTAGTCTTAAGGTTCTACACATTTCCTCTGAGGGTTGCTAAAATAAAAAGCAAAGGAAATCCCTGCTGTTTGACTATCTGTGATCTGGGCAGAAAACTTGAGGGCTACAGAAATTATTCTATTTCTCTTCCATTCTCTCAGGGCCATTTTAAATTAAGACTTGAATTTGAAAACAGACAATCGCATGGCTGTTTCAAGTACTCCAGGAATCTCCACTGGGAAACTGCTGTTTTCTTCTTTGTAGGAAAGATAAATTTAAGGTTCAATGAAAGCACAGTTATATTTATTGAGCAATATAAATGTTTTAGCATCTGAAATAAGTGTCAGATTTAATATAAATTTTTGCTTTACTCCAGTAAATCAGGAGGAAATTCATCGTCCAGTTTGGGTGACATAGTACCTAGTTCCAGAAAATCTACACCTCCATCCTCTGGTAAGTAGGTGATAAGTGCTGAACAGTACATATTGCATTTCATGCTTTCCCCAGTCTTACCTAGTTTTGTGAATTTACATACACTCAATCACTATGTTAACCCTACAGATGTTAAAAGAGATCAGAAATAAGAATGCCCTTAAGTAGGAACAACAGGGGGAAATTTTTTTTCTGGCTTTCAAAAAAAGAAGTGTGTCAGTGTGTTTAAATTACGGTAGATGGTCAAAGTGCTGAGCATATTTAACTTTTTATCTCAAGTCCCCACCATGGTGCCCAGCACACTGTAATGGGCAGTAAATGACTGAACGTCCACCAACAACCACAGTGCTATGTGAGGTGTAGGCTTCAATATTAAATTTTAAAAGAAGGATAAAAACTTTAGAAAGGTGAAGGATGGAGAACAAAGTCAAGATGGAGTGATTGGCCTGCCTTGAGCTATACTAGAAAGGCTCTTAGAAAACACAGATGATGTACGAAAGTATTGAAAAAAGATGAACACACTTACGGGAAAGTAACTACTATTTTCTTTCCAAAGCACTGGATTCATTCTTAGGGCTGCGAGATAAAATCAAGAACATCCAATTAGATTTAAATTTCAGATAAATAACAAATAATTTTTTAGTTTAAGTACATATCACGAGACATACTAAAAACTTATAAGACATACATTAAAAAATTATTATCTAAAATTCAAATTGAACTGCATTTTTATTTCCTACATCTGGCAAGTCTATCATTCTGTGTAGAACTTGAAATTCTATATAAATAGGAGATTAATTGTTTGAATTGCATGAAAGCCCATGATCGTTATTTTAACAACTGTGAGCTTACAACTTAAATGTAATTTTGAGCTGCTCAAAATCAAGTAAAATAGTGTGCTTTAAATGAAAACTGAAGCCATTTGTAGCTTTATGTGAGGCTTGTATCTAACCTTGATCATCAAGTAGATATCCTCTGAATGCACAGGGGAAAGGAGCCTTATCCTGCTCCTTCTCAAATGTGTGAAGCTGCAGGGATTACAATGTAAACCTTATACTCTTTCTATATGTCTTAAAGGCAGTCTCCCAAGGACTGTTACTAAGCTCATAAAATGAAAAAAATGCTACATTACACTGTGATAAAGCCCTACTTCTTTAGACTAGGAAAATTCTCCATCCCCTCTAACCATACTGTAGCCTTCTAAAGGTTTTATAATAAGAAAGGTTTGATAATGGTTTCTTCATTATAAAACCTAGTAAAGGTTTTATAATGCCTTCTAGAGGCAATATAATGACAGGAAGTGCATGCATTTTGAAGAATAAGTTAATGTATATGTAAAATGACATTTCATTTTATAGCCAGATATTTGTCATTACTAAAAATATAGTTCCTTAAGAGTTCATTATTATAAAAAAAAACAGCAAACAAAACACAATGATTTAAAACTTCACCAAAGTTTTATACAAAGTTTTATATAAACTTTTCTGAATCCCAAGAGGAGAAAACACTCATGACTGCGTGGAGTGGAGATGCAACCAACTAACTTTAAAATGTACAAGAAGCACATCAGGACTCTGTGATAACTTTCATATCAACAGCTCAACCGATCTAAAGGAAAATGTAGAAAATTCTAGAGGGAAGTTCCGCCAATCCACCTCCATGACAAGGGCCCCACCTATCTAGTGTGGATTGGCCTGCAGTGATAATTTCCATCATCTGTGTTTCCCAGAGGCCCTAAACAATTCCCCTCACCCATTGCTAGGCCACAGAATATAAGCATCTGCCTAAAGTAAATACGCTTGAATGTTCTCAAGGACTCGGAAAAGGAAAAATTGCCACTTCGCCTCTGGGTGAACACATACCGCACACCTACACATGTGTGCAGACATATCGCCCCTGAACTGCATTCACTTAACCCCAGCTCTAAGATAGTTAAATTTCAGAAGATGTTCCCAAGGCTTTCTACCAAAAGAAAACAAAAACAAACAAAAAACTAAAACTACGTGCATGCTAGTGAGAAAGAATGAAAGAAATTATTTCCAAATATATGGAAGCAGTTTTTCCCAAGTAAATACTGTTTGCAAAGGTATGGTAACAGAAGTATGAAATTAAAAAGTGGTAACATCTCAGTAAAAGGAGAACCATCTGAACCTAATAAAGTATGTAAAATTCTGAAAAGAGTTGAAAATGCTTTTTTTTTTGGTGACTGAAAATGCTTCTTAACTGTCTTGGTGAGTTTCTGTAATGAGTTCTGAAGGTTACCACATATTTTAGAATTCTCTGTGTTTGAGAATGAACCCAGATGTTTTTAGATTTAAGTTACTCGAAAGTCAGAACTAGTAAGTTGCAAAGTTCTTACTTTGGAATTTTGAGCGCTTGTGTCCAAATACAGGTAAATTTCAAACCTGACTAGGCTAGATGTATGGGTAGCCAAACATTTGGGCAATGTCACAGCTAAACTTTTATTCATTTCCATTCTTTTATGCATTTCCATTCTTTCTTAAAAAAAAAAAAAAATCATCCCATGATCACAGCAGAATGGATTCAAAGGACAGATCATAAAATCCGATATATGAATTTTACCATCCCAGAGTCCTGTCAGTTCTGACATCCAACTGGGTAGCCTCAATTTCAGAAGGGCTCTCAGAAGGTACTGTCCCTCAAATGTGGCCTTTATAAGCCTAATAAAAGATGAGAGAGAGAAAAGCATTTGGTGGTAAAAGGAATTTACCACCAAAAGGGAAATGTATTTGATGTTAGTTTAGACACAGGAATAATAAAATACTGCCCCAGATTCTCTCCTTCATATCCAGCTAATGACATGTTTCCTGAGTTGGGACTCAAGGAAAAGAATTCCTCTTGACTATTTTTTCAGATTCTTCCCAGGCTTATGACATTCAATAAATCCTATAAGGAAATGTTCCTATACAAGCAAAGGGTGGTATAAAAGTCAGTGTTGTTTCAAACTCCTGGGCACATTTTATAATGTTTCCCCCACATCAGACACTGAACCTTTCAGCTTATCAATATGCATAGGTGAGGCAAAGAGAAAGATGTACATACTAGGTAAGCCTACCTAAATACCTGGAATCAAGTCAGTCCATTAGTACCTTCACTTGATAGAAAATCATGTCTCATCTATTATGCACACAATAGCTGATATTTGCAATATTGTGCAAACAATGCCGGGTATTCACTCCATGACAGGTTTTATCTAATCAAGTGAAAAGGAACAATTAAATAAGATATCCTAGCTTTCAAAAGGCTGAATCATCTCATATCTACTATAACTTCAAAATGGAAAAATAATGTGATACCTGTCAGATGATCTCCCGTGTTTTGAAAAGGTTAAGGAGAGGCTGTCATGAGCACAAGTTCAGCTGGCATATCACAGAGAATGGTAGCTGTCTGGTAACACCAAGCCATTATTTCAAAATGGTTGTTCATTCCTTTATCTGAATGTACTGTGGTTTTTGTTAGAGAGCTAACATGTATAATGTGATGTTTTCCTGGGGTGAGTAAATTTTCTTTTCTTCTCCTTGACCTAATCTCAACTATAGAATAATTTTCTAGGGAGCTCAACTCTATGATATCCTCCTGAATCCAGACAGCAAGGACATGACCCCACTGGGGAAGCAAAGAGAACTCAAAGAGTGCACCCAGGTTGAAAGGGACCTCGCCTGGAGGGGTAGCGTGCTATAGGGATGGAGTATGGCCTCACCTAGGTTCTGAGCCTTGACCCTGCCGAGTTTTTGCCAAGAACAAGTCCCTTAAACACTTCGAATTTATCTTTTAAATCTTAAAAATAAGAGTTTAAGTTGATCTTTAAAATACTTCCTGCTCTGATTCTACAGTTGATAAAATTTTACAGTGATTGCATGTGGAAGCATTTTGTAAACTTTGAGATTATGCATTTTTTTTTTTTAATTTAACACTTTTTAAGTGTTATATTTTCAGGTCAAAAGATTTGACAAGTGAAGGCATGTCGAGCAACAAACCTAAACCCTTCATTTTACAGATGAGGAAGCAGAGGCATATTCTTTTGAATCTTTGTGCCCTTCCACTCTGCCTCTTATTTTAAATCCAGTGGCTTTTATAAGTCATCCGAAGTTGTCTTATGTCATTTTATTAGATTAACATTTGGCTATCATCGGATCCAGTGTTTTCCAATTAGTCTTCAGTCAGGACTGTCTGAGGGTGCACATATCTTGAAATCATCTTAATTCTGTCCATCCTGGAATGTTCCCTCAATCATTTGCCTTGTGTATGACTCCTTTGTGTTACCAGGATTGAGGAATTTCTATTCTCTTTCCCTCAAATGCCTGTTACAATTACAGTGATCCTTTTCACATTGCCCGTATTTTAACACAAAATCAAACAACATGAGAAATCTGAAGCACATTGTGATAAAGGTTTCCAATGTAGTTGTTTATTATCTAAAAGCTAGTTTAAGATACTGTAAGAAGTGAAGCCAAATGTTCTGATATGGAGAATATCAACATTCTATTTGAAATTACAAATTAAAAATGTTTCTCTAAAAATATTTAAGGGATCTACCATGAAACTGATTTGTTCAAGCGAACAGATATTATGAGGGTATCTTCCAGTTTTGCTAGATTTGATTACGTTGCATTCTTAACATGCTTTACCTTTGAATTTTACTTTGTGTACTGTGTTCAACACTCACAGATTTTTTACTCTGGTTAGTTTTATTTGCTTTCATTTTATTTTCTTTATAACCTGTTTTTCCTTTTCTGTCCATCTGATGATTTTTGAATTGTTTGTCTGTATATAGCTATAGACATAGATGCTACTGGCTTAGATGCAGAAGAAAATGATATTCCAGCAAACCACCGCTCCCCTAAACCCAGTGCAAACAGTGTAACGTCACCCCACTCCAAAGAGAAAAGAATGCCCTTCTTTAAGAAGGTAACATTAACTTCCAAGCTCCCATTGTCCACCTGCTCGACTGCACTGCGTCACATTTCTAGTCCTGTTGACTGTCTGCGTCCTTTGACAAGCCAATAACATGCATGCTCTGTTATTCTTTGTTTCTCTTCCATGCTGCTGTAGCTAAGCAGAAGCAGAAATCGGTAAGTTTACATTGACATAAGCTGTGTTTATCCTGCCACTGGCATCATTAGCATTAATTCCCACAGTTTTATGAAATACAATCGTTTCTGTCCTAAGGAAAAAAAACCTATCAACAGCTAACTGAGTCCATGCCTTTAAAACCAACTAAATTCAGTGAGTGACCTGGTAAAACATTACAGTACTTATCCTTTTTGATGGAATAATATCTACCACCAAGGGAATTTGTTTAAACATTCAAGGATGTCAGATACTGACAGTTCCATATAATGCACCTCTATTGTGCATGCTTATTCTGTCTGTCTTTTGTCTCTTTCTTTTTTCCAGAAATTTAACTTATAATCAAGCATATTAAAGCAGTTATTAGATCTGATTTATGATATCCAGATACATAGCTTGTACTAAAGAAAAAAAAGTATTCAATTTTTAATTTAGTCAGTATTTAAACTTCTAATCCACTAGGTGCAAAATCTGCAGATGAACAAGACCAGTGGAAAACTGCAGGCTTGTTTTGGCGGTTTACTGTGAGTTTTTCCTATTGTCATATATAAATACTCTCCCAATGTTCTTGCCTTCTCCATCAGTCAGATTTCAGCATCTCACCTGTTGGACAATGGGGCTGGTGGCCATACGTAGAGCCTTTGCCATTGGCCAACCAAGGTGCTACACAATGATGCTACTTGTCCCCTGACTGGAAACTATAGTGTATTCCTGAGTTCTCTTTACTCCAGACAAAGTCTGTTTCCTCTCAGCACATTTTATAGCTCCAAAGCATTATTTTTGAAGGACCACTCCCCACCCCACCCCCAAGTTTCCATTTTTTCTCTTCTTTTACACACCACTTTCCACAGCTACTATGCTGTCTTTTGGAGTTATACTCCTTAATGTCACCAAGTCTGGCACAACTGTGAGTATATTCTGACATATAAATATGAAGTAAAGACTACTCTCTACCCCAGACTCTCCACGTAACTGAACTCTTTTCCTCTGCAAACACGTATTTTGCTCTGTGGAGTAACTCTAAAGTGATTGATGAAGAGTCAGATACTGAACTGTAAAGTTGTTTTGTTTTTTAAATAAATTATGGTTACTTTAATGAGGGAGGACCTCAGCACTCCAGGCAAAAATTAAAACACCTGGATTTTTGTGTTAACAGTGATAGTCCCAGCTTGATATCCACGCACAACAGTGTGCCCTTCTCTTGGGTCTTGTGTTCTCATCACAGCTAAAACTTGCAGCCAAGTGACTGTGGCCATAGTTCAGAAACATAGAAAATTAGCATTGCTGAGCTACTCTGGACTTTGCAAAATAGAAACATGAACTAAAACCATGTCAGTCAAGATAGTTTTTTGAAGTTTGCTTACCTATAAATTCTAAAACATTACAAAAGTTTATCACAATTTTTTCACTAAATAATTCAAGCAAAATAGGGTTAGCAGTAAAAAGTAATAAAAACGATGATGTCATTATCAATAGGGCACAAAGTATCAATATTCCATCAAATAAGGTAATTTCTGTAGCTACCCTATTGATTAAGAAGCTGATTGATTACTAGCATGGGTAACCCTTTGCTAGTTGGCAGTCACAGACGGAAGTAACCAAAAACTTATCAAATACTGGGCCACTTAAGACTTAAAGACTGGAAATAATATTTCTATGTAGCTGTTACTAAAATGCATGCAATTTATATTCCTAATTATAATGGTGGACAAGGTGTTCTTACACTGCATAGTTGCAAGGACTTGGCTTCTAAACTTTTTCAGTATCCCAGGTGGTATAAATGTAATAATTTAATAAATATGCTTATGATGCCTTCGGCACTGGTATTCATTCTTCTTATGTTATCAATTACGTGGTAAACTTCAATGTGGAGTTCAAAAACAAACAAACAAAAAAACCTGAGATTCAATGATAAGATTGTTTTCCATGTTTTAGGTTGCTTTTAGAGTGGTGCTTGTGTGGCATTTGTGCTGTCACTGTATTATGTTTGTCTTTTTTTTTTTTTTTTCTGTACAAAATATATTCTACCTTTATTATGTCTATAAAAATTAGTTTTGAATGCCAAGTAAAATTGTACGCAGTAAAACTTGACAGCACAGTCACTGTAATATTTTTCTCCCCTATGATTTTATTGTCTATGACTACCAGAGAAATCTCAGAAGGAAGGTTTTAAATTTGAAATGCTTTTTAATTTCTCATTTAAGCAACTTAAATTCAAACAGAGCCAGAAAGACTGTAATGGGCAATTTTAAGCAACAATAAAATGTTCTTGAGTGATAGGCTGATGCAAAAATTACATTTACATTTATACATCAGTTTAATCCTTAAGTTTAAAGGATATTTTTCTTTTGGTGCATGTGATTCTTAAAATACATTTTTCAGACACTCCTTAATGCAGAAAGATTCATGTAACAATGATTTACTTATTCCAGTAAGTACATATCTGTCTCTCTTCTGCATTAAAAAGAAGTCATTTCTGGTCAATTTAATATTTTTTGTTGTCAAAAGAGCCAGTTTTAATGTAATTAAACAAATTAGTTATCTATTTTTTAAATTTATTTTAATCGTTTTATTTGAAGCAATTAAGCTGAAAAACATTGATAGTTTTAGAAATTGCTACAAAATTTAGCTCCTCCCCCTGTTTTTCCAAAAAAGAAATAAATTATTGCAGAAAGACACAAATTAGTTATATAGCAGAAACACTACCTAAACTACTTGGAGAAGCATGTTAAATATGCAAGTTGATAATGAACTTTTTGAGGTCACTGAAGCATGGTTGAATATATTATTACACATTAACCACCTTCCCTTCAAGGCACATAAATCTGACAATTTATGTTTGTTTTTAAGCACCAAGGAATAGACACCAAAAATCCCAAAACATTAATCACAAAGCTGTGAACAGTGATCATGATTACTGTTTACTGGAACAAGCATGCATATTAATTTAAACTCTCACAATATAACAGAATTTTTCAAGTATGTGGTAGTGAGAGTTGCAAGTTTTAAAATTAGGTTTTATGCAGGTAAGAAAAGCAAAACACTTAAGATGCAAAGGTAATGAAATCTTTCTTTCCTCCGTAATTAACCATGTTAGATCTGATCATTTCAACTGTTTGGAAAACGCACATGCATTGAAAAGCAGTATTAACTCCCAGTCAAGCCTAAATCACTTATTCTGCATGAGGCATGTTTCTGTTTGTTCAAAAGCAGCACCTCCTGCTTTAAGAACTAATCTGCCAGCAGCATTTCTTGAGAAAAGGAAGAAAACTAGAAAATCCCGTAACTTGAAAACTATAGGAAAATAAACCCAACAATCTTTGATTGGGTTTATTTAGAAAAGGGGCAAGTAAAAATACAAAAAAAAATGTCTGGAAAGCCAGTGCCTCATATTACTATATAACTATACAGAGTTCAGAAAAAGAACCTTGTACGTAAAATATTTAAGTCCCCCCCGCGTATGAAACATCTGAGAGTCTCTCCTCTCTCTGCAGACAGAGCACACTTCTCCTTATGATGTGGTACCTTCCATGCGACCAGTGGTCCTGGTGGGCCCTTCTCTGAAGGGGTACGAGGTGAGTATACCCTCTGCAGCACACCTGACCTTCACAAGCTGGACTGCTTTGAGACTCCGCCTCCCACTCCTGACTCTCCAGTTTATAACTTTAAGAGCTTGTAGCCCAAAGCATGTTGTTTTTCAAGCTGTGGTATACATTGCTTAGAGTTCTGTTCTGTTTTGTTTTCCTGGCTGTTACTTTGGAGATTTCTGCTAGCTTCAATTTACTCAGTCCAGGACATAGTATCAAATGGAGAGTGACTGAAACCACTTGCCATGTAATTTATTGTCACTAAAACATCATGATAAATTCAGGGAATGTTGTCTTTTTAATTGTCACTGTATCAGAACTCAGAAAAATGTGGCAAACTCACATCCTACTTTTTTCAAATCCCAAGCTAAGGTTTTCAATCTCTCCTAAGAGAAGGAAATTTGTTTTATCATAATTAGTCATATTTTTATAGTATCTTAATTTATTGCTTGCTCAATTGCAGGTCACAGATATGATGCAAAAAGCGTTGTTTGATTTTTTAAAACACAGATTTGAAGGGCGGTGAGTATTACAGAATACTGGGTTTTGTGGATTTTGTCTTGAAGATGACAAAACCCTGGTGGGACAGGCATGTGATCCCAAGAGAAAGTGACCCTCTGATGTCTAAATGATGACAGTGAAAAAGTTTCATTCTGTTCAATTCAAGTCAGTAAATATTTGTTATATTTGCTTTGCACAACCTCAATCCTGGATAATCCAGTTCCTGCACCTGCATCCATAAGCTAAACTTGGCCATAGCCCTGCTGACTGCTCCCACCCTTAATTTGTGATCAGCTGGCCCCATATTGCCACCCAGACCTCCTACTAAATATCCCTTTTCCTTTTACTTTTCCATTTGTCTAAAAGACTTTCATACCACCTCCCCTCTCATCTCTCTCCCCCAGTGAACTTGCTTTCTTGTTTCATTGAGAAAATAGAGACCAAAAGAGGAGTGTCCAAGAGTTCCCACCTGCACACCTATCCCCATTTGCATGTTTGCCTGAATGTTCTGCTTTTTCTACTAATAGTATGTTCCTAGCTATGACCAAGCCACCCACTTGGGCACTAGGTCCTATTCCCCATCCCCTCCCCACTCAAACTACCCAGACATGGCTATAACTGTCCTTGCTTCCCTCCTCATCAGTATTTCCTGTTGTCATGGAAACTCCATCAGCATGTAAAAACACAGTTATTTCTCCTCACATCTGACCTCACATTCCCCTCTAGCAGTCTCATTTTTCTGCTTTTCTTTACAGCAAAACTCCTTGAAAGAGTTGTGTACACTTATGCTCCTCCCACTCTTTTGAGCCTACTCTAGTTATGCTTTCACCCACACCACTCAACCAAAACTAGTCATGTCCAGATCACCAGGGACTTTCATGTTGCTAAATCCAGAGGTGAATTCTCAGTCCTAATCTTACTTGACCATGAGTAATAGCTTCTTCATCTTTTGGTCCCAAGACCCTTTATCCCCAGGTCAATGAATAACCTTGACTGTTATCCGCAGATCAATGAGTAACCTTGACTGTTATTTCTCTCTTACATCCCACATCTAAATGCTGTTGTCTACACTGTCAAAATATATCCAGAACCTAATTACTTCTCACACATCCTCTGCTATCCTTTTGGTCTGAGACACCATCATCTCTTCCCTGGATTATTGCAATAGCCTCCTGACTGGTCTCCTGGCTTTTTTCATTGCTCCCTTAAAGTCTGTTCTCAAGTCAGCAGAATGACCCTGTGAAACTGTGAGCTGAAGCTTGTCATCCCTTTGTTCAGAACCATCCAATGACTTCTCTCTTCACTCAGAGTAAAAACAAAAGTCCTTATAGTGGCCTGTATGACCCTCTATGATCTGACTTTCCACCCCCCCCCTTACCTTTATCTCTCACTGCTCTCCCCTTGCTCATTCTGCTCCTGCTACATTTCCTCGTTGTTCCATGAGTGTTCCAGACAGCCAGATACATACCCACCTCAGGGCCTTTGCACTTTGCAGTTCCCTCTGCTGGGAAGACTTTTCCCTCAGATGGCTCCTCAGTATGTGTGTACATGTGCTCACATGCTCATTCTCTCTCTCTCCCTTCATCTTTTTTCCCAGTGCTCTTTTATGTATTTTACTCATTAGTTTTTTTTTTTTGTTATCCTTCTTCTAAAATTAGAATATAAACTCCATGAGGGCATGGGTTTTTAATCTGTTTTGTAAACTGTTTTATTCTCAGTGTCTGGCAGTACTCAATAAGAATTGAGTACTCAGTAAGAAGGTGAATGTTGAATCAGTGTCTGCTCTGTCCTCTCTGCTAGTGAAATACAGAGATATTGAAGCCATGGTTTCTACCTTTGAAGAGCTCATATATAAACCATTAATTGAAACCTCTAGCAGTGATTTAGAATATAAATGAAAGGGAAACTTGACACATGTATGTACAAGGTACAGATAGTATAAAGGGAGGAGTGATTAGCACTGATTTAGGGATGTCCATATCCAGGAAGGGTTTTAAAATGGTATCTAAGATTTCACCAAGTGAATTAGGAGGAGAAGGGCATGTCCAGCAGAGAATGTGAAGTGTGTGAAGGCATCAAGGTATGACACGGCATTATGTGTAAGGCAGGCCACACAGAGGTCTTTAAGGACCTAGGCAGAAGAGTGACTGGTAACAAAGCCAGGGCCGTTTATCTAGTATGTCATGCCAATGAGCTTGGACTTAATCCTTTCCTTTTCCTTCTCTCACCCCCTCCACATCAACTTGCCTCAGCATGTATTTGTTGAGTATATTTTATGCACCAGGCATTGTGAGGAGCAAAAACAGACAAGAGCCTTGGCTCCATGGAGCTTACCGATAATCTACTGAAGCAGCAAAGACATGATAAGAGACCAAAGTAAAACTTCAGGATTTAAACTGAGTGGTTTATTTCTCCTCCCGCCCGCCCTCCATTCATGAAGGATCTGCCCCCATGACTCAACCAGTTTCCAACACTGCCACTTGGAGATCAGATTTCCACATGCGTTCTCCATCACAGGGCCAGCGTGTATTTCTGTATTTTTAGTACAGATAAATTTGGTGCCTTCTCCATATTCCTTCTCCCATTCTAACAATCCAAGCACAATAGATAGTATCCTTGGGTTTTATGTCCTTTTAGACTTCTTAATATAGTATTTCCTTTCTAGATCACACCTACTCCTAATATCATTTCTAATTTATATTGATTTTTGGCAGGGAGACAAGGCTAAAGAAGGAAACTTAACAGCAGTACAAATATTGTTAGTAAGTGATCAAACAAAGGACTGAAAGCAACAAAAAGAAAGACAGAAACTATGTTTCAAAGTACAAAAACATTTATAATCAAGGTCTACCTAACCAAATACTCCTAATTAGATTTTTTTTTTTATCCCATAACTTTCTGAAATATTTTTTAGTTTGTGTCAGGAAATAAGGCCTTTGGCTTGGTTCATGGCTATCATACACTGGCCAAGTATAAAAGGCATGCCTCTAATCTGCCCCATTTAGCATTCATTTCTTTATTCTTGGCTCTGTCATCACAATTTGGAATTGCCTACATGAGCAGGCACACCCCCAAAAATTCTGCTGAAATAGGCACTATTCTTTTTCTGAGTTTCAGTGAGTTAACTCACTGACCTTTCTAAAATGCCAGAGATGGGGAAATGGGATGGAATTTCCTGACTTACCACTTCTATTTAAACCTGAGTAAGTTTTGAATTTGGAAGATAGATTCCAGCCAGAGGGTGTATCTTGGACCTGTGTTCTAAAGTATCAGCCATCTAGATTGATTTCATTTAAGAAACAAACAAAATATCTATGCGCTGTATCAATCTATTGTTTCTAGCCAGAAGTACTTTCCATATGGCTTTATTGTTGGACCTGCCTTGGCTCATCTTGACTCAAAGAACTGGAGTTCAACTTTCTAGGCCATGATCACCAATTAAAGGTCTTTAAAGGAAGTAATAGTGTCCATAAGGTAGAATTTCAAAAGCCATGTAAAAATTTAACTTTTACAGAGTAACTTTCAGAGTAAATGTTTTTGCTTTTGGAAAGGCAAAATGGCAATAGAGGGTAGAAACTCATCAAAAGCATCAGGTATGTGTGTATACATAACATTCTAAAAGGGAAAAATGAATTATTCTTTAATCTGTTAAGTAAACTAAATTTCTTTTAAGATATTCTTCCAAAATATGAAAAGAAATGTTAGTGATGAAAAAATTCTAGGTAGTCAGGAAATCCTTTTCTGAAACCCAGTTAAGTTCATTTGTGGAAGCCCTGGAGAGTTGTCAGAGTCACGATTCTGGTTGTTAAACAGTGTGTGTTTAACAGTGTGTTCTCTTTCTGTTGCGTGCAATGGAGTAGCCCAACACCCCAACCGTATCATGTAAACAAAGCAATCTTCACATTCACCTTGTAGGACAACGACAGGTAAAGTAACCAGGAAATCAGGGACAAGTAGGAAAGCTACCATAGGGGATAAATTCAGTTTTCTTCCCCAGTGACTTTGAAAATGTCAGCTATCAGCACTGAATTGTTTGGAATGTGTACTGAATTGCTGTAGGAATATGTACAGTGTTGCCAGAATCCTCTGCAAGGGAATCTTATTGGAAATCAATAATCCTGGGAAACATTACATCACTTTTACTTAGATGTGAGGCAGTTACTGAGATGTGAGACAACTTCTTCTAAACTGGTGGTTTTCAACCCTGGCTGCATATCAGAATCAGCTGCAGTGCTTAAAAAAAAATATCCAAAGGCCTATCTTCTACCCTTGACTAATTGAAACAAAATCTCTAGGGTGGGACCTCAGCATCTGTAAATTTCAAAGCTTATAAAGTGATTCTGATATACTGCAGGGGTTGAGAACTACTACTCTAATCTTAATTGACCCCTAGAATTTTGCCTTTAGAATTTAAGATCTGCTTCTCGGTGAAACCCCAAGTAATGATGATTCCCAAACGTAAGCAGGTCAGTGGAAGCCTGGCTTAGCAATGCCATGTGCATAAAGAAAAGACCAAGCATGTGGGACAAGGAGAAAGATGAATCATTACAAAAAATCCTGTTTTCCTGTTAAATTAGTTCCCCATAGGCTACACTGTGAAATGCTTCTGAGCAGGTCTAGACTGCCTTGTCACCATTCTATCCCTAGGATGGTGCTCATTACAGAGCAGCTGCCTCCCAGTGAGTACCCAGGGCTCTTGATAGGCACAGACCCAGATCTCTGGTCATCAGCAGTGCTCGGGTCCCACTTAGCTGTAATAATATAATGCCCAGCACTTGAGGTACTCGCTCTTCCAACATTTTTTCCGCAATATCTGTATGGCTCATTCCCTCCTTTAAGATCTGACCAAATGTCATCTTGCCTGAAAGGCCGCCTCTGCACACCAAGAATATGCCCTCCACAGCACTTGATCTCCATCCTTGTTATCCTGCACTGTTTTTTAAATGGCACTTAGCGCCACCTGACATCAGATATCTGTTTGTCTGTTGCCCTCTACCCACTCCCCCCAAGAATTTAAGTTCCATAACAGCATCCAGAACAATGATTGGCATGTAGCAGGTGCTCAATAAATGTGTTGAGCAAAGGACGCCCTCTGTGGCCACGCAGGTGCTCAGCATAAAGGGAATCCTATTGCATACATTTCAGCTGGAGCTTCCCAGATGGCCTCACCCTCCCCTGCTACACCCACTTCCGAATAAATAAAAGCATTTTAAAAAATCACTGAGCACTGGATGCACCTAT
This sequence comes from Cynocephalus volans, assembly GCF_027409185.1. NCBI lineage: Eukaryota > Metazoa > Chordata > Mammalia > Dermoptera > Cynocephalidae > Cynocephalus > Cynocephalus volans. Next base: position 137,966,378 of record NC_084465.1, read on the forward strand.
AGCCGATTTCACTTGTGAATGCATTGTGAAGTAACAAAATGGTTTTTTAAATAGGTGGGTTTGGTCTTTCTTTTCTCATTTTTTAAATGCTTAATAAGATTTTCATCAAAGTACAAAAAGCTTAAAAATCAAATGGACTTACTTTGTTAGAACAGCAGTCCCACTCAGCAATGAGAAGGAATGAACTATTGGTACACACAACAAGGTGGGTGAATCTCAAATCCATTCTGCAAAGTGAAAGAAGCTGGACTCAAAGGCTACATGTGGGCCGAGCCCGTGGCGCACTCGGGAGAGTGCGGTGCTGGGAGCGCGGCGACGCTCCCGCTGTGGGTTCTGATCCTATATAGGAATGGCCAGTGCACTCACTGGCTGAGTACCAGTCACAAAAAAGACAAAAAAAAAAAAAAAAAAAAGGCTACATGCATATGACTATGTTTATATAATAGTCTGGAAAAGGCAAAACCATATAGAGATGGGAAACAGCTCTGTGGTTGCCAGGGGTGTGTAGCAGAGAGAATTGTCCACAAAGGGAATTGCAAGGGGGTCATGGAACGATTCTCTATCACAAATGCAATGGTGGATAGAGAACTCTATGAATTGTTCCAAACTCATGGAACGGTACACCAAAAGGAATGAATCGTATGGTATATAGATAAAAAAATACATAAATATTTTTGCAAAAGCCAGTAGTCCCTTTCCAAGCTTTATCAAATGCCCCACTCTCCACCACTTTTAACTGTTTCAGCTATATCTTGTATTCCTTGCCTCTAAATAAAGTGCTTAATTGCTCCTTTTCAGCAGTGGGCATTTTCTGTCGACTTCCTACCGTGAAGAATATTGAGCTCTCATGCACATTCCTCCTCTCTCTCCCATACACATACCTGTGTATGTCTCATCCTCCAATCTCCTAGCAATTAAATTTGAGACTACTGAATACATTTGAACAGACTATGAAGTTATTTAGACAGCGGGGTGAGAACTTGGGGCTGAATGTGTGGCAAAGAGATGAAAAACTAAGCAAATATAAAATAAAAATTTTTTTTTTTTTTTTCGTGACTGGCACTCAGCCAGTGAGTGCACCGGCCAGTCCTATATGGGATCCGAACCCGCGGCGGGAGCGTCGCCGCGCTCCCAGCGCAGCACTCTACCAAGTGCGCCACGGGCTCGGCCCTAAAATAAAATTATTTATCTCATGGAAACTACTAAGAAAACACATAAGAAAAAGTAATTATAGTATATGATACAGCACATTTGAATATTATTTACATGGTTATAATAATAAATATGGAGCCAGCCAAAATTATGATTTATCTTCTTTCACTTCTCCCCGGGACCATTCTAGTCTGTTCCAGTCTGGACCATTTCTGTGTGGGATGTTTCTGGGGCATCCTTCATCATTATCCCTGGAATTCCGTTCATCTTTCTTTAGGGCTAGGGCTTCTCTTTCCTAGATCCCTTGATCTCTTACAGAGTTTACCCTGTCATTTAAGTCAAAAACATCCTCCAATAGTTTCCCTAGAAAAAGTACATAAACATTTTTTGAGACCCTGAATGTCTAAAAATGTTTTTAATCAACCTTTGTATTTAATTGATAGTTTAAATGGTTAGGGAGTTCTGACTGGAATTTTTAATATTTTTTGCTGCATTGTCTGGCTTCCCTTGTTGCTGTTAAGAAGTACAAAGAATTCCAATTCCTGACCCTTTGTATGGGACTGGAAGCTTGTTATGTTTCTCTGTTTCCAAAGTTAGGGAATTTGTAAATACATACCTTGGTGGGGATCTTTCAACCTCTGTGCTAGACCCTTTCAAGTTGGAAAATAAGACCCTTAATTCTGAAATTATTTCTTTAGTTTACTCTATTCTGTTTTCTTTATTCTTTTTCTGAACGCCTGTTACTTGGAATTTGATCCTCCTGGGTAATTCTGTAATTTTCTTACCTTTCTTTTCCTATTTTATCTTCGTCTTTTTTCGTTTTACTCTTTTGGGAATGTCCTTGACTTTATCTTCTAACCCTTTTGAATTTTCATTTCTACTATCATTTTCCCCCCATATTTTTAATTTCTAAAAGTTCTTCCTTATTCTGAGTTTTTAAATAGAAATTTGTTCTAGTTTCATAGATATAATCATCTCTTAGCTTTCATAGTTGATTTTTCCTGTTTGTTTTAGTCTCATGTTAGAGGTTTTCTAAGATGCCTGGTGAACACTGACTGCCATGCTCAAATTTAACAATGGAGCATCAAATAATTAATTGGAAGTTCTGTGCTTATAGGTGGAGCTGGTTGACTTTATGCTTCCTTTTAGGACAATCTTGTTGGACAATTTACGTAGAAAACCTCCACTATCATTATCTTTGAGTCTTTATTCTTTAGCAGTCAGATTCCCCAGAGAAGAATCTTTCATTGTGACACCGGGAGGATATAAATAAGTCTGGCTACCAAAATTCTAAGATGGGGAAGAAGGCTGGGGGCTCAACATTCAGAATCCTGTCTTTTCCATCTACTTTTCCCTGCCCCTGCTCTGCCTAGGGTCCCTTGGTCAGAAATCCCGTTTACTGTTTGCAGATAATAGATCTATGTTCTGGTATCAGATAGGAAAAGGATTATCAACAGGCAGCTTGATGTTGTGGAGGAGAGTTGGAGGTCTCTAACTCTGAAACAGACTTTTTTAACTAGATCACCTATTTTTAGTCCTACCTTCACCACTTTCTTCAGAGATATTGCGAGCCTTCAATTTTGCTTCTCAGCTTTTCTTACTGCTGACATGAATACTCAGCTTTCTCCAATCTAACCATTTACTATCTCTAGCTTCCAAATTGTTTCTCTCATTTCTACCCCATCTAAAATGATCCCTCCACTTCATTATTGTCTAATACCCTATGCATTCTCTTCACAAAAGCTATCATAATCTTTAAGTATTTATTTATTATTCATCTCTGCCACTAGACTCTCAGCTCTCTGAAGGAAGACCATATTTGTCTTGTTCTTACTGATTCTTCATGCCTATCACAGCATCAAACTATGGCACAGGGGCTAAGAATATAGGCTTGGGAATCTGGGTTCAAATCCCAGCTCCACCATTACTAAATACATAGCCTTGGGTAAATAATCTACCTGTGACTCATTTTCTTCATCAGCAAAAGTGGGATAATAAGAAACCTCTATCCTAGAGTTTCTGGGATGATTTAAAGTGCTTGGTACATACTTGGCACTTGGTAAGCAACCAATAAATGCTGAGTCAGGCAGGTACAGGATAAACAAAAATGAACGATTAAGTGTTCTAACAGATATGGTTTGAAAATATGGTCCTTATTTATATTTCCTACTTAGATTAATTTGGGGCATGTGCTTCTATTCCCTTGTATTAGATTAATAACCTTAGGGTCTTCTGTTACTTTTTTCCCCAATAGGATATCCATCACAAGGGTCACTGCTGACATCTCGCTTGCCAAACGCTCAGTGTTAAACAATCCTAGTAAGCATGCAATAATAGAAAGATCCAACACAAGGTCAAGCTTAGGTAAGTCTGTGTAATACTGATGAGCTTAAGCTATTTAAACACTCCCTTCTTGAGGATGACGATGAGAAGATCTATGATAATTCCATGTGTCAGAGAGCATAGAAAGAACAGACACGTGTAGACAATAGCTAGTGCTACAGTCTTAATGATTTCGTAGTTTGGAAAGATTTGTCATGATAGTTTCAAGTTAAAAATTCCATATTCTGTCAGCATTAATGTTTTGGTTGTGGTTTGTTTTCACTACCGTATGCTTTGGTGTCTACAAACTAAAAATTCCTGGCTGTGCATCAGTGTTACCATGAGCAAGTTTATTAACCTATTTATTTATTTATTGATTGATTGATAGGTAGCTGGCCAGTAAGGGGATCTGAACCCTTGACTTTGGTGGTATAACACCACACTTTAACCAACTGAACCAGCCTGCCCATATTAACCTCTTAAATCCTCCATTACCTTATCTTAAAAAAAAAAAAAAGAAAAAAAAGATAACTACTTTGTAGAATTATTGTAAGGATTAAACATAGTATGTACCCCAGAAATGATGACTATTATTATCCTAGACATCCTTCAATACCTGAGTTATATCAATAATTAAATCATATTCAGGGTAATAATTTGTGTGTGTGTTGAGATTGATAAAGGGGGATGTCAATTCTTGGCTGTTTTCCTTTGACTGATATCAATATTATTGATTTATTTGTAAAAACCAGTGTAGGAATTTTAGTTACTGTGTTCATACAGTACTACTTATGAACGTGTACTAATTCGATCAAATTGAGACCCTTCAGCAGTTATTTCCTCTCTTCAGCATGTCCTGGAGTTTTAAGTTAATCATTGTTACACATGTTACTTACTGGATTGTTAGGTTTCTGTAAATTTTCCAAAATTGTGTGAAATCTTTTTGCTACTTATTTATTAAATATATAAATCCTTTGGGATGCTGGTTTTTATTTTTTTATTGAAGCATAATTGATTATACATATTTTTGGAGTACAGAGTTGACTATCAATGCTTGTGTACAGTATGTGAGGATCAAATCAGGATAATTAGCATATTCATCATTGTAAAATGTAATCATTCTTTGTGTCCATTAAGCAATTTCTTGATAACCTCCTCCCCCTTCCCACCTTTAGTTACCATAGTTTTGTTCTGGAAAACTGTTTTTTTTTGTTTTCATTTTTGTTTTTTTGACATGGGTGGCTGGTTTTCAACATAGAAGTTTTTAGTTTACTCTGAAGTATGGTTATACGAATAATAGAAAAACTATTAGAAATAATAAACTTTATCTGTTAGTAATAGGTATGATACTTCATAGAACTCAGTTTTGTTCCTCACCTAACAACTCCTGATTGATGAAACTTCAGTAACATAGGTTTAGAAATATATTAGAGGAAAAAATGTGATTATAAATTTTTTGCTTGTTTTTATGTCCTAATCATCTGTGACACTTAAAACTCTTTCCGTACATTATTTGGTGCTCACAGGAACTGTTATAATGTGTAGATTCAACTGATTTAACAAAGTCAAGTAATTTTAGAATCAGCAATTGAATCAATTACATGAGAGAGGTTTAGATTGCCAAGGCTTTTTGTAACTACTGACAATATGTTATTTTAAATGACTCTTCCACTCCATATATTTTATTTACTTATACTAGATACTAAATACCATGCTAAAGCCTGGGAATAAAAAGATAAATTCAGTGAAGCCCCTGACCCAGAGAGCTTGGTATAACAATAAGTGAAGAAGCCATTGAAATAGAGGGTGCTGAGCAAAGGGGTGCAGCATTGAACTGACTGCTGAAGAGCTAATGCTGCAGGAGGGTGTCGGCCATAGAGAAAGGCTTTTCCAAGGAGGTCGTCCTGAGCTAAAGTATGATAGCCAAGAAAAAAGGGAAGGGGGAGAGAAGGGGATGGTGACTTAAGAGAGTGGGAGCTACAAGAGGCTTCTGGAAAAACACGTGCTTCACTTTGGCTGAAATGCATGGTTTGAAAAAGAGGGAAGCGGGAGATGACATCAGAGAGAAGGAATTTGGAGCCTAGATTTAAGGCATTAGGGAAGGATGTACAGATTTTAGGCATTCATTCATTTACAAATGTTTGAAGACCAACCAGGTGCTAGGCATTATTCTAAATGCCGGGGACAGAGAAGTCAAGGACACAAAATCCTCTTCATAGTTTTTGTTCCACAGTGTATTAGTCCATTTCTGTTGCTTATAACAAAATATAAGGAACTGGATAATTTGTAAGAAAACAAAATTTATTGCTTACAGTTTCTGAGGCTGGGAAGTTCAAAGTACAAGAAATACAGCTGGTGATGTCCTAAGTGGTGGTGACAATGATGGCAGCGTATGTTGTTGCAGAAAACAGTGGAGCAGAGAGATAGCTCCTCATGTACTCTCCTTTTAAAGTACTCAGAACCATGCCCATGACCACCATTATTCATTCACTAGGGCATGGTCCTACAAGCTAATCACCTCTTCAAGGCCCCACCTTTCAATTACCATAATAGAACTTCCCAGCCTCAACAGTTAACAGTGGGGATTAAGCCTCAATGAGCTTGGGGGGTGGGAGGGCATCCAGTCTATAGCACATGGGGAAGACACGGACAGAAACGTATAGATGTAGATACGGATAACAGTTACAGATAATCAGTCAGTGACTGATGACTCCCGAGGAAAAAAGCAAGCCAAAGACTAAAGAATAAGCTGAGAGGGAGAGTATAATTTTATATAGGGAAGGCAGAGAAGGCCTCACTAAGGAAAGGATATTTTAGCAAAATAATTATGTGGTAATTTTTCAGCCTTACAGTTACCTGATAGGAGAGTATTCTGGGTAGAGGAAACTCTAAGTGCAAAGACCATGAGGCAGGAGCATGTCATGTTCAAGGGCTAGTAAGGAGGCCAGTGGGACTGGAGTAGAGGGAGATGAGGTCAGAGAGACTGTGGAGAGCCTGATCATGTAGGGCTTAGCAGGCCATGGAAAAACCTTGCCTATCATTGTGGATGTGATAGGAAGCTATAGGGTGGTAGAAGACTTCTCTGCATATATATGGATGGCTCCATATAGGCTCATAAAAGTCCTAACCTTTTTTCTCAGTTGTAATACTGGTCAAGGATAATTTAAAATATTTACATGAGCTATTATTTCTACTTTTCAAACTTGGAGAATGCAAATAAAAACATTATACTCTTAAAAATATTACTTGAATTTAAATTGTAGCATATGGTAGTACAGATACTTGCTAGTTCTAAATCCAAACTTTTCCAAATAATAAGTGTAGATAATTACATTACTGCTTTATAAAATAATTCACCTTAGAATTTCTTTAAACTGCCCAACTTTGTACTACCTTCATATTATGGTTTGGTTTTACCACAAGCACTTTCCAGGGACAAATCAATATAGGGAAATAAGGTATGTCTTTGCACACAAATATGTGAGTGTGATGCAAAATTGTACCATGTGATAGCAAAAACTGTGCACTGAAAGTGGGAAAATATCGAGTAAAGGAAGGGCAGCCAGATATTTAGCTGTGCACATGACAGCAACTGCAGCTGATAGCATGCCTGGAGTAATGGCGTTTAATGTTATGTATTACCATTTTTATAACTGCCTATGTTGCTATCAGCTTGGTAATATTTTAAACCCAATTGAGAAGCCAACTTAGACAATATATTAGGAGTTAGACAATCTTTATGGTGATGGAACTGTTCTGTATCTTGACTATGCTGGCGGATACATGAGCCTCCACACGGGATAAAATTGAAGAGCAAAATATGCACATGCACATACACAGACGAATACAAGTAAAACTGGAGAAATCTGTATTAATGTTAATATACAGGTTGTGATATCATACTGTTGTTTCACAAGATGTCCCAATTGGGGAAAACTGGTAAAGGTTACACAAGAGCTCTCTGTATTATTTTTTAGAACTGCACGTGACTCTACAATTCTTTGAGTTTCAGATAAAAAAAATCAATTGTTTAAAAAAAAAAGGTCAACCGCTTAGGCTGATAGCACCAAAGACTTTAGAAATGGATGACTAACGTGAGAGATCATCTAGTTCAGTGGTTCTCCAAGTGTGGCCTTAATTAGGAGTGAGAATTTTTATTCTACAAATTGCTGATTACCCAGCTATAGCAATATCTCCATCTCAAGGGAGTGTTTCACTTCAGTAGCAATTTTTGCCTAGTTATAAAAAAATCATCTCAGTGCCTTATTTAATTGACTAATTCTTTCAGTACATTTTTTGAGTGCCAACTGTGTACCAGGTACTGTGCTAAGGGAAAGAAGAGAAATAATTTCAGTTTCCAGTTTTCAGTCAATTCACCTTCTGTTGGAAAAGTTTTTAATCACATCACTGAAATAGAGTGAGATAAGTGTTAACTGAGGCAGGTACAGAGCCACACTTGACGTTTATTAAGTACTTACTAGGGGGTAGGCACCATAATAGAAGCTTTGTATATTGATTCATTTAGTCCTCACTTCCATTGTATAGAGAAGGTTATTTAGGCTCCATAAGGTTCAATGTGTTACCCAAGGATCAAACAGCTCTGTGAAGTGATGGTGCCTGGCTTCTGCCCCAGGCCACTTTGCTGCCTTGCAGTGGGAACTCAGTTAGAGCCTTTAGAGATTTTTATTTTTAAGACAAGGCACACACTAGTAAAAATTAAGGGTTCTTTGATTAATGATTACAAAAATGGCATTGGAATTACTGTTAAATAACTGACATGAGAGCTGCCTCAAAGTCTTATTAATTCCTAACTGATCACTCAGATGTCCCTCAACACTAGCCACTATAGAAGTAACCACCTCTTTTGTTTGTTTTTACAGTATTGTTCATTCTTCTAAACAAGTTAATGTCCCTTCTTTCTTATCAAGGAAAAAACATTATGATTGTTCCTGGGTATTGTTTTTAGATATCAGAGGTATAAAGGATAGGAAAAAATGTTATTCATTTTTCCAGTTCCTGTTTTAATTCAGTGGGTATAAGAAGCTGGGATGAGGGCAGGTGAATAAGATCTGTCCTGTTTTCAGGATGCTGAGCTGCATTCCTTTTCTAATTAGGACAATTATGAGGGACCAAATTGACTTTCAGTCCTCTTTTCAGTTTCAGAAATGAACATCAGAAAAGTCTTTAATATTTCTTTTTTGAAATAAATTCTGAGTATGATGTACTAGGAAAAATGAGTATGATAGAGTATGATGTACTCTGTCAAAGGAAAATTCCTGGTATGGATACATTTCTTTTTGAAGGCATTATTTTTACTCGGAAGTTAAAAGTATTTCCATCAGAACTTGACATCTCTTCTTGAGGTTGTATTTACTAATACTCTGAGATTATGAAAGGCCACTCTAAAATCTTTTAAAATACGTTTTCCCCTTAATTAAAAAAGTATAAAGTATTCATGTATGTAAGATGACTAGAAAAATATTTTTATGTACATATGTACATACTCATAATACCTAGTACCTATGTAGTAATATATTGACCTATATTAGAAATAATTTCTGGATATATAATAAGATAATAGGTTATTTTATGTTTATCTGTTATCCAGATTTTATAAAATGAACATAGATTTATAATTTTAAAAAATAGTGCTCAAACCTTTAAAAACAAGAAGATACATTTAAGGTGTGGGATTCTGTGACTGTGAATTGTTATTAACAGAGTACATAGATGAAAATCTTTGAGACCAAATTTATTAATGCTTATAATATTAATTTAGGTTGGAATTTGGTTGTTGGGGGTCAGTGGCCATATAAACACAGGGTACAAAGAAGCAGCAAGGTGATAATTGGAATAAAAATTTAAAGATAACATGAAGAAAGAGTAAATAATAGGATTGGTAATATTTTACAACACTATTATGGAAGGAATTATCAGAATACCATTCTTATCATTAAAACTATTATCAAAGAAAATTCAAATATATATGAAAGTAAAGAATATTATAAGGAACCTCAGGTACGCATCAGCCAGTTTCAACAATCATTCATTCAAGACCCATCTTGTTTTCTTTATAGCCCTCCCTCCCAAATACTCCTAGATTGTTTGAAAGCAAATCCTAGGCATCATATTTTATCAAGTTTATTTGCTTATGCATTACTAATGCATAAATTACTATTTGCTTAAATCAGGATCAAAATAAGGTCCATACACTGTGGCTCACAGGTTTCTTGTCTCAATCTATAGATTTTTTTCATATCTTTTTTTCCCCCCTGTAATTGTTTGCTTGAAGAAACTGGTTTTGCTAACTGTATTACACTGGTGTAGTTTGTGGTTCTCCATTCCCTTTGTTTCCTAAAAACTTGTAAATCCAGAAGCTTGATCAGATTTTTTTTTGTTGTTTGTTTGTTTTTTTTGGGGGGGGGGGGGTTGGCAAGACTGTATCACAGGTAGTTTGTGACTAAATGTTATTTTAAAGCTAGTAACTCATGTAGTTTGGGACCTGATTTCTTAAAGACATCTAGGTAAATAAAAAAAGACTAGTCATAAAATATTGTGAGGCAGACAATTAGTGACTTGCCTTTCTGGAATAATGTACTAGTTAAAATGATCTCCAGGAAACTTCTAGCATGAATCCAAATTCATAAAAGGAATTAAAAGGTATTCATAGGTCCAAGTTACTTGCCTAAAAGGAATTGACCCTCCACGACTGCAGTGTGAACTGCAAGCTACATATTATGCTTTATAGACCTGTGCTGCCTAGTATAGTAGCTTCTGGCTATTTAAATTGTTAAAATTAAATTTTAAAAACTCAGTTGTTCATTCACACTAGTTACATTTCAGGTGCTCAGTAAGCACATGTGGATAGCAGCTACCATCCTGGGTAGCATAGATCAGTAAGCACATGTGGATAGCACCTACCATCCTGGGTAGCATAGATAGAGAATACTTCCATCATCACAGAAAATTATCTTGGACAAACCAGTTTGACTCTTTGGAGAGAGATCATGGAGCCGTAGATGAACTGAATGTAGTTTTCTTGGAATTCAAGTCAACCTTTAGATGTTTGGTGATAAGTTTTATATAAATTTTATAGTTTATTTCTGTAGTGCTGCCTTTAATAGATAACTTCTCTTTAAAACATGAATGTTGCAGGGTCATTCTTTTGTTGGAGGAAAATATGAGAAGTATGTTTTGGACAAGTTTGGTAGAGGCACTCCTCTGTCTCTCCTGTTTTATATTGTATTTCAGCTAGCAAACAAACTCATCTAGATGGCATGCTAGTAGGTGACACACAAACATAGATAAGCCCATGCAGTGAAAGGCTGGCTGGCTATGGTTGCTAGGGTAAAGAGGTAAGAAGCAAACACATGAAAGGTATCTCATAAGTTTCTTATTTTTATTACATTTTTATGAAATGATTTCATAGAGTGAAAGTTTTATAGCACAAAAAATGGGTCAGCAGAAAGAGCAAAAAAATTTGACTCTCACAGACATAGAGTATTATATTAGAAGTTAATGCTGTGGAGAAATAGTCCTTTCCAAAATATACCTTTTAGCAATTCACTTGCCTGTAAACATTAACATAATGGCTGACCTACCTACCTTCCTATTGAAGAAACAGTGTACCATTTTATTTAGTCTAAAAATACTGTACTTTAAGTCATTTGAATTGAAGTCTTCTTAACCTTTTACAGCGGAAGTGCAGAGTGAAATTGAAAGAATTTTTGAACTTGCAAGAACACTGCAATTGGTAGTCCTTGATGCAGATACTATTAATCATCCAGCTCAACTCAGTAAAACCTCTTTGGCCCCTATTATAGTATATGTAAAGATTTCTTCTCCTAAGGTAAGTAGGGTTGCTATTGTTTGTTCTATAAGCAAACTTTACTAAAATGTGTTTTATATTCTTCTGTCCAATTATAAAAGGCTATATGCCCTTATGGATGTAGAGACACACTGTCAAGAATTTTTACAACTGATATAAGCAAAGCACGGTTAGTTTCATGACTTAGAATAGTGATTCTCAAAGTGTGGTCCGTGGATCCTTTTCGGGGTCTGACACTTTCAGAGGGTCCATGAAGTCAAAACAATTTCTATGATAATACAAAGACATTATTTGTCTTTTTCACTGTTTTGACATTTGCATGGATGGTGGGTAAAACTGTTGGGTCTAAGCATGAATCAAGACTACGGTACCAAGGAGCACTAGCAATTCACTTGTCAGTTTCAAAAAAAAAAAAAAAAAAGCCAATTTCACTTAAGAATGTCCTGACGAAGTAGTAAAATTTATTAATTTTATTGGATGTTGACTTTTTAGTCCAAGACTTTTTAATAATCTGTGTAATGAAATAGGAAGTACACATTAAAAGTTCTGCTATCGCACACCTAAGCAAGTTATTTCAAGGAAAAGCACTGGTGTGATTGAGTTGTGAACTAAATTAGCCACTTTTTATTGAACACCATTTTTATCACAAAGAATGACTAACAAACACACTATGCCTCTTTAGACGGGTATCTGGCAGATAATTTCTTGAACAAAGTGAGCCTTTCCCTTCAAGGAGAACTACTACTTTTCTGATAAGATCAGTGACAATGTTAACAAATGTGATGTTTTAATAGTATATAATGAAATATGTCAATATTTGGAAGATCTGAAGAACTCAGTGAACCATTACTTTCCAAATGATCAATGAAAGATGTTACAAATCATGCATGGTAAAGGATCCCTTAAAGTTTTAAGACAAACCAATGGAACTTAATGTAATGGAGTAAGAAAAATTCATTGATATGGTTTCAGATTCCACATGGCAACTGGTCTTTAAGGAACTACCACTTGTTGAGTTTTGGTACAGTATCAAAGAAAAATATCCACAATTATCTGAAAAAGCTACTAACATATTCTTCCTTTTCTCAATTACATATCTGTAGGAGGATGGAGTTTCTTCCCACATTTCAACCAAAACAATACCCTGTAGCAGACTGATTGTAGAAGCAGATAGGATACTTCAGTTGTCTTCTATGAAGCCAGGCATTAGAGAGATTTGCAAAAAATTGTATGTTAACACATAACAGGTTTATAGTTGGTAATATTTAAATGAACTAATGTTTTTAATATTTCACATAAACATAACCTTTAGGATTCTCGATTTTTTTTAAACTGAGAGAGGTCATGAGACAAAAAGTTTGTGAACTGCTAGCCTAGAAAAAGACTCAGAATAAGCTCTGTGCTAGTGTTTAAAGTTTGCAACTAGGATTTATGTTGACATGTTTATTTTGCAGATAATCTTATACATTGTACTGTATAGCTCAAGCTGTTATATGCCATTTGTGCTATGTATAAAAAAGGCCCCGTATATAAAGAGGGCCTAGAAAAAGGAGTCAATGTTTTACACTGTAGTTTACTTGAGAGCAGATATTCCTGTTAAAAACTGGTATCTTTTACAGGTTTTACAGAGGTTAATAAAATCTCGAGGGAAATCTCAAGCTAAACACCTCAATGTCCAGATGGTAGCAGCTGATAAACTGGCTCAGTGTCCTCCAGTAAGTTATTTCTATATAATCCAGTTGAAGAGATCAAACCTGGCATTATATTTTTAAAAATGAGCAAACAAAAACAGTTAAACGCCTTTCAGGAAAGAGAACCCTCATCACGTAAAGTGGTATTTATTCCAAAGAAGCGAACTGTCCTGCCTTCTTCCATGATCATGTGTTCTGAGCACAAGTAGTCCAAATAATGATCACAGCTTATGGAGAGCTACAGGGATCCTAGGTGACTTCACTTTGTTAATCACGGTTTCAAAAATTTGATTGGCAGATGGATCTATTTAGGGTTGATTTATCATTCACTTCTGATCATAGACAGCAAGTTGTCGCTCTTAATAACTGTCTGATAAAATGATTTGTGAAAAATTTCTAAATAGTAAGTGACCCAGTTCTTCTAACCCACGCTTTATATACTATGCCTTGGGACTGTAGATAGATCTGTTCTAGGTTATGGCTTTTTTTTCTTTTAAAGTACAACTATTTCAGAAGCTATAAGTTATGATTACATCAATTCGATTGCTTACAGTATTTAACATTTATGATAAACACTTCTAAAAATCTTTCAAAAAGTGAGGCCTTTTTTCTTCCCTAATGAACTACTGTGAAATTTGGACCATATCAAATTATCAGTGATTTCAGCTTTCTACCAAATTTCAAGTTCTAATCTTGCCTCATTAATTTCGAAACTTTTTCACAGTTTCTGTGTCAGGAACAGGCTGCTTCTTGTACTGTTCAGATTTTTATTCTTTATTGTATCTCTTTTTCTCCATAATATCAATGCTTTTTTTCACTAATGATAGGCAACTTTTCTGTACTGTCATGACCTTATGGCACCTGTCCACTTTCTGGTCATTGCTATTGGTTAAGCAGGGACTCAGTCAGTCCTGGGCTGGCTTTAGTGTGCTATCTGAAATGTTTGCCTCTGCAGGAGTTGTTTGATGTGATCTTGGATGAGAACCAGCTTGAGGATGCTTGTGAGCACCTTGCCGACTATCTGGAGGCCTACTGGAAGGCCACCCATCCTCCCAGCAGCAATCTCCCCAACCCTCTCCTTAGCCGTACTTTAGCCACTTCAACTCTGCCTATTAGCCCCACCCTAGCCTCTAATTCACAGGTAAGCAGACTTCATTTTTACTGTCTTCATAGAGAAACGAGTCTGCCTAAGGTAACAGCACTGGGACCCAAGCTGAGATAGCCAGTGCAGTGCTTGTTCCAGTATTCGAGCTCCATCTAAACTGAGACAAAGGTTATGAGTTAAAGTTGTGTCCCTGTATGAAAAGCAATGAAAACAGAATATACTATAACCATAAATAGACTTTAAAACTCACTAACTACATGTTCTTTAAGACAGGGATAGAAGAACTGTCTACACAGCAGTGCAGACTGTCTAGATTCAAATCCTGGCTCTACCTCATACAGGGGGTAGGGCATACAACCTTGGGCAAGTTCCTTAACTACTCTTGCCTCAGAAATAATAATGGCAACCGATCTCATGTGGTTGTTGTAATTTATTGTCTCCTCTCCTGTCTTTTCTCAAGAGGTGACCTTGTAGAGTTGTTGTATTAAGGAGTTTAGTATATGTGAAGGTCCTAGAAAAGTGCCTGTCCCATACTGTGTCATTTAAGCATTTGATATTTTTATTTTAATCTTCCCTCATGTACTCAAGCCCAGGAAATTAACTGTATACCCATGTGTAGAAACAGCTTGGGGAACTGCATTTGAACCACAAGAAAACATATAAGAGAACTTCATTTAAAAAAGGAGGGTGCTATGTGCACTGTTCTAGGCATTACAAATTAATGTAAAGTCCAGTTTAATAGAGTACAAACCTTACTAATGCCACTGGATGTTATCAAAGGAATTAAGTAACTGAGCTAGGTTAGACTTCATTGCAGCATTTTAGATACTCACAAAAGACTACACTTGAATGAGCTTGCTTTGTGACATGTTAGTTCTTTACACACTGACCTTGATTAATGCCTGTCTGGGCTCCTTCACTGCCAGGGTTCTCAAGGTGATCAGAGGACTGATCGCTCCGCTCCTGCCCGTTCTGCTTCTCAAGCTGAAGAAGAACCTTGCCCGGAACTAGTCAAGAAATCCCAGCACCGTTCCTCCTCCTCAGCCTCACACCACAACCATCGCAGTGGTACAAGTCGAGGCCTCTCCAGGCAAGAGACATTTGACTCAGAAACCCAGGACAGTCGAGACTCTGCCTACGTGGAACCCAAGGAAGATTATTCCCATGAACACATGGACCATTATGTCTCACACCGTGACCATAACCACAGGGATGAGACCCACGGGAGCAGTGACCACAGACACCGGGAGTCTCGGCACCGTTCTAGGGACACGGATCGAGAGCAGGACCACAACGAGTGTAACAAACAACGAAGCCGTCATAAATCCAAGGATCGCTACTGTGACAAGGACGGAGAAGTAATATCCAAAAAACGGAATGAGGCTGGGGAGTGGAACAGGGATGTTTACATCCGCCAATGACTTCTGACCTTTTTTTTTTTTTTGAAGTCTTGCATAACAGCACCCTCAAACAAAATCTTTGGGGGTCTACATTGCAATCATATGTGATCTGTCTTGTATATTTTGTATTGCTGTTGCTTAGATAGCAATAGCATGAAATAGAGTATTAAAATACTTTTTCTTTTGTAAGTGCTATATAAATTGGCCTGGTACGGCTGCAGTCCTCCGGTTGTATACTGAACTCTTCAAAAACTGTTTTGGGTCGCTGCCACTTGAACAAAATCGGTTGCCATCCAGGTGATGTTAGTGTTTTAAGAAATGTAGTTCATGTACCCAGAAAGCCAGAATCAGCACGGATAAAAAGTGGAATTTCTTGTTTCTCCAGATTTTTAATACGTAGGCACCTGATTCGCATATTCATTCATTCATGGACCACTGTTTCTTGCTTGTACCTCTGGCTGACTAAATTTGGGGACAGATTCAGTCTTGCCTTACACAAAGGGGATCATAAAGTTAGAATCTATTTTCTATGTACTAGTACTGTGTACTCTATAGACAGTTTGTAAATGTTATTTCTGCAAACACCTTCTTATTATAATTATATAAAAAATATATATATATCAGTTTGATCACACTATTTTAGAGTCTTAATGCCAAGTCAGCAGATTTGCTTTATGAATTACAGGGAATAGAAATGCCCACATTCAGGAAATTTGTAATAACATTGTCTAGACACCTATCCCCATTCTAGTAGAAAGCCTGTACATACTGTAAATATGTGTGATTGCTTGACTTGACAAGATTCGATTTCTGAATGTTATACCGTCCTTGGAAGTTTATAATCTTGACCATAAATTATCATAAACATAACCAAACTCCAGAGGTTGTTCTACTCCATACAGTTCACACTGATTGTGACAAACACATTCTTAGTAAATAGTGTCTGGTATAGTCACTGCACTGGAGTATATGAGCCGGAACCTGCTGTCTGTGTCTGTATGTAAGAGTGTGCACGAGTGATTGGGAGAGTTGAATTGGAATACTGAAGACTAATGAGAAAACTAGATACCAATATCTAGAATTCTGCCCACCTGACTTTGTATTTAATTGTGCTGTATGTTGCTTTAATAATCCATTGAGTGTCAGGGAATGTGAGGAAGCTTGCTGCCAAAGGTAACTATGAAAGCATTCATCTGCTGGCTCCTTATTTTTGCTCCTAGAGAGTAAAAATACAGGCAACTTTTACTGTGAGTGTTTCACTGGAAATGTACAATCTTTGTGTGTTTGAGTATTTGTTTTAGTAAGAAACGTTTACACAGCTTGTGGAATTATTCATGGGAAAATAAATTTTTATAACTTCTCCCACTTCATTTTCTAACCTTGCCTATCGTTCCTGTTTATCTCCCAGTTACCTATCACTCCTCCCCCACCACCACCTTGAACGGTTTTACTGTCAGAACCCAGAAGTGCTTCTTATAACCAAAGTTTCTGCTCTTCAGAAGTAATCAGGGCAAAATGGGGTGACTTGAAGTAAATAAAACGTTAAGAATATTTTCCTACATCAGACATCTACTCTGAAGGGGAACCTAGAAGATATTATCTCCACACCTCAATCACACTTCTCTAAGACACTTAAAATGTTATCATGTTAACGGTAAAACCTTTTCCATGTCTCTTAAGTGTACATTCATTTTGTCCAGTTATGACTGGATAGATAAGACAGTATCAGGTGTGCAAGTACCTAGTACTTGAAGTTTGTCCCAGGAAAATGCCTAGCTATAATTGCTTAACTTCAGATTTGTACATTAACAAAATAGTGGTTATAATTAGTTTTTGTTTTGCTTCCTTGATTATTCCAGGTTCTTGCCAAATATTCTTAGGCTTTTCCCCTTCCCCTAAGAAAACCCTAAGAATTTAAAAAATGAGTTACATATTTAGTGTTTTATCAGCTAATATATGAAAAATTTCCCTTGGAATCAACTTGTTAATTAGCTCTGTACTGTTTACATAAATTTATTCAATACCAGTCATATATTAGTTTTTGACAGAGAATTTTCACATCATTGGGAAACTATATTCCAATTAAAATTGCTTTTATAAATATTTCTGATAAACTTTTATCATGGTAAGAGACCAGTCCGATGCTTTCCTACACATTCTTTCATCACAATTAATGACTTTTGAATATTTAAGTTCTTGGAGTATAACTGGTATTTATCTTACTTGATACTATCATCAATCCCTTTCAAATAGTAGTGTTAACAAATTCCACCTTTATTTTGTATCTGGATTCTTAGTTTCTCACCTTATGGTGGAACACGTTAGAACAAATCAGAGTATTCCTCAAAAAACTATATTGAAGGATTTGACATAAGAGCATCTATATGTGAAAACTGTATAGTAGGCATATGTGTACACACTGTATAGTAAATTTGTAAATGAAGAAATAACACCCAAAACAATGGGATATTTAAAAACTTGTGGAATGTAAAATTATAGTCTTTTTCACACAGCAAAGGCTTAATCTTAACCTACTCAGTTGTAGAATGATTTTTGTAGACAACCTAGAAAATGCTGGAAATGTGCTTAATAGTTCTACGTTTTGTCATACCCATTTCAGTTTTTCCTATGCTCTTTCTCTCCTGCTCATTTAAGTTACTGTTATGAAAAGGTGCTGCTAAATGTAGGATGTCTTAGTCATATTGTACTTTGTGATAATGCCACATTTTTAACATGGTCTGCTATGCATTCCTGTTAAACAAACATTCACTGTCAGCTACACTGAACTGTTTAACAAATTTGGTTTAAAGTCATTCATATAAGACAAATAAAGAGCTGGCTTCTGCACTGTTTACTAGTAGTATTAATTGCCATTTTCAGAATGATTCTTGTAGTTAAGAATATGTTAAATGTTCAACACTTCCCACTGTGGAGCATCTTCCTTAGGGGCAATGCTAATCACTTGATATTCCTTTAGTAAACTTTCCATTATGTCTGATTAAAAAATGTATACATATCAAGATAGGTAAATTTTTTTTTAAGATGTGAGCTATAGCAGAGCAACCTTCTTCCTGCCTTAATTGTACGTGTGCAACAATTCGTTATATTTAGAATTTTATTCTTCCTTCACTTTTAAAGTGAAGCTCCATCTTGATGACAAATGTAACTCCTCATCCTTTTCCCTCTGCTCAGTGATATAATACTACTAGTCTTGGATGCTCTCATCTTATTAAAACAAGAGTCACATTGTTAGAGAAGACAGGTAACTAGATGATTTGGGGTCAGTTTAATTTATGCTAAGTTATATTTGTAACTATTTGGACTTCACTTTTCTATTTAAAATGCGACAGAGTTTTGAAGTAAAATGTACTCAATGTTGAATTTAAATGCTTTTTTCTGCGTCATAGAAGTATTTATGTTAATATATCTTTTAGCATATTTACTGTTATCTTCCCCCAAATTTCCCTTTATATTGCATTTTTTTCTTACACTTCTGTGTCCCTTAAGATTGTTTAATTTTCCAATTTGCTTAATTTTTTTTTTTAAGGAAAGAAACTCACTGAAAATTGTCTATGTTAAAGGAAAATTTTTAACAATATGCTTCTTCCTTACTGTTTTCAATATGCAGATATTTTTCTTGTTTTACTGGCATTACTTGTCCTTTTTTTTTTTTTTTTTAAAGATGATCGGTAAGAGGATCTTAACCCTTGGCTTGATGTTGTCAGGACCACACTCAACCAGTAAGCGAACCAGCCATCCCTATACAGGATCCGAACCCGTGGCCTTGGTGTTATCAGCACCACACTCTCAGGAGCGAGCCATGGGCCGGCCCTACATTACTTGTATTTTGTTGGTACTGATCAAAATTTTACACCAGAACAAGTTTGTTGCTAGGTTGACTTTTCATTTTCATCCCAGCTTAGCACATAAGGCTATGCAGAAAGCATGAGAAGAAATGGATTTTGTTGAGCTTCTATAAATATATTTAAAGTCTGAGGAGTTATGCTGAGCCCTGGAAACAGAAGGGCCACAGGTAAACAGTGTTTGTCTTTAGTCAAATGACATCTACTGGATATAAGGCAGAATGAGGGATGTAAAGATTTGAATCTTACAAAGGTTGAAATAATTTCTCTCAGTAAGCATGTATTGACTATCTACTCTGAATCAGTGACGGAAAGACAGCATCTCCTCCTCTAGGATGTTTCCTAAGTTTGGGGGTGGGACTGAGCGGGCACAGCTGTAAACTTGCTGAGTGTGTCGAGTGCCAGGAGAGCAATATAGATCTGGGTACCAGGTGTACAGTGAAAGAAATGCCTAAACCAACCTCAGGAAACGGTGTTCAAGAAAGGCTTTTTCAAAGAAGAGCCCTCTTAACCTGATCCAAGAGACTTTGCAATCGTTGTGGATACATTAAAGAGTTATGAGAAATTCCTAAAGGCAACCTATGAGGGGAAAAAAAAAAGAATCAGACTATTAGGTAATTGTTTCTCACTATCCACTTCATATGCCCAAGGCCCAGTTACTTTTGGGTGACTTGAATGAAAGCTAACAAAATAGTTTGATGTATTTAACACCACATGAGACAGCCTTTAAACTATGCCTGGGTATTGGGTATTTTAATAGATCTTATCTAAAAAGCAGGTGGAGGCTGGCTGTTTAGCTCACTTGGTTGATTGTGGTGCTGGTAAAAAGCAGGTGGAATGAAGCAAGCCTAAGGCTATAATTTTTTTAAAAAGTAGTCACTGTATCGGACACCATACGGGATATTTGATCATTTTTGCTGTTCGAATCATGTTTTGTCTGAGTTCAAATTTGATTATGATGTGGTCTGTTTCTGTCTTGATCTATCATAGACACAGTTCTCTTGTCTTATGGTGTTACATGAAATTGTTTATGTTCAACAGGAGAACACCAAGGCTCATTTGTAAGTGCCAGGCCTGTTCCCAGCTGGCAGAAGCTGGTTTTCTCTTTCTCACCAAGCATT
This sequence comes from Cynocephalus volans, assembly GCF_027409185.1. NCBI lineage: Eukaryota > Metazoa > Chordata > Mammalia > Dermoptera > Cynocephalidae > Cynocephalus > Cynocephalus volans. Next base: position 137,986,860 of record NC_084465.1, read on the forward strand.
TTCCAATAACTTGCATAATATGTGTTCCAATAGATGATAAAATGTACCCAAGTTGTGGAATATTCTCATATTTTTAACCTACCAAGTGAATAAAATACTCATTTTACTTTTCAGTTTAAAATCATGAAAAAATTTAAATGTAGAGAATGCTAGAAGAGGTCCAAACATCATTTGAAAGTGGGTTGATTTACCAAATAATAAGCAGACAAAAAAGTCAGGTAAAATACTTACCTCAGTTATTAGCACATGGTAAATGTTATACTTCTCATGCTCTGAATTCTTAAGGAACTATGACTTAGAAACTTGGGAACAGAAAAAAAAATTAGAACCTCATTAAATGTTGCTAATTTTATTCCTTTTGTAAGGTGCACTAATTTAACATTAAAAATGACTTGTATTCTTTACAAATTAAGACACCAAATGAAAATATGTCCCATACATCTATAGGCATCTCCTTTTCTTTATAGTCTATTAAATCCATATAGAAAAAATTCTAAAAACACAAAATATAGCCTAGAAGCAGGTAAGAGAGCACGCCTGGGGTCTTAAGCAAGGAACTGAAGGCAGTACTCCCTGCTCAAAAGCAGGTAAGAGAGCATACCAAAAACACCACTTCTGCACAGGTGGCCCACCAAAGCCATGACTGCTGCAAAAAAGGCTCAATACCACAGCAGCAGCTATAGCCATTGTGCAGGCAGCACACCAGAGACTCGACTGCACTGACATAAGGGTCACCAGTGGAGACCGGGAAAAAAAAAAGTACATCTCTCTCCTCAAAGCCCACTCCAGAGTAATAGAGAAAGCAACTGCTTTACCAGTTGACCAGACATCAGTATAGAGATACTAGAACTATGAAAACCCAACAAAATAAGATGCCACCCAAAGAATACAGTAATTCTCAAATACCATGGCTGCTGAAAAAGTGGCTCAATGCTACAGCAAAGCCACAGCCACTGTGTAGGTAGCCTGACGGACACTCGACTGCACTGACACAAGGAGAGGCACCAGCAGAGACTGGAAAAAGAGAAGGATGTTTTTCTCCTCAGAGCCTACTACCAAGTAATAGAGCAACTTCTCTACTTGATGACCGGACATCAACATAGTGATATTAGAAATATGAAAACCCAAGACTATATGATACAACTGAAAGAATACAGTAATTCTATAGACCAGACTCTGTAGAGCAAGAAACCTTTAAATGACTGAGAAGGAATTCCTAGCAACAATCTTAAGGAAACTCACTGAGATACAGGAAGACTAAATTAGACAACAATGAAATGAGAGGGAAAATTAAAAAATCCAGAATCTAAAGGAGGAAGTTTACAAAGAGATTAATACCTTAAAAAAGAATTTAGCAGAACTCCTGGAACTGAAAGATTCACTCAACAAAATGAGAAGCATTGGGGGCTGGCCCGTAGGTCACTTGGGAGAGTGTGGTGCTAATAACACCAAGGCCACGGGTTCGGATCCTATATAGGGATGGCCAGTTAGCTCACTGGCTGAGCATGGTACTGACAACACCAAGTCAAGGGTTAAGAGCCCCTTACCGGTCATCTTAAAAAAAAAAAAATGAAAAATGAAAAACACAACTATTCCTCCTCCTTCATCCAGCCACAACTGCTACTGCCATGGGACCCACCCACGGTCCTGAAATACAGAGCAGGGGACCAACCCCCCTCCTGCAACCAGGCATGCTGCCACTGCCACAGAGCCTGCCTGGGGTCCTGAGGCACAGAGGTGAGGAACGACCCCTCCTTCCGCAACCAGGCAAGGAGCATACCAAAAACACCATTTCCATGTGACCAGAGCCACCATAATAGCCACAGCTGCTGCAAAAGCAGCTAGATGCTACAAACCACGCACATGGCCTGCCAACCACTTGAGTGCATTGACACAAGGAGAGTCACCAGTGGAGACCAAAAAAAGAAGAGCATGCCTCTCTCTACAAAGCCCATTCTAGAGTGCTAAAAGAAGCATCTACTCTATGATAATAGTGGGGGATCTGAACACACCTCTTTCAGTACTGGACAGATCATCTCGGCAACAAATCAAAAGAGTAACTATTACTCTTTCAGAAGGAGAGAAGAAATCTAGGGATCAGAGGTAGGAGGAAGATGGGAAGGGGGAGGGAGTGGGAGAGATACTGGATAAGGGGCACAAAGAATAAGTATGATTTGTAATAATATATATGTGAATAATATTGATTTGATCAACATACATCAACACTGAGCCCTGAAAATATGTATAATCAATTTTGATGCAATAAAAATTTTTTTTTAATAATAAAATAAAATTTGATGAAAATTGAAAACAAAAAGCACAACCGATAGTTTAAGTGGCAGGCTAGAACAAGCTGACAAAAGAATTTCTGATCTTGAAGATAGTCTTTTTGAAATAACCCAGGTGAACAAAAACCAAGAAAAAATAATTTTAATAAATGAAGAAAATTTAAGAGAGCTAGCAGACAACCTTAAGTGCACAAACATTCAAATCATGGTTGTTTCAGAAGGGGAGCAGAAAGGAAAACCTATTCAACAAAATAATGGAAAACTTCCCAGGTACAGGGAGAGACATAGATCATCGGGTGGTTCAAAGATCCCCAAACAGATTCAACCCAAAAAGATCCTCTCCAGGACACATTATAGTCAAGTTGGTAAAGCCCAGAGACAAAGAGAGACTCTTAAAAGAAGCAAGCGAAAAGTGTCAAGTCACCTATAAGGGAGCGTCTATCAGACTAACAGCAGACTTCTCAACAGAAACTCTACAGGCCAGAAGAAAATGGGATGAAATGTTCAAAATACTAAAAGAAAAAACTGACAGCCAAGAATACTATACCCAGAAAGGCTATCCTTCAGAAATGAGGGAGAAAGTGTATTTTTCAGTTATCACCATACAACCAGCCCTACAAGAAATTCTCAAGGAAGTCCTGCATCTGGAATCCGAAAAATGATAACCACTACTATACACAAGAAAGAACAAAACCCACTGATAGAACAAAAATGGAAATGAGAAAGAGAAAGAAACTAAATCTTACCATCACAAAAATCCATAATGACAATGTAATAATGCCTTGCTTTATTTCAGATTTTAGTAATTTTGGTCTTTTTTCTTGGTTAGTCTAGATAAAGGTTTGCAAATTTTGCTGATCTTTTTAATGAATCAACTTTTAGTTTTGATTTTCTCTATTGTTTTTTAATTCTCTATTTCATATGTTTCTGTTGTAATCATTGTTATTTCTTACGTTTACTTTTGGTTTAGTTTGCTCTTTTTCTATTTTCTTAAAGTAGAAGTTTACATTACTAATTTGAGATTTTTCTTATTTTTAATATAGGTGTTTACAAGTATAAATTTTCCTCTAAGCACTATATGAGCTCTGAATCCTATAAATTTTGGTATGTTGTGCTTTGATCTTTATCTCAAAGTACTCTCTCATTTCCCTGTGATTTTTCTTTTTACCCATTATTTATTTAGGACAGTGTTGTTCAATTTCCACACACCTGTGAGTTTTCTAAATTTCCTTGTTATTGTGGTCAGAGAACATATTTCTTAGCCTTTAAAAAAAAAATTTAACAAATCAAAAAAAGTTTATGGAAAGATTTTCATTATCTTTCAATTCTATTTTTCCACAAACTTTTTGAGGTGCCCTTGTGTTTATATTGTTTTATTGATTTTTTAATGCAATTTATGTTGCTAAACTTAGATATTTCTGTTCTTTTTTTTTCATTAAGTGGACTTGTTGATTTGCTTAGAAATTAATTTGCCTTTGAAAAGTTTATTCATCTTCTGTTGAAATTAATTTGAATTTGCATGGTTTTAGAAGACTTAAGAGAAATATTTCAAATACTTGTAGAGATTATCAAATGAAATATGTAAATTTTAATAAGATGTACATCTCCAGTTTTTGTGAAAATTCAAAACCCTATTTTCTAGAATATTTTGTTATTCAGTTTATCTATTTGTTATTTGAACAAATAAATGTGCATATCTTTAAAACACACATACACACACAAAATATAATCTCATACTACCTCCTACTTCCTGAATGTCTCTCAGTCCCTGATGAAACAGCTGACAGCCTTTTCTGTTTCCTTGGCAACCATGCCATCACTCAGTTGGCATGACAACACTTTGGTTTAAAACATACACACAAACAGCACATTTGGAATTTTCATTTCTGAACATCCTTCTCCTTTGTGCTTTTGCATTTTACAAATTTTGCAATAAAAAAACCTATACAGTCCTTGTTTGCCAGCCAAATCATGTCTTCTATTCTGGCATCTTGTAGAGAATCAATGTTAGTGTCCTGTAATGGTACAACAGATGGATCAAATCGCTGCAGCTGTTTCAATTGTTCAAATGTTAGGCCAGCTCCCATCATTCCTTCTCCTCCAATCTGTGGTTCCTGTTTGGAGAAAATGAATAAATATGGATGAACCTCCTATAATTAGTAAGTACGCCTGGTACAATTCAAGTTAAAATAGAAAAATGAGTGAATACCTTTTATTTTTATGGAATGTACATGCTATTTTCTGGGTAGTAAAGTGAGAAAACAGTATTATATGGTCACCTGATGAATGAGCACCTATTATGTCCTGTATGCTTGTTATCAAGTACTGTAACATTACAAATGGCCTGACTTCATAGCTAGAAACCCATGGACTCAAACTGCAGCTCTGTCACACTGTAGTTGTGTGACCTTAGCAAGTAACTTTACCTAACCCTATTTCCTCATCTACAAAACAGATAAAATACTCTGTTCTAAGGCTTAAATAAAGAAGGTACTATCATGCCTGGCATACAGTGGGCACTCAGTAAATAGAACACTATTATCAATAAGGCAATAGATAAAATTCAGCTTTATTTATCTCCCTCCAAAACTGAGAGGAGTTCCCTAGGTATCCAAGATGCCTCTCTCTGACGCATACCAATTGGATGATAAAAGTTTTCTTTTTCTTGTTTTTACATGTACTAGAAAAACAAATACTAGAAAAGGATACATAAATTAAGGCTGCATCAATTAGTTCAGAAGAATATAGAATCATAAGGAACTGCGTGATACTTGCAAACCACTACTGCCAAAAATGCATAATCCTAACTTAAGTCACCATTTCACAGACAAATGTTTATGTTAATTAAGATAGGTTTTCAGATATACACTTAAGGAAACATTATTATCCCATGGCGTGAGGGAAATACATTTGAGTGTGTGTGTGTTTACTTCCAAGTGAATTCTGGAGTCTTTCTTTCCTCTACAATGTAATTATCTTAATTTCTGAGTCTACAAACCATCTCTGGATTCTTATTTTTATATTCCAATTACCTACTACAATTCTGTATAGGAAAGTACTAAAGTTATATGTTCAATGTATCTGAATGAATGTGAGCATTATTAGAGATTTAAACTTAATCTCAAACATCATAGGCTAAAAATAGAATCATAAATACAGTCTTAAAAAAAACAAAACAACTTTTTGGAAACAAAGTACGGAGTAACATGAACAATAGCTACAAATGGAATAAACATATAACAAACATACACCCAAGCTCTTGTCAGGGAGGAAGACAGGGAAAAACTTGGTCTGGGCATGCATATTCTCTACTGACAGTCTAAATGGTCAATTAGAAAAACATTCTTGTTGATTACAGTATTCGTTTCATAAGTCTTAGTTGACATATGTCTTCATATAACCTCATGTGTTTATCAGATTTCATGTAGAAAAATGAAACTACTCTTACCTGGGGCTGAAGCTGAAGGCAAGGAAATGTTGTGAGGGCCCAGGCAACGTGTTCTTCATTTTCTGCCAGTGTTACAGTGCATGTGCTATAAACCAGCACACCCCCTGGCTTCAGCAGCTGCACTGCCTAAAGAAAACTGTGATCAGACCATGTATACTGCAAGACCAAATAAACATCTGAAGGTTATTTTACAACATAATGTATGATATCTTTCAAGAGTTTGAGATAAAATGATGTTCTATATGATCAGGATTCCTTCTCTAATTAGAACACATAAGAGCAATACTTGCATTCCAGACTAGATACATTTTGTTATCTTGGAGCTGTCATACTCCATATGGACCAAGACTGCCAAATACGATCGATCGTTCAGTTTCATGCCTTTAGTTACATCAGTTTTATGCCAGAAACCTACAAATTTACATTTTTAGGCCAGAACTTTTCTGAATTCCATACTCAAATATTCAATTGCCTTCTCCACATTTCTACTATCAAATTTAACATGTCCCAACATGAACTCTTATCTTCCCTTTGAAACCTATTGCAGAAGTCTTCCCGACCTTCCAGATGCTCAGGCCCCAAACCTTGGATGAACTTTTATGCCTCTCTTTCTGTCACATACCCCATCCATCAGCAAATCCTACTGGCTCTACCTTCAAGAAATCCAGAATTTTCTCACTTCCCACCAATTCCACTGCTATCATTCTGGTCCCAGCCTCTTTATCTTTTGCCTGGGTTTTTGCCTTGTAATATACTAAATAACTTATTTTTTTTTTCCCTCCCCAGTTAGAAAAGAGTAAGGCCATGAACTGTTTGTCTGCTTTTTCAGTACCATATTGTCAACATCTAGAACAGTGTCTTGCAGATGGTAGGTACTCAATGAATATGTGTAAAGTAAATAAATGAAGCAGGAAATAAGGTGCTATGCTAAAATGAATTTTTCTGAAATAACTAAAGTTTGGGTTTTTTTTTAATTCCCAGATTTTATCTTTTAATTTTAATGAAAACTTTTTAAAAACATACAGTATATAGTTGTGATTTCTTAATCAGAGTACAGTGATCAAAACTGAAACTTTGTTACTATGTGCCAGTTACTGTGTTAAACTCTTTAAATGGATCTTCTCAATAAATCCTTATAACAACCATGAGGTAAAGTTACTATCACCAGTGAAGTGTCCCTGTTTGGTAGAGTTGTCCCTATTTCTCAGATATGGAAACCAATGTGCCTAAAGTCACTCATGTGGAGGAGCCATGGCTCAAGTCAATATGTGTCTGATTCTAAAGTCGATTTTCTTAATAAATTTCTAGCCACGCCACATGGCACACTTGCTAGGCTCTTAAGTTCTCTCATACACTATCATCTTTTCCTTTCTGTTGAGCTCATGCATCTTACTTCTAGTACCATTTTTAAATTTCCTTTTTGCTGTGACCTAAAAAGAACAAAAAACCAAGTCGCTGAAAGCAGAGCAGTATCCTAATTTTACCCTCAAGTCAAAGTCGTTTTCAGCTATAAGTAAAGCTTCCTTTTTGTTGCTTGCGGTTTTAACTCCAAGGATGTGTTCTTTGAAGACTTCACAGAAAAAGAAGTTAAATAATCTACAACCAGTGCTACTGTTGGGTATGAAAGGAGACTCCAGGAAAGATGAACAGAAATGTACTCAGAAATAACTTCAGAGGCTAAATAATTTTAGTATATCCATTGTTGCTACAGCCTATGTATTTATAATTGGAGGGCTGAGAGAAAATAATGAATTCATCTTTGATCAAATGCTGTCTATACTCTGTGAAATCCGCTGAGTCATTTTTGCAAGATAGAGAGAAACTGTCGAATGTTCTATCTGGGATTCTTCTGAAACATACTGCAGACAAGTTAAATTTGTGAAGTTTTTATTGCTTTTCTATATCCTACACCAGACACTGTCACTTCCCCTTTTTATCAATGTGTTTGCCTCTATTAAAGTTCCTACTCCTAATGTGCTACTTAAGATGACCTAGGAGCCTTATTTAAAAAAAAAAAAAGTAATTTTATGTCTAACTGCTTACATCAATTAGTAACTATATGTGAGCAACTCAGTGATTCTTTTTTTTTTAAGATAGCGCAGAATGTTTGAAATTCATTAAATGTCCCAGTGAAGAAATTCTATTATTGCCTATGCATCTTAAAGGGTGAGTCAACATAGAGGTAAGCTCCCTATATTTAAAACTAGGTCTTCTCAGTCTTTTGTGTGCATGTGTGTGTGTAGTAAAATATAGACAACATAAAATTTATCACTTTAACCATTTTTAAGTGTACAATTCAATGGTATTCAGTACATTTCTACTGTGGTGCAACCATCACCACAATCCATTTCCAGAACTTTTTCACCATCCCAAACTGAAACTCTACATGCATTAAACCATAACTCCCCATTCTAGGTAACCTCTATTCTACTTTCTGTCTCTATGAATTGCCTATTCTAGTTACCGCATAGAAGTGGAATCATATAATAGTTTACCTTTTGTGTCTGGTTCATATCACTTAGCATGATGTTTTCAAGGTTAATCTATGTTGTAGATGTATCAGAAATGCATTCCTTTTTAAAGCTGAATAATTTTCCATATATGAATATACTGCATTTTATTTACCCATTTATCTGTCAGTGGACTCTTGGGTTGTTTCCACCTTTTGGCTATTGTGAATTATACTGCTATAAACATTGCTCTCGGTGGTTTAAACATCATACTAGCAAAGGTCAACTTTCTTTCATAGCAAAGGATCATCACATACCACAGTAAAGAGTTTCCGCTGTAATGGTTGATATGATGTCACTTCCTTCAAAGTCCAAGTACAAGCCATGTTTGGTCTCTGTCCCATTCCACTACAGGGTGCATCCAGAAGAATTCGATCAAAAGATTCTGGTAAGAATGGAGGTTCACCTATAAAGAGAATTATAAATGTATTTGCTATCTGCCTTATTAGTCTAGAATAGAAAACTCTTGAGATGGAAGCAATGATCAGGAATTTAAAATCATAATCTGAAACGGAAAATAAAAACAATTTCTCCCCTTCAATCAAATAGCTGATTAAACTAATTCTGACGTATTTAATATAGAGTTGACTTTTAGGAAGGTTAAAAATGTGGTTATTATAGTTGGGGGTTATTCTGTTGATATAGTACAAACCACAGCCTAATCAAGCAACTTCAGATGCTACAATTCATCAGAGCTAGGACCTGGAAAGAATTCTAGTTATTTTGGAAAATGATACTTCTCTTGGTAATTCCTACTGCAGACAGCCTCAGAAAAACAGAGAGTCTGTTAGGTTGTAGGTAAATATACTGGTTCTGGGTCTGTTGTTCCTCCATCTCCTTGTTTCTGTGGCCATCAGTATGGCTATGGTCTAGAATCAGTCAATACCCCGCTGGATTCAATCTTCCACCAAGTCCTCCTTTGCACACTTGAATAATTTTCTTCACTCCAACTTCTGATCTAGTTAGTGTTACTGGAGAAAGTCATGAAACCAAATGGTCTGCTTATACATTTATGCTATGTACTTCCAAAAAAGATAATGCTGCTGACTGCTTATATATAAAGCTAGCTGAAGGCTGGCCTGTTAGTTTAGTTGGTTAGAGCGAGGTGCTGGTAACACCACCAAGGTCAATCACTGTATTGGCCAGCCACCAAAAAAGAAAAAGAAAAAAAAAAAAAGCTAGCTGATTTCTTATAAGACACAAAGCAGTGCAATGTTCTAAATTTTCTCCCAACATCACCTTCTACCTTTCTGATTGCAATGCTGTTAGCCACAGCTATTACCAATTTAACTCACCTCCATCTTTAAACACCTTTGTTTTCTTACCTACTGTCTTAGAAGAAATTCTTTTCAAAGTAAGCAATTGTTTTTAAGATTTGACACCTAGAAAGACTATGCCAATTTTCACTTTCATTATCATGAGTGTACTTATTTTCCCAGAATCTCCTCAAAGCTGATTTTTATTTTATCGGCCATTTGTATTTTTTCTTTACATAGACACATTCTTTGTCGTTGTCCTTTTTCTATTGGGACTATTCTCTTTTTCTCATTGATTAGAAGGCTCTATGTATATTAAAGATATTAATCTTTCTTATATATTTTATATTTTTCACTATCTGTCATCTTTTTTTTTTTTTTTTACATACATAAATGTTGAGTATAAAATGTATCTTCATTGGTGAGTTGTATCTTTGCTTTCACTCTTTAAAATCTTGTGAAATCAGATAAATTCTCAGCTATATCTGCTTCTGGTTATTCTCATGGTTTAACTCAACACTAAACTTTTTAATCCATATTTAACTTATTTTTGTGTACAGTCCTTTTTCCTCTCTGTCCAAAAAAAACCAAAAAATCAATTCAGAGCTATTTATTGACTAACTTACTCTTTCTTCCAGGTTTGAAATGCTACTTTTATCACATATGTAATTCTTGTATATACTTGGACCTACTTCACATGTTCCTGTTCTGCTCCAGAATATGCTAGTACTTAAGCTAATTTTTCTGAGCTCCAAAACTACCCTCTTACATACTCTGCTGTGTGATGCTGAGGTGGTAACTCTGCACAGTACAATCCTCCTTTGCCTGCTGGCTTCAAGAGTCACCAATAAAAGGCACAGGAGTGAGTGGGGGTGGAAGGGGGGGATGAGAGAGAACAGACTTTGTCCTTCAATGTTTACTTGGAGTTCCTGTCAAACCGTCCCAGCAACAGCCCTTTCACGTGGCTTCAGCAGTTTCCAGTCTTCTCCCTTAAGTACCAATATGAAGTAGACACAGCCCCCTCTCCCTGAGAGGTCCAAGTCCCAGCTCTAGAAGGTGCCCTGCTCTGGTCTGGAGAAATAAGCAGCAGCTAGGCAGAACCTTGTTCCATAAGTGTTTTGAAGCCCAGCTCTACGGAGCCTCTACTCTAAGCTTTTTGGCCCTGGTAAGGGGCCCCTCTCTCCATTTTTCAGGCAACTGAAAGGGCTACTCCCCCTGTACTCACTAGCTTCACATTGCTACAGTGCCCTCCTTTTGCTTTTACAGCTCTCCAACATCCATTCAACCTATACCTAGTTCCTTATACTGTTTATTTATATAAATTGTCTCTCTAATACAAATTTATACTAAATTCTCTCTACTGTGGAGTTTTTGGTTTTTTCTTTTTAATCTTGTGGCCAGATGAATTCCTCTAAAACACCGCTCTCAACAATTCCCGAAAGGTCAGGAAATTCGCAAGCCCAAAGGTGCATTTGTACAAACTAGAATAAGCATTAACAGAGTCCTGTACCATGAGGAACAAACCACGGCTGGATTTCAGCCTTGTTGAAGGAGTGGGAATGCCCAATTTCCACACTCACCACTCCTAACATGCACCATTTTCACTGAAGGTACTGGATGATTATGTAGACATTAAATTAAGAAATTACTATAAATATTCCGGACCTTTCTTAGAACAGACCAAGATCACCAAACAGACCCCCATACGTATCTGGCACAAGTGAAATTTGTCTTATTCAAAACCAGAAAGGCATGAGATAAACTCTAAGGGTTATCTGTAGTATAAGAATACCCACATTTTTGTTTATTAAAAGCTTTTTCACATAATATGTAATTGCTGTGGATTGATTGAATTGTGTCTCCCAAAGTTCATATATTAAAAACTTAATTCCCAGTGTAATTGTTGAGGGTAAGAAATCCTATTATGGTAATTGAAAGGTGGGGCCTTGAAGAGGTGATTAGATTATAGGACTATGCCACAGTGAATGGATTAATAATGGTGGTCAGGGGCATGGTTCTGAGGGCTTTAAAAGGAAAGCATGTGAGCGTCTCTCTGCTCTGCCATTTTCCGCCATGTGAGACCCCTGCATTGCTGTAAAGCCACCGCCAAGAAGATCCTCACAGATGTGTTCTCCAGACACTGGACTTCCCAGCTTCTGAAACTGTTATGCAATAAATTTTGTTTTGTTATAAATCGCCCAGTTCCAAGTATTTTGTTATAGGCAACAGAAACGGACTAAGTAACTACACTTAAAGACCTCTAAAACTACATTACTTTGGGGTAGTGTATAATTTAAAAGCAATTTTCCAGCTGCTGCCACGCCACCATCATTCTCTAACACCAGCACCGCCTCTCGCTCACCGAGCTCCAGCCCGAGGAGAAGGGTGGTAATTAAGGAGGTCTCTGTACCATGACTCCTACAAAGCAGACTGCCCGCAAATTGACTGGTGGTAAAGCACCCAGGAAACAACTGGCTACAAAAGCCACTCACAAGAGTGCACCCTCTACTGGAAGGATGAAAAAACCTCATTGTTACAGGCCTGGTACTGTGGCACTCTGTGAAATTAGATGTTATCAGAAGTCCACTGAATTTCTGATTCACAAACACGCCTTCCAGCATCTGGTGAAAGAAGTTTCTCAGGACTTCAAAACAGATCTGCACTTCCAGAGTGCAGCTATTGGTGCTTTGCAGGAGGGCAAGTGAGGCCTATCTGGTTGGCCTTTTTGAAGACACCAACCTGTGTGCTATCCATGCCAAACGTATAACAATTATGCCAAAAGACATCCAGCTAGCACGCCACATTCGTGGAGAACCGGCTTAAGAATCCACTATGACGGGAAACATTTCATTCTCAAAAAATTTCCCTTCTTCCTGTTATCGGTAGTTCTGAATGTTAGATATTTTTTTTCCATGGGGTCAAAAGGAACGTAAGCGTATGATTACAAGTGGAAAAATAGGGGACAGAAATCAGGTATAGGCAGTTTTTCCATTTTCATTTGTGTGGGAATTTTTAATATAAATGCAGGGATGTAAAGCATTAATGCAAGTCAAAATGTTTCAGTGAACAAGCTTCAGCAGTTCAACTTTATAATAATGACAAATAAACCTGTTAAATTTTTCTGGACAAAAAAAAAAGAAGGAATTTACTGTTAAAAATGAGATTGAAATGTTTTCTGGAATAAGGGCATGAGGAGGAGGAGCTCTGCAGACCCTCTCCCCAACGAAAAAACAAAACTACTATTTAACATCTCCGAAAAAGGCCCTAAGGGCATATAGCAAATGAAGAAACATTTAATCCAAGAACTACTACATCTCCTTAAGAACCGTGAGAATCTGGCACTTGATCCATGACTCACTCCTTCCACCTCCTTCCGCCTTCAAGAGCCTCTCCCCTCCCTAAGGCTCAGAGTGAAAGATACACTTCATGTGCGTGCAGCCAAGAACACATGCTCCCTCCCTCCTTAAGTTCCCAGTCAAGAAATGGAAGGAGTGTAGCATCTCACTGGGAGGGGCAGGCTTGTCAGCATTGGTCATGTGCCCCAGCTCCACATTGTGCAGGCAACAAAAGCAAAAACAGACAAATGGGATTGCATAAAACTAAAAAGCTTCTGCACAGCAGAGGAAACAATTAACAAAATGAAGACACAACCTACAGGATGGGAGAAAATATTTGCAAACCACACATCTGATAAGGTATTAATATCCAAAATGTATAAGAAATGAAAACTACTCAACAGCAAGAAAACAACCCAATTTTAGAAAGAGCAAAGGATCTGAATAAACATTTCTCAAAAGAATACATACAAATGGTTAACAGGTACATGAAAAATGTTCAACACCACTAATCATCAGGGATATGCAAATTAAACCCACAATGAGATATCACCTCACACCTGTTAGGATGGCTATTATCAAAAAAACAAAAGATAAGTGTTTGTGAATATGTGGAGGAAAAGGGAACCCTTGTACACTGTTGGTGAGAATGTAAATTAGGGCAGCCATTACGGAAAATGGTATGAAGGTTCCTCAAAAAATTAAAAATAGAACTACCACATGATCCAGCAATCTCATTACTGGGTATATATCCAAAGGAATTGAAATCTGTATGTTGAAGAGACATTTGCACTCCCATGTTCATTGTAACATTATTCACAATAGCCGAGATATGAGATCAACCCAGATGTCCATCAGATGAATGGATAAAGAAAACATGGTGTGTAAATATATGTATACACAGACACCCAATGGAATACTATTCAGCCTTTAAAAAAGGAAATTCTGTCATTTCCAACAACATGGATCAACCTGGAGGACCTTATGCTAAGTGAAATGAGCCAGGCACCAGAAGATAAATATTGCATAATCTCACTTACATGTGGAATCTAAAAAAGTTGAACTCAGAAAGATAGTGAGTAGAATGGTGGTTACCAGAGGCTGGGGGAGAGGGAAGGGAATGGGGAGATGCTCTTCAAAGGAAATAAAGTTTCAGTAAGACAGGAGGAATAAGGTTCTGAGATCTATTACACAGCATGGTGACTATAGTTAATAATGTATTTTATACTCCAAAATTGCTAGGATACTAAATTCCAAATGTTTTACACCACAAAAAATAAATGAGTTGATGCATATGCTATTTTGCTTGTTTTAACCACTTGATATTGTATACATGTATCAAAACATCACATTGTATCTTATAAATATATACAATTATAATTTGTCAATTAACCTGCACTCCCATGTATATTGCAGCTCTATTTAGAACAGCAAAAATATGGAACCAACCTAAATGTCCATCAAGGGGCAATTGAATAAGGAAAATGTGGTATATATACACAATGGAATACCACTCAGCCATAAAAAAAGAATGAAATTCTGCCATTTGCAGCAACATGGATGAGCTTGGAGAAAATTATGTTAAGTGAAATAAGCCAGGCACAGAGAGAAAAATACCACATGTCCTCATAAGTGGGAGCTAAGAAACAAAGAAAGACCATAATAAAACGTTGAACTTTCAGAAGAAGAGAACAGACCTATAGCTACTAGAGGTGGGAAACAGAGATAGGGAGTAATTCATAAGGGACACAAAAAGTAATTACAATTTGTAATGATGAACATGTTAATAATATTGACTTGATCATCACATACTGTACACAAATAATGATAGTCAACTCTGTACCCCATAAATATTTATAAATAAAATTTAAAAAATAATAATAAACAGAAAAATTAACTCACCTTCTGTGTCCTGAACCATATCAAGTTTAACCGCCTTTGTTCCATCAAAGCAAAATGCCCTGATGGAATTCAGCCCTAACAACAAAGCATTCTGCTTTATTTTTTCTACTTTGTTGGGTATTTTATCCAGTGCTATTACTTCTCCCTAAAAAAAACCAAAACCAAAACAAAACAAAACAAAACAAAAAAACAAAAATAAAGTGTAAATCCAAAGCACTCATGAAAATTAATAATGAGAAAAACCAGTGGAAAATTATGCTTTGTCTTCCCCACTTTCCTCCCATCCCTACTTTTAAAGCTGAATTCATTAATTAAATTCATATCAAACACTTAAGTTTTTCCTTTT
Organism: Cynocephalus volans; assembly: GCF_027409185.1. Taxonomy (NCBI): domain Eukaryota; kingdom Metazoa; phylum Chordata; class Mammalia; order Dermoptera; family Cynocephalidae; genus Cynocephalus; species Cynocephalus volans. The sequence goes on from NC_084465.1 coordinate 138,001,945, forward strand.
AAAAAACACATTCTTGCCAGAAAATTAATCTTCTTATAATGGCTAGCTTATAATTAACAAAACTTGAAATCGAAAATAGTATTTGCAATTTTCTAAATAAACTTAAAAAACATCGATTGGCATTAAAAATCTCCAATTTCATTTGCCTTGCTCACCTCTGGAAGAGCAGAAACTAATGCTATGAGACATCTACCTTAAAGTGATTTGAGATGCAAATGAACGTTACTCGTAAAAGTGGTCCTCATTTTAATATTTTGGGGCTATACACATAAAATTCCTGTGAATTCTGTGAACTAAAGCCAGAAAAATATGAGCCAAAGCCTCTATCATAGAAAAATGTTCTAGACTGGAATAAAAAGCAGTTCAAAAATAATTGTATATGGTAACACATTGGTTAAATCAAAGTTAATAAACAGGCCACAATTTTGAGAATGCATTATGACATTCATATAATGTACTATGCTATACTATGTACATGTACTATAAAATGATATTGCAGAGATGGTGGGATTGACTCTTCTATATATTTTACAGTTTTTGCTCCTTGTATATATACTGTCCTTTTGTGCTACATGTATCAATGGCAAAGACTGCATGCAATACAGAAAATTTGCTGATGTTTCTAAGTGCCATCAGGTTTAGTGGTAGCCATTGTTTCCATTAATAGCTTAACAAACAGAAAAACCAAGTAAAGTAGCCCAAAACAACCAGAATAAGGTCTTATCTCAGTTCTCTCTTTGATTCCTCTTCGAGTCTCAAACCACATAAGCATTTATACTCACCAAAACTGTTCATGACAAGGTCCCCAATGTCCTACATGTTGCTAAATCCAGTGACAGCTGTTAGTACTCTTCTTAGCTTATCAACATTTGACATGGTTGATCTTACCATCTTCTTTTAATCCCTTTATTCACATGGCTTACAGGACATCACACTCCTCTGGTTTTCCTCCTACATCATTGGCCATTCCTCCTAATTTCCCCAGCCTCTGACTGTTGTTGTTAAGTACCCATGAGGCTCACTCTTCAGACCTCCTCTACTTTCTCCTTCCATCCACCATCGGCTTTATGGCTTTACCTATTATCTCTATGTTGATGACTTCCAAATTTATATCTCCAACCCAGAGCTATCCCCTGGATTTTAGCCTCATATATCCAATTGCCTGCTCAATTTATATTCTTGAATGTCTAGACAACTTATTTTAATATATGCAAAACTAAATTTCTGATTTTTCCCTGTAAAACATGTTCCTCCCACAGTCATACCTATCCAGCAGCAACTCCACCATTCCACGTCCTTGGGCCCGAAACCTTAAGAGACATCTCTGAATATCCTCTCACTTTCATAACCCACACCCAATCTATCAGCATCTCCTTTTACCTTAAGAACATCTCCAGCATCTGACCACTTCTTATCACCTCCTCTACTTTTCCCTGAACTACAGTCTCCTAACTGGTCTCTCTGCTTCTACCTTTTGTTCTCAATTTAGAGCCACAGTGATAATTTAAATAGGAAGTAGGCTTATGTCACTCTTCTGCTCTAAAATCTCCACTGACTACCAATCACCATGAGTAAAACCAGAGTCCTGTCAGACCCTAAAAAGCAGATCTGCCCAAACATCCTCCCCACCTTCCACCTTTTTTTCCTTCCTACTCTCCTCCTCACTTAGTCTGCTTCAGCAAACTTACTGAGGTGCCTCAAACACATCAGGTACCCTCTCACCTCAGGGCATTTATACTTATTGTTTCCTCTACCTAGAACATTCTTTCCACAGACCTCCATATTGTTCATCACCTTAAAGTCTTTCTTTAAATACTACCTTCACAGAGTGCACCCTTCCTCTCAATACTATTTGAAACAGCAAACTCATTCCCCTCCTCTCCGTAGTCCTATTCCCCTAATCCTTCTGTATTTTTCACCATAGCTCTTATCACAATCATATATGCCATATCTTTTATTCATTTGTTTGTTTATTATATGTCTCCTGTCACTAGAATGTAAGCTCCATAAAGATGGAAATTTTGGTCACTGAGGTTCAGTTCCCAGTACCTGGCACATAGTAAGTACTAAATAAATAGTTGATCAGTCAATCAATAAATCAAAATCTGACTCTAAATCAAGGAACCTACTATCGGTGAAGATACTAGCATGTGTAAGGATTTTAGCAAACATTTAGTTTTACAGAATTTGAAATAAACAGGCAAGGTGGCATGAACCTGCCACATCCTTCTTCAATTGAATAGAATGGTTACAAGGCCACAATGAGTTTTGACCACAAATAAAACCAGTGCATAATAAAAGAAACAACTTTGGCAAATATATGTACATAACAAAGAGCAGTAAAATCTGAGCTAAACTCATCTAAAGACAGACTTACTCTTATTTTGTGGTAAAGTAGGCTTTATAATTAAGCCAGATGTTTAGGTTTATATGACTCTTAAGATAAACACCCCCCCATATATGTGTGTATATATGTTTATTAGTGTGTTGTATATCAATGTGTGTGAATATATATCAACATATACATATATTTCAACACTTTGAGAATGTACTGTCAAACTAATTTTTAGTGGCAGAATTTAATAGTTTAAGCAAGTGCAAAAATCTTACAATTAAAAACAAGAAAAGATCTCTTAAATATTTAAACTTAATTTTATGAGGGAAGAATTCTATAATTGTATTAGCAAATTGGGTATTCAAGAAAGTTGAGACAGTCTTCACAAATCATAATTGTCTACTGAACTTAATTTTTGGTGACTGACGTAATTGAACAGTCTTTGGCTGAATCTGAAATAAATCAGATTATAAATATCTGTATGTTTTATAAGTTTCATATAGTTTTCTCTTTACCACGGAAACATATAATATGTTGAGAGCAGTTTTACTGTGAAGACAGTCTCACCTGATCATGCATTAGCACTGCAATGTGTGTTGTTTTGCCTCCAGGCGCTGCACACAAATCTAGAATCTTCTCTCCAGGCTGAGGATTCAGAACATGAGTTACTACAGCAGATGGCAAATTCTATAAGTGAAAAAATGCAATTTATTACCAATGATTCTAAAGCAATTTTAATTAGAAACAGAGAATGTAAACAAACCTTTAGAGAATATCCAGTAAAATATCCTCAAGTCTACCAGTCTTTGTAAATATACTAATGTCAGGAAATTCCCAATTTCCTAGAGTATCCCATGATTACATATGCCTTACCCCCACCCCATGAACACACAGGATGCATTTTCTAGTTAATTTGGAGTTTCTTCCTTGATATCAGTGTTTTCTGGGTATCAGCAAAAAAAATAAATAAATAAAATCGTATTGTCTTTTTAAAATTCCAGTGATTCTCAATATTTTGGAAGCCAGAGAGCTCTAAAAATATGAAAATGTTCTAGATCTTTTTCCAAAAAAGGTACATAATTTTGCAATTTTGGGTGTCTCATCATCTAACTCACATTTAAAAAGTCCTTGTTTTATGCTGCTAATGCCACCTAACGGGCATGTTTGGGTCCCTATCTCCCTATCACCACCACATGTCAGTAAGAAAAAAATAAAATGTAAAAAAATCCTGGCTATTTCTGACTGGCGTCAAAATAAATTATGAGATTACACAACCCAAACATACCTCATCTATAGCAGTAAGTTATATTAAATCATTAATTTGTTATTAATATTAATTAAATAAGGACTGTTATACGGGATGACAGTCATCCTTGAATTAGATGGAATAGAATCTCAAAATAACTCATTTTTTAAATTCCTTAGCAAGAAAACAAAAGTAGAGGTTAACAAGCATGGAGTTATTTATTTTTAAAGCTTAAAGACTACAATCCATTCTCACCAAAACACTGAACATTACATCCATTAGTAAGTCCTCAAGAACTCTGAGAAGGTTGCAATGTTCTCAGGTGAATCCAAGATCACCACTTCAAAAGAGAAAAACAGTGGTGAGAAAGGAGTTACAAGAGAGCAAGTTTTCCCCTTGTGTATATTAAAAAAGCATTAAAATCAATGCAAATAATTTAGGCACCTTAAGAGCTGTCCTTCAACACTAAACACCAAAAATGGCTTAACCTATTACAAATAGTTTATCTCAACAGGGCCTAACTTATTCCAAAAATACTTAAAAATTGAACTCCAATATGAAAACACTGAAACAAGTATATGGCTGCTAAAGACTTGGTGATTCTGTATCTAGAGACAGCTGGTTAGGCTTCACTCCTAATAATGATAACCATCAATGGATTGGCCAAAGGTTACATAAATTTCCAACCAAACATAAGTAATACATAAAGCATCTTCCAGTCACACATCTTCTGAAGTCCGTGTAAAGAGGCTTCATTAAATATTCAAATAACAAGACTTTTCTTAAAACAATTAACTACCTTCTACAGTATTTCTCAATCCTGGATACAAAATAGAATCACCTGGTGAGCTGAGGAAAAAAAAAAGTCTGGTTCTCATACAGAATAGATAAATGAGACTTTCTAGCAATAGGGCATCAGTGTTTTAAAATCCCCCCAGATGGTTCTCATGCGCATCCAGATGTACACCACAGCTAGAATACAGTGATTCGTAACCTTAGCTGCACATGAGAATCACCTGGGAAAGCTTTTGAAGGTCCTGACCCAGGCCCCACTCAGACATATCAAAACCATTTCAGGTGGTAGGGCTCAGGCAGTAGTAGTTATTTAATGCTCTCTAGATTGTCCAACCTCACCTGGCTCTTAAATCAATTGTTTAAAAGAAACCAGGCAATTAGAAGATTAAGTTTCAGGCACCATTTTTTCTTCCAGTTAACCTAGAATATAACTTTGAAAGCAGTGCTGTAAGTATTTAACTGTTAAACTGTTATCTGATGATTACTTCAAATGCGGAAGGTATCTAAAATTTTTATTTTAATTCTGTGGATTGCATAAACAATTTAAAAGTTTCCTTTTTGATTTTTTTTTTTTTGAAAAACCTACTGTACACTTGTAATTTTAATGACTGGGCAACACTCAGATTAACTTCATAAAGTGTATCTTTGGGTAATTTCAGGTACTAAAATCAAGAATAATCTGTTATCACTAGCCCCTTACCATGTTTACCGTGTCCACTGCCACCGCCCCTCCAACAACAACAACAACAAAAAACACTATCTAATATGAAGCTTTTGCATTAGCTTTTAGGCACAACAAATGGTATAGATTTGGGGAGATAATGGTTTTCCAGAGAAAAGCAAGGCAAAAGGCATCAAAAAATAAAAAAATAAAAAATTCTCAGAAACTTTTCCCAACAGAAAGTATATAATTAAACCTGTTCTGTACAATAACTTGAGTAATCACATGGAATGGAAAAAGGCTACTAGCTGCCAACCTCTTGTGCCTACTGGATATGATTTCTTCAAGGTGTAACTTCTTTAGCCAGTCACCTCATGAACTACCTTGTCTTCACAAGGTACCCGGTTACTTTATAAGCTAGTGCAGGCCTGAGATAATATATTCAAAGAGCCTAGCACAACACAAAACTTTAAAAAACAAAAGCTGGCATAGATTACTGAAGAAAGATAAAGAATGTTATCTTGCATGAAGATTCAGTTCATGATTTGGGCATGTTTTCTTTCATATTTTTAAAGATACTTTGAAAAATACCTAGGAAGACAAAATTCTAAGTTCAAAGTGAAACAGCATCACAGATTTCTCTATTGGCCCAAATTTCAAACGGCAGAAACTGTAGAAAAGTAGCAAACCAGAATAACAAACAAGAATAACACCTTGATTTCAGCAGAAACTTTGTTCCAAGAAGCTGAGAGTTTCGATGTACGTACAGCCCCATTTATCCACCAAGCTCCTTACTGAGATGGGACAGGAGTAATTTCTATTTACTTTCTAATGAGAAAAAATGAGGAGCAGAGGAGTTAAGTGGCTGGTCTAAGGCACAACAGTTATTAGCAGAACTGGGAACAAGAAACAGGTCTCTAGACTCTAGGTCCACGGTATTGGCACAACAGTTATTAGCAGAACTGGGAACAAGAAACAGGTTTCTAGACTCTAGGTCCACCGTATTACTGCTAGATGAGTTTTGGGGCCTGGGGTGAGGGAAGACCTATTTGCAAAAACAGTTGGATTAGCAGCCCTGGTTTCTTCATTTGTAAAAGGAAATAAACTCATCAAGTTGTTGGGGGAATGTGGTATGGTGAAACCAGGTTACTCCTCCTTCCAGGCTATGGTGGAACTGCACACTCACAAGGCAGCCCGGCAGCCCTTGGTGCAGTCCAAATCTCTTGCCTACTCCCAGGGAAATCTGTTCTCTTTTTGGCTACTGGGTCTTTTCAGAGTCAGAAGGGGTTGGGGGTTTATCAGTTATGAATGCATTTGCCTTTGGGCATTTTTCTAAAACTACCAATTATTCTTACATATAATTCCATCTCAACAAGGAAGTAGCTTAAAGTGGGAAGTCAAAGCTATGTATGGGGCTCGTCAAGCTATTATCAGACTCTAATAAGCAAACATCCATTGACCAAATACACAACCTCTTTTAAAGTTCAGAATCAAAACAGTAGAAGGATGGTTTTATTCATTTACTCTGCAGAACGTAGTGAGTGCTTACTATGTACCAAACATTGATCTATGCATTGGAGTTAAGAAAATAATTAAGTTCTTTCCTCTCACAGAACTTACATATTGATAGAGGTGCAACAGTAGCATTCCTGACCTGCATGCATGCCCCTTTTATTACAACAGTAAGATTAAATTCTTCCTTTATATTTAATAAACTACAGTTGGAACTGCAGGCAAGTTACTGCCAAAGAAACAGCTGAGCACTAATTACACAAAACGTAAAAGCATCAGACCTGTTGGCTCTTACAGGTGACAGATAATGGGTAAGACAGAAGAAACCTCCATGTTTACAAAGCTATCCTACCTACATTTTTATATTTCAAGTATCTAAGTATGTTTACATAATGCACATTTATATACATTAGTTCTATCATGCAAAAAGTCCAGTAACATAATAGTAAGATAAGAAACAGAAAGGGATAGTCTTCACTTTTAGAAAACGAAGCTCTTACTTCTCAGATCTGCACACTGTCTTGTTACTCAAAATGTGGCCCTCAAATCATGGGCATCCAAATCTCCTGGGAGCTTATTAGAAATACAGAATCTCAGGACCCACCCCAGACATATGAATCAGAATCTGCATTTTAACTAACTCCCCAAGATTTTTATTATAGTCGTACATTAAAGTCTAGGAAAATTGTCCTATACTACGTGGATTAAAATGAAATTGGGAATGGGCTCCTAAAGGCCAAATCTGGGACGATTTGATCACCGAAGTAATTAAATACAGTAATGAATTACAAAATATTTAAAAACAGAAATTTGTGAGTGTACACTATTAATAAACACATAAGTAAATAAACAGGGAAGAAGGGAGGGCTCTCACATTAAAATGCCAAGAGCTGGCTGGCAAATACAAAGGATATGCTGAAGTTGGAAAGTCATTTTGTAACAGAAATGACTAGCTCAGGCAAAAATCACCAATGTATACTACACGTAAGGGGAAATTTTAATGAGAAGTAGAATATTTGGATGATTTGGTGTTGTCAGCACCACACTCAGCCTTGAGCGAACCAGCCATCCCTATATAGGATCCGAACCCATGGCCTTGGTGTTATCAGCACCGCACTCTCCCGAGTGAGCCACAGGCCGGCCCTATATTTGGATGATTTTTAAAATGTCTCCCCATAGACTGATTTATAGTTGCAAGGGGGAAAAACATAATTATATGTTTTGTGGAGAAATCAATGACATCTCAACAGGGTGATCAAAATGAATATCACCAATGAGGGACACACGGACATGGTGTGACCCCAGATGTAACACCCTCAGGCTCTGCATGTGAACTGTTGTTCCACACATGGAAAGCATCCTACAGCAATAACTGAAAGAGTAAGAAATATAATATAATGGAAGGATTCTGGCAAGTTTTCTTATATGACATGGATTCAATAAGAGTATACTCAGCCTATAGCAATGACGGAATCACATCAGAGAAAATGTTATTTTCCAAACTAGAACAATTCTGTAAGACAACTTAAGACAAAAGGGAAAGAGCTTACATGGGCAAGATGAGAAGAAATAAAAGTGGATAATAGACAATAAGAGAGAATTCAGTATAATGAATTAAATGAAAGAAACAGGATTAAATTACAAAGTGCCTGAAAAGCGCTAAGTGTGGTGCCTGGAACATAATAAATATTAAAAAATTATTTGATTATTATCTTAGGAAAAAATCTAAAGGCTGACTTTTCCTTGCATGGGTTCCCAAACCTTGGTATATATCACAATATCCTTGTGAAGTTCAAAATATACAAACAAAATGCAGATTCCCAATGCCTATCCCAGACCTACTGAATCAAAATCTCCAGAGGGATATCATGCACCCCCCGATATGATAAGGGCACTTCCCCTCCTGGTATTCTTCCCCCAAACCCAGTAACTCCTGTCCAACCAAGAGAAAAAGCATTAGACAAACCTAAGTCTACATTCTACAAAATAACTTAGTCTCAAAATTGTCAAGGTCTTAAAAAAATAAGAAAAGACTCAGCCACTATCATAGACCAGAAGAGACTAAGGAGACATAATAATTAAATGCACTGTGGGATCCTGGAGTGGATCTTAAAACAGAAAAAGGACATTAGGGGGAAAAACTGGGCTCAAATTTTGGCTTTGTTGATTTCTATCTGGCACTCATTTACTCACTGAAAAATTACTGAGTGCCTACTATGTGCTATGCACTTTACTTCTCTAAGCCTCCATTTCCTTATTATGAAATTGGAGGTTTGTAAGTAAATGAAATAATGTACATATTACACTCAGCATAGTATATGGAATGCAATGAGCACTCAATAATTGTTAGCTGCTATTACCATTATCATTTTTAATAAATTTCACTGGCTGATCAATGGTCATCAAGATAGATTACATAAAGTAAAACAGCTTCCACTGTGTTTTTTAGGGAAATGAAAAGGTTAAACTCCACCCTCAGAAACAAAAGCTTTCTTTTTTTAAAAAAAAGATGACTGGTAAGGGCATCTTAACCCTTGACTTGGTGTTGTCAACACCATGCTCACTCAGTGAGCTAACCGGCCATCCCTGTATGGGATCCGAACCCATGGCCTTGGTGTTATCAGCACCACACTCTCCCGAGTGAGCCACTGGGCCGGCCCAGAAACAAAAGCTTTACTCCAGCAGTAAAGTGTCATGTCCCTTGCTATTAGGTGACAAAGAATACGGCTTCCTGGTGCTCTTTGGATATTATGAATAACAAAATGACTCACAATTTATATTTCATAAAGTCATCATTAAGCTAATTTTAAGGTTAGAAGGGGAGAATCAGCTATAGGTAGCAAGAAATGTAAAAAACAAATTTGCATTGTATAGATTCCCTCTCTTTTCCAAAGTCAAAACTACCTAGGCCTTTACTGTCAAAAAAAAGGAAAAAATAATATCGTATTAGCTGTTAACCAATGTGAAGGAGTGCAGATATCTCTAGCAATGTTTCAGGGCTATGTTGTCAAATGTTCACAAGTGTTTGCAAATGGATTAAATGTGTCCCCCACAAGTTCACACAGTACAAAGGTGATGCCCATTGTAATAGTGGGTAAGAGGCTGGGAAATCCAACTAGGGTATTTGAAAGGTGGGGCCTTTAATAGGTGATTAGATTTTGAGGACAGTGCCCTTGTGAATGAACTGATCCATTCACAGAGTAATGGGCATGGTTCTGATGACTTCCTCAGCCCACTCTTGCGACGTGCTACCCTGGTCACCACAGGATTCTGTAGAGTTCCCACCAAGAAGGAGGCCCTCACCAGATGCACCTCCTTGTCCGTGGACTTCCCAGCCTCCAAAACTGTAAGAAATAAGCTTCTTTTCTTTATAAATTACCCAGTTTCAGGTATTTTGTTATAAGCAACAGAAACAGACTAATACAACAACAATCAAAAAAACTAAAACAAAGCAAACAAAATAATTTATAAGTAATAATACATTAGGTTATATGCCCTAATGTGCTACATCATCACTAATGATGTGTCATTAGATGATAATAAACATAAATCTGCTTTTCTGTTTGTTCACACCAGAAATAATCTTTGGATTTATAAAATGTCTTCTGGTTAAATACCAGACAGAGAAGAAAGCACATGGCATCTGGACCTGGGTTTGAGTTCAGATACTACCAATTACTAGTAGTGTAACCCTGCAAGAACCCTAACAAATCTGGTCTTCAATATCTTCACCATATAGTGGGAAAAATAATAATAATACCACCACCTACCCAGCAGATTGTAACAAATCAAATGAATTAATGTACATGAAAGTACAACTGGGCAAGGCAAAACAAATCATTTGTCATATCATAGCAACTGATAACTACCTAACAAAAATAGGATAGTAGTAAACCATATGAATCTTACTCAAAGTTACAAATGGAATATTTATATCAATAAATATGTATATCAAATGCATGTATTTAGGGATTAATATTCTGAGATGGAAAGCAGTAATTTTAATAAATTATTAAATCGCCTTTGCATAAAGGAGAGAAAAAGTAGTTCAATTGAGAAAAAGAAAGATGCTTATATTTCATCTTACTTCTTACCCAAAGGTAAATCAGAATATATATATAAATAGACAAAAAAATGTTAATAGAAGTAAAAACCAAAAAAACAAAAGACCTTAGATTACAAATAATTCACTGATACAAGTTTCAATGTCACTAAATATTTTACGTTTATAAATACTTACCTGTAAAAATAGGTAACTGGGCAGTACATTGTCAAATGACGGGCTGAGATATACTGGTTCTGTCATTCTTATACCTATACCTCTGAAAAACAGGAAAGCTAACATTAGTCTTATAAATTACACAGTCTGTACAAACTACATTTCTAGGAACATACTCAAGTATGTCAAAAATAAGATACTCTGCCTTTTTAAAACTTGCTTTTTCAACACCAAAATAGAACAGCCCTGTGAATTGTTTTTGAATTTGTACCTGTAGTAGAGTAGGAGGCCATCAAAACTAAGACGGATAAAGTTACCAAACTTTTTATTTAGGCACAAATGAGTTTCTTTAGAGATCTGAACAGACTAATAAGCAAAGAACACCTGACTCTTTACTGATTCACGCTAATCTTTCTGGTAACAGATTTATGATCACTGTTATTAGCCTTTCCATTCAACAAACATTTTGTGAATGACTCAGCCTGCAAGGAACTCTGCTAGGTACTTTCATGAAAAATGGAAAAATATTTAGAATCATGCTGATGCTGAGCAATGACAAACGCACCATACTGCTCTTCTCTCGTTTTTTATAGAATAATTGCCTGGTACTGACAGAATCCCAAGATGACCTTTTCCACCTCTGTCCCATTTTATGAGTGGCAGTGAAACTGACCAGAGCAGGAAGGGCCAGGACCCAGGATGGCAAAGTGCAGAGTGATTCATAAACACAAGCATCGAAATTTGAGAGAGATTTTCAGAGACTATCAAAGGGGAGAGAGAACACACAAACACTGTTGGAGCTAGCCAAGCATGCATGGCCTGAGATATCAGGCCAAACCAGAGGGAGCAAGAAAAAGAATAAATCAAAGCAGTGTTCTAAGGATTAGACAGGCACAGAAAAGAGTACAGTCTAATTACAAAGTCAAGGATAAGAATCAGGATTTAAACCAGGTATAAGGGTACAAGCAAAGAAGAGAGACAAAGTAGAAAGAACAAGGATACAGGCCTCAGAAACAGCATGGTAGGGCTGGCTGGTAAGTTCACTTGGGAGAGTGTGGTGCTGGTAACACTAAGGTTAAGGGTTTGGATCCCCATACCAGCCAGCCACCAAAAAAAAAAAAACAAGAAACAGTACGTAGACAATTTCATAGATAGTTTGAGTTGATCTTGGCAGAGAAACATCTACATGAATGGTTTGTATCCCACTTAATGTTGGCCTGTAAAGTGAAATAACTTCTGCAGATATCTGGGGACTGTCAGTGCAGTGGTATGACCATGAACTCCCCTCAGTTCTAACAGCCTTCAGCGTACAAGAAATGTTGACTCCTTTTCTTCCTTTTCCCATCCCCTTTACTGCCTCACTCATTTTTTACCACTTGAAATCTCTGAATCCACACTTTTAATCAGTTAAGACTGAGTCCTTGCTCTAGTCAGGATTAAATCAAACCACTGTACTCACTTCCCAGTCAAATGGTTTCTGCCCCTGAGCAGGAAATAAACACAGGAACCTTCTGAAATGTCAGTGCCCCATATTCAAAAGTCATCCCTTTGTTTTTTTTTATTTTGTCAATATACAATATGGTTGATTATTGTGGCCAATTGCCAAAACCTCCATCCCTCCTTCCTCTCCCCCCTCCCTCCCAACAATGTCCTTTCTGTATGCTTGTCCTATCAATTTCAAGGAACTCTAATTGTTATGTCGTGTCCCCCCCCCCCCCCCCCCCCCCGTTTTTTTGTGTATTTATTTTTAGCTCCCACAAATAAGTGAGAACATGTGATATATTTCTCTTTCTGTGCCTGACTTGTTTCACTTAATATAATTCTCTCTAGGTCCATCCATGTCGTTGCAAATGGCAGTATTTCATCTTTATAGCTGAGTAGTATTCCATTGTGTAGATATACCACATTTTCCATATCCACTCATCTGATGATGGACATTTGGGCTGGTTCCAACTCTTAGCAACTCTTAGTAAACTCTAAGCAACTCTTAGTAAAGAGTGTTGCGATAAACATTGGGGACATCCCTTTGAAGCCTGGTCGGTTAGCTCACTAAGCAGAGTGTGGTGCTGATAACATCAAGGTCAAGGAATCAGATCCCCCGTCCTGGCCAGCTGCCGCCCCCTCCCCCCACAATACATAAGTAATTTTAAAAGTCAGTCCTTTGTTGAGATAGCTGGTGCTCTTAACCTCAATCAACACCTCACCTCCTACCAGAGTTTAGGCCCATTATTGAACATCTTGAATTTCATGGCCTGATCATCCCTTCATAATTTAAATGACTTTCTAACTTCCAGGACTCCAGTCCTCTGAAAAATAATGAAACTTTAAAATGTACACACCTGCCTTTCTAATCGAGTTCCTACCTAGTGCTTTGAGTTCCTGCCCCCTTTAACTATCTCCTGACCATGTGAGTCCACCTATGCAAGTAGAGTATTTAACTAAAAATAACATAAAGAAAAATTTAAGCCAATTATTGTATGGTATGGGATTATATATGTTTCGATTAAAACTATTTTTGTAACTAGGTATCTCCACATAATAATGCAAAATATAAGATCACATATAATCTTGTTTGTAAGTTAATCTACCTCCATGAGTCTATGAATGATTCAACCCACCTGGAATTCAAGAAACCAAAGGGTCCCAATTCACTAACTGAATAATAAATGTATAGTGAGTAGAGTTGATTCTAAAATTTTTAAAGAATATAAATAAGGGAAGGGTGTACTTGCAGCATTTCCATGTTATGGAAATGTGCTTCGTCTCACATAGGCAGAGACTGAAATCACAACAGGGTAAATGAATTGAGTTTCAAAATCAACTGTTTTAAAAGATGGCTGTCTTCTATTCCCATCAACAAAACATCCAGAACACTTCCAAAAAAATTTTTCAGCACAGTAACTGAAACTACCACATCGAATAAGAGAATGAAGAGTATACCACTAACAATTAACTAAAGGAGGCAGTCAAAATTTCAATTCCATATTACTGACTCAAAGATAAACAGAGCAGATATATACATAATCTTCATAGTCATAAATCCTTCTATGGAGAATAAAAATCTTTGTTCTTAGTCATTTGGAAAGTTCTACTGTCCAGATTAGGAATCAAATAGTCTGTTTCTTCAGAAGAATTCATTTCAGCTATAAACTCAAATTGCTGCAACATGAAACACTGTTCCAGGCATCTGGGACATGGCCTAGTTCTAGATGGATAAATTCACCGCTTTTAGCATGTCTATGTTAGCTGTCAACTTTGGAGTAATGAAGCTGTCCACAGAACTTCTAAAACAGGCTGAGAAAACTAAGTGAAATAATAGCCTGGATGCATTAAATTTATTTAGGTACACTAGAAACCAGAGATGATTTAGACCTAAATATATTTTAGTTTGGTTTGAACAAACCCAAACATTTATTTTTGCACATAAATATTCATGTGAGTGCTGGCTTTCTGAGGAAATTTTAATTTAATTTTTAAAATTTTTAACATACTGAAATCATAGACTCTTCTTTCACAAAATCAGAATGTTAAAAAAGATCTGGATAGGTCATCTAATTCATTCTTTCTCAAGATGAGCATTGTTTTTCAAAGACACAAAAATTTTCAAATCAAGAAAATTCAAAAGGACAAATAAAATTATTTGATAATTACAGTGTGATTGCTTACTTGGGCTCTTAAATCTGACCATTTGCCCTTTTTGACTTAAAAGCACTTTTTCCAAAAATCATAGAAATATAGGTTAAACAAATTTTTTCTAGTTGAATATATACCAAGAAAAAATTATTTATATAATTCAACTAGACACATTTTACACTGTTTTTTTCTTTGAACCAAAACAAGATGCTTATTTCCCATAAGTCTTGATGACATACTTCAGTTGAGGTAGCCCGTTGAAGATTTCTTTGCGGCTCAGTTCAGAAATCCCATTTCCAAGAAATACTTTTGCTCCGTTGAATTCTTTGGCTCCTTTCTTACACTTTCCTTTAATATCAGAATATATGGAAATAGCATCTCCTGCTTTCATAACTAGAGAAAGAAGAAAATCAGATTATACAGATCTCTTCTTAGGCAGAATACTGAAAATTCTTTAAGCTACACTGTGAATCTCTAGGGGCATCAATAGCAGACATGAAGCAGTTCAAACTGGTTTATTATCTCAATATAATCCTTAATAGAAAATCTGACTTTTGACTATTAAATAATTCCTAAAAATAAATCTAATTGAAAAATTATTCCATGACAAAAAAAATAGAATAGTCTTCAAAACATCCTATCTCAAATGGAAATATTTAGCTGAGAAGAGAAGGAAGGACATCTTCTGTATAAATTATTTTCCAAAAACTAACGTACTTAGAATACCTTTAAACTGTAGTGTACAGAGTTGATTTATATGCTTGATTAAATCTAGTTTTTGTAGACATTTCATGAAATTATTTTCAGTAAAAAAATTCCAGTGATATTAATAATGGGAAATTGTATTCAACTTCCAAAAAACATTTGAAGACCTCTTATAATTTGTTAAGCCTATTACCTGACAATAGTAGTGAGTAGCCTATTAACTAGAGCTAGAAGGACTTAAGCATATAGATCAGGGGTCAACATAAATATTTTAGGCCTTGTAGCCATATAAGGTTTTTATGACATATTCTTCCTTGTATTTGTTTTTACATTTTAAAAATGGAAAAACCATTCTTAGTGAAAAAACCATTCTTAGCTTATGGGCCATACAAAACTAGGCATGGGCCAGACTTGGTCAGCACAGTTTGCCAAATTCTGCAGATCAAATTATTTACTTCATGGACAAGATAACTGAAACCCAGAGACCAAATAAGTCTGCAATGATTTCAAGGCTAATAAGACACCACTGAACCACAGTGACTAACTTACTAATCATATGCAATATGCTGTCAACCGGGTGAGTACATTAAGAACACTGAGTTTCATCCCCATGTTCAGATTCCAGGTTCTGGATGTTACCCTCACAAATGACATGACAGCAGCCTGAGGGCAACACAGTCAAGAATACAAAACAGAATTATACTGACATCTTACAATCTATTTATCAGTAATGATCCCCTAAACAAACATCCCATACATCCTTATAAGGAAAGAAAAGGATAGGCAGAACACCTTATACGGATGCCTAATTTGTTAGTCCTTACCAGATAACATCCTCACTGCCTAGAATAAATGCAAAGCTTGGAAAATATCTCACATGGGTACATTTGAAATATATCTGAGTGATAATTTAATAAATATTCCATTTCATAATGCACATAAATTTTAGAGAATCTTTAAAGAGAAACCTAAACCATACACTTACATTTTGAAGCTGACACAATTCCTGGAACATAGACATGGGCTCCTCTTAACACTGCATTGCCACACTGGGCGCCAACAATGACTTCACACTGTTGTTTTCTTATATTATTCCTAGGGATAAAAGAGAAATTTAAAAGTACTACACTTCCAATGCCTGCCAACTTTTCCAGTGTTTCAATCTAAATTGTACATAAATAACCTCTTTAGTTTTGACAAATCAGAAAGTCTAAATAAATGAGAAAGAGAAAGCTGAAAAAAGAGAGACAGATATGGAGGAAATAGTTTAACAAAAAGAAGATGAAAACTTGAGAAAAAAAGTCAAAAGAGGTCCATCTGGTGGAAGGCAATAAAGTGGCACAAGAAATTGCTTAATCACTTAATAAGCATTACTATTTCATAATAGCATCAGCAGAAGAATAGACTTTCCCTATCTTCAGAGATTAAAACAGAAAAACACACAAGGAATTAAAAACATTTCTTAAGTGGAAAGTTGTTGCATTGTAAATTATGAATATTTTAAACTAGATAGACAAATGAAGACAAGTTTTTTTCCCTTCCTTTGCTCCCCAAACTTTTTGAGTCTTTTCCCATTTCTCATACTCCATTCATTACTGGGTATCACTTCTAACACTCAGGGAAGGGTTTTTCAAAGATCAGGAGGTGCTGATGTGAGCCCGGAGTAACAACCCTGAGCACTGAGTTTCCCTGGTTGGCAACATCTTAAATGTGTTGTCACAACTCGATGCTGGGGAAATTAAGTGTGTCCCATTTTCTTTCCATGATCTCCAAATCATCAAACCTCACTAAACTTCTCTGCTATATATTATTTGTTTCTGTTCCCACACATTTTCATTGCTCATTCTGTGCCTACTTCTTAAAGAGGCTCATTTCCCCAAGATTACCTTCTAAAAGTTTTACTGGTAAATGTTTCAATAGTATATGAGAGATTCTCATTCTTTCATTCTTGCCAATACTGGCCATTTTAGTTCTTCTGAAATATTTGGATGATTAAATTCTAATTATTTTCTATACATTAGTCCCCTTTATCCAAAGGAGATACGTTCCAAGACCTCCAGTGGCTACCTATTCTAAATAAACAGAAAAGCAAAATGCAGAACATTATACATAGTCTTTCCTAATTATTTTCTAAAAATGCACACATGCATGTGGGTGTGCAGATGTGAGGACAGAGACTGTCTAGAAGAATTCAAATACAATGCTCAGAGAAACAGAATTGGGAGTTGGGATGGAAGACATAACGGATGATTACTTTTATATTTATACACAATTTTAATTTTTTTAGAAATTTGTCTTACTTTTATAAAGAAGAAAAATTTAATTCTTTGTAAAAACTAAATAAAACTAAAGAATAAGAAAAGGATATTTAACAGAATTTGATATGGCCAAATTTTGAACCCAAACAACTGCAATCTTGCATATGTCAAAAGACCTCTGATTGTGATCTACTATAGTAGCTGATTGGTTAAAAAGTAAGACATGAAGGAAACAGTGGTTTCCTGGTAGGGTAGCAGAGTACAAGAGAATTTTCTGGGGTGATGGGAATGCTCTATGAGGGTACTCCAGTTCATGGAAAGATCTGTATTATCTTCTAATTTTATTTTTCCACAAACTTGTTGAAGTACCCTCATATATCTTGATTGGTATGGGTCTTAGTTACACAGTTATACACAGCCGGCAAAATTCAGCAAACTATACATTGAAGATATCCCCATTCCACTGTATGTAAATTTCACCTTAAAAAAGCTGAATAGAATGAGAAGCCTACAAAATCAACTTTTAAATTGCAAAAATCATACTTACAGTAAAAAATGAAAGAAAAATGTTACAAGTGAAAATCTCCTTTTACCCTTTCTCCCAATCCTACCTCCTCAGAGTTAACCAATGTTAATAGTTGGATATGTTATAGCTTCCAGACTTTTTTCTATATGTAAATAAATACACATAAACATGAAGTTATATTTTTTAATTGCAAAAAATTGTAATTATCCTAAGTACAGCAATTTGCTTTTGATACTTAACAACTGATCATGAATATCTTCTCTTATTGGTACATATAATTTTCCCACATTAAAGGTCATATCATGCATGGGTAAATCATAATTTATTAAACCATTACTCTATTGTTGACCAATAAATTACCTTAAAGCTTTGAAAAAATGGGTATTTTTATACTTATTATAACCCTTAGATTAAAAACATTTTACACCATAATTAGTGATTTTTAAATGCTCCTTACAAATAGAACTCCATTATAATATAAAAGCCTATTTTTCAACTTTTAAGAACATGACTTCCAAATACATATATAAGTAGAACAATGCCTGGCACATAGGAATTTTATGTACTCATTGATTTATGAATAAAATTTTATAAACACAACATCAGTGGTGAAAGGAGGAAATATGATGCTTTGTATTTTTGTTGTAGTTCAAAAAGAAGTTTTAATTTAGCACTGGAATCTCATAAGAAATACAAGTAAACAAACGAAATGAAGCCTCTCAGAAAGTGAAAAAAATGATCACCACACTAAATGGACCTAAAATGTATTATTCTCAAGATGTTTGGGCCCATTACCAGTCTTCTTTTACCAGTAATATTTTCCATAATAGTATATGATGTCTGTATTTATGAATTTGTGAATTCCTGTTTATCAATATAAACTTGCTAACAATGGAGCAACTTAGTTTTATCACCAAGCAGTAAAAAAAATCCTTGTGACAAATTTTTATTCAGAAGAATATAGTTTGAAAATAAAATAGTAACAAACCTGGGTCCAATAACCGGAATAAGTAAGATATCCTGAAGATCTGGATGTTGAAGAATAGGAACACTTAATCCATTAAACTGCTGTTAAAAATAAACACATATGATTATAAAGCAATAATATATTTAATATATTTCAATTTATGGAGCTTTTCATTACCATTATCTACCAGAGCATGAAGCTTAGTTTGGGGCACTTTCACTTTATTCCATGAAATACTGTAAAAATCAAAAAAGACCTCAAAACTACATTGTTTTCTCTATAATTTAATTCTGACGTGTCCTGACTTCTTTATGACTCAATTTTGCATACTGTTTGGCTTTATAAACACAAACTATGTTCAACTTAAGTGACTTACTTTGAAAATAAAGATCCAATACAGAATTACATATAGTACTCATTTAGAAAATCTTCTGAGTAAGACATTAAAGACTGAGATAACTAAATACTATTAGACATTATCAACACTGGAAGCCATGTTAGTTTTGGAGAGGGAAATAAATTCTTTTGGCAAAGGTTCAGAATTTCCATCATCCTCTATCGTACTTGGCTGTCAGATGGAAATAGGTACAGGGCCAGTGATATAGGTGCTGCAGGCAGCTCACACAGGCATGGGAGAGCCATTGTGTGCACCTCTTACTTTTTCTGAGGTCACGCTGGTAGCTTGAAATTAACCACTGTGGGAGTTTTTACACTATGGAAATTAGTGAACACCACAAATCATCATTATTTTTCCCAGAAAGTGGGTTGTTAAATATGAACCAGTGTACCACTGTTGCAGACAGAAGATGACTGAGCATCCTATGCAGCAGAATAAAGAGTAGCTGCATAGTGGACTGAATAACAGGGACTGTATACTCTGTCAGAGGGCAACATGAAAATATCTGAGACCAAGCCTCTTCCATGTAGGCCAGATTTATCAACTCATTTTCACATACCACATGAAAGAGCAATAACGATGATACAAATTTGTACTGTATAGTATCCATACGCTATCTAGAGAAAACTTCTAAAATCTACTTATTTTTAGGTAGATAAGGAAAAAGAAAAAAACTGCCCATATTTTAGAACTGTAACTACATTTCTACCAAGTCAACAGCTCTCTGGACTTCTGCTTCTTCCAGACAAAGATATTTCAGGTTGTGACCATATCCAACAGACAGCTAATAAGCTATCTGTAGGGTAAACTCCTTTTCATTTGATGAGACCACTCTCTCATTGTTTTGGATGCCCTACGGTATTGACTACAGAAAGCAGATCTTTCCAAAGAGGAGAAGAAAGACAATGAATTTTGTCCTTTCTTTTTGTTTTGTTCTATAAGTACAATTTGCTTTATTCTATAAAAATATTTCACATAGAGATCAATTGTTCTCAAGCCAAGGATTTTCTTCTCTCCTTTTCTAACAGGTGCATGTTAAAATAATACAGAAATAAAAGTTTCATAAAACCACACATGTGCATAATTCTCATAACACAAACTTTTTTTCCCCCAAACTGAGCATATCACCAGCTTCCTTTTCTGTTTGTTTCTGTCCTATATTCTTTTTGTAACAGCCTTACTGAGGTATAATTTACATACCATAAAATCTACTCATTTAAAATGCACAATTCAATGATTTTGGTTAATTAAAGAACTGTGTAATCATAACCACAATCCAGTTTTAGACAATTTCCATCAACCCAAAAAGAACCGTCATGCCCATTTGCAGTCAATTCCCATTCCCAGGCAACCATTAATCCTTCTTTCTCTATAAATTTGACTTTTCTGGACATTTCACGTAAATGTAATAATACAATACAAGGTATCTACATCTGGCTTCTTTTGCTTAATGATGTTTTGAAGTTAATCCATGTTGTAGCATATATCAGTGGTTCATTACTTTTACTGCTGAACAGTATTCCACTGTATGAATATATCACATTTTGCTTATCAATCCAGTAGCTGATGGACACTTGGATAGCTTCCCCCTTTTGGCTATTATGAATAATGCTACTATGAACATTCATGTTTAAGAATTTGTGTGGATTTATGTTTTCAGTTCTTTGGGGAAGATACCAAGGAATGAAATTGCTGGGCTATATAGTAAGTTTATGTTTCGTTTTTTAAGAGACTACCAAATTGTTTTGAGGTCATACCATTTTACATTCCCACCTGCGCTGTATGAAGGTTTCTGTTTCTCCACATCCTCACAGGCCAAATGAAATTTTCAATTATTATTTTCAATATATGGCCCAGAGAAATCTGGGGACAAAGCACCTTTTATATTATACCATTTGGGACACCTCTTTAGGACACACGTGAGCTTTGCAATGTGGAAAGTTTATAGTATAAAGCCTCCTCCAAGTCCTCTTTCTTGCTAGAATTAGGTACTGCTCTACAACGAGTTTCATATCTAGTGCCTATTACCCAAGCTTCCCTGTCCAATCTCCATCTTTAAGGAAAGGAACTCAAAGCCCAGACTGATCCTGTTTGCCCTATCCTAGATCCTAGCCCATGAGAATATGTATAACTATCAGACTGGGATAACAGAATATGCAGGTTCTAGGAGTAATATGCTAGAAAAGAAAACAATCTGGATCTGCCTGAGTTGGACACCTCTGATGATCTCAGAACAGTTTCCTTTGTACTATCTGAAAACACACATACATATCTATGTAAAAATCATTATAGTTGCTTAGGCAACTGCTTATATATTTATGCCTAATGTCATCACTCTCAATGAGATTATAAGTAAAAAGCAGATTAATTTTTCTCCAAGTCCTATTTAATTATTACACTAAGTTTTGATCTTACACACTAGATACCATAGCTGGTTCTTCCTATAACATGGTCATCTACTTGCAACTTGATAATTATAGAATTATTCTTAAGGGGAGTATGACAAACACTCCATAAATTTAATGAAATTAAAGAAAAAGGGATAAATGAATCAATACCCCTTATAATTCTCTTAAAATTTCTAAATGTTACATCTAGAGTAAACTGATAACACAGCCTATGATACACAAATGGAAGCCCTTTAATCATTCTTTCCTCCTGCTTTTAATTTAGATATAATTTAGAGAGAATGCTGACATCCACCACTTACTTGTTGTAAGAGATTTGATAATTACAACATGCAATTTATGAGGTACCTCCTCAAGCATCTGTTTTCCTCCATCTTACATTTCTTTAGAGGCAAATTTAAGTGTACAGTGTATGAAACACAAAATGCAAAGGTTTTGAAAGCAAAAACATAATACAATATAAACAAGATAACTCAAATATTTTTCTGCTTGGAACTCATAAAATGCCATCTTACGATATTGTTTTTACTTACAAGAAGAACATTATGCCAAAGCTATTTTATTGGTTGGACAATAAATGTCTTGTTTTATTTTAAAAATACATTTTTTTATATTGTTCTGATTTCCTGGTTCTATTAAAGATTAGGTACTCCAACATCTAGTTTTTATGTCATTTAAAAATATAATCCTACAGGTACTCAGTAGGTACTTCCCTCTTCTGGGGTCATTTCACCTATACAATCTGTCCTCCTGATTAATATGCTCCTTATTACAAAGTCACATAATTTTAGGGTTAGAACAGACCTTTTCGCAGGTATTTTCATGATGAAGCTACTGAGGCCCAGACGGCTTTAGTGTCCTACCTGTCACTAAAAATAAATTCAAGGGCCAGCCCCATGGCCCACTTGTGAGCGTGTGGTGCTGATAACACCAAGGCCAAGGAAGGGTTCAGATCCCTATATAGGGATGACCAGTTAGCTCACTTCGGAGAGCGTGGTGCTGACAACACCAAGTCAAGGGTTAAGATCCCCTTACCGGTCATCTTTTGAAAAAAATAAAAATATATAAAAATAAATTCAGAATCAGAAGTGCTAGGTTCAAGTTCTAGCATTACCGCTTACTATAACCTTGACAATTTAGCTTCATGATCCTCAGTTTCCTTATCTGTAAAATTGGAATAGCATTACATCATTCATAGGATTTTAATGGGGAGCAACATAACATAGATTGTTAAAAATGTAATTATGTACAAAATGACGAAAATTTGCACAGACCTTCTGAAGTTCATCAAATAACAGATTTTTCACATGTTGTACTGAGGCTAAATGTGTATTCACTCTGACTGTTGTGAATGATGGAGGGTGTGACAGGCGATTTAACAGAGTTTCAAACTTCCTTTCTGCTTCTTGTTTACCCAAAGCAGATACAACCTAAAAAGAAGAAAATAAGTTAATAAGTTTAAATTTCATTATAAGAATAAAAATATTCAGCAGAATATGCTTATACATTTGTTCCATCTAATGAAACATATTTTAGCAATTCAGTTCCATTTCATTTTGCCATACTGCTTATGTGTTAACACTAAGGGAATGGTAATACTTCACAGCATTCTTCAGTTTAACTGCAGTAATAAACACTTAAAATGCTGGATGTAAAGGGCTTAGAAAAACACCACCTCAACATCAAAGCATAATTATCATTTTGAAAACATTAATATCTGCTACATTTATTCACATAAATTCAGGATTTCATTCTACTTATAATGCATTGTTACATCACTTCTACAGAGCTATTTACTTGCTAACGTCGTATCCTTGAGCATATTGGTTAGCAGCCTTTTAAAACACCAATATTCTTAGAATAAGTAACATTGATATACTCACTGTCATCCAAAGATCCCCCAGGACATCAGCTTTTTAATACGGTATCATTAAATGTAACAAATAGATATCGCCCCAAAAAGACGGGTAGCAAAGATACCTGTCAGAAATGAAGGTATAAAGACTCAAACAACCAAGTTCCCTTAAAATTAACTAATGCTTTTCAAGGCACATATTCCCCCTTTTTTGTCATTTTTGACTATACCCTACCTCACAGAATCTTCATACACCACCTGTAAGCCTCTTACCCAGTCTTCAGGTATTTGTACTTTCTCAAGGTTTAGTTTTATTAAAACTGAATATTCCTTTCCCTCTGATACTTTCTATAAAGGGATGGCTTTTGTTTTTGTAAAATCCTGTAGTTGGTGGGTTTGAGGCAGAGGTGTCAAAAAAAATTTTGGATCTTCTTTTATTAAACAATGTTCACCATTTTAAAGACTGCTGGGAAAAAAATTTCTCAATGCTTCTACTTCTCTAGTATGTGCCTTATATTTTAAGTCCCTTGAAATCAACAGAAGCTATTTTCTCTTTCCACACAGTCCTAGTCCCTTAACATAATCTTTAGAAATAAAATGTAGAAATCAAATCTAAAAGTCATGGCTTCAATAACATATTTAAAAATGAGGTCTCTCTTGCTTCCTCTCACCATGTGATTTGCTTGTACTCGTTGGCTGCCTACTGCTTTCCACCATGAATTGAAGCAGCCTGAGGCCCATGCCAGATGCAGCTGTCCCGGAATGTAAGCCAAAACTTACTTTAATGTAAGTTAAAAAAAAAAAAAAAAAAAGTAACATTTAAGTTGCTTTGACTAGAAAACCAAAGATTTGGAAAAATCAAAGCCTACAGGCAGTGTTGGAGTGAGCAGGACTGAAGCCATGCTGGGACCTAAAACCACCTGGGCTGCAGGGGAGGAAGGCTAATTTTAAAAAGGACAGTTTTTTTCTCTCCACTCTTTCTTCCCACCCCCTGACTTTTTTATTTTGCTTGCTAAATAGGAAAATAAGGCTGAAAAGTTAATCAGTACTTTGCAAAGCTAACGGTTCTTTCTTTGAGACTTGTAGAGTTTTGAGAAGTGATCAAAGCCAAATGACTGGAAGCTGACCTTGGGCACCAGCCAAGTCAACCAGAACTCTGCGAAGCGAAACTATGCGAAAGAGTTTGTTCTACTCCGGAGCAAATCAAAATCCTGCCAAGTCCTGAGATAACAGTGAAGATGAGAACAGAAACCAGATGAGGCCTTGGAGAGACCTTGTACCTGACTTAAACATGGACCTCTCATAGTTCATGTCTCCTTCTCTCCTAGTTTTGTTTTCACTTCCACGTTTCATTCCCTCAACACCTCCCCTGCCACCTTTAAAACCCCCTCAGTCAGTCAATCTAAGTCTTTGAGACGGGATAGCCTACCACCTCCTTCAGCTGAATACATCTGCTTTCCTAAACACCACCCATCTGACTTCTGAATCTTTTTTTCTTTCCTTCTTGAGAAGGCAGGCAGCCTGACCTGAGTTTGGTAACAGCAGCATGGTAAAGTGTAACAGAACGTAGCGTTTGCAATCATAGAGAATAAACATTTTTTGAGGATTATGTGCCAAAATTACACCAACTGCTTTCATTTGTTTAATACCCTAAAACAACCATGTAAAGTATTTCTAACCATTCTCAATTTTCATAGAAGAGGAAATCAAGGTTAGGCAATGTCAGTTATTCAAAGTACTGGAACACAAATCAAGGTCTTGAGATTCTACATCTATATCATTTTTCATTATGCCCGAGTTCTCTGCTTCAGATTTCAGAAGTTACTTGACAGCCATGTCAATTTGGGTCAGTTACACGATTCCTCAAACCCTGTTTTCTCACCTCTTAAAATAGGAACAGGACTGGACGTTTAGGTCTGTGGTTAGAGGTCGGGGTTGTAACACCAAAAGGAAGGGCTTGAATACCCAAACCAGCAGGCCACCAAATAAATAAAGTAAAATAAAATGGGAACAAACTTCTACCAAAAAGATTGTGGAGATTAAAATGCAAAAGTTTGCAAATCACCTAGCACAACTGATAGCATTTAAGAGGCTTTCACAAATTATAGTATCCATTCACCTGAATGACAGAGCAAGCGCTCTATGAGTACCGGTGTATCTTTTATTTGAGTACTTGAGGACAAGGATCTTGCTAATCCTTGTAACGCCTTCAGTGCTATGACTACTGAGAAGCACATGTCGGTTTTTCCCTTCTCTACCATTCCTGTGTTAAAACGTATATTTTATTCACCTCTTATCTCAGTAAGCATCAATACCCGTAGACAGACATTGGTACTCTTTTTATATATATTCGGATAGACGACTAGTAAGATAGGATGGCTGTAAAGATTTCCCTTTAGACTTTTTCTATTCCTCTAGAGTGGGAAAAATATTTGCACTTTTACAAACATCACCTAACATCTTTATCTGACCTACCTCCTTATTCATAAAGCCTTTTTTAAGATAGTTTTCAACCTCTGGTCTTAAAGATATCTTAGGGAAAACAGACATTTTTCTTGCTGTTTAGTTTTCCCTCCAAGAGAAATGCTGGAAAACGTTGGTTTTTCTTTTTCCGAATTATAATGAGCAGTGTCTTGACAACGAATAGCCACCCACAAAGTGCCGGGGCCACCAGGTACCCTGGGAAGTCGCGCTGATCACGCCAAGTTACATTCAGAAATGCAGAGGAACGTCCACACTTATCCAGCTGAGCCAGATTAGAAGCAGCTTCCTCGCCTCCACCACACTCGTCTCTGGTCCTCTGGAGATGCTCACAGAAATCACTGAAGCAATACCACTCACGTTGCAGAGAGAACTAAAAATAAAACGGGGGGCTTAGTGACTGTATCCGTGGTGAACTGGACACAGACCCGGTAACCAGGTTGGTACTCGCTCTATCGCTTTCAATCTTACATCCCAATTTCCAAACCCGCGCCCCCAGCTTCTCAGCGAAACGGCGCTTCCGGTTTGCGTCATTTCCTGCGCCTGCAGCCCAACCCTCCCTTTCCGCTTCCCTAATACGCAGCCGCAAATCGCCGCCGCTTCACGACTCCGGTGTTTTCGAGCCCAGTGGGCAGTGCTTACTTTTAGGGCGGGGCTTGAGGGCAAGGGGTTGTTTAAGTAGATTGGTGTGGTAAGGCGGGCGCGCAAACAGACCTATCTCCTGGGAGCGGAGTAGTGGCTGCGGTGGAAATTGGGGGAAACGGCATGGGTTGAGTAGAGAACATTGCTGGCCTGAATAAGGGGAGGTGCCCTATTAGTGTTCTGCTGGGTGGCCTCGAAGTAGAAGATGAGGCTAGAGTTTATTATGATGAATCAGCCATCCTTCGATTTCATGAAATCACCTGTCTGGGACATGCAGATCTGACTCCAGTTGTGAATAAACAACACTATTCATACTTTTGAACTGTTGGTTTAATGGTGTGTTAATATCCTTCAGGGCTGACCGGTTGCTCTGTTGGTTAGAGCGTGGTGTTGCAAGGTACAGTGTTCACTCTTGTCCCAGCCAGCCGTGAGCAGCAACAACAAAAAATCTTTGAATGTTCAGATAAAACTTAAAATCCACGGATAATATTTACAATTAGTTATAAGGCTAACTGCTACGTGTATCGTAATTGACATATACTTTAGAGCTTGGGAGACCCTTGGCATAATCTTTTTTTGGTCATAATCAGATGACATCTGTCATACTTAGACGAAGAAAAAGATTCAAAGGAAGAAGTTAGCTAACCAAAGTTACTGAGCCATTCTATGATTGAACAGGAAGGTAAAATTTGTTCTCCTGTCTCCTTGTCTTGGTGTTTTTTGCAGTACACCATGGTCACTTACACGTAACTGTAGGAAAGGATTTTTTCTTGTTTTTTTCTCTTTAATTTTCACACAGAAGTTAAATATATATGAAATAACTGCTTTCAGTGATACACCAACTCTTCTGTAACATATGGCCATTATGCCACACAACAACTCTGCAAGGCGGTTATCTCTGTATAGAGATGAGTAAACCAAGGCTCTCATCGCTGAAATAACTCTCTGTGACCTCACAAGTAATTAGAAAGTCAGGATAAGAACCATAGTAATTTGGCTTCTAAAGCCAGTACTTTGTCCTTGCACCATAGCATGTTTCTTCAATAAATTCATTGGGTTCTTTTGTGGCCAAATTATCTGAAAATGATGTAGGAAATGTCTAAACTAGACATTTCCAAAGGAATTTTTGCAGCCTCAACTTTATGGTGACCATAGGACCAATAATGGTTGGAATTTGTATTTAAAAGGTAAGGCAGAAGAAGGAACAAGTTGAACTAGATACTCCATGAGGGTAGAGACTTTATCCCACCACTGCATACCCAGTACACTAACACATAATAGGCACTCAAATATTTGTTGAATGACTAAATGAATACATGGATGGACATCTTTATGAACTAGAGAAAGAAAATGCTGATAAAGCATATATTTGTTGGAAATTAGTTCACTAGTTCAGCACACATGGACAGAGCTGAGGACATCTAGACTATTCTTAGCTAGATATTATTGCAAGAAAAGCATATTACAAATCTGAAGTTGTCATAGTGGATATACTATCCAAGCAAAGAAATAGCCCTATAGGAATATACCCACTTAAGAGTCATTTAGGCTATAACAAGGGTGATATGGCCCTCAAGGCTGGCGGGTGGGTGGGGATTGAGTGGGAGCAAAAAATCTTAGACATAATCTTATCTTCTTAAATATTAGTTTGTGCCATTCCAAAACTTAACTTCAGCAAAAAAACAAACAAACAAAACTTATTCCTTAGTATTTAATTTCATGGTGGGGCTAAGAGGATATTAGGCGCATAGAGAAAAATCATCTAGAAAGGTTCTTTAGGGGGCTGATCATTTTAAAAGGTTGAGAAATATAATTTAGGCCTTCACTTCCCTACCAATACAAAAAAAGAGAAAGAGAGTAATTTCTGTCTAGTCTTCCCTTTTCATAATTATTCCATGTTACCCTTTTATTTCTTCTATGACAGCCATGCCTTCTTTAACCTTTCAAAATGTTATTCCAGATTGATCCTGGGAGAACAGTCTTAATTCTGGTTTCCTGCTACCTCTATTCAAGAAAATTTATTTCCCTCCTAGTTTCAACCCTGTAAGGTTCTGATAAAGATAACATGAGACCTATAGTCATCTGTTCACCCATAAATCCAGTCCTGAGACAGTACAGCATCTCTAGTCCAAGCTGTTCAAATTTGTTTGACTTCATCTGAGACACTATAAATTAGGACCTTTACTATCTGGAAAATAAAGGGATGAATAAACATAATTTACAGAATGCTGCCAGGATTAAACAAACAAACTTTAAACTGGTTCATTTTTATTTTAAGAAACAGCAATATATACCTTACCTAGGACATCCCATTTTCCTTGTTGTGCTTAGCACATTTTGCTTTGGGGGACACCTCTCTAAAGATCCAGCAGTCCAACTGTTACCAGGCTTAAATCCCTACCTGCCTTATCTTGAATACATCTTTCCCACCTGAGTAGGGACCAACTACATAGATTCTGGAAAAGAAAATGGCTTTAACTTATAAGTGTGGAGTTTAACAGGATTCTTGGGTGATCCATATCTTTGCAAAAGTTAAAAACATGACATCTGGTGACAGGCTGCTAGGGTTCAAATTCCAGTTTTTATAACCTCAGGCAAATTATTAGTTCTTTGCGCCTTAGTCTCCTCATCCGTAAAATAGAGATAATAGTTCCTATGTCATATTTTTACTAAAAACTAAATCAACTAAGTGAAGGGCTTACAATGGTGCTAGAACAAAGTCAGCCCTCAATAAATGTTAGACGGTATTAATATCCATGTGTTGAAAGAAAGGCTATAGGATAGTGGAAGATTGTTCAGGAGGGAAGAACTAAAGTCACCCAAATTCTGATATATCAGGAGCTAATTTTTCCATCTAAAAGAGTAGTGAAGATTTCAGATGTTTAAATGAGGTGTTATGGAAATGTGTGTAAGAGTTTCCATCCTAAGGAATAAGACTGTATCAATGGGGAGCTACAGTTGCTTCTAAGGAGAGAAGACCTAGAAAATTAAAGAAATTGGATGAGCTTCAAAAACCTACTGTAAACTGGTAATTTACAAGCCACCATGACTGCCACGGAGCAAGGAGAGAGGGAGAATCAGCAGAGCCCCTAAAGGACTACATGTGTTCATGATGAATGCTTTGAGGTACCTGTTAGAAGGAACATTATCAGATGTGGGAAGACTGGTCATATTGAGCCCTCAAGTACAGAAGAGATGTTAATTCTCATTGACTGAATTATGATCAAAGTCAGACACCTAAAGATATTTTGACCTGATAGATGTTTTGAAACTTAGAATATTATGGCTCCTCTTTGTCAACATAAAATAACTTTTTGAGAATTTTACCAATATACTCTATTGCTGACAGGAATAACATATTAAATTTCTTTTAAAGAGTGTTAGTCTATCAATAAATGTTTACTGAATAAGATAATGTTGATTTATTAGACCATATAGCTAAAGGGAATTTCCTGAAGGGAAATCTACCAATCCCAATGCTACGTTTTGAATGTCCCCTCCAAAGCTCATGTCAGAATTTAATTCCCAATGTGGTATTTAAAAGGTGGGGCCTTTAAGAAGTGATTGGATTGTGAGAATTATGCTCTCATGAATGGACTAATCCATTCATGGAGTAATGGGTTGATGGTTTAATGGATTATCAGGAGGAGACTGGTAGTTTTATAAGGAGAATAAGTGAGCACGTAAAAGCACTCTTCATCCTCCTGGCCACGAGATACTCTACGTCACAACAGGACTCAATAGAAACTCCTCACCAAGAAGAAGGGCCCTCACCAGATGCACACCTCAACTTTGGTTTTCCTAGACTTCAAAACTGTAAGAAATAAATTTGTTTTCTTATAAGTTACCCAATTTCAGGTATTTTGTTATAAGCAACAAAAAACCAATACACCCAACTCATCTGGAGACCAATGAATTAAACTAAAATCACAATGGACATTGCCATAAAAGTTGAGGAGAATTATTTCTATTTTTTTTTAAAAGAGTAAGTTTCATTCCTGGGTGGTAGAACATATTGTCTTTTGAACTCTTCATTCAAACCACTGATCTTAGATAACTAACACATTGAATTCAATTCCAGTTTCAGCCAGTTCTTCCAAGTTGATGTTAGATTATAATAATTGTAGAGGGTTAGAAATATTGATTCTCATTTGATTTTTAGAATATGGTTTTTAGGTAAATGCATGTATGCGACAAAAGTCTTCATTTAGGATACAGCAGTCTACGGAGTGGCAACAGCCCATTTAATCAATTCTGATTAAATAATGTTGATTCTCATTTGATTTTTAGAATAGGTTTTTTTAGGTAAATTCATGTACAGGACAAAAGTTCTCAATTAGGAGACAATGGTCTACAGAGAGCATGACAACAGCCCATCTAATCAACTCTAATTACTGCTTAGGTATGGGATTGTATATGTAAAGGATTTTAGAGCTAACAGGTGGTTGTCATACTGATCCTGTTAAGAGATTTTAAGAATTGCTGAAGGGAAAGATGTGAAAAAATGTTTGCTAGGGGCAAGCTGTTTGTTGGTGGAAACTTTACAGATAATTATACTTGGATTTGATCATAAGAATGTAACTTTGCTTAAATCATTTGAGGTTATATTTTAGATAATGATCACAGTCTGACTAACTTAGCTGTTCACAAATTGTACTTTGGAATGTCACGTTAATTTTACTGATGTTACTAGTTTCCATTGTTTAAGCTATACTTAGCCATAGATAACTTTTGTCACATTGCCCATGTCTTTGTGTCCTTTTGAAATGACTGAATCAACTGATTTTTCTTGTGAAACTTCCTTGTCTCAACAATAAAAAAACAGAACCTAATTTTGAATTGGGGCTGTACCCAGTTTTCTCCTTCTAACAGAGGAGTTGCTGAGGTGCAGTCCCTTTGGGCTTCTCATCGCATTCACGGTGCTTTGAGTAATCCTTTTTCCATCTCTGTTACACAGTGAGAAGTGTAACAAATAATTCCTTCTAAAAAATACTATGGTTTTCTTTTTTAAATTCCCAAGTTTTTCAACATTTTTCTTCCTTGAAATTTCAGTTTGTTTTCAGTTTGTTCAGTGCTATAGATAGATAGCACTTATACCTTTTCTTATATTTTGTTGAACTGGACATAGATTTTACTGGGATTCCATTTTAATTAAAGGAAGTTATTTCTATTTTTTTTATTTTTTTAAATTTTTTTTTTAAATTTTATTTTGTCGATATACATTTTGGCTGATTATTTCTCCCCATCACCAAAACCTCCCTCCCTTCTCCCTCCCCCCCTCCCCCCAACAATGTCCTTTCGGTTTGCTTGTCATATCAACTTCAAGTAATTGTGGTTGTTATATCTTCTCCCCCCCCCCAGTTTTGTGTGTGTGTGTGTGTGTGTGTGTGTGAATTTATATATTAATTTTTAGCTCCCACCAATAAGTGAGAACATGTGGTATTTCTCTTTCTGTGCCTGACTCGTTTCACTTAATATAATTCTCTCAAGGTCCATCCATGTTGTTGCAAATGGCAGTATTTCATTTGTTTTTATAGCTGAGTAGTATTCCATTGTGTAGATGTACCACATTTTCCATATCCACTCATCTGATGATGGGCATTTGGGCTGGTTCCAACTCTTGGCTATTGTAAAGAGTGCTGCGATAAACATTGGGGAACAGGTATACCTTCGACTTGATGATTTCCATTCCTCTGGGTATATTCCCAACAGTGGGATAGCTGGGTCATATGGTAGATCTATCTGCAATTGTTTGAGGAACCTCCATACCATTTTCCATAGAGGCTGCACCATTTTGCAGTCCCACCAACAATGTATGAGAGTTCTAAAGGAAGTTATTTCTAAATAGCACTTAAGAAAATAAATTATAATCCTAATGATAGTATTATCATGTTTCTTTTTATCATGACATTTTTTCTTATTTCATAAATTCAAAATATATTTATTTTCGTATAGTGCCATTCCATAGAACAGTGTTTCCCCTGGATCAAGGGCTACACTCAAATTAATTTTTAAAAAATTTTAAATGGATTTTTTTTGTTTGTTTTGGTGGCTGGCTGTTACAGGGATCCAAACCTTTGATGTTGGTTTTATAACACTGTCCTCTAACCAACTGAGCTAACTGGTCAGCCCTTAAAGGAATGTTTTAAGAAAAACTTTTCAGAGATGTTATATCCTAAGTGGGGCTTTAAAAAGTATATTCTCAGAATTCTCGAGTTTGATGTAATTATCAACAAGTATTCCTACTACAATTTATACCTGATATACAATTGATACGAATGTACAATATGAACTGGTGTATTTTTTCTAAGAAATCAATATCTACATCAGCATGATTTCTTTTTAGATAATACACAGCTATGTTCTTTTAACAATCATCTTCATTTTTTAGTTGTGGCTAATTTTCTTTCTTTCCAGTTAGTAAAAATTTTAAATTTCTAAATCTGCAAATAACACTTTTTAATATAAAAAATATTTTAAAAATGTTAAAGCAGTTTCATTGTCAGGTAAATTGTTTATAGAAAAGATGTTAAAAGTAAAGTAAAATTTAACAAACAGTTCTTCAACATAAAATTTTCAGATATTTAAAAAAAATAAAATTTTCAGATATTTCAAAGGAGTAGAACCGATAAAAATATCAACAGCCCTGCTCAAATATATTCATTCTATTTCGTTAAAAGAGGAATAATTCAAATTTAGTGTCTCTAAAGTATTCTTAGGCATCATAAAAATAAGAAATCTATAGTTTTCTGCTTCAAAGCTCTGCATTTTAATACAAAAACTCTTTGTTCTTTTCAGAAACTGTCTTAGAACTCTGAAAGCCAAGAAAACAAAAAGAAAGAAAGAAAAAAGAAACTCGTTTATATTCATGTGTAGCAATTGTTACTGAATCTAAAGTTTGCTTTTGATAATGAATCCAGGACTACAAATATCCCTTTAAGCCTCTACACAAACACAAAATCATTTATAGTTTTGGTCCAAATGATGGTCACGAAAGTTAAACACAGGCTCAATTCATCCCCTTTCCTCAAGAATGAAACTTGCCTTTAATATCATAAAGTTGGAGCCTATTATTCTGCATCTAAGTCAAAGCACTGCGAGGGCATAAGTCTCTTTGTACAGGTACGAAATAGTTTGGCTTGTTAAAAGGCCACGATGCCAGAGTTAAAATTCTACCTCCTGACCAAAGTCCATACTCTTTACAGGCAAGCTTGCTCCGTCAACTGACTGGTTTCAAGAACAGTCTTGTCTCCCTAAAGGCTGTGAAGCTTTTCTTTTCAATTTCTTAGAACCTAACCACGGAAAACGGAATTGAAACAATTATGCAGCAAACTGGCCTATGCGCGGATCTGTGATCTACGAAAATACGTAATGTTTGGCAAAACTGGGGGGAGCGGGACCTAAATTAACCACATAACTGATGGCTAGTGGCATTCCAAAGCTCGTCTCCCAATCAACTCTATTCAGAAATAAGAATCAAGGTAGAACCCCACGCCCGCCTGCCCAGGGTAACAAGAAGAGGTCAGTTATGGGAGAAACACTCTTCACTTCTGTGCAGCAAAAAGGTAGCAAACGGCGGCTGCTCAGAGAAACTGCGGTCTTTCCCGGTCTTAGATGCCGGGGACGCAGCTGCCAGACAGCAGAGACACTCAAGAAAGGTAGTCCCGCATAAGGTTTCTGAGGGGTGACAGTAAAGGGAGCGCGAACTGCACCACAACCCGGTATCATGCCTCAATCTCCCAGCTAGGGCCCGCCCACCGGAAGTGAAACTGGAGGAAATGCCACGTCGAAGGCGTGAGATGACGTAAGCGCGCCGACGTCACGGGCCGTCCTTCCTGCGATGGGTGGTCCTGGGATCGGGAGGAGAGGCGGAGCGGAGGCGGGGCTTGGGGCTGGTAAAGGCTGTGGTGGGTAGGTGGGTTCAGACCGAGGGGACTACGGGTCGGCGTTGGGCTCAGCGAGCTCGAAACAAAGGAGTATCCGGTAGGGACTCGGCGGGGCAGCCTCTGACGGGTCGTTGAGCGGTGGGGCGAAGCTTCTCGGCCAACCAGTGTCCTCACCGCCTGGTCTCAGACGGCTTCTCTGCGGTTCCCCACAGCCAGCGCCGCGGTGGGGGGCCCGGCGCAGCGGCACCTGCTGCTGAGGGACCCCGCGGCCCGCCCAGGTGCTCATGATGGGGCTCATCTTCGCTAAACTGTGGAGCCTCTTCTGTAATCAAGGTGAGAAGCATGGAGCATCGGGTCCTACTGCCGAAGGAAGAGCCAGAGGCAGGGCTTAGTTGAGAGAAGCGATGAGAGGCGCAGAGAAGTGACTTAGTCCAGGAGGCGGGCAGAAAAATCAGTATTTTAGACCCGGAGAATGTGCGGGAGAGACCTGATGAGCAGGAGAAAGAGGGAGACAGAAGAGGAGACATTTGGTATCCCAGAATCCAAACTCAGAATTTGGGGATTTTAGCGAAGCAAAACGGAAAACACCGAATGATGCCTTTGGGCATGTTGCGGGCCTTTTCGGTTTTTAATTAAACATCCTGTGTCCGTGTCTAGCCCCAGGACAAGTGTCCGCCCAGAAACAAAACTTTTTAGTACTAATATTGCTTTGTTTTTCGCCCTGCCCTCTTAACCAGTGCACCTTCAAGTTCTTTCTGATTTCACCTGCCCTCTAGTTCTGGGGAATGAGTTGTCCTATTCAGGTACACGAGTTTCCGGAAGCCTTCATCCTAACCCCCCCTTTTATTCTTTAGGTTTTTAAAAGCTTAAATGCTCTCAGTTCTGTGTAAGATGTTACGTGTCCGTAATTAGTCTAGAACAGGTTATGAGACACCTAGAAGTCGCAAGTCCAAAGGGCCAAGAAGTTGTAAAACCTGTTCTGAATCAGAATGAGATGTGATGTCTTCAGAAGAGAAAGTACCCAGACAAAAAAGGGACCATTAATAAGTAAACTTTTAGGCATTTTTTTTTTTTTTTTTAGCAGAATGGTTTCTTAGAAATTGAAACCAGTTTTTAAATTCACCCAGTTTTATTTTTCATTTAATGCTTGGGCATAGTTTATAAACCAGTTGTATTTTTATGATGGTTTCTATTTGTTACTGTTAATGTAGATTTCTTTTCTCTGGATTAATTTGTGAGGAGAATGAATGGGTTTGTTTCACTTGTTTTCTAGGTCTAAAAGAGCACTAAAGTAGTGTTTTTTAAGATTATAAATAAGATAATCTTATTTACGTGGCATATATGCAGTTGCCACAGATAAATATCACTTTTCAAGTGATTTCAAAGGGTCCAGAGTTAAATAATACATTATTTTTTCAGCGGTTTATATTTTCTTATCCTTGTTAAGTAAATTTACTATGAAAAGCAGTATTTTAAGACATGCTGAAAAATTATAAAGATTAATAGAACAATCATCTGTTTATCTTTCTCCGGAGCTTAAGAAATAAAACATTATCAAAGTAATTGGTTCCCCCCGTGGACTCCATCCCATTCCCCTTTCTCCCTTTTCTGTTTTATTACTGCTGTTTATCTTTTTCAGTTTAAGCCTTCCTTAATCAGACTAGAAGGAAATAAAAGACGTAAAGAGAAAATTCAGAAAATGGAGAAAGACTCTTATGGGCTGCTTTATAATCACATAATTAATTGTTCAGGACTCCTAAATCCCCATTTTTACTTAGAATTTTTCTTTTCCTTTAACTTCCCTGTTGAAAATTTGGAACTAGTGGTTATTCTGTCATTTTATTCTCATTCATTTATGTAACATTTACTCAGACCATAAACCATCTTCAGAGTTAGGCATAGGAAATAAAAAGATTGAAAATAAGTAAAAAGGATACATACCTTACTTGTTCTCAGAGTACTCAAAGATTAGTAAATGAGACGTACGAAAAAAAGTGCATTGTGGTAAGTTTTAACAGATACATATAAAAATGTAGTGATGGCACCAAGAGGGAAGTGGTTAATTTTTCTCAGGTGGTTCCTGGAAGACATTGCAGAATAAAGTATACTTGGACTTTAATGATGAGTAGTTTATGGGGCATGCTAAGCAGACGGAGGCAGAAGGGGCAGTTATGCTAGGCAGAAGGACTAATAGGCAAAAGAAAGAGGAATGAAATAGTTTGGTACATTAGCTGAAAATAGTTTAACATGGCTGTATCTTAGTTTGCTTGTCTCACAGTTAGAGAAGATGAAATTGGAGAGGTAGCCATAGGAACCAGATCACAGAGAGCCTCAGATGTCAAGGAAGACATTAAACTGTATAGAGCAAGCAATGGGAGCCACTGAAGAGTTTGGTCATTGACTGTTTTTTTTAAAGCAGGGGAATAATGTGACCAGATTCATATTTTAGACTGTAGTTTTGTTTTCTGTATCAACAAAATTAGCTGCCAGTATCAGCATTTTCAGTTCTCACCACTATGCACATCCAGTCCAGAGGCATTAGATAGATGTATTAGAATAATATGCCCAAGGCCCTACCTCAGACCAGTTAAATCAGAATGGGGAGAGATGGCCTGGGCATCAGTGCTGAGGTGATTCATATGCGCAGCTAGTGTTAAGAACTACTAATCTTACTTGATATACTCCTTTCTCTTATCTTTTTTCCAATATTTCCTCACTCCTATCTTTTTTTCCTGTAGCATTTTAGAGCCCCAGGCATCTTATCATAAATCAGGTACCTTTCTGGGAATAAGTATACTAAAGCATGTATTGTTTAAGTAAAGGGATTTAAAAATACATAGTTAATCCCTGTGATTTTATATTAATTTTAAACTAGAAGACTGATTAATTTGACACAATTATTTTTGAAGGAAATACTTTTAAAATATGATTACCTTTGCAAACATTATATTATATATCCATGTGGTCGTGTATGTGTTTCTGTAAAATATGTCTGTGTGTGTTATGTGTGGTATCTTTAAGGGCACCTCCAAAGTTTTGCATTCCTTTTTTTTTCTCTCTTTTACTTTCATAGGCATAGTCTTTTTCTGTGTTGTGACTATATGAACTGGTCATCAGTTATTTCTAGTGTAACCCAGCATTAAGGACAAAATGAATTAAGGTTTTAGTTGAAGTTCATTTTCAGAACCAAATAACAATAATATCATAACGTCATTATCTAATCATTTCTCATTGGTGAATTTCATGTTATTATTTTGAGCACTGATGTCCAACTTTTTATGAGATCATTTTTGTTCATCATTTCTGAGTGCTCAGACCTTGTGTCTTACATTTTTCCCTTTAGCTTATTTTGCTCCTAATTTCGGACTTTTTGCTGGGTTCAAACGCATCAAACTTAAACTTACCTATTTATCTTACCTTTTCTATCTGCTTCATGTATTCCAGAACACTCTTTATCCACACCTTTGAATAGTTCAGTCCATTAATTCATTAAGATTTCTGATTAAATGTCACTCCTCAGAGAGGCCTTTCCTGACCACTTTATCAAAAATAGCACTCTTCCCATCTCAGCACTTATTCACTGTCTTTACTGTTTTTCTGAGTAATATTTATTACTACCTGTGTTATCATATTATAAATTTGTTTACTTGTTTGTTGTGTTTATTTCATTGGAAATAAACTCCCTGAGGCATGAACTTTGTCTTATTCACTGTTTTATCCCCAATGCCTGGCACACAGTAGGTGCTAATTTTTGTTGATTTTTTTTTAAATAGAAATTTATATCAAAGTAAAACATATACATTGTTTTTAAAAAGTTTAATGGTTCTAAAGTATAAAAGTGACACACACACACCCACCCACCCCCCCACCCCCCCCCTCTTATCTCTTTAAACTCTTTTTTTTTGCCTTATGGTAGATAAGAAATTAGCACTTTTTATGCCCATTTCCCTTCCCTCATCATCCCAGTATAGTTTGTTGGTTTAATTCACACTGTCTCTCCTCCAAGAGTAATTACAACCTCTTATTGCCTTAGTTTTTTTTTTTTTTATCCGATTGGCAAAGTTGATTTACACTATACAAAAGCCTTTCTGTAACAGTTTTTCCCACCTCATACCTATTAAGATGGTTTATCCTTCCTCTCAACTCCCTTAGTCCTTCATCCTGCTCTAAATTGGACTTGTGCCTTTCCCTCTGATACACAGCTGTTCAGGACTTGTCTTTGCCATCATTCTAGGAATTTCCTATGATTTTCTATTTTATTAAACCTGTGTTTTCTTTTTTGCTTTACTCTTACTTTGATGTAAGAGTACTCTTACTTTTTATCTCCCTCAGAAATATTCTGCAAAGATTTTCATAAGTGGTAAATTTTTGCAATTTCAAATGCCTGAAAATTTATTGATCTCTTCTACTTTTGATTTATAATTGGGTTGGCTATAGAATTCTGAATTGGAAAATATTTCTGTCAGGATTTTGAAGACATTGTCTGTCCTCCAGCTATCAGTGTTGAAAAGACCAGTATCCTTGATTTTTTTTTTTTTTTTTTTTAAATCTCTCTTTCTGGTAGTTTTTAGAATTCTCTTTTTATCCTTGGTATTTTTAAATTTCAAAGGGTATACCTTGTTATATCTTTTTGCATTAATTGTGTGTGTGCTGTCTGGACCTTTTCAACATCTTTAGTACCTCTTTTGGGTCTAGGAAATTTTTTATTTTCCTCAAGATTTCTTCTTCTCCTTTTCTGGAAGTACTATTGGTCATGTTGTGCTAAATTGGTTATTAAAGATTCTTTTCTATTGTATTGTCTTTTTTTTTTTTTTTTTGAGTTCTGCTTTCTGGGTTAATTCCTTTGTTCTCCAATCCTTTCACTGAATATTGTGGTTTAGCTATCATAATTTTCATTTACAAAAGCTTTTTCCTATTTATTTTTAAAATTTTCATGGCATCGTTTCATGAACACTATATGTCTTCTAAATTTCTTTGAACTTTTCTATAATTTTCCATTTCTATTTATTTTTACATTAGCCTTTCACATTGGAAGCTTTCTCCACTCTGTTGTAATTCCAGTGTATGAATATACCATAGTAAATTTACTCATTTGCATCTTGATGGGTTGTAATACTGTGAATACCCTGAAGATTTTTTATAGATATGTTTTCATTTCTCTTAGATGAATATCTAGAAGTGCAATTTCTAGTTCATAGGATAGATATATCATTTATTTTTTAAGAAACTGCTAGGTTATTTTCCAAAGTTGTTATACTGTCTTCATACTTTTCACTAGGAATGTTTGAGAGCTCTACCTGTTTCACATCCTTACCAAATTTTGGTGTAGTCATTCTTTTTGATTTCAGGCATTCTGTTGGATTTGTAGTGGTATCTCATTGTAGTTTTAATTTACATTTCTCATGACTGTTGGGTGTGCTATTTTTCATGTGCTTATTGGATATTTTTTATCTTCCTTTGAAGACTGTTCAAATCCTTTGTTTTAAAAAATTTGTTTGGTCTTTTTTATTATTGAATTTTAGGAATTATTTATAGACGAGTATTATGAAATCGAGTCCTTTGTCAGATATATATTTTATGAATATTTTCCGCCGTCTGTGGTTTCACTATTCATTTTATTAATGGGGATTTTTGCTGAGCAGAAATTTCTAATTGTGGTGATATGTAATTTCTCAAAAAGAAAAATTTTTAATGGCTGTTGCTTTCTGTGTCCTGTTTAAGAAACCTGTTTAATCAGGAAGCTTTAGCTATTATGCTTACATCTGTGATCCATTTCAAATTATTTTGGGGTTATGATGTGAATAGGGATTGGGTTTCATTATTTTTTTACATGGACATCTGCTTACTCCAGCATGATTTACTGAAGACTGCCACCCGCCCCCCCCCCAAATTGATTGCTTTGGAGCCTTTGTCAAAACTCAAAGGATCATATGAAGTGGGCTTTCTCTACTCTGGCATTGATGTGTATGTCTATTCCTTTGCTATACTAAACCACCTTGATTACTATGGTTTTATAGTAAATTTTGAAGTCTGGTAGTGAGAGTCCTCTGACTTTGCTTTGTTAATCTTTTAAAAGAAATATTTTTAATTTTTAACATTTTTCTGTTTTTCTGGTGTTTTTTTCCTTCTACTTTGGGTGTACTTTACTTTACTTTTTTTTTTTTTTTTTTTCTTTTTACCACCTCTCTTCTTAAGGGTTGGACACTATGTTACTGTTTTTGTCTTTTCTTTTCAAATATAAATATTTCAAAGTTAAAAATGCCCCTCTTGCATATTGCTTTAGCTACATTCCATACATTTTAATATGTGGTATTTCAATATTCAGTTTGAAATATTTTCTAATTTTTGTATGTGACTTCTTCTTTGACATACAGATTGTTTAAGTTGTTTACTTTCCAAATATTTGAGGGTTTTTAGATAGCTTGCTCTTAATTCCTAATGTAATTTCCTTGTAGTCAGAAATGTACTCTGTAAGATTTCCTTTTTAAAAAAAAAAATTTACGGAGACTTTTTTATTGGTCTATCTATGGTCTGTTTTGGTCTATGTACCATTTGCACTTAAAAAGAATGGGTACCCTGCGGTTGTGTAATTTCGTATCAATGTTTATTAGGTTAAAGTGGTTTTCACTCTTGTTAAGATCTGTACTTTAATGTGTGTCTCTTGTACAGACCATGTAATTGGATCTTGTTTTTTTATTCATTGTGAAATTCTCTCCCTTGTAATTAGAATCTTTAGTCCAATTTTAATTGGAATGCTTAGTCCAATTTATTTATATTGTTTAATTTATGATGTGATTGTATATTTAGGCTTGTTCTTTACTATTTTTTTTTCTCTTTGTCTTGTCTACTTTTGTTTTTTGTTGTTGTTGCTCCATTCTTCCTTTTTCGCTTTCTTTGGTGATAAATTATTTTTTTAGAATTATATTTTAATTTATATACTGACTTTATTCCTTTTTGCATTTTTATGGCTCCTCTAGGGATTACAACATATATCCTTGTCCTTTTGCAGTCTACTAAGAGTTAACAGTGTAACACCTATAAAATGTGAGCACCTTGAAACTGTAGAGTTGCATTCTCCCCTAGTCCTTTATGTTGTTTTGTCACGTGTTATATCTACATGATATAAACCTCACAAAATATAGTGTTATAAATTTTGCTATAAACAGTCGCATGTACTTTTAAGTTTTAAGAGAGGGAAACATATTATCTCTTGTTTACCCACATTATTATTTTCGATGTTTTGAATTTCCGTCTAGTGTAATTTCCCTTCAAGCAGAAGAACTCAAGCATATTTGTAATGTAGCTCTGCTGGTGATTAATTCTCTTAGTTTTCTTTTATCCGAAAATGTTTTTATTTTGCCTTCATTCTTAAAGTATATTTTTTGCTGAATATAGCATTCTTGGTTGATTTTTTTTTTTTCTCCCTCTTTAGTGCTTTAAAGTTATCGTTCCATCATTCCACTGTCTTCTGGCTTCCTTTTTTTTTCTTTCCTGATGACAAGTCAGCTAATATCAGTATCTTTACTTCTCTTTATGTAGCCTGGCATTTTTCCCTTGCTGCCTTCAAGATTTTCCCTTTATCTTTGGTTTTCAGCAGATTAGCTGTGATGTACCTATCCCTAGTTTTGCTTTTTTTTTTTTGGCAGCTGGCTGGTACAGGGATCTGAACTAGTTTTGCTTTTCTTTGCACTTTTCCTATCTGAAGTTTGCTGAGCTTCTTGAATTTGAACTTTTTTTTTCGTATTTTTGTACTCATCCAGTCTATTTTTTTTAACTCATATTTGTTAGACCAGTTTTTTCCCACAGCGCCCTGTATAAATCATCTGTTATTATGCCAATTTAGTGAGAACCCTCATTTAAAAAAGGAATATTCTAAACATAGCAACTATCAGACTATATCTCAGATGGTTAAGGTGTTGTTTTGTGAAACTTGCTTAAGTTATGTGTCCTCAGTTGTGATGTAAAATATATTTCTCAACTGGTCATGGTTAGACAATCTGAAAACCATGGATTGGATTGTTTATGCATAAACATCTGCCTTCCAGATCATAACATTCCCATGGGC
Organism: Cynocephalus volans; assembly: GCF_027409185.1. NCBI lineage: Eukaryota > Metazoa > Chordata > Mammalia > Dermoptera > Cynocephalidae > Cynocephalus > Cynocephalus volans. The sequence continues at coordinate 138,044,536 of NC_084465.1, forward strand.
AATATTTGAATTTTCTATGTAACTAAATGTGTTAGATCAATTTCAGTATGTTCTTTTTAAAGACTTCTTATCATTACTTTTGTTCAGTGAGTTGGGGAAAATGTCTTTGGTATCCTCTTAGGCACTTAACTTCAACCTGGCCTGGGACCCTACAGAGTTTAACCTACTTAGAATCTTTGATCTTGCTTTTATATGTATTTAATCCCCTTGTATAGCAGAAGATGGTTTTTCTTCTCCCCAATAAGGTATTCTTTTTTATTATTGTAAGACTCAGTTTTATATAAATGGTATTAAAAGATGACTAGGGAGGCAATACGTTGTTAAATAGTTTAGACCTCCACCTCTGCAATCAAATGCCTGGCCGAGATTAACTTTACTTGCCAGCAATATCACCCTTGGACAAGTTATTCAACCTAACTCAGTTTTGTCATCAGTAAAATGAGGAATCATATCACTTTTTCATGGAATGTTTATGAGCACTAACTTACATAATGCATGTAAAACACTTAGAATTACATGCTAGAGAATTCTTTTTTATTGACCTTTTTTTCCTTGAGAGTTGGATTCTAGATCTCATTTATCCTTAAAAATATTGCCAAGTGATACCTCTGTACCTGTAACTTTGTAATAATGATGCCATTTTGTAAGTGCTTGTTTGTATACCTGACTTTTAAGATTCTTGAGGGTAGAGTCCTCGCCTTGTTCATCTTAATCACAGATATCATAGACTTAGTCATTTAATGAACTTAATAGATGTTGAATTGTTGAATCATCAGGTTTACTTCGCCACTCTGAAAAAATTTAGGCATCCAGGAAGGAATGTGGATACTGTGGTGGGAGTGGGGGGAGGCTAAAGAATTGAGGAGGGAATTTAATATGATGTAGCAGAAAGAATAGGGAAACAAATTCTAGCTTTCACTGTGTAATCATATGCCTGTGTTTACTCGAGCAAATTACTTAACTTTATAGGACCTCAGTTTCCTTATGTATAAAATAAGAAAGGTGGCCTAGGTCAGTAGTTTTGTGTGTTTATTTTTTTTGGAGTCTGGATTCCTCGGAGGTACATTTGGAGATGAAGGTGTGAGAGGGCACGAATAGATCTCAAGTTCTGCAGTTTGTCCGAAGCTATAACATTTTATAATTCTATAATCAGTATAATAGAGGGACAGAACTAGCTTTCTATGGCTTTTCATTTATTTTCAAGAGCCAGACCTCTGTGGGTGCTTATCGTTGCTGTCTAGGCCTTCAGGTCTCAGATTGTGACATCACATCCTCGGACTTTTTACTGCCTACCCCTTGCAATAATTCAAACTTGTATTCTGTATATGCTCTATCCTAATTTGCTAAATCACCCAATTTGGCATTTTTTGTTTATCTGTTTGGTTACACAGCTGTTTTCACACTCTGTACATATAAGGCTTGCTCTAGTTCCATGATAATGTTGGTGCAGATTTTATATACCTAGAAGGTGGCAATCCCTATTTTATGATATCTTTTGGGCTTTCATATGTATTAAAGTTAGAAGTTGGTAATTTTATCATACATTTTAACAATATGATATTTTAGTCTGAAGTAGATTTTGACACATTATTTCACAATTTATTTAACACTGCCGCTCTTTAGTGCTTCTCTAATACTTTTCTTCCCTTAGTGTTACTCCTTTTGCATCATTTGGTATTCTATGTGAAAACTACACATTCTTTTGCTCAGTTTAATGAAAATGAAAAAAATGGGGTAAAAGAAGAAAAATTTTTTTCTTCCACTTTTTGGATTTTCTTTTATCATTTTTCTTGTTAGCTATTTTTACCTGCACTTGTTTACAAGCAAGTGCTCTTACTAATTTTCTTTTGAATCCTCATCCTGTATGGCTTTTTCATTTTTATGCCCTGCTTACAAACAAGGATGAGCCAGTTTTTAAAGAGATCCAGGAGAACAAAAGCCATAGTCAAGACCCAGAGAAACTTCTGTGCAAACACTTGATCAAAATTAAACAAAAACTCTGTGATGTTCCCTGAGGGCACTGGGCCCCACTTGGACCTGGAGGAGGCAGGAGGCTGGGCTCCTGATGGACTTGGCAGCCAATGAAAAGGCGGTTCATGTGGACTTCTTCAATTATTTTGATGATTTCTTCGGTGATAATATCCAGTGAAGAACTGTCCTGCTGTATGGATGGCCCAGCCTTTTTTATGGAGCTGTGTAATAGATATTCTCAGAAGACAGTTCCAAATGGGTTTAAAGAACTTGCGGAAATCACTTGAAGTTAGGACCAGGTTAACCAAGAAAGAGAAAAATGGTCTTTACCACCTAGATGATGCTGTTAATCTCTGAATGTGACCAGCTTTTGTCCTTCATTTCAATTTAAGAAAAGCAACATCATCATCACAAAAACAAAAAAATTAAACAAAAACTCTTGAGATTAGTCCTTTTCTTCATTTAGCATAAATAAACATGCGTTGTGTTGGGCTCTGGAGATGCATAGATTAGTAACACTAGAATTACTCTTCTGTCTCAGCCCTTTGTTGGGGAAAGGAGTGCAGCTTGGTTTCCTGGAAGAGATTTCTAGTGGAATATGATGCCCAGGGTGACTGTCTTGTGATATGCAGACACATTTCTAAAACATTTTGTTTCACTATAACTCTGATAGTTACAGTAATGTCTTAACCCCAGATAATTTGACTATCCATAAAACCTTTTAAATTGTGATACCCCACCCTTAACACACACATTTCTGCTCTAAGCATAGGCGCCTTGTACTCTGTAACAACAAATTTAATAACGCTTCTGAAAAACAAGAAGGTAAATTTGCTATAGTTATATTTGCAGAATTTATTCTAAATAAGTAATTTAGTATTGTACATGTTATAGTTTGCCCTCCTTAATGCCGACTGAGAATTGACTGTGTTTCAGTTTATCAACAAGATATTTAGTTTTCATGGACAGTAGTTTGAGGAGTTAGAAGTAAAGCATATATAGTTTATACATACACATTGAGGATCACTTGAAGTTGTAAAAGTATACAGTTGTATAATTTTTTCCTAACAACTTTAGACATTTCAATCCTACTGAAATGGAAACTTCTACTCCCTGCTCTGTAAGTAAAATTGATGTTAATTAACATGCCTAATGTTCATCTGATTGGCAGAGTTGATATTGTGTTTTTTGTCTTAACTGCTATAATTCCCTATCAGTGCGGGAAAAGTGGAATCGGAAAAATAAGTTGTTAGTCAGACATTTGAAACTTAATGCAAAATTAATGAAATCCATACTCTATCCACTTTCAGGGTTTGCTACCTGTTCACATTGGTGACCAACTTTTCAAAATGATGCATTATTTATGAATTTTACTGTCATAGGCCTTTAATACTATGATCATCATCATAATATAAAATGGGAAGCAAAGAGTAGGATTGTTTGAAAATGGCCGCAGGTGTTCATTTGAGTTGCTTCTACAGTGAGCCATCTGGTACTATCCCACCATTCTCTCCTTGAACAGGAGTACCTGTGCCCAAGTTTTGCTTACCTTTTAGCTTCCTTCTCACTGCCATGGGGACCCCATAGTCTTCAGATGCTGGGTAGGTGGAGTGTCCATGTGTCATCAAAACTTAGAATGCTTGGTGCCAGGCAGTCTGTTCTTCCACTGATAAGAGTGCTCTTGTTCTTGTACTGTAAGGTAAAAGAAACAGGGCAGCTCTTCAAGGTTGGCTCATTAGAAATTAGGGCATATGAACTAAAGAAGGAGAATTACAGTGAGTTATAATAAGCAAACAAGATTTGTTTTATGTAGTGAAAATAGCCCTTCCAGAGGACCATGTCTATTTGTCCTGCAATATTACAGGCAGTACCTTCAGTGTGGAAGGCATTAGGAGATAACAAAGATGGTTTGTCATCTCAAGAACTTATCTGTTAATTATGGCCCCTTTTTTTTTAGGCTGATACAGTATTAAAGCTTTAGAATAGGAATGTGACCTGATATTTGACTAGCTGTATGATCAGAATTTACACATTCATTAGAGGTTATAAAGAGGAGCAGTATTGTGATATGAGATGTGCCAAATCATTGGCTACAAATCAACTGTGTTATGGTTCTTGTGGCATCTTTCTTAAATACACTGTTGAGGTTCACTGGTAGCTTTTTAAACATTCTGCCCTAGAGAAAGGGAATCTTTAATACAGTTTGTTTATCTTAAATCTAGGCAAGATGATATCTGGAGTATTCTCTTTTGTGTTCTAAGGAGATTTCAGATTATATACTACTTAACAGAATAATTAGATGGCCCTTAATAACTACTTGTAAGAGAAGTGAGTATTTAGTACATGGCACCAGAAGGAGGAAAGGACTGGCAAGGTTTTTGTTGTACAGAGAACAGAAACGGTATCTTTTCAAAAGAATTGTATAATCCAGGTTGAAAAAATGTTAAAGACTAAGTAATTATATCTGTAAATTAATGGAAGAAGTAAAAAACTGGTTGAGAGTATGTGTCTTAGTGGAACCTTTCAGTTTTAAGCTTTAAATGGGATTTTTAAGTGAAAGGAAGAAAAAAAATCTTTGTAGGTGGGAAAACTGCCAGGTGTAAAAACAACTTGATAAAAAGGTAACTTGATTAGTAGAGACTTTAAGCAGGTGTGTAAAACATTTTTTTCTTTTTACTTATGTTTTAACTCCTAATATCTTGTTCAGATTAGTGTTTGGTTTCCCCTCCAAACTCAATATAAGTGACCAGGTTCTTCTGTGTTTCCCTCTTACCCATCTCCCAAATTCTTTTACAAGAAAACATCACAATAGATTGTCTCACTTAAGGCAGTAGCCTTAACAGTATAAAGTTTCTTTATTTTAACAGTCCTATAATAGTTATCTGGTGAATAATTCTCATTAACAAACTAGCTAATAATCATTGTTGAAAGCATGTAATTGCAGTATGTAGCAGTGTTAAATGTTTATGGTTTGCTTTCTTTTTGTAGAACACAAAGTAATTATAGTGGGACTGGATAATGCAGGGAAAACCACCATTCTTTATCAATTGTAAGTATGGGTGTTCATTAAACAATTTTTTATCATATTAGTTGTTGAAACTAATTTTTTATAATAAGAGGGAGATGCCATTATAATATGATGGAAAAACATGAACATAGGGTTTTTTATTTTGCCAAACACAAAAGTTACAAAACAAGTAAAATAAACTGCAGTATGTTTGCTAAAGCCTTCACAAACATTGTTTTCTGGATTTTAAAGGAAGAATTAATATTAAACCAAAGTAGCATGTATTGTAGCACTGGAGTGAGGTGATTAAGTGGATTCCACTTAGTTCTCCACATACTGAGGTTTGTGTAAATCCATTGATATATCTAGGAAACTTTTGCTGCTCTCCTGACTAATAGCTTTGGAATTGTTTAACATAGCCAGACTTGTCAAGTCAAAAAAAATGACTGTCACCCCTGAGAATGTTGCTTTAGTAGGTTGCAAAAGGGAGACTTGAAACTTTTAGAGAAGTACATTTGATACTTACCTTTAAGGAAGTTTTAACAGTCCATCAATCCACCTGTCAAAGTACCTCTCATTATCCGTTCAGTACCAATGAAATGATCCTTGTTAAACGGGGAACATGGATCTGTAGCCCAAGCAACCACTGTGTGGTTCTTTTCTCTTCCCACCATATCTTACATGAAGTACATCTGGACTCAGAAATACTCAACTTAATACATTTTTCAGCTACTTTGCTGAAAAGCTGCTAACTTATGATTTATTGTCTTGGAGTTGACTAACTATTGCTTTTCTTTAAAACATTTTTATTCCTTGGCTATTATGTATTTTATTATGACTTAGCCTTTAAACATCAAATATAAACATTTTAGAAAGCTGTCATTTTTTTGAAATAATTTTTTACATAGCCTCAAAAATATAGATGAAACGCAAAAGAGGATTTTGATCCTCATTTAATACAATACTGGCATGTTATCAACATATGCATATTTGACTGTATTAATATAGCTTTACCAATGATTATGACAGTATAAGTGATATGGACATCAGTATTCTAAATATATTTATAGTTTATTTTAATGACAATTTCCATTTGCTCATGGCCTTTTCTTTTTAAGATTATAGTTATGGTTAATAATCCTGAACAAATTTTTATAGCTGAGCTTAAGTCTTCATCTTCTCACATAGACAGTCTTCAGTATTAATGGATAGCCTACTATTCAGTGGTTGCTACTTTGAAAAAGTATTGGTGTCATAGTCACCTAGAAACTTGATCTTTCAGGATAGGGCATTGGTTCTCATCTAACTGATAACAGGGCACAGTGGTATTGGAATTTTGGGCTACAGAAATGCAAACTCACACCACAGCACAGCAACCACAGCAATTCCTTCTATCCAGATCAAGCCTGCAGTTCATTCCATGAAAAAAACAGAAGATAATCTTCCTTCAGGAGTTATTCTTTGTTTAAATATTTATTTGCACAAATATTCCCCAAGTTTCTGTTTTTCATGCTAATGATTATACCATCACTGGTGCAAATAAGGTATTCATCTAAAAAACATAGAGATAAAACTTGCTTCAGTTTCTCAAGATTTACAGAAGAGTTTTTATGATGTCTGTATTTCAACAGCTTGATGAATGAAGTGGTTCATACTTCTCCAACCATAGGAAGCAATGTTGAAGAAATAGTTGTGAAGAACACTCATTTTCTTATGTGGGATATTGGTGGTCAAGAGTCACTGCGGTCATCCTGGAACACATATTACTCAAACACAGAGGTATGCTTTGATTACAAATGCTCCTTGACTTTATGATGGGGTTATATCCTAATAAAGTCGTCCTAAGTTGAAAATATAAGTTGAAAATGCATTTAATACATGTAACCTACAGAACATTGTAGCTTGGCCTAGCCTACCTACCCTACCTTAAGTGTGCTCAGAACACTTTCACTAACCTATAGTTAAGCAAAATTAACCAACACAAAGCCTATTTTATAATAAAGTGCTGAATATTTCATATAATTTATTGAATACTGTACATTACTTTAAAATTGCGATGGTGTGTACCATGATAAATTTGAAAAATCATAAGTTGCACTGTTGTAAGTTGGGGATCATCTGCACTTTTGAATTTTAATGAACCAAATAGTAAACACAGAAAATGGATAGGCTGTACATACAACATATTGACAGTTGCCTTTTAATAAGTTTTATAAGGAATTTTGGGCTTCAAATAGAAGAGAAAATGCAAGTAGAAAGTATTGAGAGCTATTGCTAGTTGATTGCTTTTTTGTTGGCTAGGCTCTGTCAGTTCATCCTCGCAATAATGCCATAATATCCTCAAGTTTTGTAGAAATCTAACACTTAGAGAAATTATATATTTTTTTCCAAGATCTCATATGTTTATAAGAGGCCCTGATTAGGGGTAGAATAAAATATTGTAAAATAATTTAATAAAAGGTTTTCAAATAACATGAGTTTAACATTTACAATTTTGGTGAAAATGTCTTTTAACTTTAAAAAAATGCATTTGCAAGCCATCCTCCAGAGTTCTCTGTCACTTATTTAATTATTAGTTCAGAGCCAACCTGGGGAACAAATCTGGTGTATCTTCTCTTTTAGATTGTTTTCTGCTGCTATAACAGAATACTGCAGACTGGGTAATTTTATAAACAATAGAAATTTATTTGGCTCATAGTGGTGGAGACAGGAATGTCCAAGGTCAAGGGGGCCACATCTGGTGAGCACCTTCTTGCTGTGTCATAACATGGCAGAAGGTATCACATGGTGAGGGAGAAAGGGGACTGAGCTCCTGCCGTAACTAACCCACTCCCACTATAATGGCATGAATCCATTCATGACCTAATCACCTCTTAAAGGTCCTACCTCTTAATAATATAACAATGGCTAATAAATTTTAACAGGAGTTTTGGAAGAGACATTCAAACTGTAACATCTTCTGCTTCTATTTCTTCTTAGAGGCACATTTTTTAAAATTTATTTTTTAATTGAAACATAATTGATTATACATATTTATGGGGTACAGAATTGAGTTTTTTGGGGGGGTAACTGGTTGGTATGGGGATCTGAAAGGTCTAATATTATCTCACGTATACCTTTACCAGGAAATTTCTCCAGTTCTCCTGATTCTCTTGCCTTTCCTTAATTTTACCTGCATCTCCTTTTAGCATATTAACGTCTAAGTGTATATGTTTTTTTCTATTTAGCACATTTTTTCTTCAGCTTTTATTTTTGATACTGTTTTTTAAAAATGTGTTAGATTCTTAGGTTTTTTTAATCTGTTTTTTTTCAAACTAGCTTCTCTAATAGACATGAGAGACATAAATAAGTAAATAATTATTGATTGTTTAAATAAATGATAATAGAGTACTTTGTAGTTTTAGTGAAAGAGTATTATTTAAGTATTTAAGTTACTGTAAGTTTTTGTTTGTTTGTTTGTTTGTTTTGGGGGGCAGTTGGCCCATACAGGGATCTGAATCGTTGATCTTGGTGTTATCAGCACCAGGCTCTAACTATCTAAGCTAACTGGTTTGCCCTGTAAGTTTATTTTTAAAAATTACTTTTTGTTGCCAACATTTGGAAACAAATCTTAGTATTACATAGTATTATATATTCAGGCATCACGTTTTTCTTTTCTTTTAGTGGCTGGCTGGTAAGGGGACCCGAACCCTTGACCTTGGTGTTATCAGCACCATGCCGTAACTGAGCTAACTGACCAGCCCCACTCTCTTCCCCCTTTTGGGGGCGGGCAAGTAGCTGACTGGTACAGGATAATATATCACTTAAAAAAACAAAACAAAACTTGAGCACAGGTTTTATCTGTTGAACTTACAGGTATTTTATTATTAACATTTGGATTTTACTCCTTGATATGTTATTCAGTATTATATAAGCTCTTTCTGATGAAAAAGCAGTAGATGTTTTATAGTAATGATGACGCAATGTGAAAAAAATACGTCACTTAAGTAGTTTTGCAGAACACTTCAACTTCCATTTAATTTTCTTTCTTTTTAATTGTCTTCTAGTTCATCATTCTTGTTGTTGATAGCATTGACAGGGAACGACTAGCTATTACGAAAGAAGAATTATATAGAATGTTGGCTCATGAGGTAAATTTCGGAAGCAAATCTTTTAAAAAAATGGAGTGAGGTATCTGTACATTGGTTTTGCTTTTTTGCAAAGATTGATATTATATAATGTTGGTTATTTCATTATTAACAAAACTTTATATTAAATTGATGAAAATCTTGAAGTTAAAAATTTTCATTACCTTTTCAGGCTTAAAAAAATTAACATATTAATCTGTAGACTACTACTGTTTTTGCCAGGATTTTTTAAAGCTAAAACTTATGCATACCTTTGAAAGTCTGATAAATTGAGAGAAGAAAAAGGAAAACTTGTGTCTTTTCCCCCAGTGTTTATAATAATTGAAAATTCTTTAATGAATAATTTGAAATCACTTAATTCTAAATACTTAGATACATGGAATGTATCTAAATTGTACAGAATATTGTATTAAATATTCTTAAAACTCTGTAATGGTATCATAATATGCATGTTTTTCTGGAACTTGCTTTTTTTGGACAACATTGTGATTTATCTGTGTATTTTTTAATACATACAGCTTTAGTTTATCCCTTTTAACAATTATATTCCACTGTATGAATATGCCACAGTTGATCTGTTCTTCTGTTAGTGACTATTTAGGTTATTTCTAATGTTTTATAGTAGAAGCAATGCTGTGATGAACATTATCAATGAGCTTAAATTATACAAACACTAATAAGTATTGCCCAGCTTCCACTTTCAGTACTCTAAATTTTGGAGCAATTCTGTAATATTTGGCAACATACTAACATATTTGCCCTTTAAAATAATGCTCATACAGTTTTAAGTCAATTTTTAGCTGTGTTTTTTTTTTTTTTTTTTTTTTAGCTTGGTCTCCTTTGCCCAAAAATAGGAAGATAAGTTTTAATTATTCTGCTTATCTTAATCTGTCTGTGTTAGAGTGGATCATTAAATCACAGTTATTTGAGATTATTTTTACTGCAATAAAATTTTAAAATTAAATATTAGTGACTGATCACTTTAGAGGCTTTTCATTGTAACTGTCCTGCTGGGTATGTTTTACCCTCCTGCTTCATTAGTTTAATTTGAATAATGATATTTCACACATTAGAAATATTTTGTTTTAATTTCAGGATTTACGGAAGGCTGCAGTTCTTATCTTTGCAAATAAACAGGATATGAAGGGGTGTATGACAGCAGCTGAAATCTCTAAGTACCTCACCCTTAGTTCAATTAAGGACCATCCTTGGCACATTCAGTCCTGCTGTGCTTTAACAGGAGAAGGGTAAGTGTGAATTAACCTGGGGGGCGGTGTGACTTCTTTCTAATTTCTTTCAACGTTTTTAGGCGAGCTTATTTTCTTCTTAGATATTCTTCCCTTTTTTTGTTTGTAATTAAACCTGATTTTTACTTTGTGTCTCAGGCTTACAGGTTGAAATAATTATGGTAAACAAAATGACCAAATTACTGGCAACTATTTTATAACTTTTACCATAAATGTAATGTTTTACTCAGAAAATGCAATGAACTTTTGAATTAAGTTTTCACAGTCCAACTTTTTGTTATTCATTTGTTCCTTTTATTATTTACTAACAGAGAAAATTGTAATGTCACCTGAATTAATGAAGAAGCTTTAAAGAAATTTCACATTTTCTGTAAGGACTTAAACCTAAGCTTCCAGCTTTCTGCAAGAGTACATCTCCTTTATTATCAGGAGTCCTTTTGGGAGGCATAGACAATAAGCATTTGAGACTAATGCCATTATAGTATATTCTTCCTTTCCTAAGAATATGAATGTGGATATTGGGCCAAGGAGAACCCCATGTGTTATATGTGGATTACTCAGTTTATATCCAAGAACTTTTTTATCCTCAAATCAACCTTACCTTAGTTTTTCTTATACTAGAAATAGCTTGAAGTATATAATAGCTATGGGTAGTCCTTTTTGACCTGTACTTTTAAGACTGAGCCATAAGTATTCCATTCTTTAGAATTTAGGAGGGTAAGGTGAAGTTGCTGCTATCTTTCTATAGTGGTTTCAGTTTCAAATAATTTTAAGGATGGGGTGTATTTGTGATCTTGATGGCAAAACTGTCAAAGCTGTATGTGTAAGATGAGACTGAAGTAATTTCCCACATTACTTAACTAATTAAAACCATTTTTAAGTCAATCTTCCATTTAAAAGTTGCACTTATGATGTTACTTGAACGTTGTCACTGAAGTATATAAATAATGATTGTAGTACCAATCTTTGGGTGAGACTTAAAAATAATAAGTATGCTTTCAATTCTTTTCTGAAGAATGGAGTTTTTAATTTTGGTAATACTTCTATCTCTTGTTCAGGTTATGTCAAGGTCTAGAGTGGATGACTTCCCGGATTGGCGTGAGATAACTTTTTTGCTTGAAAGAGACTGCTCTATTTATTCTGTGACATGAACATTTCTTCCTAGAACCTTCGGCTGCTAAGGCAGCAGCATGTTTAATTTATAACAACACAAACCTCTATGAGCAACACTTGAATCAAGTGCAGCTGAACTGGAACATGAAAGATTTTTTTCTTAACTTTTTTTTAATGCACTAATCTTCAGTTGGATGAACTTAATGTATAACTATGTTTTCAGCAACAGAATTCTTCTGACTGCTTATTGTAATTAGTCAGTGACTGCCTTGTAAGAAATGTTTGTCATATCTTTAATGTTTAGGTTTTCTGAAGTATTGTTATAACCTTAATGACCAGTTTCTTTGAATTCTTGACCACCATTCACTCCCAACCATTTAATTACTGGTTTGATAGTCATAGTGGAAATCATCAGGTAGTGCTTGCAAACTTCTCCAGCACTAAATATTTGCTCCCTCTGTAAACCGTTTATCTTTTGGACAGAACTTACAAAGAAAGAAATGTGCCTAGAAGATATACAATAATGAAGATTAAACATCATGAGTACTTACCTTTAAACATCCCTGACCTTATTGCAAGTCATGGAGTAATTTTAAGTCGCTATTAGCATGGAAATGACAAAGGCTATTAATTTACCCAAAGGAATTAAGTTCACTTTTCTGCCTACAACATTTGGCCAAAAACTAATCGTGGTAAAATATTTATTTGAAAGCCCAGCTTCGATGGTAAATATTGTTGGGTGAATCTGGTATTTTAAAAATCTCACATTATTCAATGCTGATTATAACTCTCGGAAGTTATTAAAGGATACCAGCACTAAAAATAAGACACTTGGAATATATTTTACTGTCAATTTTCAAATAACTTTATATCAGTAAAAATTACAATTATTCTGTTTGCAAGAGACATCACATCTGCTTTGGACATTAGCTAAAGCAGAAGTATACACAGACAATTTTACTTATTAAAATTTGGAATTGTGTCTGCCATAGTATTTTTACCACCAGCAGTATGTTACTTAAAAAACCATGTGGCTTTTCTTAAATCTGTAGAGGGTGTGTGTAATAGGCTTAAAACAATTGCCATCTTTATAGTTATGCCTCATATTCTAAAATCTTATAGGAAACTGCTGAATTTAATCCTAGCTTTTAGAATATTACTGTGAAACTCCAAGTTACTACTCTTAACAATTTATAAATTAAAAAATAATTAAGAAAAAGTCATAATCTATTAAAAATTTATTGGATAACATTAGAACGTTTTTGAGACAGTTGTCTAATAAGAGCAGTGTCTATCTAATATTACCAGTAATCTAAACAGTGCATACTTTGAATTGAGAGGGAGGACAAGTATTGTAATTTCAATTCTGTTTATTTCAAATGTGTGATTTATCTGTGATGAAAGGGATAAAATGCATACTTAGAGAATAATACTTCATTTTTGCAGTATTTTTAAATTTGGGTCAAAATAAGATTCAGTGTTCATAAGAATATCAAAATACCTTTGGTATTTTAATTTTAATGTTTTTAATTTGTAAGTTGATTTCAATTTTGCTCTGTTTTCAGGTGTATTTGATTTATTATATTAAGTTGAATTAATTAAGTGAAATGTAGTAACATTTTTCTGATTTCTATTTAGTGGTAGTACATCCTTGAACTGAAAAATGTTGAGAGGAATGCTTTTCTAGACTTCAGGAAATAGTTGTTTAACCTTGTTTTGTATCTTTTTCTTAGTGATTCTGTACTAAGTAGAGGATAAGTGTAGTTTAGTTTTGTTTTGTTTTTAATATAATCCATAATATCAAGAACATGAGAGAAAAGTGGACATAAATCAATATGGATGGTGTATGTATGTGTGTGCGCGTGAGCGTGCCTGTGCGCGTGCTAGGAATGGGAATTAAGAAAATACCATTTACCTAAAGCACACTTTGCCTGAATTTCTATTTGGTTTTATTGTTTACCGTAAGTACTGAAGATAATTATATAAGTCTGTCCTGAGAAAAAGTATATTTAGTATTCTTGTATTTGTTCTTATGAAATGATTATCTGCCTTCTTGTATCTAATAAGATTGGCTGGCTCAATTTTCTTCTGTCAAATTATACAGTTATTTTTTATATTACCACATCAGCATTATATTGAAAGTGTTTTTAATAGTTGACTGTATTTTGTTAAACAACTACTAGTATCGACTCAGATTTGCTATTTAATTTTAAAGTACAATTTATTTTATTTTCTAAATCCTTTTTAAGAAACATTTTGTTAGTTTTGGATTAGAAATGATTTATCTTAGCTGTGTGTTGAAGATGAAATCAGCGTCCCAGTAGATTTTGTGCCATTTGGGGAAAAAGTTCAGTTAGGAAATTCATGTAAGACGTTTTAAAAGTTTTTTATAAGTTTTCTTAGATCTTGCCTGTTACAGTAATATGGAACTGATTACCCTTTACTCCAAGAGAATGTTTTGACCCAGCCATTGATTCTGACATTCAGTCAACCAACTAGAAATACTGTCTGATGAAAAATGTAATTCGTGATTGCTGCCTTTATTCATATTTTCAGATAAGTTCTCAATTTTGTCCTATACATATTCTTTAGAAGTCAGATTAGCAGCTAACTTGTTCAGCAATGGAATCATTTGAGTTTTACCCTCTCCTTCAACTTTACTTCTTGCCTAGCAAAGTTTCTAGAAAGTAGAAAGCAAGGGACCCATGCATATTACCTTCAGATTATTCTACTTTTTTTCTTTTTTTAATTTGAAGATAAAAGTAAATTTTAACAAATCTTTTTAATGTGTTAAAAATGTAAAACTACCCTCGTAAGTTCAAATATGGCATTTATCTTAATTTTGGACATGTTGTGTTCTTTGTCTTTAAATCCATCATACTTATACCGAAGCCCATTTGTGAACTCTTTTAGAATTAACAGGCCTTTTTATAAGGAAGTATACTGAATATTTTTCATTGTTAATGTAATTTAATTCCTTAAAACCTCAAATATATATAATCTATTGAAAAGTGGAGATTAAATATGTAATTTTTCTTTTGCTTTTAGTTTCTTGTGTTAGTGTGCTTAAAGGTATAATTAATTTTATTCTATATTCATTACAGGAAAGATAATAAATTCAAGTTTCATTGCTAAAAATAATTTTTAAATGAGTACTGTCCCTTTAGTTATAATTGTTTTGATGAAGCATAATTTAAGTTTCATTATTTATAGCATAAAGAGAAAATCATTATTTTCCTATGGAAACAGGGAGTGGTTTAGGCAGTGCTATAAACAATATTTTCTCAAGAGTTTTGGGAGTCACAAAGCAAAGAAAATTTTGAAGAAAACAAAAGCGTTTTTTTAAAAAAATTCTTTTGGTGTACTATTTTAGGTCAAATTATAAACAGAATTATATTGGAATAGCGCTCTCATGTAATCCTTAATTGTGTAAGCCCATATCAGTAGGAATATGTACTTTGTCCTATAGACAGAGTTCATTGGCATTTATTTTTGAAGACCCTATTTTATGAGTCTAACTTTTCATCTATGGCTTTGCAGCCAATGAACTTAAAGTCTAATTCAATTCAAAGTGATCTTTTACGTTTTGTCAGGGTAAAGTCACTTCTAGATACAGCATGATATCTTGTATGTAGTAGAATATTGTGCTGGCTACCTAAAGTGGATTTGAATCTTAATTTGACGATTTATCGATTGTCTAGTTGACTTTAGGCAATTACTGTTCATAGCCTTCCTTTTGTTTTTCCCATACTGAGGAACTTAAGCAAACTAAATCTCTAACAGGTCTTTTGTTTTTAAAATCCTGAATCCTTATATGCTATTATTAGAATATAAAAACCCTCAAAATATGGAATTAAATTCATTTTTATCTATTTGATTCCCACCCCATTATCATTTTATTTAGTACGTGAATACAATCAAGTAGGAAAACAAAGTAGCAAGTAGTAACTGTTCTTCAACTTAAATCGAGCTAATAGCTAATGACAATGCAAAAGCAAACCATATTGCTACAAAAGTGATATTAATCTGCCTTAAGGCACCAGTGTGTGCTGGAAATACTGTCTTATAGAGAATTCACCTTGCTTCTTTTCCTGGCTTTACTAGGCTGGAAGTGGTTCGTTTGTTCAGTTTATTGCCTTTAGACACCAACCCAGGCTGCAGTCCTGTTTGACTTCTCCGTATTGAAAGAGAAGAGTGTAGCCAGGTTGTCAGTATTTTACAAATGTCTTCATAAGTCTGAATGTGGGTTATATTCAAGCTTAGATTTTTCAGTAATGTGTCATCCTTATTCATTTAGTATCACCGTGAAGACTGAAATCCAAAAGCCAGGTTCCCAAAAAAGTACTTTTTAAAAATTCCAGGTGACCAAAGCTAAATAGAGAATGTCAAAAAAAATATGTTCAACTACTCTATTTTAAATTTAAAGTAAGAAAATATTCTAAAATCAGCTTTAAATGTAAATGGTTTAGTGAAATGTTCGGGAAATGTTAATTTGGACATTTAGAGGCATAGCTAGAAACAAGTCAAAGTCAAATGCAAAGATAAACATGGGGAAGGGAAATCTTCAAAAGGATATTAGGTAAGAGAAAATGTGAACAAAGGCAATGAATTTCTCCCCTGTCCCCACTTAAGACACTTAACATTACTAGAAAGCACAGTCTTGTACAGTACAACTAGATGGCCTACATTATTTTTAATGTGGCCAAAGACTGAAGACTTTCAGGTGCTTAGAATTTGGAACTGTAGTCATGTCTTTTACATTTTTAAACCAGTAATTTACTTTGTCTCCTGGAAAGGGAGAAATAATAAAATGTGCTGTGTATAGTTTTGGGAATAGAAAACAACTTCTAACAGAATGGGAATTTTTTTTTGCACAGACTTGTAAAATTTTAATTAAAAAATTACCTCATTTTTCAATCCATAAGGTGCTTTGCTAGAGTTTGTGGGATGTTGTACCATCCCATAAATACCCCCTTCACCCAAACTGTATTTGAATGTGCAGAATTCACAACTAAGGAGAAACATTCCTTAGACATTTTGTTTCGTTTTATTCTTAGTTGTTTAGTACTAGGAGGGCTAACATGGTATATCAGATTCACATATGGTTTTTATTAATGTACATGGGCATGTACTTAGTCAATATTTAGTTTAATTAAATAAAATAAGGGAAAGGCAAAATCTTTAAATTTGATTGATTATACTGTACTGTGAATATATTTCCATCAGTGTTGGTAAGATATCAAATGACTATCAGTTGGTCTTGTTTATCTATGATTTATTTGCATGTTTTAGCCCTATTCATAAGGGACTGTAATCATTTTAATCTTTTTTTTATTTTCCCTCAGGACATTCAGGGACTCTGAAGCCCCTATTTTATTCTCTTGGAGTAAACTGTTCAGTGTAGCTATGAAAACTTTCAATTTTGATTTTAAAAAAAGCTTAACTGTTATTTCATTGAAATTTTGAAATAGAATGATGGTTATGAGGTTTTTAAGTTACAGAATATTTATAAATTTTACCCTCTTCATCTATTCCACAGACCATAGTTTAAAAAAGAAACAACGAAAACTAAAAGCAGTTATAGCCTTGCTCTTGCATTAATTCTAATCAGAGTATAATGATTATAACCACACATTGCCATCTTAACATAAATTGGTGCTTTAAAGCATTAAAGACGAAGCAGCTGGTCCTGTATTCAATCTATTTCTTGCCTCAGAATGTAAAACTACTTTAAAGTGTCTGTATTCATATTTATGTTGATTCTTAAGATTTAAATACAAACTTTTGTTATCCAACAAGTTTCAAGCTTTCTGCAAAAGCTCTAACAATATCTTAGCTAGTCAGCTTGGTCAAATAGAAGATGGTATTAATAAGGTCAAAATTATGAATTGAATCTTTCTGTGGGACCCATGGTATTGTACAGAGGAAAGAAAAAATGTCTTTCATGCCACAAACTGTGCTTCTGAACCCCAACTAAGCAACTGCAACATGTGCTATTGGTTCAATGTATAAGCATTAGAAAAGAAAATTTTAAGAGCAAACAAGTTAGTTAATGCATTCACATCATCACTTCTTGAAAATGGCTCAAAGCATGTTCTTCTGATGGTGGGGTTGTTTATAAGACATGTTTTTAAATTCTTAATACTTCATTAGTGTCATGAAATAACTTCTTTTATATGTTAAGTATAGGTTGCTGGTACTCATGATTTTTTATTTCTGCAATTATGTTAAAATGAGTTGCTTGCATGCCTGCTTACACAAGAAAGAGGATGCTGTTTGCTCTGGAAATGTTCATCTTTTATACACATTTTAGCTCATTGCAATCATGGTGCAATATAGTGTAACATTCATTTGTTTTCCGTCAACAGTTTTATTTTTGTCATAATAAATAATTACTTTTCCAGTAGGAAGTGAACCCAGTGTTTTCTTTTTAAGATAAAATGTGTTTTAGCAGTCTTTTGGTTGCAAGTGATAGTAACCCACCTAAGCTAACAAAGAGAGGGGAATTTTATTATAAGGGTGGGGTGGTAGGGGCACATGGAACCCAAGGGCAGGAATACAACTGGATTTCTCGAGCAGACTGGAACCAGACTAAAACACTAAGAAGAAACTGGAAAGTTACCTTTATCCTACCCTTCTCTTTCTCAGTCTTTCACTTGACTGGATTTCTCTTTTTCATGGTCTACATTGGCAGATAATGTTCAAGTCTACTAGCTCCTGTGTTATCTTTGTTCAAAGGACCATTGTTAGATTCTTAGTTACAATTTAATATTCTTCAGGAATGTTGTTCATTAGCCTGCATTGGGTCAGTTACTCTCTCTGATCCAAACTGGCCAAGTGGAAGGTGTATTTACTAGAGAAAGGGGGAGTCCCTGGGGAGTGGGAGGGCAATCCAGATGGGCGTGTACTCCATTGCAGAAGATAGTTGGGATCACATTGTGTCTGCTTAAGTTGTGCTCTTATTAAAAAAAAAAAAAGATATAATCTAATAATGAGTAAGATAACAAATTTTTATTCTATTTATTATAAAGTTGCCTCTAAAGTAGTGATTTTTAACTCCATTAACATCTACCACGTTGAGTATCCACATGCCAGGCCGTATACTAATTATTATATGAGGAGGGTACTTCAAAAAGTTCACGGAAAAGTGGAATTAAAAGATAATATGAATCTTTCCACTAACTTTTTGAAGACATCTCATATAAACTCATTTTTCTATAACCTTATGAAGGTAAATGTATTTATTCCTTTTCTGTAGTGACAAAACAGGTAAAGTGGCCTGCCCAATGTTATAAGATTAGTAAGTGGCAGAGCCAGGATTCAGAACAGACATATGTGATTCTAAGGCTAACTACCATGGAGAATGTTCGAGGAACTTTAGCTCTGGCTTCATTTTCTTCCCTTAACAAGTGAAAGGGAAATGAAAGCATTCCCTCCAGATGTGCTTTGCCCAAAAAGGAGGTTAAGGGCATGCATAGGCATAAATGGGAGTCCTTGGCTAGCAAAGACTGGCTTCAGAACAGGGACCCTTTGGCTCAGAAAAGGTGTAGAGAGAGGGCTTGGAGAGGGATTTCACTTTCTGAAGGAAATCTTAGCTATGTGACTGAGCTAAAAGCAAATGCAAACAAAAACAGTGGTTCCTTTTAAAACCCATTCTTTTGTATTTCTTCATCAATGTTATAATTTCCTTTTATGTGAATTTATAACTCACAGGCGCATAAAACAAATATGTACAATTTAACAAATAAGGTGAACATATGTACTTATCACTTATTGTCCTCGGTATTCCTCTTTGGAAATGGACAGCTTCGTATGTAGGTGGCTGCCACCCTCATTCAAGAATAGTTGAGACCATGTCTCACCTTCAAGAGTTCCCAAGGGTGGGATTAGGGCTGTGACTGATCCCTCCCCCACAAACTCACAGAAGACCCCAGTGACATTATTGCAGTAAGGAGAAATCTGACAGGGAAAAGTCTTTGATCTGCCATTTGTTTCCTTTATGTCCCAGAGCCTATGGCATACAGATTGTCCAGATCTGAGCTTACAAGGAAAAACAGAAAACAATTCAGCACTGATAAATTTTACTGAATGGTGAAATCCTCTGCAGCAATGGATGTTAGCACCAATGAATTTTAAACTTTCAATGGCCCTAATGAATCCCCCTCTATAGATAGGCCCCTCAATTTCCAGATTAAATTCCTTGGTGATACCTTCCACTAAGATAAATTTTGATGTCCTTTCTTATGGGAGAAACTGATACTCCCGCTTTTGAGGGGGGGAGGAGCAATCTGGATATGTGCACATGAAGGGGAGAATAAAAAGTTTTTATGTTCCAGATTTAAGAAAGGAAAAGACTCTCCTTTGCTATAATGCCCACACGTAAGCACAAAACTAGTTTAAAACCAATTTCAGTCAATCAGTGACAGCCTCGCATGAATGCATGTCTCCAGCAGTCCATCGGTGATGGTTCAATGCCTCAGAAAGTCAGGAATTCAATAACTGAGTGCCCTTGCTTCCACTTGGGGAATTTGTTAAGGAGCCTGAAACTTCTCCCAGTCCCCAAATTCCATCTAAAACTGGGTATAAAATCACTTCTTGCTTAATAGAGACTAACTCTTACAGTGGTTCTCAAACTATGGTATCAACATCTACTAGGAACTTGGTAGAAATGCAGATTTTCAGCCCCATGCTAGACCTATTATATTAGAAACTCTGGAGATGAGGGCACAGCAATCTCAATAAGTCCTCCAGGTGATTCTGATGCAGGTTAAAGTTTGATAATCATTGCCTTACAAATGAAACTCTTCCTTGCTTTGGAAGAAGTAACTTTTTTCAGATATTAAATGATGGCATCTTCCTTTAACAAAGTGAGACTATTAATATTTCTATAGGAAATATGAAGAGGACCAAGGATGCTGTGAGGAGAGAGCTGGTGGAGGGGGAAAGGTGGAACTCATCTTACCAGGGATAGGGAAGAAACCCCGGAAAGGAAAAGAGGCATTCCTCAGCCTACCTGATAATTGATTGTGAATTCAGGTAGGAAGCATGAACATTAGCCACTGCAATCTGAATTTGCTGGAGTCACAGTAGGAAAGAGAGCAAGGCTGGCAAACTCTAATCTGAGAGCCTGAAAAAGTACAATGTCTAGCTTTTAAGATGACTCTATATCTCCAGGTTAGAGAATGAATGAGACATAAACCCCACCCAACAAGTGGAGTGACTGGGAATACCTGGGGAAGGTTAAAGCCTTTTATATTCTTAGGAAGCAGTATGATGGAATGTAAAATCTAATGGCAGAGCCCCAACTGCCAGCAACTCTAAATTCACATTTTCACAGCTTCATGACCAGAGAGGAAAGGAAGCTTTTTCCTGCCAGCAACTTCTTAGATCATGTTGGAGAAGCACTCTAATTGGCTCAGTACGGGTCAGATGGCCAGCCTGTAGCCAGGTGCCAGACAGAAGTATATGGTGAATGTGAACCTGAGAGTGTGTTCACTCTCATGGTGTGTGTGTGTGTGTGGGGGGGAGGTAGTGGGTTGGTGGAAGGTGAAAGTGAATAGAAAAAGTAGACTGTAGCATAAACACAGCCACTGTTGTGAGCCAATTACCACCCTAAGTTCTTCTATGACTACATTTCTCCTACGTACTATGACAGAACACAGATGCTATATGATGTGAATGCAGCTTCAGCAACTTCTACATACTTCATCCCAGAAAGTTACTGAGAATATTATATCAAGGATAGATTCAAGGACCGTTCTAGAAAAGCATAATCCTGATATAGATACATTCATTATTCATAAAGTCTTTTGCACCAGTTGCTTCTCAAATCAATATGAATTTCTCTTCTAACAATAAAATTGAAATGATAATGAATTTGTAAATTCAGTAGTTGTTAGCATGTAGTGGGGACCCAATAAGATTACGAAGTTTACAAAGAACTGTTGAATAAACGACCTCAGCCAATCTTCAGGACAGTTTGGAGTATGGTGCACTTAGTAGTAAAGATTAGAGCAGGCTGTGTATAGAGCAGGCTCTACTGCTTTCTAGCTGTATTCCTGTGGGCAAGTTGTTTATGCTCCTTGTGCCTTAGTTTCTTCAAAACCTCATCTGGCTTGTTCAAAAGACTAAATGAGGTAAGCCAGGAAGAGCACTTAGAATAGTGCCTAAAACATAATAACTGCTTGATAAATGTTAATTGTTATTATAGTTAGACAGGTATTATTATCCACCTTTACACCAAAATCCTGATATATTAGCCACAGGCTCAGTACTGCTAAGTGACAGAGCTAGAACTTTAATCAAGTGGCAAATTCACTAGTTTCTTTACTCTCTTCTTAATGGCTGCTCAGCGGACAACCTGCATCAGAACCACTTGGCAGTATTTGGTCAAAATGCATATTTTAAGACTAAGGGGCTCTCCTTAGTCTTACTGAATCTCTGAAGGTGGATCTCAGGGAGGTTCATTTTTACAAGTAACTACAGAGAATCCCAAAGCACACCAAAATTTGAGGCTCTAAAGAACCATGCAGCAGTCTTATTGGTCTAATAATCCCATATAGGAAATTGGCTTTGTAATGTAACTTATCATCGTGCTTTGAAATATATACCAGTTCTAGTTCTTTTTTGAACCTTAGAAATTAAATTGAAAACAGATGCTGTACACCAGTGTTCATAGCAGCATTACATTAACCAAAACACGAAAACACCTCAAACGTCCATCAACAGATAAATGAATAAACAAAATATAGCATATACATGCAATGGAATATTATTCAGCTTCAAAAAACGAATGAATTCTGACACATGCTACAACATGGATGAACCTTAAAAATATCATGTTCAGTGGAATAAGCTAGTCAAAACAGCACAAATATTTTATGACTCCGCTTAAATGAGGTAGCTAGCATAGGCAAAGTTTTAGAGACAGAAAAGTTGAATAGTGCTTACCAGGGTCTGGGGAAAGGGGAGAATGGGAGGTTATTGTTTAATGAGTACAAAACTTAGCTTTGGTATTATGACAAAGTTCTTGGAATAGACTGCTGGTGGTTGTACAACATTATGAATGTACTTAGTGGCATTGAATTGTACACTTATAAATGGTTAAAGTAGTAAATTTTATTTTATGGATATTTTACCACAATCAAAATTAACAATAAGAAAGTAAATGGATGGAGAAAAATTTATTATGCTAACACTAGTAAAAAGAAATCTGGAGTAGCTACATTGATTTCAGACTTCAGAGCAAGGATAATATTCAGGGATACATAGTAATAAAGAAGTCAATTCTTCAAGAAAACATAACAAACCTTAGTGCATATGCACCTAATAACAGAGTGTCAAAATACATGAGGCAAAAACTGATAGAATTACAAAGTGAAATGGATGGATCTACCAGTATAGTTGGAGACTTTCAGCACCTCTCTATCAGAAATGGACAGTCCCAGCAGGCGGAAAATCATTAAGGATATAACTGAACTGAACAATACCCATCAATCAACTGGATCTAACTGATTTCTATAAATTACATCCAGCAGTGGCAGAGTACACATTCTTTTCAAGCTCACATGGATTGTTCACTAAGATAGACTATATTCTGAGCCATAAAACATAAAAGTGGTCTTCAAAAACTTCATGGAAAATGTGTATTATGAAATAACTGTATGAATTTTGAAATGTTTTTGCACCACAATAAACTTGTACTAACTTGTTATAACATGCCTGAATAGGATCTAATTGGAGGAATGAAGAAGGATAAGACATCAGTTTGAAAGAGCTCCTATAAAGCAATGTGAATTCTGCTAAAATTGAAGCAAGAACATCAAATTTATCGTCAAGACTGGGTGAAAGAATGATGAAATCATTGATGCTTTACAAAAATGTTTATGGAGACAATGCCTTCAAGAAATCAGCAGTTTACAAATGGATAACTTGTTTTAAGAAGGGATAAGACGATGTTGATGATGAAACCACAGCGGCAGACCGTCCACATCAATTTGTGAGTAAAAAAATAATCTTGTCCATGCCTTAATTGAAGAGAACCAACGATTAACAGAAGAAACAATAGCCAACAGCATAGACATCTCAATTGGTTCAGCTTAGCCAATTCTGACTGGACAATTACAGTTGAACAAATTTTCCACTTGATGGGTACTAAAACTGTTGTGCTCAGATCAGCTGCAGAAAAGAGCAGAGCTTTCAATGGAAATTTTAAACAAGTGGGATCAAGGTCCTGATGCATGTCTCTTAAGAATTCTAACAGGAGATAAAACATGGCTTTACTGATATGATCCTGAAGACAAAACGTAATCAATACCATGGCTACCATGAAGTGGAAGTGGTCTAATCAAAGGAAAAGTGGACTGGTCAAGAACAAAGGTCATGGCAAAAGTTTCTGGGGATGCTCCAGGCATTTTGCTTGTTGACTTTGAGAGCCAAAGAACAACAACATCTGCTTATAATGAGAGTGTTTGGAGAATGTTAGCCAAAGCTTTAGCAGAAAAGTACCCAGGAAAGCTTCACCAGAGAGTCCTTTGCCATGACAGTGCTCCTTCTCATTTCCCTCATTAAAACAAGGTCAATTTTGCAAGAATTTCTGGGAGAAATCATTAGACATCTACCTTACAGCCCTGATTTGGCTCTTTATGACTTCTTTTTGTTTCCTAATCTTAAAAAATCTTTAAAGGGCACACATTTTTTCTTCAGTTAATCATGTAAAAAAGACTGCATTGACATGGTTAAAACCCAGGACGCTCAGTTGTTTAGTGATGGACTAAATGGATGGTTTCATCACTTACAAAGTGCCTTGAACTTGATGGAGCATATGTTGGAAAATAAAGTTTAAATTTTTCATTTTTATCTTTTGATTCCATTTTCCACACATTTGCTGAAGTCTCCTTGTACATTAATACATTTAAAAGAATGTAAATCATACAAATGCTGTCAAACCACAAAGGAATTAAACTAGAAATCAATAACAGAAAGATACCAAAAGGTATACAGATTGGAAGGGAAAAAATAAATTTGTATTTGCCTGCAGATGACATGATTATTTATGCAGAAAATTCCAAAAAATTAACAATAAAGGTCCTGAAAGTAACAAGTGATTATAGCAAAACTGCATAAGATTAATACACAAAAGTCAATTACTGCTATATACCAGCAACGAACAAGTGGAATTTGAAATTAAAATCACATTACCATTTACATTAGCACCCCCAAAAGTTTAAGAATTAAGTATAAATCTAACACAATATGTACAAGATCTATAAGAGGAAAACTACAAAACTTTGACGAAAGAAATCAAAGAAGAACTAAAAAAATGGAAAGATATTCCATGTTCATGGATAGGAAGACTCATTGTCAAGATGTCAGTTCTTCCTAATCTGATCTATAGATTCAACGCAATCCCAATCAAAATCCAAGCAAATTAATTTGTAGTTGTTGACAAACCAATTGATTCTAAAATTTATATGGTAAGGCAGAAAACCCAGAATAGCCAATACAATATTGAAGAAGAAGATCAAAGTCAAAGCACTGATACTACTTTACTTCAAGACTTACTGTAACACTACAGTAGTTAAGATAGGTTGGTATTTGTAATGAAGTAGAGACAATAGAAATAGATCCACACAAATATAGTCAACTGGTCTTTAAAAATGAGAAAGGCAAGCTGATAGAGAAATGAATAGTTTTTTCTTAACAAACAGTGCTGAATATCTTCATGCAAAAATGTTAGTCTGGACACTGACCTTACACCATTCATAATTAACTCAAAATGGATCACAGTCCTAAATGTAAAACAAAAAACTATTAAACTCCTAGAATATAATATAGAACATGTAGTTGGCATTGGATATGTCAAAGAGTTTTTAGACACAATACCAAAAGAATGATGTATGAAAGAAAAAATTGGTAAATTGGACCTAATTAGAATTAAAAACTTCTGCTCTGCTACAAACACTGTTTTGAAAATGAAAAGACAAGCTACAGACTGAGAGAAAATATTTGCAAAACTCATGTCTGATAAAGAATTGTTATTCAAAACATTGACAGAACTTTAAAAATACAGCAATAAGAAAACAAACAACTCAAAAAGTGGGCAAAAGACCTGGACAGACACTTCACAAAAGAAGATGCACAGATGGCAAATAGGCATATAAAAAGATTCTCAACATCCTATGTCATTAAGGAATTGTTAATTAAAACAGTAATGATATACTACTACACACTTATGTGAATGGCAAAAATCCAGAATACTGACAACATCAAGTGCTGACAAGGATGTAAGAGCAAAAGGAACTCTCATTAATTGCTGATGGGAATGCAAAATGATACAGCCACTTTGGAAGATAGTTTGTCAGTTTCTTACAACACTAAACATATTCTTAGCATATGATCCAGCAATCACAACTTGGTATTTACCACAGTTGGTTGAAAACTTCTGTCCAGAAACAACCTGTGCATAAATGTTTATAGCAGATTTTTAAAAATCTCCAAAGTTTGAAAGCAACCAAGATGCCCTTCTATGAATGACCAGTCAGTGGTACATCCATCCAATGGCATATTATTTAATGATAAAAAGAAATGAGCTATCAAACCATGAAAAGGTATGGAGGAACTTTAAATGCATAATACTAAGTGAAAGAAGCCAGTCTGGAAAGGCTCCGTATTTATAATTCTGACTATATGACATTCTGGAAAAGCCAAAACCATATAGATAGTGAAAGGTCAGTTGTTGCCAGAAGTTCCAGGCTGGGGTGGTAGAAGCGAGGCAGAAAGAGTAGGTGAACGTGGGATTTTTAGGAAGCAAAACTATTCTGTATGAAGATGTAACAGTAGATAGATAACATTATGCATTTGCCAATATCTATAGAACTTTACAACGGTAAGAGTGAACCCTAATGTAAATCATGGACTTTAGTTAACAGTAGCCTATCAGTCTAGGATCCTCAGTATAACAAACGTACCACAGTAATGCAAGATGTTAATAATAGGGGGAAATGTGGGAGGTGGCGAGAGGAAATACGTGAGAACTGCATTTTCTGCTCAGTTTTTCTGTAAAATGTTCTTGGGAGAGGTCAGGCTAGCCCTCTGATCAGCAATAAACAAATTAAAAATAAAGCAAAAATTATTTTCCATGACACTAGTAAGAAAAGAGGATAGTTCTTAAAAAAAAAAAAAGTTTAAAAATGCATGAAAAGGAGACTATGGTATGGATATCCCAGAGGAAATTTCAATTACCACGATAAAATAATTCATGACTGTCCCCTAGAAATCTATGTCTCTTGCACGTTTTTCATCTTAGTGAATGGCCTATGAAGTTGTACAAGTTAGACAACTAAAGGTCATTTTGACACCAATTCAGAACCCCTTATATGCAATCCAACACCAAGTCCCTGCCAGTTTTTCCTCCTCCAGGCTTCTAGTATTTTCCCTTCTTCATAACGGCCAAGTATGGCAGTGCAAGCAGTGCACTGCCCAGCTTCAGAGACACAGCTAACTCAGACCACAGTCCGATGGACGTTTCTATCACCATGGCACTGCTCTAGTACAAGGTCTTGTCATATAAGGCCTCTTAATCAGTCTTGTGCAGTCTTCTCTTGTCTTCTTTCTCTCTTTCTCATTTGTTCCAGAGCAATCTTTCAGAAGCACAAATACGATGATCTTACTGCTTAAAACTCTTTAAAGCTTGTCCATTGCCTTCCACATGGTCTACAAAGTCCCTGGTTGGCAACCCAAGCTGCCAACACAGGCTCATCTTGTATGGGTTTCCCCTCATTTTCTGTACTCTTGTTTCACTGACATTTTAGTTCCACAAGAGCATCACGCTTCCTCCCTTCCAAGGCCTTTGCAAATGCTATTTCCTCTTCCTGAAATGTTCTTTCTTCCAGTTTCTTTTGGAAACCTACTTATTCTTGGATCACCATTTAAAAATAACTTCTGTAAAGAAGTCAGACCTGATCATCTAGACCAAACCAAGTCCTGTTTACATTCAACTTTTTCTTAGTCTCCTGTACTTTATAACTTTATATGACTCTCTAATGTTTCATCTCCAGGAGACTTAGCTCCTAGAGAGCAGGGACTGTGTCTTTTTCAGATAGAATTTTCCCTTCAGTGCCTATCACAACGTTTAACCCATAATAGACATACACTAAATATGGGTTGAAGGAATGAACAAAGTTGGACTTAAGGTGAGAAAGTGTGGGTTATAGTGAAACCTCCACCAATAATTGATGTGTGATCTTGAACAGAGTATATAGCTTCTCATGACCACAGCTTTTTCCATGGAAAGATGACAAGACTGAAGTAGGTTATTTTTAATGTCCCTTTTAGTTATGAAGTTGCTTGATTATATAGGATGGTATCTGTTTCCTAATTTTTTAAAAATGTATATATTATGTTGCAATACACTCTGAAATGCAATACTTTTGTACATGTAAATAATTTCATTGCAGTTTATAATACTGTTTAACAAAAGGTATACATTAGCCAAGGATAATTAGAGAATCAAAATGTGATATCGAAAATTTACAGCGTAAACAGTCACAAAAAGATGTTTTAAGCTGAAGCTTTAGCAATAAAATATGTAGTCAGTAAATGAGATGCTCTAGGGTTTTTCTTCTGTCCCTTCTCCTCCTTCTCACCCTCTTCCCCCTCTTCTTTCTCCTTCCCTTCTTCCTCATCCTTCTCTTTCCTCTTCCTCTTTCCCTTCTTGCTTGTCCTTTTTTCCTTCATCTTCTCATATTTCTCTTTTTCTCTCCCGCCCTCTCCTCCTTGCTGCGCACTAGGGCAGGCTGAGTCTGTGAACCCTTGTTGCAGAATAGGTTGAGGGATTCATTATTTCTCCTCCTGCTTTTGTCATTCGACATTTAACGAAGAACTCCAGAGGAGTTGAAATGTGAGTATAACATCAGAAGAGGAACACAGGTGAATGCTGGCATACTTATACTCTCAAAATATGAGGAATTGCTGAAGGAATCCGGGATGAGTTATTTGGTGGAGAGAGTCAGGTATCATCTGAGAGTTTTTGGAAGATTGACAATTGGTTCTGGTTAGGTCAAACTTGTGTGCCCCAAATACCTATGATTATCCCATGTAAGGCACATCAAGGGTCATGCTGATGTGCTGCAGTGGCTGGGCCAGGGTTAGGAGTTGGAGCCGTGGCTGGGGCTCTGCATTTGCAAGTGGCCAAGGCCTTGTAGGGCAGGTGGAGCCAACAGATTTGGCAAGGTGTAAACACCCACCCAGCTTGGTACATGTCTAATATGCAGTTTTTTAAAAAGTGCCCTTTGAAACAAGATATTTTCTTCTCTGTGGGCAAATCTGACATAGTGACGTAGAGAAAAATATACAACCTCTCATAATCCCCCTCTTCCCCCTTTTTAAAAACAGAATATCTCTTTATTTTAAGCTTCAGGGGCCATTAAGAGGTTAATTATTTCCTAGCCAGTTTGTGTATGTCCTCTAGATGGCAGAATAGGATTTCATTCTGTACTATTGAGTCCTCTTGGCTACTTAACTGAAGGTTTCCTATTGCAGAAAGTTTTTAGTTATTTGGTAACTGAATACATGTTTAAAAATTTTCTTTTGTACAGATAACATCTCACCAATCCAAAGTCAAAGGAAAAACAGGCCAAGGTACATTAGTGAAAAATCTGAATAATAAGTTTTTCAAAAAATCTAAAG
This sequence comes from Cynocephalus volans, assembly GCF_027409185.1. NCBI lineage: Eukaryota > Metazoa > Chordata > Mammalia > Dermoptera > Cynocephalidae > Cynocephalus > Cynocephalus volans. The sequence continues at coordinate 138,073,689 of NC_084465.1, forward strand.
TGTCTGATGATCTGAAGTTGCTGTATTGTCTTGAATGAATTGCTAATTATCTTGCTAAAATATAGACCTGGCTGGACTGGCTTTAATGGATAGGTAAGACTCATTGCTAATTGACAATGGGTAGGTAAGACTTGTTGCTGATTGACATATTGTCGCTACTCAATGAATATTGCTGGAGTCTTTGAAAATTATCCTCTTATGTAGGTGAAATATGCTGTAACATTTGCCTCTATGTTGCAAATTTGCTTACTGGCAATTTTTTTTTTTCAATGAAATTTCAAAAATAGATGTTAGAGTAGACTTGGCTTAGTTATTAGGAATTTTGGATTAGTCATATCTGAAAGATGGGATTTATAGCATGCCTCTTAAGCAATCATTGTTTATTTACAAGAATTTATGATATAATGAAGTGCTATCTCTGAATGCAGCTGCATTGGGGAATCTATTAGCTTTCTTCCATTTCTCAATAACCTATTCCTACCAGGAAAAACATTTTCCATATAGCAGGCACTCAATAAATACTTAACAAATTTGAATTGGTTTGAATTCAGGTCACATTCACAGCTTTGATCTGAACCGTCTAAGGAGCCGTACTTCAGAGTTAGAATATAATCTTTCTTTTTAAGAGGGGTCATCTTTCCCCCACAAAAAAGTTGGATCACCTGTCTCCCAAAATGAAGATAACTCTTTATCCACTAATATGGGGATGATATAACAAACACTAATTTCTGGATTTACCCATATTGAGATCTGAGGTCTGCGTTTTTGTTTTAGGCAACAGAGAAAAGTCATAGTTCGTGCTTTTTCAGTCTCTGATAATTTTTACCAAAGACTGACTAGTATGAGTAGAAGCAACAGTGACAAATAAATGTCGTCTAGAGTACTGACAGTCATGGCATCTAGGAGAGTCTTGCTGAGGATTCTGGGACTGAGGTTGGATTCAGAGAAAAAGGACACTATGACTGATGAATATTTCCTGTTATGACAGAAGAGCAGAGAGTAGGGCAGGAGCACCAGGTATTCGCCTTCTCCTCTAGGCTCTGGCTGTAATATAAGAGGGATTTTGACTTCATTTCTTCAAAGGAATTTAGCAATGTGGTTGTTAGTCTGCAGGATTAGACTAGCTCCATGAAGAGGTCTTTTCAGCTCCACTCTGCTTATAAGTTAGGCCAGAGATGAGCAATTTCTAATCTTTTTATGTCTTTCAAAAGGCTTTGCCAGGCTTCTCTGCTATTGCATTTTTTTTTTTTTTGGTGGGGGGGGATTGTCCTATTTTTTTTTTCTGGATGGCATGCAGTTAGAAGATGTTAGCTGAGAAGAATATTTCATTACATATTTTAAGATTCAGCAGCTCTGATCTTTTTCAATTTAGCCATTTACCCATTAATTTTCAACAGATACTTATTTAAAAACTGTTATGCAGCATAGGCATGGCACTTTGTTAGGATCGGGGCTTTACAATGCTGTCTAAAAAGAATTCTTGTCCTTCTGGAGCTTCCTTTTGGATTTGAGTGCCTCTAAAATTGCTTTGTTGAATGGATCTTTTAAGTCTGCTTGATTCTTACTATGTGCCATCTGTTATTCTAGGTGCTGGGATGCAGTAGTGACTAAAACAAAGTTCCTGCTTTCAGAAAGCTCTCATTTTAGTGGGAAGAATAAGTGAATAAGTATATAGTACAATGTCAGCGATACATGCTATTGAAAAAAGCAGAAGGTCATGAATAAAGGCTGCTCAGGGAAGATGTCTCTGTAGATTTAAAATCTTTTAAGCAGAGATATGAATGAGATGAAGGAGAGACCTACATGAAAGCCTGTGGGAAGAGTGCAGAGGGGCAGCAAGGGCAAAGGTCATGAGGCTTGTGCTTTGTAAGTGCAGTGACCGTTGAGGAGACCACATGAGGAGTCCATTGGAGGGTAGTAAGGTAAAAGTTGGAGGTATAGCCAGATACCAGCCTGTGGTAAGGACTTGGAGTTTTATTCACAGTATTTCAAGAGATAGTGAAGGTTTGTAAGCAGGGGAATGATATAATCTGAATTTGTTTTAAAATATTCACTCTGATAGAGCATAGGCCGGGGAGCAAACTAGAGTAAGCATGCAGACCAGAAAATAAAACTCTATTGTAAAGAGTTATAAAAATTATTATAAAATTATATATCTTATATTTTTATACTATGTATACTGCTATATATATTATTGTCAACATTTTCAGAGATTGAAACTTCATGTACTCCTTAAGAAATTCTAAGCTAGTTAGCCTTTGTCTTATATTTTCTAATATAGCTCAGATATCCATATTTCATATCACATTTTAGAGTTTAGAGAATATATAAAAACCAATGGTTTCTTAATTTAGACATTAAGACACAAAAGAAACACCTAGGCCACATTTGTCAGACTGTGAAAACACTGTGATGATGCTTAGTTTGAGATTACTGGTGACTAACCTTAATATACTTAGCCTCAGCAAAACCTACATCTGGAGGTTTGAGGGTCCAAACAGTATAGATGGCAGTTAAGAATATATAGGGTGTTGAAGAAATAATATTAATTGTCACTATTATAAACCCAAATTCGAATATATTAATATGATTGTTTAACCTTCAAGTTGGAAATAAAGTTAAAAGATTTCCTCATAGTGATATTTGATGGGGAGTGGGGTTGTCAAAAGTGTTGTGTGCAAATACGGTGGTTCTCCTCCACTCTGGGCACGTAGAAATATTCAGCTTCCTGACCCCTTGTGCATAAATTGTTCTGGCCAATGAGTTGAGAATGGAAATGACGTCTGTCACTTCTGGGCCAAATCTTTAATTGCTGGTGTAAGACCTTCCAGAACTCTGTTTCCTCTGGCATGGTGACCAACATTTGGAACAGTGTTCCTCAACCAGCCTGAGTCTCTGAGTGACAACAGTGAGCAAAATCTTCTCTATCCACTCCTTCCATCCCAGCTGCGAAAGACTTATGGCAAGAGCAGGAAATGAATCTTAGAAGTTTTATGCCACTTAAAATTGATGGTTCTTCGTTACTCAGTGTAACCTAGCCCCTGACAGAGGCAACAAAGTTCTCTATGAGTGTAAATATCATTTCAATATCTGGTAATAGATCATCATGTTTTCACTCAAATTTGCTAATAGGCCATTTCACTTATCCAAAGATATTTTAATTGACAGTGTAGTATCAGATGGAATTAAAAAAACAAAACAAAACAACAACAAAACAGCAAGTCCTATAAGAGATTAACTAGAAAGTATACGTAACATAACATAACATAATGCTAGATATCTGAAGAAAGTCTATACTTTTTCCTTTTTAGATGACTGCATAGCTTGAACCTACTACAGGTTTCATATATTGATTCTTTACTATTTCCATCATCTATAAGCCATGTTCAACATCATGACCTGAGAAGAATGCCAAACCCAAGGTATTAAAATATATTTGATTCTCAGCACCAAAGTGGAGCTTATTGTCTGAAACTTGAAAAGACAATAAACAACAAAACAGATGAGTTGAAATAAGATAGCCAAAAATAAGGTGGCCTGAAAAAACATCTGTGGTAAGAAGCCTCTAAGATGGCCCTGAATGATTTCTGCCTCCTCGTACTCATGCTCTTGGGTAATCCCCTTCCCTGCAATGTGGGCTGGACCTATGGTTTCCTTTTAATGAGTGGAATATGACAAATGGTAAATATGGCTGTCACCTCTGAGATTAGGTTACAAAAGATTGTGGCTTTGCTCTTTGGCTCTTCTCTCTTGTTATCTTGCTCACTTGCTCTGTGAGAAGCCAGCTTCCATGTGGAGAGCTGCCCTATGGAGAGGTACTTGTGTAAGGAGCTGAGGAAAACCTCTTGCCTGCAGTCAGTAAGGAATTGAGGACCTCTGTGCAACAAGCTGGAAGAACTGAATCCTTCCAATAACCATGTGAGTGTGTGTGGAAGTGAATCCTCTCCCGATCAAACCTTCAGAGGATTTCTCATCCCACACCGCAGTGTGACTGCAACTTCATGAAAGCCCTCAGCCAGGTACACAGCTAAGCCACACCCAAATTACTGACCCACAGAAACTGAGATAATAACTGTTTGCTCTTTCAAGCTGCTAAGTTTTGAGGTAATTTATATAGAAATAAGTAACACAATATCTTAAGTATATCCTGGAGTACAATGTCAAAGACTATAAATGCAAAGCTGCGGGGTTTTGAGAATATATTTTTAAAGTGTCTGATCTAAATCCGGTTAACATAAAGGAAATAGTCCTTTTAGCTAAACATCAAGACCATGTGTCAAAAAGCAAAATTGTTTGATAATTCCAAAATGTACTGTGGTAGAGACTGTTAATACTCAACCACATCCATGCGCTTCTTCATATTTCTTATCCTCTATATGGTTAGATTCACCAGGTGGCTAGTTCTGCCCAGTGGAATGTAAGTCGAAGTAAATTGTTTTACTTCTGGGTTGACTTCTTCCCCTTATACTCTGACTAAACTTTAAATCAGAAGCTGATGGAACCTCCAGATGGAAGAGGCATGTGACGAACATCACAAATAAACTTGTGTTCTATTAAACACTAAGATTTCAGGTTTCATTTGTTACCATAGTGTAGCCTATCATATTATGGCTACTATATCCAGTGACAGTCACAATGCAAAGGACATTGGAATAACAGATTTTAAGTATTCTGACTGCTCTCTCTGGGTGGAAACAATATCACTAATCCAATTTGTAGGGCAAGTTCTTTGTGTATTTTCACTTTTCCCACTAGTGAGAACACTTTTTCTCCTGTATAATGGTCTGGCTACACAATCTATAGGAGCCTGAATGCCATCTGTACCCATGGAAGTCAGTGCCACTTTTAAATTCCCACATCTTCCATTTAGCCTTATGGCCAGTTGACTTATTTCGAGACTTCTGTAGTTTTAGTAGTGTTTCATATGCTCGTTTGTTTTTCTTTTAGCATATAGGTAAAGTCTTGGATACCTTCAGCTCTTTGGAAATTGACATGTGGCAAGTGTATGTGTTTTAATAAAGAACAATTTTTGCTATTGATTGTTTCCTTTGCTGTGCAGAAGCTTTTTAGTTTGATATAATCCCATTTGTTTATTTTTTCTTTTGTTGCCTGTGCTTTTGGGGTGTTATTCATAAAGTCATTGCCCAGTCCTAAATCCCGGAATGTTTCACCTATGTTTTCTGCTAGGAGTTTAAGGTTTCAGGTCTCATATTTAAGTCTTTAATACATTTTGAGTTGATTTTGGTATATGGTGAGAGGTATGGATTAAGTTTCAGTCTTCCATATATGGATATCCAGTTCTCCCTGCACCATTTATTGAAGAGGCAGTCATTTCTCCAATGTATGTTCTTGTTGCCCTTGTCAAATATCAGTTGGCTGTAAATACATGGGTAGATTTCTGGGTTCTCTATTCTGTTGCACTGGTCCACATGTCTGTTTTTATGCCAGTACCATGCTATTTTTGTTACTATAGACTAGATCATCAGGGAAATGCAAATCAAAATCACTTTGAGATATCACCTTACCCCAATCAGACTGGCTATTACAAAAAAGACAGAGAATAACAAATGCTGGTGAGGATGTAGTGAAAGAGGAAATCTTCTGCTCTGTTGGTAGGACTGTAAATTAGTACAGCCATTATGGAGAACAATATGAAGGTTCCTTAAACAACTACAGATAGAACTTCCATTGATCCAGCTATTCCACTACTGGGGATATATCCAGAGGATTGGAAATCATCAGGTAGAAGGGATATCTGCACTCCCATTTTTATTGCAGCTCTATTTACAATAGCTAGGTGATGGAACCAACCTACGTGTCCATTGACAGATGGCTAGATAAGGAAATCATGGTATATATACACAATGGAATACTACTCAGCCATAAAAAAGAATGAAATTCTACCATTTGCAACAATGTGGATGATCCTGGAGAAAATTATCCGAAGTGAAGCAAACTAGGTAATGAAAGAGAAATACCACATGTTCTCACTCATAACCAGGAGCTGAATCCATAAATAAACAAATAAACAATAAAGAGAGACAGAGAAAAAGAAACAACAATCATAGTAATTCATTGAACTTTTAGAAAGAAAGAAAAGAACCGTGATTACTAGAGGTGGAAAAGGGAAAGGGAGGGGAAGAGGGATGGGGGCTAATGAAGAATTGGTCAATGGACACAAAGAATGATTGCTTATTGTAATGTTGAATGAGCTAACTATCCTGGTCTAACCATCACACATTGTGCAAAATTATTGAAAAGCAACGTTGTACCCCACGTGTATGTATAATAGATTATCTTAACCAAAAAAAGAGAACACTTTACTTCCTAGTTGATGATTGGTGTGTAAACAGCCCAGTCAGTTCATAAGATGGGCCTTTGGTTTTGCTTTTATCTTTTAAGCCACACCTTCTCTATGTCTACACATGGAATAGTCTGTGGAGGAGCCTGGGAAATCCCCATGATGTTGTGTTTCCAAAGGCAACAGTCTCCTGCGCCAATTCATGTGCACCCTGTAAAAGTACATCAAAGTGCCTGCATTTGTTCATTCATATATTAATCAACTAATCTAAAAAACTCTTATTGAGTGCTTAAAATGTGCCAGGCCTCCTGTTACGTGTCAGAGACACAACAATAGAGAAGATCTGGATGACATAGGCCATGGGGAAGACCTGCACGGAAAAGTCATGATGGGGGTGGTTACAGTGGAGATGTGGGGACAGTAGTGATAGTTTAAGGGGGTGAGAGAAGGAAACCTGAGTGGGGGACCCTGTATTGGAGATGATCACCATGAGGGAGTGACATTCAAGTTGAAACTGAAGGACAAGCGGAGTTAACTTGTTGGGGAAGGGCATGAAGAATGTTTGAGGCTGAGAGAACAGCAAACGTGGAGGCTCTAGGGTGAGAAAAAGCTGAATGAGTTGGAGAAACTGAAATAAGACCAGTGGCTGGAGGCAGACAGATCTTCCAGGGCCCAACTTTGACAACAGCATCCTATTGTCATCAGAGAAGCATTGGAGAAAAGATACTCCCTGACTAGAAATTTCTGAAATCAACAGGGAAAATAAAAGAGTATGTTCTTTTCTGATTTTGACTGCACTATTCCATATCGATCCGATGCATTATAGTATTTTCATTTTTTTTTTGAAGTTTCAGTGATGGCTGAGCTTATTATACTTGGCACAAGCTCTTCATTCCTGGCCGTTCTATTTATTTAGAGTCATCTGTGACATATTTACATGTCAGGGAAGTTGAGAGGTTTAATCTTCAAGCTTTAAATAGTGGTAGAATAAACTCTGTGGTCAAGATGATGTTTGCTGTGAATGTTAATCAAAGGATTCACTCAAAATCCTTGCAAGAAAATATCCCTATAAAGCCATGTGTGTGGATCTGCCCTCTGACCCTGAAACTCTCATTCTCAAACTTTAGTCAAAACAGAGTCTTACTTTTCCTAATTTTACCTCAAAACATGTGAATGACACCAAAATGTGCTATTATTGTCTGCATTATGTGACTCTGTTTGCCAGTGGCTTGGAAATGAGTCAGTTGGACTATTTTAGAAATTATATCTTTGCAAAAAGCAAACCGTAGAGTAATACTAGAGGGTATTCTTTGACGATGGTCGGTGGCTGGCAAAACAATGTGGCCTGAAACAAGGAGGTGGCCAGGTGCAATCAGGCATGTCCTAGGTGCCAGGAGTGATCTGTGGAATGACACAGCCTTCTCTGTGCTCACCTACGTGTTGCGGCAGGACACCCTGTGCTAGCAGCTCATTTATCAAAAAGCAGCACCATTCACATTGACGATGTTTACAATTAGAGCCTATTAGGCTTGATTGAAAGTGAAGCATCAGAGGTGTTATGCAATTTGAGAAAGGAGAAACAACATCTGGAGCTTTGTCATCCTGGTGGGAGAGGAGTGAAAACCTGGGGCAGAGTAAATGCAAGCTTTTGTAAGCCAGAAGCTGTTGGGCAATTTCTTTGGAGATCAAAATCCGTGTAACTTTATTGATATTTAACAATACTAGTTATATTTGTAGAGTGTCGTAGGTATTGTGCTAAATGTTTATGTGTGTCGACTCACTGAAAACTCATCACCGCCCTATGAGTTGTATTATTATCATTCTTGTTTTACAGATGGAGCTTTGTCAGTATGAATTGGGGGAATGAATAAGCCACCAATACAATGCCCAAGGATGGGGAAACTGAGGCTGGAACTACTGATAAGAGGCGACACTAGATTTAAGCGTCAGGCCTTCTGATTCTTTACACACCTCTCTTCATACTACACCATATTTCCAGTTCACCAACAGAAACACTGGGATGAAGGAACCTGAAGTTTCATGAAAAGTAAGGAGCAGGGCTGGCTTCCTATAAAAGGGCTAGGTGCTCAACTATATGGTTTATTATGAAGGATGAGATGCTTGGATGTCCCCAGATATTTTCTGTTATTTGCCAACTGATGCCTAAAATTCTAGGGTCTTAATGATTAGGCTCTAATCCTGTCAAAGTACTTTTTTCCCTCCTGTTTAAAGTTCAGGAAGGGCATATCTTTAAGTCCCAAATCAGTCCTAGCATTTGTAATGTGAATGAAAGGCAAGAGATCTGGTTTTCTCAGGAAATTGGGGCACTGTGAGGCCACTTGATGGAAGAGGCTATAAGCAAGAGACAGAATGAGCCCAGAGTGGGAACATTTACTTAAACTACCATGTAAATGGTACCCTTGGGAACTACTCCACACAGTAGTGGGCAGGGAGTTGTGATTAATAGAGGAGGAACTGAGGACATACTTTGCTTCCTCTTCAGATACTTCTTACAGCAGTTTTCAAGCCATTTCCATGCTCAACTTTACGAGTTTGCCCTACTATTACTCTCGGCTGTGTTTAAGGTGGTGTTGGAAACCTGAACTGATCCACATATTCCCTCAAGTCAAATAGACGTAATAATTTGTTCATGTTGTGACCACAGAGAATGTACATGGCTTCAATACTTGATGTTATTCCATTCTGGTTAAAAATTGAAAAATAATAAACTATCAGCCTCAGTAGTTTATAAATATTTTATTGAACTTTGATTGGAATGGGAAAATTTGAAAAATTTGCCTTGCATCAAAGTTATAAAAAAATTAGCCTTTTAAAAATTGTCCCTACAGGCAACCTGCTTTGAATTTATCACTAAGCAGAAAAAAGGGCCACTTTAGGGCCAGATGATAGAAAATGAACGCTGCATGTGGTTTTTCTAGGAAGCATTCCTGAAGGGGTCCTGACAGTGGAGTACATGCTTTTGATTAAACTTACTGAATTTCCTCCATGTGGCTACAATGCTTGGGTTGGTTACCAAATGTGTTGCCTTTATGGGGAGTTGAGCATTAAAAATCACAGACAGGTGCTTTCTGAAATGTCATATTATGTAAATATTATGTAAATATTTCTAAAATTATGTGAATGTTGACCATTTTGTATATGTGCTGCCAAAGTGAGCACAGAATGTTGACCATTTTGGATGAGGATTTTAACTTCAAGATAATTGCATCCAGTGTACTCAGTGTGGGTATCCATAGGTTAGTAGGATAGAAAAATTTCATTTGCTCATACTTCCTGAAGGTTTCTTCTCCCTGTGTGAAATGCCCCTTTATTATACTTTATTTTACTGGCAATCATACACATTAGAGTCAGACGGCCAGGGTTTGAATTCTGGCTTCATCATTTCTTAGCTACTCCAAATTGAACAAATTAGTTAACCTCTCTGTGTCTTGGTTTGCTTCTCTGGTAAAATAAAAATTTTAGCAATACCTACTTTATTGATTTCTTGTAAAATTAAATGAGATAATATATGTTAAGGGCTTGGAATTGTGTGGTACATAGCTCTTAATAAATATTTGTTATTATGATTGCTCTTTCCAATTTTCTTTTCCTAGCCTTTTCCCTAAATCTTTCCTCCATCATTTTTGCATCAAACATTTCTTGACACCTTATGACATTTACTATTAGATCTTTAAGTTTTTTTTTCCAACTCTGAGCTTATGATTTTAGGATTCTTTTACATGTCAGGCATTTCAATAGATGTGCTGGGGCGGGGCAGTGGACAGGATGTTTAAGATGTGGTCTCTGCTGTCAGATTACAGCCCTGCAAAGGAGACAGGACAGTCCCAACTGATTGCAGCATCAGGCAGAACGCAATAAGTGCTCTCACATATGTATAACATGCATGGCTAATATATGAAGAGAGAAGAGAGATCAATTTCAACTGGAGATTAAAATAGGACTTCAGAAAGCTATTCAGCCAGAGTGGACTTTGCATTAAATCTTGCATTTTAAAATGAGTGAATATTCGAGCAAAGGCACGGAGGTCAGAAAGCGAAAAATGAGTCTGGAGAATGTAAGTAATTCTGTGAAGTCAGAACGTAGGGAATCATGCCTGGAAATGCAGCCTATGAATCAGGAACAGAAGAACTAGCATAACACCCAAGGACTTTGGAATTTATTTTACTGGTAATGACAAGCCACTAACAGTAAAGAACAAGGTGGGGGCAAAATCAGTCTTTTTTTCTTCTTCCTATTCTGTTCTCTCTCCTGTTATGCTTATACTAGCGTAAAACAGTCATTCTTTTGAAACAGACCTCCCTTTTCTGAATAATTGCATTACAACTCTATGATAAGCATACGTTTGAGGTAACAATAAAAAATTGTTGGAGAAAATTGCATTCTCAATCCATAAAAAACAATCTAATTTTCTGTTGAGACTATTGTACTTTTTGATTCTTCAGTCAGCAGTATAGTTTAGTATAAGAAATATAAAATTTCAAGGTTCTTACTATGAGTAGGACTCTATTTAACACCCCCAAGTTCAGCTATATTCTTGAGCCAAGAAAGTTAATGTTTTAGGGAGAGTTCTGTCTTGTTTTCCCAGAAAGCAAAAACCTGCCTTTATCTGCTCCCATGTATTTCTGCATTCTCAGCAAGATACTTAACCTCCCTGAATCTGCTTTCTCATCTGTAAAGTAGCAATTATAAAAGTAGCTACCTCATGGAAATGTTGTAATTATTGAGTGTACTTATGTATACAAAACTTTTTGAATATGTCTGACACATATGAATGTACTTTTCTAGGATTAAGCTGCTTTCTTTTCTTGGTAAATTTTCTTCACTCATTACCAGGTCAATCTTTTTTTTTTTTTTTTCTCTAATATACTTTATTTTTTAAAGCAGTTTTATGTTCACAGCAAATTTGAGCAGAAAGAAAGTACAGTCTCTCCCCTCCCCCGCCACACCTCCCAATATGCACACCCAGCCTCGCTTACATCACATTCCTCATTAGTGAGGTTGTATTTGTTACAATTGATGAACCTAACACATCATTATTGCCCAAAGTCCATAGTTTACATTATTAGGATTCACTTGTGGTGCTGTACGTTCTATGTGTTTGGACAGATGCATAATGTCATGTATCTGCCACGATAATGTCATGCAGGATCGTTAAATGCCCTAAAATTCCTGTGCTTTGCGTATTTATGCCTCTCTTCCTGCGGCAACACTCATCTCTTTATTGTCTCCATAGTTTTGCCTTTTCCAGAATGCCAGATAGTTGGAATCATACAGTACGTAGCCTTTTCAGACAAACTTCTTTCACTTAGTAATGTATATTTAAGGTTTCCCTATTTCTTTTCATGGCGATAGCTCAATTCTTTTTAGAACTGAGTAATATATCCCTTTGTATGGATGTACCACAGTTTACTCACTTACTGAAGAACATCTTGGTTGCTTCCAGGTTTTGGCAGTTATGAATAAAGCTGTTATAAACATCCAGGTGCACATTTTTGTGTGACATAAGTTTTCAAGTCATTGGGGTAAATACCAAGGAACTCAATTACTGTATTTTATGGTAAGGATATGTTTAGTTTTGTAAGAAACTGCCAAATTGACTTTCAAAATGGACATCCCATTTTGCATTCCCACCAGCAATGAATGAAAATTCCTGTCAATCTGCATCCTCACCAGCATCCGGTGTTGGTAGCGTTCTGGATTTTGGCTATTCTAATAGGTATTAAATGTGGTGGTATTTCCTTGTTGTTTTAATTTGCATTTCCCTAGGGACATATGATGTTGAACATCTTTTCCTGCACTTATTTGCCATGTGTTTATCTTTCTCAGCGAGATGTCTGTTTAGGTGTTTTGCCCACTTTTTAGTTGGGTTGTTTATTTTCTTATTGCTGATACTTAAGACTGTTGTATATTTTGGATGTCAGTCTTTATCAGATATATCTTTTACAAATATTTTCTCTCATTCTGTGACTTGTCTTCTCATTCTCTTGACCCAGGTTAGTCTTTTCAATAAAAATAATCATAATAATAGTTAGAAAATACCAGAGAGACAAGAAATGGCATTTGAATAGCCAAAGGTTTTTGTGTGTGTGTATGTATGAGCATGTTTTACTGTAAAATACTGAGGTAGTGGCTTGATTGATTTTCTTGTCTTTTTAAAAAACATTTTATTTCAGAATAATTTTAAATGTACAGAAAGATTGCAAAATTAGTACAGAGAGTTCACATTCATCTTTCACCCAGTTTCCCTTACTGTTGACATCTTGCATAACCATGGTACAATGATCAAAACTAAGAAATGAACATCGGAACAACACTATTCACTCAATGACAGACTTTATTAGGATTTGACCAGCTTTTCTACCAATGTCTTCCAAGACTGAAACTAGGATATGACGTTGCATTTAGTTATCATGTCTCCCTAGTGCCCTGCAATCTTTTATGGTTTCTCTGTCTCCCTTGTTGTTCATGATTTTGACACATTTGAAGAGTACCAGTCAGGTATTTTGTAGACTATTTCCTAATTTGTGTTTGTCCAATTTCACAATATGAACTTTTGGGAAGAATACCACAGAGGTCCTATGCACTTCCTGTCTTGACATATGAGTATCAGTAGATACCTGATATCAGCATGACTCATGCTGGTGATGTAACCTCGATCACTTGCTTAAGGTGGTGTATACCACATTTCTGTCCTGTAAGGTTACTATTTTTCCCATTCTATGTTCTATTTATTAGAAACTAGTCACTAAATCCAGACCCCAGTCCAAGAAGAGTAAATAAGATCCACCTTCTGACCCACAACAATTAATAGGCACCACAGAAATTAATATTATGTGGGTAGTAATATCCGGTTTCTCATTAAAGTTTTGCCCACTGATTTGTCACTCATCAGTGGAATTTGCTTGCAGCAATAATTATTGTGGAATTGTAGTGGTGGTTTTCTATTTCTCTCACTTCTAATATATTTATTATTTGGAATTCTTCTGTAAGAAAGGGATGTCCCTTCTCTCCCATTTATTTATACATTTAATCATTTACTTACATCATACATATTTATTTAATTCTTTGGTTTATAAACAACTACTGTTGTTTATTTCTTTGACCAAATTGTTCCAGTTTTGTGTATTGGGAGCTCTATTGGGTTGGCTTCTGTATCCCTTTCGTATGTCCATATCTTTTCTTTTTTTTCAATTTATCTTGGGCACTTGGTTACTTTCTGGCACCAAAAGATGCCCATCTTGTATTTTCTCTACCTCACAATTAGAATCTGCTAGGAAAAAAAATCCATATGTGTGTATATATATGTATATGTGTGTATACCTACATGTGCACACATACACACAAATACAGCAATATTTATATCTCTATTTATCTATCTATTGTAGTTCCCTCTTATCCATGGGCGGATACATTTCAAGCCCCTTAGTGGATGCCTGAAAGCACGGATATTACCAAATCCTTATTTATACTATAAATACATATGCAAGATAAAGTTTAATTTATAGATTAAGCACAGTAAGAGGCTAATAACAATAGCAATAACATAATAAAATATAACACTTACAAAAATATACTGTAATAAAAGTTATGTGAAAGTTATATGGTCTCTCTCTCTCTCTCTGTCTCTCAAAATATCTTATTGTACCGAGATGGCTACTAAGTGATTAAGATGCTGGGGACATCTACAGCATGGATACTGTGGACAGAGGGATGATTCATGTCCAGGGTCAAATAGGGCAGGACAGCATGAGATTTCATCCCACTACTCAGGATGCATGCAATTGAAAACTTATGAATTGTTTATTTCTAGAATTTTCTATGTAGTAATTTCTGACTGCAGTTGACCATTGGTAACTGAAACTGTGAAAAGCAAAAATGCAGATGAGGGCGACTACTGTACAGATGCTTCTGGACTTACCATAAAGTCATGTCCTGATAAACCCATCATAGGCTGAGAACATCCTAAGATGAAAATGCATTTAATACACCTAATGTACATCATAGCATAGCCCAGCCTACCTTACATGTTCTCAGACCTTTACATTGGTCTGTACTTGGGCAAAATCATGTAACACAGCAACTATTTTATAATAAAGTGTTGAATGTTTCATGTAATTTATTGAATACTCTACTGAACGTGAAAACCAGAATGGTTGTATGAAGACTTGAAGTACGGTTTGTACTAAATGTGTATCAATCACTATCACACCATTATAAAGTCAAAAATCATGTCAAACCATCGTAAGTGGGTGACTGAGTTTATACTTATATCTATCTGTCTACATTGAAAGTCATGAGTTCACATCAGTAACTGCTATTCCAGTGTAACACCTGAGTTCTTCACGGCCTTTCAACTTTCTATATTTGGAAATTCCTTGTTTGTGAGAAACCTGGTTCCCATTAACCCCAATATATTAGTTTACTCAGTCCCTGTATTAGTCCGTTTCAATTGCTTATAACAGAAATACCTGAAACTGGGTAATTTGTAAAGAAACAATATTTGTTGCTTAAGTTTCAGAGGCTGGGAAGTCCAAAGTCCAGGGAACACATCTGATGAGGGTCTTGTTGGTGGGAGGTGACAGCAACTCAAGGTGTCACATGGCAGATGGCTGAGCAGAGAGAGAGACTAACCTCCTCACTGGCTCTTCTTTTAAATCCATCAGAACCATGCCCCTGACCACCATTAAATCACCAACTTATTACTCAGTGAGTGGATCAATCCACTCACTAGGCATGGTTCTCACAATCCAATCACCTCCTATGGGCCCCACCTTTCAATTGCCATAATAGGATTTCTATTTCAAATGCCCTCTTGACACTATCACAGTGGGGATTAAGTCTTAATGAGTTTTGAGGGGACATCAAATCCACAGCTGTCCCCTCAAATATTCCAACCTCATGGCCACACTCCTGTCACTGCTCTGCACCTCCTCCAGTGGCCTCCTTGCTGATACTTCCCCACAGAATGGGGAAAGGAGGAGAGGAGAAATTTGCTAATTTTATTTTTTTAAATTTAATTATTATTATTATTATTTGGTGGCTGGCTGGTATAGGGATTGAGCACTGGATCTTGGTATTAATAACACCACACTCTAACCTACAGAACTAATCAGCCAGCCCAATGTGCTATTTTTAATAGGCATCTTTCAACAGACGGGAATCAAGACAGGACCACACAGCAGTCTTGGGATTCAGTCCTAGGGGCTTAAAACCACCCAGTGAATGTGTCTTTCCCATGAAGACATCTGAGGCAAATGTGAGATTTTAAATCTGGAATTGCAGATTTTCTCCTGTTAGTCTGCCCTTAAGACATTCACTTATCAAGGCAGGTGCTGCTTCAGAAGTACTGGAAGGGATTTCCTTCAGACCAAAATATAATTCTCACATGATCAGTGACTCCTGAGATCTCTTCAGTGTGGGCAGAAGAAAGCCTTTCATCTCAGCCAAACACCGTAGTAACCCTTCTTTTAGTTTCATAAGTTAGCCCAGACCTGCACTTGACATCCTGAGTAGGACCAACTCTGCCCTCTGCCTGTTACATCTTCTCAACTGCTCCTGTGTAGGAGGTGACAGCCTCCCCTCCTGGTGGTTCTGTTTGGTTTGTCATGACAACAGCCCCTGTGGAGCCGGGCCTGGCTTTCCTTCCCTGGATGCTTCTTTCTGCCAACAATCCCACCTTGACCCTGGCTCTGAAAGGCTGTGACAGTCTACAGTCTCAAATGTGGCTTAAAAGTCAAAAGTGAATATAGCTACTATTCTCACACAGTCACTAACAAGCCTGTTCTCAAAACTGGATCCTGGTGGAGTCGGCAAATTAGCAGTTCAGTTTCACTTAACTAATTAAATTTTCCTTTGCTTCACCACCCTTTGCTGGACTTTTTATGACTCACTGAAGCACAAGCTTGTGGCTCTCTTCATACATTATGTAATAGATCAGCATGTCAGCAAATAACTTATTTGCAGGGAGTGGTGAAACGTAGGGATGGCTGACAATTTGCTCAGTGACTACAAGAAACATATCACCAAATCGAACAGGTTGGGAAATGAGTATGGATACTTGAAATCTGTAATTCTAGGTCTTACTGTGGAGTAGATTAATATAAAAATGGTGAGTGGGCCTATTGAGTACTGAGAAAAAAATAAATCAGGATATTCCTTTTGTGCAGTATTCATTCAGTGTTGACAAAGCTAACCTTCCACCCTATTTTGGTTTTCCTTATATATCATCATCACAGAAAGAAATTGAATTTTTTATCTGTGCCTGTCTAATCTGAATGATAAAAAGAGCTAGTAAATTAGCTAAAAAAATTTACAGTGTTGAATTTGTGCCTTTTGCTGTTGGGCAAGTAAGAGTTGAGATTTCAGAAAGAAGATCTGTGGAAAAGGAGTAGGTGAGAGGAAGGAGTCATTAAAACCTTTTAAACCATCTGGTAGTATTTTCTGCATGGTTGATTCTGCTGTAGCCAGTCCACATTTAGAAATATCGAACATCTTCCATGTGCAGGAATGATAGTGTTGGAAATGGAGATTGATAGAGGTAACTTTCTATTTGGGAGGTGAGTAGAGCTTTAGTGGTAGGATCTGTGCAGTGCCTGAGGCCTGTCTGCATCACTGTGCTTCTAGAAGTTTCAGTGGTGTCTGAAATTTCTCCCATTAGAATGTCATTTATAACTTTGCATCATAATTTGGGTTTCCAAATGCCCTGGTCAGGACAGAGAAAGATCTTAAACATTAATAAGCGTCACCATTCTAAATTAACTGTTTCTCTGCCAATAGTGAAAAGAACCCACCAAAATAGGATGGGGTGCTCTGGGGATAGTTCTGCTGAAAGTGGAAAGAGGGGCAGAAACAAATCTACAGAACATTCTAGAGCAACAGCTTAAGCTGTGGATCTTGAAGATTCAGACATGCAGGTATGCTGAATGAAAAATAGGGCTTTGTATCATAGCAACACATTCTTGTATTTTTTTTTTCCTTTTAGTGATATTTTTACTATTAGCCATAACTGCTGTTTCTTTTATTTAAAATGCAATTAATTATATGGCCGAAGCATAGTGGTATCAGTGGAAACTGTTTTACCCAGACAGAGATCTCTGTTCTGCATAATTACCAGGTGACTCCTGTTACATAAAATTTGTAGAAGGCCATTGGTTTGGACTGAGCTCCTGCACCAGGCCCAACAGAACAAACTAAAATGGAGTCACTCATGATGAAGTTCCATGCCACTAAGCGGAAACTAAATTGTTTACCTGGACTTCTGAGAAATCAGGGGAGTGGGAAATAGCCAAATCTCCAAACAAGCCAGTTTTGGCTGGCATGGTAAGGAAGTCCCGTTTGCTTAACCTTTACAAGGAAAGTAATTTTGAAACAACCAATCTGCTTTGTTTTCTGTTTCTGCTTTCCTCAGCCCTTTTCTGTGTGTTAAACCAACCCCCTCTGCTCAGCTCATCAAAATACTCATTCTATTTTATAGAATGAGGTGTTGCCCAATTCTTGAATCGCAAGTAAAAGCCAATTAAGATCTTTCAACAGAATTTGTGATAGTTTTGTCTTTTGACACTCCTAGGAAGTTTCTATTCAATTATATAATATTATACACAATCTACTGGTATTAAAAGCTTCAAAGCTGTAGGCAAAGCACAACTACAGTCTTATATTAGGTATACTTTATTTCAAATGAATCAAGCAATAAAACCTTCGAAGCAGCTATTAGCTTTAGAAAATTGTCTGCATCTGAAGATTAAAAGCTCCAAAGAACTACAAAGAACACTTAGTTGACAAGGTCATGCAAAAAGGGTTTCCTGTTTTGATTTCATATTCAACAACATTTTATTAGACAGTAGAACCAATTTGAGGTTTTAATCTTTACAGTGCTTTAATTTGGTAGTGATTTTTGTTGTTAGGATCTGTATTGTTAAGATGTCAACAAAAATCCCTTTTCAAACTCTGGGTGAGGAATAATAGTCTCCTTAGTATAGGGTACTTAAAAATTAGTTTTCCCTCATTTCCTGTTTCTATTCTTATCACATAACAGTCTAATTGGTCTATGACAACTTGAGTAATCTTCTAACAATATAAATTGGATTCTGTCACTCTAGGCTTCAAACTCTCCATTGGTTTTTCTTGAATTTAAAATCCAGGGCTAAAATAAACAAACACAAACAAACAAATAAATAAATCCAGAGCTGGTCAGTTAGCTCAGTTGGTTAGAGCATGGTGCTGATAACACCAGGGTCAGGGTTTGGATTCCCATGCTGGCCAGCTGCCAAAAAGAATAATAAAATTTAAAAATAAAATCCAAACTCCCTTATTCTTGCTATGAAGCTGAAAAGAATGAATGCTTTCTCCCCAGCCTCATCTCAGAACTTCCCTATTGGCTGATTCTCTTCCAATCACGCAGACCATCTTTCTACTCCTTGATAAATTGCCTGCATCATCCCCACCTTAGGACTTTGTTCATGCTGCCTAGAAAACTCTGCTCCCTGACTTTGCATGGCTACTACTCACTGTCAATCAGTTTCCACTCAAATGTCACCTCACCTGTAAGGTCTTGCTTACCTCTCTCCCAGTCAATAACACATCACCTGGCTTTTCTTTGTTTTTTAATATCATTTTTCATTATATGAAATTGTCTTGTTCAATCCTCTGTTTATTTTTTGTCATCTCTCATAAGAATGTAATCTCCATGAAGCAGGGACATTATCTGTCTCCTGTGTCCCCTCCTGTTCTTCCAGACTGAAAACAGAGTATAGCACGTAGCAGGAGCCACACGAATATTTCTCGAATGAGAAAATGAATAAATTATTTCTTCTTGGTTAATTGAAAACCCCAAAATTCTGTACAGTTGCAAACTAGATGTATTTTCAACTACTTTGTATACATTGTCTGACAATTGCTGTTGTAGAGGAGGCAAAGATTTTTCGGTCACCTAGGGTCCCTGGCTGGATCTGAAAGGAAAACTGAGAGATTAACAAGAGAAAAGCATCCAATTTATTTCATATAAGTTTTATGTGACATGAGAGCCTTCACAAGGAAATGAAGACACAAAGAAACAGTTAAACCTGTATATTTTCATGCTAAATTTGATGAAGAGTAGACAGTCGAGGAGAAATGTGATAGAGCAAAAAGGATATGATCTAATAGTAATAAACTGGGGGAAACTTAGTGAGGCCCATCTGTTCAGATTCTTCTGTGTCCCTTCGTCTTCGGACATAAAGATGTTCCTTTTCTGCAGGCAGAGGAGGAGGGCACCGCTCATATGAGGGTCTTACGATCTGCTTCAGAGGAAGGTCATAAAAGGTCAGAGTACCTTCCTGCTTCTGCCATTTTCTACAATATGCCAAGGGGCCATATTTTGGGGTAGCATGTTCTGAACCCCATCGTTGTGTTCAGTTGCTAGGAGGTTGCATTCATCTGGACTTTGACCTAGTAAGAGTAGACCTTGTGTCTAGAAAAAAAACTGGTAGTGGTTTATTAAGAATATATTCTCTTTAGATCAGTCAAACAGACAATACAAATTACAAAAGGCGGCTGAGGAGGGAGTTCAACTGAGGTTAGAGCATAGATGTATATATAGATTAGCCAAGAGAATTCTTATTCTTATTGCCAAGGCCCAGAGATAGGCCTGAGACCTGAACGGGCATGGACGGAGGAACTGGCATGGCCCTTTGATGCTCTGTAGATGTAGCAGGAAAACTGAGTCATGTGACACACATAGCAAGAAAGCCAATCTGCGTATTTAGCCAGCAATTAATACTGAGGAAGGGAACATTTTTCGTGAAAGAAAAAGTTGGGATATAGCAATACAGCAATCGATAGAGTACTAGAGAATGAGTCTATGTGTGTGTGTAGCCTCCCTGGTAAGGGAAATAAGTTTCAGAAAAGGAAGGTAAAGTTGTGTGTGGAGAGAGGAAGGGGCTATCTCAAGCTTTGTCCTTAATAATAATTAAGGGGGAGAAGTGGGGTATAGTGTTGGAGACTGATTGCTGCAAAATGGAACTCCAGCCATTTTAAACGACAGTCAGTAAGGTCAAGTGTTTTCTGTCTGCTGGTCACTTTCTTGAGCAACTGTGCAGTCACAGGCAGCTAAGAACCGATGGTAATAACGTCTCTGGGTAACTGAACCCATTTCAAAGGCCATGGGCAAGAGTTCTAATCTGGGGTCCATGAGTGAACATCAGGAATATGTGAACTCCAGAAACCCCACACACGTGTTTATGATTATCCCTCTTCTGTATTTATTTCTGGGGAAATTAGCCACAATTTTTTTTTTGGAGGGGGGGGGATTCCCAAAGGGACTGGGGATTTTTACAAGGGCAAGATACTCTGCTGGATGACTTTGTCTAATGGTATACTTTTTTGGAAGAAAACTCATTTTTCTCTCAGGTAGAGACAATTGAGAGAAATCCTAGATCCACCAAGCAGACAAAATTGATAGTAAAAGCCTTTCTACAGCTTGGTGAATTTGTGAATGGCAGGCTAAGAGAGAATGATCCTGTTCTGCTGAAGGTAACTATGGTTATCAGCAGCTCGGAAAAGAGAGTTCCTGCTGCAGCATGAATAAGACTGTATAGATTCTGGCTGAAAGACAAATGACTCATCGTTCCCCCAAAATACTATGGGAAATGCTATGCTTTGCATCTGTCTGGAATGTAAATTTGCTTTTGATTGACATCACAATCACAAACAATTTAAAGGGAAGCAATAAAGAGAAAATGTCATCTTTGTGGGCAGATGCTACTATTAGAAGCTGAAAGTGTGATGGAAGAACTTTTAAAAATGTATTATTTCTCCATATTCTTTTATCCCACTGTAAGCACAGGAAAAGCATTTTAATTTTTATCCTTGTTTGAAAAAGTCAGTGAATCCAAATCCACTGTGAAAGCAAAAGAATTGTTAATCTGCTTTTTATGGTGGGTACAGTCTGGCTTGGGCAATAAATGGTTTCATGGGCCTTGTAACTTCAACTATTGTTGCAATTTACAGTGATTGAACAACTATTTCTGTGAAATACTATTTTGTGAAAACTCACAAGTGATTACTGGGAATTTTTTTATAAAACACCAGATGCTATGGTCTGAGAACTCTTTGGCCTCAAAATTTTTTGATTTATTGGGTAGAATCAATTGTTATAGCCCGACGTCAGAAGTACCAAGGTGCTTTTATGGCTCCTTAAATTCAGTTAGTGTTTCTGGTATTTGTAGATGATATGATAACTTAATATCATTGGAGAATTTAAATAAGACTGCCATGTAGGCCTGATAAAGTCCATGCCTCTTATTAAAATTCACTAGAAAGGAATTTAGAGATAAAGACTTTATTTCAGTGAGCAGGTTGCAAACGGGGAGACGCCACTTTCAGTACAGAACAAAAGTGAGCTCCATCAGAACAAAGAGAGGGGCTGTTGTACGTGGAAAAAGCTCTTGCTAGATTTCCACACCAGTCCGCTGTGCAAATGAGGACCGCAAACCTGTTCAGTCCTGATTGGTTGTTAAAATTGACCACAGGTCATGGTTTATTGGTCAGGTCCAGGTGCTGAAATGGGGCTCTCCAGCAGCAGATGATTCTGGAGGCGTGAACAGGAACAAACAACTATCCAAGCTCCAAAATTCAAATTATTGTTTAGCTTGTGGTTTTTCCAAGGATGTAGGGCATATGCATAACCTCCAGTCAGCAAATGGCTGCTGGGCTGCATTCAGAATTTAGATCCAGTTAGCCACTCAAGATCCATCTCAAAGGATTGGCTGTATCAGCATTCACGCTCTTCTTCCATGGAGTTGCCTAGACACCAGGCACATCAGATTTCATAGATGCATCCTGGAAAGATAAGATGGGAAAACAGCACGCTCAATTCAATATCAGATAAGAAAAGCACACTTTTTATTTTCTGAGAGCTATGTAACCTTAGGGTCAACTTAGATGTTCAGAGAGTTTTTTCTTTTGAATTTTGTGGTCATTTTAAAGATATATATATATATATATGTGTGTGTATATACATATGTATATGTGTGTGTGTGTGTATATGTGTGTATATGTGTGTGTGTGTGTGTGTGTGTGTGTGTATAAAGCAATGAGTTTGTATCAAACAAAAATGACTTACTTAAAAAGAGGCAGTTCCATCAGTCTTAGTCAGCAGAACTCTTTTTTCTTCATTTCCTCTGCTCAGGTTCTCAGATGACCCTTCTCACAGTAGAGGGATTGACATGTACCATCTTGAATGCCCCTTCAAATGTATACCTCAGATTCTCTCCATGGAGCTCTCTTGGGTTGTTCACTCCGTGCTATTATCTGATAAGAAAGGACTTCCATCTAGAAGCCAATTGTCATTCAAACTCCCTCCATTCCAGCCAGCCTCAATGCTGTCCTGACAGCAGCCCAGCCCTCACTGCCCCCCTGGCACTGTCTAAAATAGCACTGCCTCTGCATCAAAATTTTGTCTCCTCCTTAGTCTCAAGTGTCTGCCTCACCATATAATTCTCTGTTCTCCTTTAGCTACTTATTCCTTGCAGAACCCAGAGAGCATTCCAGAATGCCAGATGTTGAGAAATTTCTTCACAAAGCTGAATAATCTGACTTCCAAGGACTTAACTTTCCGGTGTTCATATCTTTGAGACATTTTCTGTTTTCTCTGTTCTTCTCCAGATCATGTATAGCTAAAGTGATCATAATCCCCTGTGCAGTCGGCCTTCAGTATTGGTGGTTCCACATCCATGGATTGAAACAACCCACATCAAAAGTGTTAAGAAAAATTGCATCTGTACTGAATATGTACAGACTTTTTTTTTAGTTCATTATTCTCTAAACAATACAGTTTAACAACTATTTGCAAAGCATTGATTTAAAATATATGGGAGGATGTATGTAGGCTGCAAATACTATACCATTCTGTATTAGAAACTTGGGCATCTGTGGACTTTGATATCTGAGGGAGGTCCTGGAATCAATCCCAAGAAGAACACAGTACACACTTACTAACTAATTGTGAATTTGAGCAGACATTGAAGGTATTGCTCATTAAGTCTACTTCTTTTCTCTGGGGGAGAGAGAGAAAGAGGGAGAGAGAATGTTGTGTGTATGTGCATGTGCCATCCATGAAAAATTGGTATCCAGAATTGTAGAATATAAAGGCCCATTTTGCACATGCCAACTTATCATAGTATCAGAAAACTCTATTTTCTTTATGCATTTTTAAAATGAAAACTTCAGCTTGAAAGATGGCAATCTTAGCCATAGTCTTACTTTCTTAGAACATTTCACTCTTAGGTCAACATGGTGGAATAGACGGTCCTCAGCATCACTCTCTGCCACAAATCAACTAATTTACAACTATTGAATAGCAATGAGAGCCAAGCTGGGGCCACTAGATCTCAGGTGAAGAGGAGGAAAGACCTATGGAGTACATGAAAGTGGGAGAAGCCACAATAAGAGAAAGAAAAAACTGCTCCGACCATTTCAAACCCAGGCCGTTTCTAGGCTGGAGCTGCTGAGCACATGGAGCAGGAGCTGGCAAAAGCTGCAGCTGTGCACTTTGGATGAAGTTGCTCAGAGGTGGCAGGGGAGAAGAGGGCCTTGGTGGCCCCCAGGCCAGCAGTACTACTAATAGGGTTCCCGTGGACCCACATAGGAGCGAGGAGCCACAACAAATGAAAGAAAGGAGCCACTCAGAGGCCAGTGAGTCATTGCAAGGAACTGGAGCACAGTCTGTCCCATGGGAAGTGTTTGCAGCATGGGTGGTGGGGGACAGAGGTCCACGGGGAGAACATTGGGGTACAGCAAGGACAGCTAATCTGCCCCCCAATAAGCCAAGGACCAGTCAGAGGAGACTGGTCAGGAATGTAGAATTGCATGGGGTGCAGTTTGATGAAAAGACTCAGGCCCAGATCAGTGTTTCTATACAACCCAGGTGCAGTAGATTTCACTAAACTCGGAAGTACCTATAAAGTCAACCACTAAAACTGCTGCTGCACAAAAAGCCTTCCCCAGGGAATCAGCAGCAAAGCAGCAACTTAGCTCAACCACAGAGCTCAAGTACTGGTCCTCACAGGAAGTTACTCCACTTTAGAAGTAAGCAAAGGACAACAAATTAGTTCCAGCACAGAGTTTAAGTGGTGGGAACAGCAAATAATCCAACACAGAACTGAAAGAAAAAACAGAGTACCCATTAGGGCCCACCCAGGGTCCTGAGGCATAGAGCTGGGGACCAGACCCTCCTCCCACAAACAGGCACACCACCAGCACCAGGGGGCCTACCCAGGGTTCTGGTATATGGAGCTGGGAGCCACCAGCAACTTGGTAAGAAACATGCAAAAAATATCACCTCCATGTGGGTGGCCCACCATAGCCACCACAATAACCATGGCTGCCATGAAAGCAGCTAGATGCCACAACCACTGTGTAGATGGTCCACTGCTGTTTACCAGTACCCAAGGTGAGATGGCGGGGAATGAAGAGACACACTTGTAGGATCAGGAGGACCATACAGGCCAATGACCTGTAAGGCATCCTGGTTTATTTAGGTTCCTTTTTATAAGCCAGTGAAAATAACAAATTGCACTGATTAAGTCAGACATGTCTGGTACAAAGCTGTTTATAGAATATTTTCTGCAGCCATGGCACTTGAGGGTTCATGGCTAACTGCTTATTAGCAAAAATAATAGCATAAGTACCTCATTTACAAAGCCCTCAGGGTCCTGGGTTCAATCAAAAGTCAGACTTCAAAGGGAGGGAGAAGGGGGAAACAGGCAAAACGGGAAGTCAGCCTTGTTGGCCTATTCCCTAGAATAGCAAGGACTCTGTCAGCTTGCTATGCAATATCCCGTAGTCTGCCAGCCACTGGAGTGCATTGACACAGGGAGAGTCACCAGCAGAGACCAAAGAAAAGAAGAGGATGTCCCTCTCCACAAAGCCCATTCCAGACAGACAGAAGAAGCACCTGCTCTGCGATCATATTGGGGGACCTGAACACACCTCTCAGCATGGACAGATCATCTAGGCAACAAGTCAACAGAATGACCATTACTCTTTCAGGAGGAGAGAAGAAATGTAGGGTTATCAGAGGAGGAGGGAGGAGGAGAGGGGTTGGGGAGAGATTGGACAAGGGACATAAAGAATAAGTACAATTTATAACAATATATATGCAAGTAATATTGATTTGATCGACATATTTCAATTTTGAACACCTAAAATATGGATAATCAATTATGATTCAATAAAAATTGGATAAATAAATAAATAAATGTATATACTTTCCAAAAAGAACATTTCATTCTTAGAAAGCTTGTACTAATTTATTTACACATTACAAATTTGATAATCCTATGAAATCATGTTATCAGTTACGATGTTTTGAATAGATTTAGGGGAATTTTATCAAACCAGAGATTGTTTTTTTCTAATGCCATTCTCACTGTTACTAAGTGTATGTACAGTTTTATCTGGCAACTGCTTATCTCCACAAAGAGATGGGACACTGTAGGAGACAGAAACCTCCTACCTACAAACTCAAGTATCATTATAATCTGACTAAATTTAAAGTAGCAAATTCAAAAACAGGAATATTAAAAATGGTTTAGAATCCATTCAGAAATGTTAAAATTCTACCTAAAAATAAAAACCTATACTTAAAATATCCTGAGATGCAAAATCTTATCAATTATATTTTTCTCAGTGTTTAGACTGGGAATAATTTATTCATATTTGGAAGCTAAGTAAATTATTTCATATTTCAGGTCTCTGGTATATGAATTTTGGTGTGTCTCAGAGTCAAGATTTGCTTGTGAGGGAACCCTCTAATGGTTTAGGTTAAGCCTAAGAAATATCTGTGAACTTTACAAACTTATTCTCTGATTGCTTCTATCAAGTCTCAAAATTTGGTAGTGATATTTAGAATCAGGACGACAAAATACTCAGGTATTCTCAAAAATAAGTGGACTGTTCCCTGGAGTCTTTAGTAAAGCACGTAGCAGAGTGGGTTGGATGGAGAACCTGCCCATATCCAAACTTTTGCAGGATATAATGTGCCCTGAGGAATCGGAAAGAAGCAATCAGACTAATATTTATCAATTGTTGTAATTTCGAAGATTCGCAAATGAAAAATTCAGTAATCTTACAAAATGATTTATTATTAAACACCTATGATTTTGTATCATAACATATAAACATGCACACTGAAATTCTTTGTAATCAGAAATGTTAGTTTTTTTAATCAGAAAATTGATGTCATTTAGTATACCCCAAGTGTCACTATATTCCTGTCCTTTTTTTTGGCAGCTGGCCGGTATAGGAATAAAACCCTGGATCTTGATGTTGTCAGCACCACGCTCCAACCAACTTGAGCTAACCTATTCCTTTCTGAGAAACCCAGAATTAAGCTGAGTAAGGAAAAGAGCACTGCATTAAGAAAACCGTTTCTTGATTTTATGTCTGTTTGTTATGAAAGAAGCTATGCTGTAAGCAGTGAAGAAAAATGAATGATTTTGTCTTCAAAGCAAAAATTGCAGAAATGGTTCCCTTGCCCTTAGCAAACTGAAAAGTGACTGCTCTTCGTCAGAAAGCATCACTCCCAGGGGCCACTTTTCCCTTCCTAACTTCAGAGGATTTTTTATGAGGACCAAATGTGAAATTGGAAAACTGTTCATTCATTCATTCTTTCAAAAAATTATGCTGAATACTGTGCTAATTTTATGAAAGCTTTCTCATATCTAGTATAATCCATAAAATAATTAAAAGCACTTTACATATCAATGTGTTGTGCTATTTTCTCCCATCCACTATGGTGTCTTTTTAAGTAGTACACACAACCATAGAATGAAGAAAAGGAGCTGACGAACTGCTGTCTTTTTGTTTGTTTGTTAACTGCAATCCTAGTGTGTTCTGTTCCCTTTACTACTTCTTCAATGTAGTCTGGAACTACTTGAGATTGCAAATTCCCCTTCAACAAGTGGGTAATTTCCATAAATTTAGAAGTGTTCTTTGGAATGGTTACTTTATGTTAACAAAGTCTTATGGAAATCCCTGACGGGATTTAGATTTAGACAGAACTGAGTTGAAATTCTGGCTTAGCATTTATTTTGTCTGTGTAGCCATCACTTAAAATTGAAGAAGTTAGTATCTGGCTCACAGGGTTGGTGAAAAATATTTATTAAATAATATAAGTTATATGAAGCACCTGGCCCAGTAGCTGAGCAAGAAAATCTGTCAAAGAGCATTGAAGGTATTTTCATGATGCAGCCTTGCTGGGGCTGTCTCTTGCCAAATGGGGGTGTAGGTAGTAGGGATGTTCTTTAAATTATAAGTCCTCTGGATTTGCACTGGAGCTACTTGGGTGTAAAATGTCTTGTAAATCACTCAAAGTGATTAATATAAGCATCTGAGAGTATTTGACAAAGGAAACCTTTTCAATGAACTCAAGGCATTGTCAATGCCCTCCAGCCAGAGCCCACTGGGAGCACACCTTGAGTTGCAGTCAGGGACACACATCTCAGGAAGCAGTGGGGCATTTCAGTAAGATGGAGTAAGAAAGGACTTACAGCATTTGGGCCTGTGTTTGCTGATTTTGGGGGTCGTTGTAAGAAAGCAGAGCTTTGCTCTGGATTGGGTGCTGTCAGGAAGGGGTGGGCAGATAGAGGTGGACAATTCTATGCTTGTGTGTTGTGTTAGGTTGCTAGGGCTGCCATTGCAAATTACCATAGATGAGGTGACAAACAATGTGGACATGGATAAAGATCCTGAGGCACTGATAAAGTATCAAAGAGTTTATTTGAGGCAATGTGAGTGACTGCAGTCCAGGAAAACCCCACCAAGTTGCCTTGGCAAGTGACTTCTGAAGGTCCAGCAGAACTTTAGCATTTTTATAATCACAAAAAAGTAAAGAACAAAGAGGAGAAAAGGGGACAGCTCCTTAATCAGCACTTTGGTTTTTCTATTGGTAACATGGCATTATATAGGTTGGTGATTGGTTCTTAGTTACATTTTATGTACAGATATATGAGTAAGGGTCACGAGACATGTTCTCAGCCTTCCTAAGTTAAAACGTAGCCTTTTAGGTATCAGTAAGTCTGATTTTAGGTTAAAAATAGTCATAGTCTTATGGTAACAATTCCAGTATGTGGATATATGACTGTTGCCCCATCTCAGACCCCCAAGACTTTTAGGAATTTAGCTGACTTTAGTAGAGCAGATCTCTGGTCTATCAACCACAAATTTATTGTCTCACAATTCTGGAACCTGGAAGTCTGAGATTGAAGTGTCATCAGGATTGGTTTCTTCTGAGGCCTCTCTCCTTGGCTTGTAGATGGCCATCTCCTCCTCCTGGTGTCTTTGTATTGTCTCCCCTGTGTATGTGTCTGTGTCCTAATGTCTTCTTAGAAGGACACCAGTCATACTGGATCAGGGCCACTCCAATTTTATAAAACCTCATTTTATCTTAATTACCTCTTTAGAGACCTTATCTCCTGTTAAAAACAAAATTTTAAAAAAATTTAGTTTAAATATTTAATTGGCTTTTATTAGCAATTCATGTATTGAGCCACATTTTATCTAAAGATTTAGAAAAGGTACTCTGTTGGGCATAGCAGAGCTATTAATTTTTGTAAATTTGAACTACTTTTGGAAAGAGAATAATAAAAAAGAAAGTAGAATGGTTAGCTTCAGGTTACTTTCCTTGAAAGAATTAAAGCAGAGGGGACATCCCTCTCATGCCCCTTCTGATTGGTTGCTGTGAATCTCCTGTTTTTAGGAAAAACTGATCTGTTTGGGGATTTTTCTGCTTCTTACAGTTTCAGTTTGATTGTGTGGCATGCAGCATGTGTGAGTCCATTCTGGCTTTGTCTGTTGGTGCCTTGTGCAAGAGCTCAGTCCAAAACAGTGGCCTCCTGTACATTTTTTTTAACACTCCAAATACAGTCACATTCTTAGGCACTGAGGTTAGAACTTCAACATATGAATTTTGAGTTAGAATGAGGTTAGAATTTCAACATATGAAAGTTCAGACCATGGCAGGTATCCTAACAAATCTTATCTAGAGGAAGTCAGACTAGCATGAGGTATTCACTCACATTAGCTAGGATAGCGAATGTCATTAACATGGCTTCACCAATGTTCATATTCTATGTTTAGACAAACACACTGATCTTGTTTTTTTCTTGATCCCTCATGGTTACAGAACGATCTTACCTGACATTAATGTTCTGTAAAATTGTTTATGTTCAACAGGAGTACACCAAGTCTTCCTGCGAGTGCCAGGCCGGCTCCTTGATATCAAGAAACTGCTTTTCTCTTTCTCAGCATCATTAAAAAATAAAGGAGGAAAACTGAAAGGCAATACAAGTTCCTAATGCTACCCTTATCTTTTCAAAACTATGCATTTTTAGCTGGTAGAACTGTGGTGCTAAACTATATCATGAGGTTCTTGCATAAAGTCACTTATCATTTAAAACTTGTTAAATAAAAGACAAAATGATGATAGCGTAGAATGACCCAGCTTGATGTTTTATCTAAAATACCGTCTTCCTTCTCCACCCTTTAGTTGGGTTGAACTTGCTTTGGAGCACATATCAGACACTCAAATTAGTATATTACACTATTTGTGTACTAATTTATTTTTCTTGTTCAGAAGAATATAAGATTTAGGAAGGCTGTCTGAATCCTGGCATCAAACACAGTGCCTGACACATAGTAGATACCCAGTAAATATTTGTTAAATAAGTATATCACAATTATGACCCCTATAGCAGTCATCAAATGTTAGTTTTCTTTCTTTCATGTTTTTTAATTTGGCCCAGGCTTGTAACTTCTCCTCTTCAGCTGTTATCTGAAGGCATAGGATTAGCTAGTAGGTGTGGTCCATTATAATTTGAATGTTAAGATTTCTAGAGAATATACATGTGACAATTTAGAGGGAATAAGCTGCCAGTTAAGTTTTGCGTGCCTGCAAATTGATGCTTCCAATGGACCAGAGTACAGTAGCTATGGAAAAGAAACATGGACCTCTTACAAACTGATAACAAAATACTAAAATTTTAATAAAGGACAAACCAAAACCAAAACAAAACAAAAGCAAAAATGTAAAAATGCCAAATAATTACCTAAATAATTGAAAAGTTCAACTTAACAAAGAATCAAATAATTCAATTAAAACAATCTATGAAAAAGAGGCTGAGGAGAACTTCTGGGTTTTTTATCAAAATTAAAAAAAAAATCTTGATTAATCTGCCTGATCATTACCACAAGGGATTGCAATTCAGGTGTCGTATTGTAATCTCTGCCTTCCAGCTTTTTAAATTTCTCCAAATTGGGTTCTCTTTAATGTTGGGGGACCAACAGGAGGTCCCTCTGGCTCATCCAACCCTTGGTAATATTGTATTAAAACCTTTGCTCTTAATCTGATCAATGTCCATTTTATTCAACACATTTCTTAATAACTATCTAAAGATTTCCACTCTGCTAGGAGGAGTCCTATGACTCTCCCTTTGTCTCTTACATTTCCTGTTTGTTTGCTCCTATCAATATGTGCTTTATTCATCTTATTTTTTAATAACCTTTAACAAATTTCCACCTTTTGGGGAAGAGTCTTTTGACTCTCCCTTTTGCCTTTACCCATTCTCTTGCTATTTAACTTAATGTTGTCATTAGCACCTGTAAGACCCTTGAGGGGAAGTTGAGACAGCAAATTTGATAAAGCTTCCAGAACTGTCTTTTGGTTTTTGAGATGTCCTTAGAAAAAGAGTCGCCTTTACCACAGCATTTACCATGACCTGGGTAATGGGTATATTCAATGGGTTAATATCCCAAATATCATAAAGCCAATCCCACATGACTTGCATACAAAGCATATCAGCTGCTTCATTTGGTGTGCTCCATTTGACATTTATAGGAGGAGACAAACAGGCCCCCTTCTCTGGGTAAACAGAGTAGAGTGGCTTTGTCCTGTCCACTAGGCTGGATGTTCTCTTGGGAATAACCCGCTTTGTGTCTGGATCATGTATAGCCATCTGTGATTGTTTCATAGTGAGCTCTGGGTACTTTGTCAGCCCAATATGCTCATCCATTCTGCAGCATTTAAAACTGAGGATACTGCTCCTAAATTAATTATTCTCAAAATCCATTTTAGTAAAGGTGCTTCAGGAAACTGATGGTATAATCTATAGAATGAAACAATTCCTTCACACTCTACCCCCTGGTTTCAATAGTGTTCCGGTTTTGCTGTGACCCGATGCGGTCTACCTTCTTGGTGACCAGAGGTCTTAGAGATACTTTCTGTTGCACTGGTGTTGGCATAATTCTTCCCGGGGATGGGGTGGGGGGTGGAACTCTGAGGTTAGTGGCTAAAGTTCAGAGTCACTGAAATCTAAGCTTGGTCTTATATCAAAGTCTGACCCAGCACTTTATTTTATTTTCATTTTAGCTATTAAAGATGACAACAACCAAAGGATTGTTTATTTTTCCCTTTTCTTATTAGTTTGCATTTTCTTATGCATCCAGTGAACCAATTCTCCAGTATCTGGATCCATATCTAAATTCTATTGGTAACCTTTTACCTTTAGTAACTGATGTCAGCTCAGCTGCTGCTCCATACCATGGGTGACGACGTGGTCATCATGGATGACCACGTGATCACCCAAGAATCAGAAATCGGAAAACCTTTTCATCTTTTCTCTTTCCAAACCACATGTTTTTGTGAGATAGGTCCATTCTAGCAAATCCTACTTCTTTGACACCAAATGAATATAGGAAAAACCAACTATTTTCCTCTATGCTCACACTCAACACAACACTTCTGGGACCAAATGTATGTGTGTGATGGGGCATTGCCACACTGACTAATTCTCTGACACCAGCTGGATGTCCTACAGTTTAAGTCAATTCTGACACTATTATCTACTTGAAGATCCCACCAGATCCCACAGGTTAAGGGCTCAGTCCCACAAGACTGCCCCTCTCCACATACCAATCACAAGTCCAGACTGTCACCTGTGCTTCTGACTGACCAGCTATAAATCAGATATTCCTACGACTCACCCTTGGGTTTGATAATTTGCTAGGACAATTCACAGAACTCAGGAAAATCAGTTTACTTACTAGATTTCCAGTTTTTTATGAAGGAGACAACTCAGGAACAGCCAGCTGGAAGAGATGCATGGTATGGGGGAAGAGGTGAAGAGCTTCCATGCTCTTCCCCAGTGTGCCATCTCCACATGTTCATCAACCTGGAAGCCCCAAGAACTTCTGTTGTTAAGTTATCAGAATGTAAATTGTTATCCTTCCTTCTCCTCTCGGAAGTCACCTCCTGAAGAAGAAGGAACAGAAACTGTGATTTCATTTTTGATGGTACTAAGAGGTGACCTTAGCTCTAAATCATGAGAAATGAAGACAGAAATTGACTTGGCAGAGAGTCAAATGGTGAAAGCTAGTTGCCCACAGAAAGGGGGTAATGATGTGAAGTTTGCCTACTCACTCTGTAGAATACCAGGGGAATTGAAAACACAGGTTCCATAGAGATGGCAGATAAGGCTAAAAAGTAGGGGACTGTTTGTGTCTGTTGAGAGAACACTGACTCCAGAGCCTGTTGAATCCCCTGTTTTAGTTTGCTAGGGCTGCCATGACAAAATACCACAGATGGGTAGTTTAAGCAGTAGACATTTATTTTCTCCCAGTTAGGGGGCTGGAAGTCCAAAATCAAGGTGTCAGCAGGTTTGGTTTCTCCTGTGGTCTCTCTCCTTGATTTTAAGGTGTCTTCCTTCTTACTGTGTCCTCACATGGCCTGTCCTCTTGTGCATGTGAAATCCTATTGGATTAGGACCCCACCATTATTACCTCATTTAACCTGAAGTACCTGTTTAAAGACTCTCTCTAAATAAAGTCACATAAGGGGTTAGGGCTTCAACATAGGAGTTTGGGGGAGCCACAGATAAGTCCATAACATTCCCTTTCTCCACACCCCAGCTGATGGGTGGGGGAAGAGGGACACTTATAGCTGGAGAGGGTAGAAATGAATGGGGATAGGAAAAATGGATTCTCTGAGAGTTTGAAAGGTGAGAGATCTGGGCCACTTGTCTAGTGGTGGCCCTACAAGGTCAGCTATCAGGCACAGAGCACATTAGTCCCTACTTTTACAGTACTGCTACCAGACATCTGTTGAGTTCCTTTTATCAAACATGAGAATGGAAAAAAGTGTGTGCTAATTAACTTGTGAGAAGATCCTCTTGAAGTCAATGAGTGTTGATCAGTAATGAAGATGTCAATCAAAAATATTGTGAAGGTTTTAGATATTGTGAAATCTTTTGTTGTGGTCCACCTTGCTTCTCAAGAAATGAATGGTTTGTTTGCAATTCTTACAAACCTCTGCAGTATTTACAGCAATACCAGAGAGAATGTTTGTGAGATTCTGTGAGCTTCTTGAAGGTGGGAGGGTGTCTAATTCACCTTGTATTTCCTGGGCAGAGCCTGTATCATAATTGGTGCTAAAAACATGAATTCTGATGGTTGCAAGTGGCTTTTTAAAAAAATGTATTATTACAATAGCTGCTTGAGAAATAATTTGTGGTATTTCAGGAGCAATTTGGAAATTTTAGAGATGTTCAAACTGTTTTTAACCTTACCTTTGTTTAAGAGGGTATTTCAATAAGTTCATGGAAAAATAGAATTGAAAGATAATATACATCTTTCCATAAACTTTTTGAAGTACCCTTGTAGAAATCCATTTGTAGATAAGAAAACTGACATTTATAAAATTTAAATATCATGAGGACTAGAACTCAGAGCTTGTGCTTCTTCTTTTTTTAAAATTTATTTTATTCACAGCCTAGCAGCTGCTGAGGTGAGCTGAGACAAGACCCTTGCAGCACCAGGGCCCAGTCTAAGGCCCAGAGGGAAGCACCCATACCCCAGCAACCACCGAGGTGAGCCGAAACCCGCGTGGTACCAGGGCTCAGTCTAAGTCCCTAGGGGGAAGGGAAGAGCCCAGCAGCCACTGAGGCAGGCTCAGTCTAACGCCCTGGGGGGGGGGGGAAGGGAAGTGCACACAGCCCAGTAGGCACCAAGGTGAGTGAGACTTGCACAGCACCAGGGGCTCTGTCTACAGCCATGGAAAGCTAGAACAGGAGCCAATGTGGTGTAATATAGATGCTGCCACACCTTCTGTCACCACAAGGACAGTTCACCACCACAATAGCAGCCATGGCCACTCTACAGGCAACATGCAACTCACTTGACTACATTTATATGAGAAGAGTCACTAGTAGAGCCTGTAAATAGAGGAGAAAGTCTATCCTTGTAGCCAAACCCAGAGTAATAGAAGAAGCAAGTCCTCTACAAATGACCAAACATCAATGAAAACATATTAGAACTATGAACAAACAAGAAGATATGACACCACCAAAAGAATACAGTAATGCTCAACTTCCAGACCCCATAGAACAGGGAATCCTTGAAATGTCTGGAAAAGAATTCTGAGCAATGATCTTAAGAAAGCTTGAAGAAATGAAAGAAGACTCAATTAGAGAACACAAGGAAACAAGAAAAAATATCCAGAATATGAAGGAGGAAATTTACAAAGAGATTATTACCTTAAAAGAGAATGTAGCAGAACTCCTAGAAATGAAAGATTCACTCTTTGAAATAAAAAACACAACAGAGAGCTTAAGCCGCAGGCTAAAGCAAGTGGAAGAATGAATTTCAGATCTCGAAGATCATCTTTTTGAAATAACCCAGGCAGACAAAGAAAAAAAGGAAAAAAGAATTAAAAATAATGAGAAAAATATAAGAGAGATAGCAGAAAACCTCAAGCACTCTAATATTTGAATTGTGGGTATTCCAGAAGGAGAAGAGAAAGGAAAAGGTATTGCAAACCTATTCAAAGAAATAATAACAGAAAACTTCCCAGGGGTAGGGAGAGATGCAGACCATCAGATCCAGGAAGCTCAAAGTTCCCCAAACAGATTCAATCTAAAAAGATCCTCTCCAAGACACATTATATCAAATTTGCAAAGCTCAAAGACAAAGAGAGAATTCTAAAAGCAGCAAGAGAAAAGTGTCAAGTCACCTATAAGGGAAACCCCATCAGACTAACAGCAGACTTCCCAGCTGAAACCCTACAGGCCAGAAGAAAGTGGAATGATATATTCAAAACACTAAAAAGAAAACATTGCCAGCCAAGAATTCTTTACCCAGCAAGGTTCTTCTTCAGAAATGAGGGAGAAATAGTGTATTTCCCAGACAAACAAAAATTGTGGGAGTTCACCACCACACAACCAGCCCTGCAATAAATTGTCAAGGGAGTCCTGCATCTGGAATGTGAATAATGAATGTCACTGTCATGGATACACAAGAAAGAGCAAAACCTGCTGCTAAAACTAAAATGCCAGTGAGAAAGAGCAGGAAGCTAAATCCTGCCACCTCAAGTATCCAACTAACATTGAAGAAGAGAAATAAAAGGGGAAGTAAGGATCAAAGGATATTTAAAACATCTAAACAAAAAGCAATTAAATGACAGGAATTAAACAATGTCTGTCAATAGTCACCCTAAATGTGAATGGATTAAACTCTCCATTCAAAAGACACTGGTTGACTGATTGGATTAAAAAGCTAGACCCAAATATATGCTGTCTTCAAGAGACCCACCTCACATATGGAGAAACACACAGAATAAGAGTGAAGGGATGGAAAAAGATATACCATGGAAATGGAAACAAAAATGAGCAGGAATAGCTATTCTTATACTGGATAAAATAGACTTTAAACCAAAAAACATAAAAAGAGACAAAGAAGGCCACTATATAATGACAAAAGGATCTATCCAGCTAGAAGACATTACAATCACAAATATATATACACCCAATACTTGAGAACCCAGATATATAAAGCAAACACTCTTTGACCTAAAGAAAGCAATAGGCCCTAATACGTTAATAGTGGGTGTCCTGAACACCCCTTTCTCAGTATGGTACAGATCTTCCAGGCAACAAATCAACAAAGAGACACAGGATTTAAACTACACGTTAGACCAACTGGACCTGGCAGATATATACAGAACATTTCACCCAACAACTAAAGAACATACTTTCTTCTCATCAGCACATGGAACATTCTCCAGGACAGACCACTTATTAGGTCACAAATCTAGCCTCAGCAAATTTTAAAAAATTGAAATCATTCCAAGTATCTTTTCAGACCACAATGTACTGAAACTGGAAATCAATAACAAGCAAAACCCTGGAAACTATGCAAATACATGGAAACTGAACAATAGGCTCGTGAATGAGCTCTGGGTCCAAGAAGAAATTAAACAGGAAAGAAAAATATTCTTGAAACTAATGAAAATAAAAATATATCATACTAAAACCTGTGGGTTACTGCAAAAGCAGGACTAACAGGCAAATTTATTGCAATAAATGCTTACATCAAAAGAATGGAAAGACTTCAAATAAACGACCTAACAATACACCTCAAAGAACTTGAAAAACAACAATCCAATCCTAAAGGTAGTAGATGAAAAGAAATGATTAAGATAAGAGCAGAACTAAATGAAATAGAGACCCCCAAAATGATAGAAAAGATTAATGAACAAAAAGTTTTTTTTTGAGAAGATAAATAAAATAGAGAAACCATTAGCTAGGTCAATTTGAAAAAAAAAACAAAAAAAAGAGGAGAGAAGACCCAAATAACAAAAATCAGAAATGAAAAAGGAGACATTACAACTGATAACACAGAAATACAAAGAATTATTAGAGACTATTATAAACAACTGTATGACAGCAAATATGAAAACCTGGAAGATATGGATAAGTTTCTGGACACATACTAACTACCCAGACTGAACCAAGAAGAGGAAGAAAACCTGAACAGACAAATAAAAAGCAAAAAGATTGAAGTAGTAATCAGCAATCTTCCAACAAAGAAAAGCCCAGGTCTGGATGGCTTTACAGCTGAATTCTACTGAACCTTTAAAGAGGAATTAATACCAATTCTCCTCAAACTATTCAAAAAAATTGAAACAGAAGCCATTCTCCCAAACTCATTCTGTGACGTCAACATAACTCTGATACCAAAACTAGATAAAGATACAACAAAAAAGAAAATTACAGGCCAATATCCTTGATGAACATAGATGCAAAAATCCTCAACAAAATATTAGCAATCAGAATACAGCAACACATCAAAAAAATTATACATCACCATCAAGTGTGATTCATCCCAGGGATGCAAGGATGGTTCAACATATGAAAGTCAATTAATGTCATACATCACATCAATAAACTCAAGGACAAAAACCACATGATTATCTCAATAGATGCTGAAAAAGCATTTGACAAAATTCAACATCCCTTTAAGATAAAGACTCTCAGCAAATTAGGTATATAAGGAAAGTATCTGGACACAATAAAAGCCATTTATGACAAGCCCACCACCAGTATCATTCTGAATTGGAAAAAACTGAAGGCTTTTTCCTTATGAACAGGAATGAGACAATGATGCCCACTTTCACCACTTCTATTTAACATAGTACTGGAGATACTAGCCAAAGAAATCAGGTAAGAGAAAGAATCAAAGGGCATCCACATTGGAAAAGATGGAGTCAAACTGTCCCTATTTACTGATGACATGATGCTATATACAGAAAAACCTAAAGACTCTATCAAAAAACTCCTAGAACTGGTTAATAACTTCAGTAGCATTGCAGGATACAAAATAAATGCCCCCAAATCAGTTGCATTTATATTCTCCAATAATGAGCTAACAGAAAGAGAAATCAAGAAAGTAAGCCCATTTACAACAGTTACAAAAATAAATAAATAAGTAAATAAAATACCTAGGAATCAATCTAATCGAGGATTTGAAAGATCTCTACAATGAGAACTACAAACCACTATTGAAAGAAATTAAAGAAGGCACAAAACAATGGAAATACATTCCATGTTCTTGGACTGGAAGAATTAACATTGTAAAAATGTCTATACTACCCAAAGCCATCTACAGATTCAATGCAATTCCCATCAAAATACCAATGACATTCTTCACAGAAATGGAAAAAACAATCTCAACATTCATATGGAAAAACAAAAGACCCCAAATAGCCAAAGCAATCCTAAGCAAAAAACATAAAGCCAGAGGCATAACACTACCCAACTTCAAATTATACTACAAAGGTATAGTAACCAACATGGTACTGGCATAAAAATAGACACTCGGACCAGTGGAGCAGAATAGAAATCCCAGAAATCACCCCTCAGGCTTACAGCCATCTGATATATGAGAAAGGGATCAAAAATATATATTGGGGAAAAGACTGCCTCTTCAATGAATGGTGCTTGGAAACTTGGGTATCCATATGTAGAAGAATGAAACTAGACATGCACCTCTCACCATATACTAAAATCAACTCAAAATGGATTAACGACTTAAGTATAAGACCTGAAACTGTAAAATTACTAAGGGAAAATATAGGTGAAACACATCAGGAACTAGGTCTGGGCACAGACTTTATGAACATGAGCCCAAAAGCACAAGCAACAAAAGAAAAAAATGAACAAATGGGATTATATCAAACTAAAAAGCTTCTGCACAGCAAAGGAAGCAATCAAGAGAAGTGAAATGACAACCTACAGAGTGGGAGAAAATTTTTACTAACTATGCACCCGACAAGGGATTAATATCCATAATATACAAGGAACTCAAGCAATTATACAGTAAAAAACCAAATAATCCAATTAAAAAATGGGCAAAGGAATTGAACAGACATTTTTCAAAGGAAGACAAACAAATGGCCAACAGGTACATGAAAAAATGCTCAACATCACTAGTCATCAGGGAAATGCAAATTAAAACTACATTGAGATACCACCTCACTCCAGTTAGACTGGCAATAATCAAGAAGACAGAGAATAACAAATGCTGGCGAGGATGTGGAGAGAAGGGAACACTCCCGCACTGTTGGTGGGACTGTAAATTAGTACAGCCACTATGGAAAACAGTATGGAGGTTTTTCAGACAACTACAGATAGATCCTCCATATAATACAGCAATCCCTCTTCTGTGTATATATCCAAAGGAATGGAAATCATCATGTTGAGGGGATACCTGCATTCCCATGTTCATCACAGCTCTGTTCACAATAGACAAGACATGGAATCAACCTAAATGTCCATCGATGGATGACTGGATAAGGGAAATGTGGTATATATACACCATGGAACACTACTCTGCCATAAAAAAGAATGAAATACTTCCATTTGCAACAGCATGGATGAGCTTGGAGAAACTTATATTGAGTGAAATAAGCAAAGCACAGAGGGATAAATACCACACTCATAGGTGAGAGCTAAGAGATGAAGAAAGGAAAGAGAGACCACAGTGGTGCATTGGACTTGCAGAGGGAGAGAATATAACTAGGGATACAAAGTAGAATGGGGAAAAGGGGATGGAGAGGGAGGTCAGGGATAATTGAGGGGATAATTGGGTGGGGGACACAGGGTATAATCACAATTTGTGGTAATGGACATGCTGACCGTATGGATCTGGCCATCACATCTTAGGCATAAGTGGTGACAATTTGCTTTGTACCCCATGAATATTCATAACCAATAAAAACAAAACAAAACATTAAAAAAATAAAAAATAAAAAAATAAATTTAAAGAGAAATTTAAAAAAAATTATTTTTTTTATTCATTTATTTTTTGGGTGCTGGCTGGTATGGGGATCCAAACCCTTCAACTTGGTGTTATAACATCATCTTCTAACCAATGGAGCTAACCAGCCAGCACTTAAATTTATTTTTAAATAGACTTATTTATTTATTTTTAAACAGCTTTATGTTTATGGAGAAATTGAGCAGAGAGTCCAGACATTTTCCATAACCATCACCTCCCCTCCAACACACACACATACAGAATTTCCTATTATTAACGCGTTACACTAGTGTGGTACATTTGTTACAATTATAAATCAATATAAATCTTATGCTTTTTAGTCTTATACTCCATCATGCTGGCATATGTTTTAAATGCTAATTCTGTGATTAATTAAGCATTAATTATTAGATGCTTAAAAGTTGCATTTATGCTGCAATTATGTTGTTGCCTGACACAAATAGAATTTTGTTCAAAAGGCAGCACTGGATCATTTCAACTGGATGCTAATAAGGTGAGTGAAAAATGTTTAAATAAGCTACCCTTGAGTTTAGCACTGATGCCCGAAGGAGAAAAAGATATAAGAAATCTGTCAGAACAACAGCAACACAGGTCTGAGACATTGCTTTTGTGTGGGAAAAAAAATCCTCATTGCTGTGCAGAAATCTCTAGAAATGTTGTTCTCTAGGGTTTGAGAGGCTTAGATGAAGCAATAAAAAATAAGCTTTCTTTCTGAAGAAACCTGAGCTGAAATCCAATGAAACAAGAAGAATGCTGAGGTTCAGCCACCTTTTTAATCTCACGTGCTCACCCACATTCAGTTTGGACCAGTCACGAGGTAAAATGAGTTTGTCTGTTCGTGCTTCTTGGACATTTATCTCCACAACAAACTCACTCCATATATTTATTAAGGCAAGGATACTGTATATCAAGCTATTTCCAAATGTGTTTTCCGATTAGCATAAGAGCCTAAGACCTTGTCTGGTATGAGAATTGATTAGATAATTCTACTGACTAATTATGTGACTAATCATATCTACTTAATTACTACTAACTTATATACCACCATGTTCCACAAATGATATGGAGCAACTGGATTATGATATTTATATAATTCTTTCCATTTCAAGTGTTTTAGCAGGTTTCTTTCAGTTCTAACTATGAGACTCTGAAAACAGTATTAACAGCCCATTTTTACAGCAGGAGAAACCATAGTGTGCAAAGATTAGTTGACTTGCTTAGCTGTGAGGTGGCTATAAATATTGTCTTTTTACTGATGGGAAAGTAAAGGTTAGAGAAAAGCAGTAAATTTTTAAAAACAGACACTTAGTTTGAGGTGTTACTAAGAGGTGGGATTTCAACTCAAATTTACTGACCTCAAAAATGTCATTAATCTCTGTGGTATATTACCTCTTTAAAATGAAATAGAGATGCTTTTGTGATAGTTTTAACCCCCCCTTCCCCAAATAAGAGTCATTCTGTTGATTCATACATTCAAATTCTATTTTTTAGAATAGGAATGCAATTTAAAATTAATTTCAAATTCTTCTGACAATATGAGCCAGTTCATTTTCATTTCTCAAATATTGGCCCATCCAGAGAACTATGCTTACATTTACCTGTATGATTTTATCCAATTAATTCTAAGAGAGAATTAAACATGGTAGAAAACATCTGCTGTTTTATCTATGGAGAAACCCTAAGTCTGTGTAGTTGATTTTTAAAAGGGATGAAAATAGTATGTTATCCTTTTCATCTTGCGCCCTCAACAAATATGTTTTCAACCTGACAATATATAACCGATTACCTGTGATCCAATTTTTTACTATTAAAATGCAGTTAGATTCTATTTCACTGTAGAAGTTAAAACAAATGGTAAGAGGTGGCAGGGAAAATTAGCACTGGATGCTATCACTTTTTAAATTTGAACTTTTTTTAGTGGTGAGTATGAGCCCAAGGTTGCTTTGGGAGATGTTTTCTGAGCACAATTTATAGTCAAAGTAAATACTTGAATGAACTGTCTGCTTTTTTGCTGAATAATAAATAGCAATCAATGCTGTTATTCTAACAGCTGTTGTTCCTGGCCATATAAAATTTTGAAACTCTAAGAATCAGATATGGATAAACTGGGCACTCTGCAGCTCAGCCCTTCCTCTTTTGGGGATTGCTTGAATCTAGCATCTGTGTACAGTTCTTCTTCCACCTGTGGTGGGATTGGTGCCCTTGCAATTTTATACAAACTGCCACTTATCATCTTTGTTCTAATTGATATCAGGGTTGACAGACTTTTTAAGTGCTCACTGAAGGGATCACCTAAGATTCTGAAGCCTGGAGCTAATGCCAGTACCCCACTAATGCTGTCCTTATGGACACATAGAGCATTTCTCCACAGCCCAGTTTCTGATGTTACCTCGGCAAGATGCCTCTCTGTGGATGCCTGTGACCAGCCACTGATATGGCTTGATTTCAGTCCCCTGCAAAAGGTGATGGCCTTTATCCTTTCCCTGCACACTCTCATTCTGCTGTGGAGACTCCTTCTAGTAAAACTAATCTCCCAGCCCTGGGTGTGTCTTTGAACCATTTTAATGGTACTCAAACATTTTTGTGGAGATCCTTCCAACTTGTACAGCCCTACTTCTTCTTTGGAACTTGGTCCTTTTTTTCTTTGTTTTTGGCCAACCACCTCTTAGGATTCTGTCAACAGATTAGACGTAGGTCTTGTCAAAACTTTTACAACACATCAGTGACTAGCTTTTCACTGCCTAATTGCCTTGGATTGAGTGTCCCCCCAAAACTTGACCCCCACTGTGACAGTGCTAAGAGGGTGAGAAATCCTATTATGGTAATTTAAAGGTAGGGCCTTGAAGAGTTGATTAGATTGTCAGACCATCCCATAGTGAATGGATTAAAAAATGCTCTTCAGGTAGTTCTGAGGGCTTTAAAAGAAGAGCACGTGAGAAGTTAGTGTTTCTGTGCTCCACTGTTTCTCAATGTGATACCCTGTTGTCACTGAAGTCACCACCAAAGAAAGCCTTCACCACGTGTTCCCTGGACTTTGGACTTCCAGTCTCTGAAACTGCAAGCAATAAATTTCACTTTCTTATAAGTCACCAAGTTCCAAATATTTTGTTATAAGCAACAGGAATAGACTAAGACACTAACATATAATGGAGATTTCTGCAACTACATTGTGGAGAATTAAACTAAGAATGTTCTACACTAATAAGAGACAAATTAAAACTTAAATGTAAAAAATAAACATTAAACAATTAAAAATTAAGAGACTAAATAAAAAAAAACCTTTAGAAGTTAGAGTGGCAAAGATAACATTTAACCAGTATTTCTTTAAAACCAAGTAGTTTCAGGCATGTTGAAAGTTTGAGTGGTTCACATGTTATTGCCCTTAAAATGGTCATTGGCCTATTTTGCTAATACACTGCATGCAACTTTTGCCTAATGATTGGCAAATGAATGTGCATTGTGAGAGCTGCGTGAGAGCTCAATAGTCAATAAGACCTTCCATGGGCTTTTGAAGAAGCTCTGCGCTCAGTATTGACTTTGCTTTTGGAATCTAGGACACAGCTGAAATTGCTTAGTGCCCATGACTGACTGTCTCATCTGGAGTAATCTTTTTCACAATCTTTTTTGGCCTAATAGATATTTCAGTCTCACACATTTGCCAAATAGACTTCAGCTCTGTTCTCTTTCCACTGTTTCCTTGAAGAGAACTGACGGTTCATTGAAATGAGAAAATGGAAACGAAATAGCAGACTTTACTTTCTAAAGCAATAGTGCAGAAATAAGATTTCAGTTTAATATGAGATAAAAGAAAATTGTCCCTATACCAAACTTTGGAGTCTGGTGTATGTATTAGACTTTCT
Source organism: Cynocephalus volans (assembly GCF_027409185.1). Classification (NCBI taxonomy): domain Eukaryota; kingdom Metazoa; phylum Chordata; class Mammalia; order Dermoptera; family Cynocephalidae; genus Cynocephalus; species Cynocephalus volans. Next base: position 138,117,513 of record NC_084465.1, read on the forward strand.
CTTGCTTATAACAGAATACCTGAAACTTGGTATTTTATGAAGAAATTTAATTTACTTCTTACAGTTTTAGAGGCTGGAAAGTCCACAGTCCAGGCGGCGTATCTGGTGAGGGCCTTCTTTTGGGTGGAAACACTCTACCGGTCCCGTGGTGACCAGGGTATCATATGGTGAGAGAATGGCAAGAGTGAGGGTTAATCTCCTCACTCACTCTCCTTATAAAGTCATCAGAACATGCCTATGACAGCCCATTAAACCATCAACCCATCACTCCATGAATGTATCAACCCATTCTCAAGTGCGCAGTCCTTGTCACCCAATCACCTCTTGAAGGCCACCTTCCACCACCATATTGGGTGTTAAGTTCCAACATGAGCTTGGGGGGACACTCAAACCACAGCAGTGTACGTCCGTACATTGCCTAATTTTGTGTTGAAAAATAATAGTTTTTGTGTATTCTTTCCCCAATAGACAGACATTTGGGTTGTTTCCAGTTTTTGGTAATTATGAACAATGCTGCGATAAACATTTTTATACTGGTTTTTATATGAAACTAAGTTTTCATATCACTTGTGTAAAGACCTAGGAGTAGAACTATTGGGTTGTATGGTAAATGCATGTTTAATATTAAGGAAACTGCCAACCTGTTTTCCAAATTGGGTAGGTGTCCTCGTATATTTTGTATTCTTGCTAGAAATTGAAGAGAGTTTCAGTTGCTCTGCATACTTTTGAGCACTTATTCCAAGTATTGTCAATTAAAAAAAATCATAGTCAATAATAGGTGTGTAGTTGTATCTTATTATGGTTTTTTCATTTCTCTAATAACTAATGATATTGAACATCTTTTCTTGTATTTATTGCCATTCATATATTCATATATTTTCTTTGGTGAAGTGTTTGTTCAAATCTTTTGCCTTTTAAACAATTTAAAAAATATTCTTGTGTTTTAAGAGCTCTTTATATATCCTGGGTACATGTCTGTTATTAGATATGATATTTGTAAATATTTTCTCTTAGTCTGTGGCTTGTCTTTTAAATCTCTTAGCAGTGTCTTTCATAGAGTAGACGTTTTTAAGTTTGAAGCCAAATTCATCAATATTTTTCTTTTATGAATTGGGCATTTTGTGTTGCATATGATGGAGTATAACTCAATAACAGAAGGAAACAAACTACTAATATACAGAAAAACATGGCTGAATCTCAAATACGCTAAGTAAAATAAGCCAGACTCAAAAGACTGAATAAGATATAATTCCATTTATATGGTATTTTGAAAAGACAAAGCTAAAATGATAGATAATATATCCATAGTTGCCTAGGGCTGGGTGTGGAAATAGGGGCAGAGGAGTTGACTACAAAGAGGAAAGAAGAATTTTGAGGGGCTAATTCTGCTGTTCCATGTCATGATTTTGGTGCATTTTGCACAACTATACTTGTATATGCATGTCAAAACTTGAAGAGCTGTCCACTAAAATGGGTGGTTTTATTGTCTTCTATGTATTTACTAAAACTATTTTGTCTACCTCCTGGGAACACTATCACATGATACTCCTTTGCAATTTTATCTGGCTATATGACTAAATCCTGTAGAAGTTATGCATGCTACTTCCAAGCCTGGCTCATAAAAACCTCTTGCACCTTTCCATTCTTTTTCCTCCCCCAAATTCTAGATGGAAAAAGACAATCTAGCAACAGATTTAAGTTTCTATGACATGGTAGAACTAGTAAGTGGAAGTAACCTGGGTAACTGCACATGTGAATTCGTTATTCAATTGAATTATAAAATGAATAAAAAATAAACTTTTATTTTGTTAAGTCAACTGAGATTTATTAGGTTTCTTTGTATAGCACTTTGTGTTACTTATCCTAACCCGAACAGGAACAATCATATTTCCTTGCCTAAAAAAATCATATTTTTTAGATATTATACAAAAAGCATGACTCATAAGCACATTAAAAGGTTAAAGTTTTTGATAAGAAAATAATGAGATGATAAATCCATGAGGGTAGAGGGTTTCAGATATTTTTGGACGTGGCATTTTCAGTGAACAATTTTTTGGACCTCTGGCTTTTAGGAACACTTTTGCAATTTCATTTGGACTAGATTATTACAAGATACCTAATTTATCTATTGAATAATAGGAGAGGAATATTAAAAATATTTTGCTATGTTGGTGAATCTGTTTCTTGTTGTGTTTATATAATTTTTTGCTTGATATTCATTGAACTTATGTTATTAATTGCATATAATTTTGAAACCGATACTCTTCCATGTGTACTGAACCTTTAATCATTGTGAATTGATCTATTTCTATTAATGTTATTAGTTTATAAACAACGATTTGGTACTAATGGAATTATGCAAGCTTTCCTTAGTATTTGCTCAGCATATAGATTTTTATTTTCTGTTTCTGCATTTTTTGTGTCTTTATGTTTTATATATATTGTCTATAAACAAAACATAGCTAGATTTCAAAAAAGAGTGTATAATTTTATTCTTAAATTGGAATATTGAATTTATATAATTTTAAATTATTTATATTTTTGGAATAACCTCTATCATTTTATTTTGTGATTTTTGTGTATCTCATTCACAGTGTGGTTCTAGTGAAGAGTAGATATATATAGATCAGATCAGAATACGGAGTCTTGAAATAAACTCACACCTATACAGTAAATTGTTTTCAATAAAAGTGCTAAGCCAATTTAACGGGGAAAGAAAAAACGGTGCTGGAATAAATGGATATCCATGTGGAAAGAAACGAACATCAACTCTTCACCCTTTACACAAAAATTAACTTGAAATATAGATTTAAATGGATAGTTAAAAGTATAAAACATAGGACAAATTTTCTTTGCAACTTTGAGTAAAAAAAAAATCTTTTAGAGAGTACACACACAAAAAAATGACTCATAAGAGAAAAAAGTTGATAAATCAAATCTTATCAAAATTACAAACATTTGTTTTCAAAAGACATCATTATGAAAATAAAGGTCAAACCATAGAATTGAATACAACATTTACAGTACATGTTTCTGACAAAGAACTTGTATCCAAAATATATATGGATATATATAAGACTCTTCTAATTCAAAAAGACAAACTACCGAATAGAACAGATACTTTAAAAAACAGTGATCAATAACACATGAAAATGTGCTTGACATCATTAGGAAAACGCAAGATAAAATCACAATGAGAAAACACTACATGTTATTAAAATGGTGACAGTAAAATTGCTGAGAATATAAGAATTGGTGAGAATATAAAGCACCTGAAACTCTTCTATGCTTATAATTTTGGGGTGATAGAAATGTTCTTTATTTTGGTTGTGACAGTAGTTTCCCAGCTGAAATAATCTGTCAAAACTCACTGAATTGTACACATTAAATTAATGCAGTTTATTTTAAATATATTCTATCTCAATAAATTCAATTAATTTTTAAATTAGGTTTAGAATTTTAACACCTAATTTCTTTCAGTATACATATAATTTCACGTTCTTCTGGCTTCCATTATAGTAAATAAGTCAGCTGTCAGTTGTCTTTTTTTCCTCTGGTTATATTTAGGACTTATCTTTTTCATTTTTTTTTCTTTTGGCAGTTTTATTGTAATTTCTCTTTCTTTATTTTTCTTGATATTTATGAGGCTTTCTGAATCTGTAGAGAAGCGTCTTCCAAAGTTTTAGAAACTTGAAGTTATTATTTCTTCAAATATTTCCTGTATCTCAATCTGTTTCCCTTCTCCTTCTACTAAACTCCTTCACTTGAGCATGTCTTGGACTTTGTTGTCTGTTCCAGCATCTTTAAAGTTATGAAAAATTCCAAAGCTTAAAATTTCTGAGTTCAGAAATTGGCTTCCCTCAAGGATCAATCTGTTTTAAATTCTCTGTTTATGTTGTTGGGTTTTTTCTCTTACTTAATTTTTGGCATCTGAATATTTTTTACTTTCTTGCTAAATACAGATATTTAAAAAGATTTAAAAATATATTTTGCTTTATAGCATTTTAACTTGTTTTTAGTTGGAGGATCAGTTATGGGAATCTGGTTTGTACTGTCGGAAAATGGAATTGCATGGTACATATGACTCCATTTAAAAAACTGCATTATAATCCCAAACTGGGTAATTTATAAAGAAACAAAAAATTTTATTTTTTACAGTTTTGGAGGCTGGGATGTCTACAGTCCAGGGGGCACATCTGGTGAGGGCTTTGTTGTTTGTGACTTTACAGTGATACAGAGTATCACATGGCGAGAATAGGCTGAGCAAAAGAGCTAACCTGCTCACTTGCTCTCCTTGTAAAGCCGTCAGAACCATGCCCATTACCCCATGAATGGAATAGTCCACTCACAAGGGCACGTTCCACACAATCCAATCACCTACTACAGGCCCCTCATTTCAAACAAGATACTTGGATTTCCTACCCTCTTAACACTGTTACAGTGGGGATTAAGTTTCCAACAAATGAACTTTTGGGGGATACATTTGACCCATAGCACATGATTTCTATGGAGGATTGTTTGAAGCAGCCCATTCCTTTCTGTAAAATAAGCCGGAGCGTCAAAGAGCTATATAGTGGTCCATATTGTTTTGGTTTTCTTACAAAATTCCTTTTAATATGCCCTACAACTATTTGTAGGATGCATATATTTTTATAATGCCACCCACTCTTGCATTTATTTTAGAAAAGCAATTGAAGTTGTCATTTACTACACCAATCAGTGGCCCTTGTATGAAGACCATGGCATGTATGGGAAATTTTGGATTTAAACATTATTTTTTTATTGATTTTATTAAATCATTAAGAAGTTTGAGTCCCAATTTGTGCTCAATTTTAAATGTTAGTACCTATAATGTAACTATATACTAGCATTTGGTCTTATTCTTTAGATATATTCATAGTTTTTCTGACCTTTTTATTTTTATTTGTTTATTTTTTATTTTGTTGAATCAAATTAATTTTGTCAGTTCTTCATATATTTTCTGTGTGTGTGTGTGTCTTGGTGCATATGTAAATAGATAATTCTTCTAAATAACGTTCTTTCATTATCAACGTTCTGCCAATGCTAATTAACTTTTTGTATTAATTCCCTAGGAATTTTTAAGTATAAAATTCAGTGTCAGTGTCATATTTTCAACATATGAAAGAGAATTAAAGAGAAAGGGGTTTTGGTGGGGATTGCATTGAACCTGTAGATCGCTTTGAGTACTATGGACTTTTTCACAATGTTAATTCTTCCATTCCAAGAGCATGGAATGTCTTTCCGTCTTTCTGTGTCTTCTTTAATTGCTTTCAGCAGTCATTTGTAGTTATCGTTGTAGAGCTCTTTCATCTCCTTGGTTAAATTAATTCCTAGGTATTTCATTTTTTGGGAGACTATCTTAAATAGGTTTGCTTTCTTAATTTCTTTTTCTGCGAGTTTGTTATTAGAGTGTAAAAATGCTACTGATTTTTGTGTGCTGATTTTATATCTGGCAACTGTACTGAAATAGTTTATCAGCTCTAAGAGTTTTTTTGGCAGAGTCTTTTGGCCTTTCTGTGTATAGGATCATGTTATCTGCAAACAGGAACAGTTTGACTTCATCTTTTCCAATCTGGATGTCCTTTCTGTTCTTCTCTAGCCTGATTGCTCTGGCTAGTACTTCCAATACTATGTTAACTAGGAGTGGTGATAGCAGGCATCTTTGTCTTGTTCTTATAATTCAAGATGATATTGCCAATGGGTTTGTCATATATGGCTTTTATTGTGTTGAGATGCTTTCTTTCTAAACCTAATTTGCTAAGAGTCTTTATCATGAAGAGATGTTGAATTCTGTCAAATGATTTTTCTGCATCTATTGAGATAATCATATGTTTTTTGTCCTTGATTAGGTTGATGTGGTATATCATATTTATTGACTCGCATATGTGACATTCTTCACAAAAATAGAAAAAAAATCCTATCATTCATATGGAACAACAAAAGATCCCAAATAGCCAAAGTAATCCTAAGCAAAAAAATAAAGCCAGAGGCATAACACTCCCTGACTTCAAACAGTACTACAAAGCTATAGTAATCAAAATGACATGGTACTAGCATAAAAACAGACATTCAGCCCCAATGGAACAGAACAGAGAACCCAGAAATCAACCTACATACTTACAGCCAGTGGATCTTTGACAAAAGCAACAAGAACATACATTGGGGAAAAGACTGCCTCTTCAATGAATGGTTCCAGGAAAACTGAAAATCCATATGTAGAAAAATGAAACTAGACCTGTACGTCTCACCACATACCAAAGTCAACTCAAAATAGATTAAAGACTTAAATGTAAGATCTGAAATTATAAAACTCTTATTATCATAGGGTAAATACTTCAGGATATAGGATTGGGCAAAGACTTTATGAATATGACCCCAAAAGCACAGGCAACAAAAGAAAAAATAAACAAATTGGATTACATCAAAGTAAAAATCTTCTTGCAACAAACAACCCCCCCCCCCCCAAAAAAAAACCAATTAACAGAGCAAAAAGACAACCTACATAATGGGAAAAAAATATTTGAAAACTATGCATTTGACAAGGGATTAATATCCAAAGTATACAAAGAACTCAAACAGCTCAACTGTAAGAAAATAAATAACCCAATTAAAAAATGGGCAAAGAAGCTGAATAGACATTTCTCACATGAAGATACACAAATCACTAACAGGTACATGAAAAAAATGCTCACCATCACTCAGCATCGGGGAAATGCAAATCAAAACCACTTTGAGGTATCATCTCACCTCAGTCAGACAGGCTATTACCAAAAAGACAGAGAATAACAAATGGTGATGAGGATGTAGAGAAAAAGGAACCCTTCTACACTGTTGGTGGGACTGCAAATTAGTGCAGCCATTGTGGAAAACAGTATAGAGGTTTTTCAGACAACTACAGACAGAACTGCCATTCGACCCAGCAATGCCATTCCTGAGTATATAAAGGAATGGAAATCATCATGATGAGTGAATGCCTGCACTCCCATGTTCATCACAGCTCCATTAACAACAGCCAAGATATGGAACCAACCTAAATGTCCATTGACAGATGACTGGATGAAGAAAATGTGGTATATATACTCAGTGGAATACTATTCAGCCATAAAAAAGAATGAAATTCTGCCATTCACAGCAACTTGGATGAACTTAGAGAAAACTAAATTAAGTGAAATAAGCCAGGCACAGAAAGAGAAATACTGCATGTCCCCACTCATATGTGGGAGCTGAAATATTAAAAAAGAAAGAAAGGGGGGGCGGAGGGAGAGTGAGAGAGAAAAGAGAGAAAGAAAAAAAGAAAGAAAGAAAAAGAAATCACAATAATACATTGAATTTTCAAAAAAAAAAAAAAGAACAGAACCGTGGTTATTAGAGGTGGGAAAGAGTGGGGGGCGGGGGTTGGAGAGAAAACTAGTGAAGGATCACAAAGATTGATTACGTTTTATAAACATGAGTATACTCTTTATCCTGATTTTATCACCACGTATTGTACACATGCATTGACATTTAATTCTGTACCCCACAAATATATATAATCAATTATCTTTCAATAAAAAAACTGTCCAAAAAATAGAAAAAGAGAAAGGGAAATTGAAAATGTGTTTAGATTGGAATGCTTAATAGTAGCTATTAAAGAAGACAGAGAGATTACATAAAATTTAAACTGTTCCTTATTGATTCAAACAGCCAGCCTTTTAAGAAACAATTGTCATTTTTTTTTCAAAGTAAAAATATTACACATCACAAAAAAATTCTGAGGTTATAAATCACAAAGCTTAAAATTGGGTATTTTGTTAATCCCCCAATTTCCCTCCCCACAAATAAACAATCTCTCCTACCACTTACATAATCAAAATATGTCTTGCTGCTAGGGATTGGTGAAGCTACCATTTAATTAATGAGCAGCTTTTAAAACAAATTTCATTTGATCACTTCTCTTACAGTCACTTGTCTTGACTCTTGTGTTCCTCATGCAGGTCTTTCAGCTGTACCACTGGTTGAAGAAAATTTATATAATTGTTTAAAGTCATCCAGAATCCATCAATACTTATTCATTTTTATTATGTATCAGGTACAATGCTAAAGAGTAAAAGGATGATAATATTCTTAGGTGATCCACCATTGGCACTTGATGCGGTTATTACTCCAGTATATTTGAAACCCTTTCTTTATTTTATTTCCATTCTGTCTTGATTTCCTCCTACCTCACTGGCTTTTCCTTCCAATTTACCTATCTGGTATTATTTTTTTCTTTTTAAAAAATCTCTCCAGTCTTTGAAAACTGGAATGCCTCTATGCTTGGTCCTTGGCCCTTTCCTCCATCTACTCCAGCTCCCTCAGATATCTCCTGCAGTCTTGTGGTTGAAATATTATGATGACAACTCCAAAATTTATATCTCCCACCCAGACCTTGCTCCTGAACTAAGTCTTGTATATCCAAATGCCTACAAAACATTTGCAGTTGTAGCTTAAACCTATTTCTTAAACTGAGCCCCTGATTATTTCCAAAGCTTGATCCTCTCAGAACCTTCCCCAGCTCATGTAAATGCAGCTGCTCAGGACAAAATTCTTGGAGTCATTTTTGACTTCTCTTTTGCATTTCACATCCCAAATGCAATCTATTAGTAAATCCTATTGGTTTATTTTCAAGATATGAAAAGATTCTGACTGCTCCTACCCCTATTATTACTCTGTTCTGAGCTACCATCTTATTAGATATTTTTTCTTCCATATCAGCCACACAGAATTATTATATTTAGATAATTGCAATAGCCTCCTATGTTAGTCATGACACTAACTGCTACAACAACAACTCCAAAATCACAGTGGTTTAATGCAATAAATGTTTTATTATGTTTATTATGATAGTGAGAGGGTAAAGGGGCTCTGATCCATATGGCTATTAAGGGATCCAGGATTCTTCTGTATAGTGAGTCCACTTTTCTCTATGACATGGAGTTAATTCTCTATTGAATTCTGTGCATCTGGCAGAGAGCATGCATGAGTTTTCTTACAGGCCAGGACTGGAAGTAGAGTATATCACTTCTGACTATTTCCCTTTAACCAGAATTCAGGTGCATGATCCTAACTAGCAAGGAAAACTGGGAAATAGTGTCTAGCTATGTATTAAGGGAGGAAATAAAATTATCTGATTAGCGCATAGCAACCATGGTGATCCGGTTAAAATGAAAGCATCTCATTGCTTTATTGCTTAAAAGTTTCTAATGGCTTCCCTTCTTTTTTTTTTTTTCAAGATCTGTGCCTTTATTATCAGACTTTAGACCTGTAAACTTTTTATTTTGAGAACATTTCAAACCTTTTAAGAATAGAACAGTGAATTTGTGTATACCCCTCACTTGAATTCACTGATTGTTAACATTTTGCCCCATTTTTTCTTTCCTTCTCTTAATATGTGTGTATATACATGTTATGTTTACTTCTGTTACTCCTGAGTAATTTTCTTACATAACCTAACCACACTATTATGATCAAATTAAGGAAATTTAAAATTGCAGCAACATTATATAATATATAGACCCTGTTCAAATTTTCCAACTGTGCCAATATTGTCATTTATAGCATGCCATATCTCCCTCATCTCCTTTATTTTTTTTTAATTTTATTATGTCGATATATATTGTAGCTGATTATTGCTCCCCATCACCAAAACCTCCCTCCCTTCTCCCTCCCCCCCTCCCCCCCAACAATGTCCTTTCTGTTTGCTTGTTGTATCAACTTCAAATAATTGTGGTTGTTATATCTTCTTCCCCCCCCCCGGTTTGTGTGTGTGTGTGTGTATGTGTGTGTGTGAATTTATGTATTAATTTTTAGCTCCCTCCAATAAGTGAGAACATGTGGTATTTCTCTTTCTGTGCCTGACTCGTTTCTCTTAATATATTTCTCTCAAGGTCCATCCATGTTGTTGCAAATGGCAGTATTTCATTCGTTTTTATAGCTGAGTAGTATTCCATTGTGTAGATGTACCACATTTTCCGTATCCACTCATCTGATGATGGGCATTTGGGCTGGTTCCAACTCTTGGCTATTGTAAAGAGTGCTGCGATGAACATTGGGGAACAGGTATACCTTCGACTTGATGATTTCCATTCCTCTGGGTATATTCCCAACAGTGGGATGGCTGGGTCGTATGGTAGATCTATTTGCAATTGTTTAAGGAACCTCCATACCATTTTCCATAGAGGCTGCACCATTTTGCAGTCCCACCAACAATGTATGAGAGTTCCTTTTTCTCCGCAGCCTCGCCAGCATTTATGGTTCATAGTCTTTTGGATTTTAGCCATCCTAACTGGGGTTAGATGGTATCTCAATGTGGTTTTGATTTGCATTTCCCGGATGCTGAGTGATGCTGAGCATTTTTTCATATGTCTGTTGGCCATTTGGATATCTTCCTTAGAGAAATGCCTACTTAGCTCTTTTGCCCATTTTTTAATTGGGTTGCTTGTTTTCTTCTTGTAAAGTTGTTTGAGTTCCTTATATATTCTGGATATTAATCCTTTGTCAGATGTATATTTTGCAAATATTTTCTCCCACTCTGTTGGTTGTCTTTTAACTCTTTTAATTGTTTCCTTAGCTGTGCAGAAGCTTTTTAGTTTGATATAATCCCATTTGTTTATTTTTCCTTTGGTTGCCCGTGCTTTTGGGGTCGTATTCATGAAGTCTGTGCCCAGTCCTATTTCCTGAAGTGTTTCTCCTATGTTTTCTTTAAGAAGTTTTATTGTCTCAGGGTGTATATTTAAATCCTTAATCCATTTTGAGTTGATTTTAGTATACGGTGAGAGGTATGGATCTAGTTTCATTCTCCTGCATATCGATATCCAGTTATCCCAGCACCACTTGCTGAAGAGGCAGTCCCTTCCCCAGTGAATAGGCTTGGTGCCTTTGTCAAAGATCAGATGGCAGTAAGTGTGTGGGTTGATTTCTGGATTCTCTATTCTATTCCATTGGTCAGTGTGTCTGTTTTTATGCCAGTACCATACTGTTTTGGTTATTATAGCTTTGTAGTATAGCTTAAAGTCAGGTAGTGTTATGCCTCCAGCTTTATTTTTTTTGCTGAGCATTGCTTTGGCTATTCGTGGTCTTTTATTGTTCCATATAAATGTCTGAATAGTTTTTTCCATTTCTGAGAAAAATGTCTTTGGAATTTTGATGGGGATTGCATTGAATTTGTATATCACTTTGGGTAGTATGGACATTTTCACTATGTTGATTCTTCCAATCCAAGAGCATGGAATATCTTTCCATCTTCTTGTATCCTCTCTAATTTCTCTCAGCAGTGGTTTGTAGTTCTCATTATAGAGATTTTTCACCTCCTTGGTTAACTCAATTCCTAAGTATTTTATTTTTTTGGTGGCTATTGTAAATGGGCAGGCTTTCTTGATTTCTCCTTCTGCATGTTCACTATTGGAGAAAATAAATGCTACTGATTTTTGTGTGTTGATTTTGTATCCTGCTACTGTGCTGAAATCATTTATCAATTCCAACAGTTTTTTTGTAGAGGTTTTAGGCTGTTCGATATATAGGATCATGTCATCTGCAAACAGGGACAGTTTGACTTCATCTTTTCCAATCTGGATGCCCTTTATTTCCTTCTCTTCTCTGATTGCTCTGGCTAGTACTTCCAACACTATGTTGAATAGGAGTGGTGAGAGTGGGCATCCTTGTCTAGTGCCTGTTCTTAAAGGAAAAGCTTTCAGCTTTTCCCCATTCAGGATGATATTGGCAGTGGGTTTGTCATATATGGCTTTAATTATGTTGAGATACTTTCCCTCTATACCTAACTTATAGAGGGTCTTTGTCATGAATGAGTGCTGAACTTTATCAAATGCTTTTTCAGCATCTATAGAGATGATCATATGGTCCTTTTGTTTGAGTTTATTAATATGGTGTATCACATTTATTGATTTGCGTATGTTGAACCAACCTTGCATCCCTGGGATGAATCCCACTTGATCGTGATGAATAATTTTTCGTATGTGTTGCTGTATTCTGTTTGCTAGTATTTTAGTGAGGATTTTTGCATCTATATTCATCAAGGATATCGGCCTGTAGTTTTCTTTTTTGGTTATATCTTTACCTGGTTTTGGTATCAGGATGATGTTTGCTTCATAGAATGAGTTTGGGAGATTTGCGTCCGTTTCAATCTTTTGGAATAGTTTGTAAAGAATCGGTGTCAATTCCTCTTTGAATGTTTGGTAAAATTCTGCTGTGAATCCATCTGGTCCTGGGCTTTTCTTTGTTGGGAGGCTTCTGATAACAGCTTCAATCTCCTTTATTGTTATTGGTCTGTTCAGATTTTCTACGTCTTCACGGTTCAGTTTTGGGAGCTTGTGTGTGTCCAGAAATTTATCCATTTCCTCCAGATTTTCAAATTTGTTGGCGTACAGTTGTTTATAGTAGTCTCGAATGATTCCTTGTATTTCAGATGAATCAGTTGTAATATCGCCTTTTTCATTTCTAATTTTTGTTATTTGAGTCTTCTCTCTTCTTTTTTTTGTTAGCCATGCTAATGGTTTGTCAATTTTATTTATCTTTTCAAAAAACCAACTTTTTGATTCGTTGATCTTTTGAATTGTTTTTTGGTTTTCAATTTCATTCAGTTCTGCTCTGATCTTAATGATTTCTTTCCGTCTGCTAACTTTAGGATTGGATTGTTCTTGTTTTTCTAGTTCTTTAAGGTGAAGTGTTAGGTTGTTCACTTGCCATCTTTCCATTCTTCTGAAGTGAGCATTTAATGCAATAAATTTTCCCCTCAATACTGCTTTTGCAGTATCCCACAGGTTTTGGTATGATGTATCATTGTTTTCATTAGTTTCAATAAACTTTTTGATTTCCTGCTTGATTTCTTCTTGGACCCATATGTCATTAAGTAGAATGCTGTTTAATTTCCATGTGTTTGTATAGTTTCCAGAGTTTTGTTTGTTATTAATTTCTAGTTTTAATCCATTGTGGTCTGAGAAGATACATGGGATAATTCCAATTTTTTGAATTTATTGAGACTTGATTTGTGACCTAATATGTGATCTATCCTGGAGAATGATCCATGTGCTGATGAGAAGAATGAATATTCTGAGGTTGTTGGGTGGAATGTTCTGTAGATATCTGCCAATTCCAATTGGTCTAGAGTCTTGTTTAGATCTTGTGTTTCTCTACTGATTCTTTGCCTAGATGATCTGTCTAATATTGACAGTGGAGTGTTCAGGTCCCCTGCTATTATGGTATTAGTGTCTATTTCCTTCTTTAGGTCTAATAGAGTTTGTTTTATAAATCTGGCTGCTCCAACATTGGGTGCGTACATATTTATGATTGTTATGTCTTCTTGATGGATCAGTCCTTTTATCATTAAGTAGTGTCCCTCATTGTCTCTTTTTATGGTTTTTAGTTTAAAGTCTATTTTGTCAGATATAAGAATAGCCACTCCAGCTCGTTTTTCTTTTCTGTTTGCATGGTAAATCTTTTTCCATCCTTTCACTCTTAGTCTGTGTGAATCTTTATGGGTGAGGTGGGTCTCTTGTAGGCAGCATATAGTTGGGTCCTGCTTTTTGATCCAGTCAGCCAGTCTGTGTCTTTTAATTGGGGAATTTAAGCCTTTAACATTAAGAGTTGTTATTGAAAGGTGTTGATTTATTCCTAGCATTTTATTGGTTGTTTGATTGTCTTAGGTGTCTTTTGTTCCTTGCTTTCTGATTTACTGTTTGGTTTCTTTGTTTGTTGGTTCCTTAGGTTGTAGATAGTGTTTTTGTTAGCTTGTTTTCTCTTCATGAATGCCATTTTTATTGTACTAGCGGGTTTAGATTTTTCTTAGGTTTTTATGGCAGTGGTAGTTATTTTTCAGGAACCAAACCCAGTACTCCCTTGAGGATTTCTTGTAAGGGTGGTCTTGTGGTAGTGAACTGCCACAGTTTTTGTTTGTCTGAGAAATATACTATTTGCCCCTCATTTCGGAAGGATAGCCTTGCAGGGTAGAGTATTCTTGGCTGGCAATCTTTGTCTTTTAGTATTTTGAAAATATCATCCCATTCCTTTCTAGCTTTTAGGGTTTGTGATGAAAAGTCTGATGTTAACCTGATTGGGGCTCCCTTATAGGTGATTTGACGCTTCTCTCTTGCAGCTTTTAAGATTCTCTCTTTGTCTCTGAGTTTTGCCAATTTGACTATGACATGTCTTGGAGAAGGCCTTTTTGGGTTGAATACGTTTGGAGATCGTTGAGCTTCCTGGATCTGAAGATCTGTGATTTTTCCTATACCTGGGAAGTTTTCTGCCACTATTTTGTTGAATATGTTTTCAATGGAATCTCCATTTTCCTCCCCTTCTGGAATACCCATGACTCGGATATTTGAACACTTGAGGTTGTCTGATATCTCTCTCAGATTTTCTTCCATGTCCTTGATTCTTTTTTCTTTCTTTTTGTCTGCTTGTGTTATTTCAAAGAGCCCATCTTCAAGTTCAGAGGTTCTCTCTTCAACTTCGACAAGCCTGCTGGTTAAACTCTCCGTTGTGTTTTTTATTTCGCTGAATAACTTCTTCAGTTCAGCAAGTTCTGCTACATTTTTTTTCAGGACATTGATTTCCTTGTATATTTCCTCTTTCAGATCCTGTATACTTTTCCTCATTTCATCATGATGTCTAGCTGAGTTTTCTTGTATCTCATTCAGTTTCCTTAGAATTATCACTCTAAATTCCTTGTCAGTTATTTCAAGGGCTTCTTGTTCTATAGGATCTAGAGTATGAGATTTATTAACTTTTGGTGGTGTACTTTCTTGATTTTTTGTATTTCTGGTGTCTTTTTTTTGGTGTTTATTCATTGTGGCAGGGGGTTTCACAGTCCACCAGTTTGAGACTAATGACTAACTAGGATGTTGCTGTGGTTGCCAATTTGGTATGGCTCCCGCCGTGACTGCTCAGTTTGCCTCTAGTGTCTTGTGTGTGTGGTTGCCTCGGGTCTTGGGCTTCTCTGGGGATCCACCTTTCTGGTCAGCTTGTACTCTGCTGGGCTGGTGGATCACGTACCACAGGGTGTGTGATCTCTGTTGAGCTTTCACTTTCTGTACAGGACTTCTCCCCTTTCCGTGTGCTCTGGCCCAGGCTGTTAGATCGTGCAGTGGCGACCCCACCGGGTGTGTGGTTTCTGTCGAGTCTCCGCCTCCCTGGCCACACGTCTCCCCCCCTCTGTGCACACTGTGCTGGGCTGGGGTGTGTCTTCTGCACCCCTCGTCTATCAGCTGGGCCTTCAAGACCCTGCTCAGCACCGCCTCGCCCAGGAAGTCTACCAGGTTTCTGCTAGGCACAGACGACCGGTCTCTCTGGGTGCCTTTGTAGCACTGTGTAGATCTTTCTCGGGTCTTGTTCACCTTTGTATCCCCCCGGTATAAACCGAGTCTAGTGCCCGCCTGCAGCCTGCTCTCCGGCAGGTTCAAGCGGACCTGGGAACTCTCCTGCCACACTATTCCCAACCAGAAATTCATTAGGCTTTTTTCCAAACTGGTGGTCGCAGAGATGGTATCTGCCTCCCAGTAACAGGAAGTTTACCGGGGCCGGAGTCCAGGGTGTGGTGGAGTGACAGTCGGCCTGCCCGTACTTCCTAGCCCTCCCAACACTGGTCGGGACGCCCCACACCCCCAGCCCCGCCAGAGAACCGCGGAGGGAGTGGGAGAGGAGGCCGGCCCGCAGGGTCCGGAAAGCCCCGCGCCAGGCCAAGCAAATGGGCTCAGTGATGGCCGAGCAGGGTGGAGCTGCCCGCACCTGGGAAAATGGAGGCAGCACCGGGGCAGTGAGTGGCCTGGTGGTGCAGGCGGGAGCCGCGTGGGCATCCACCCCCCGAACAGAGCTGTGCCAGGGATCACTCACAGTGCTGTGCCAGGTCGGGCGCTCGCTCTGTCTCTGGTCGGCTTGGGCTAGGAGGCCTTACGTAATCTGGCTACCATTGCCTCTTTGTTCACCCAAATGAAAACCATCAGTCTTAGTTCTCCCATCCTGCTTCTCTGCTTAATTTTTTTTCATAGCCCTTATCACATTCTATCATACTATTTATGTATTTTATTTATCATCTTTCTCCTCAGAATAATAGAATAGATCTCAACAGGGTAGGGATTTTGTTTGTTGTGTTTATTGCTGTATCCTCAGTCCCAGGAATACTGCCTGGCATTTAGTAGGTGTTGAATAATAATTATAATAAATGTGATTACACGCTTATGTAAGCATAATACTACTAATAAAAAATAATTTGTCAAATGAATGAATTCTCTATTCCCAAGGATTGTAAAATAAAGCTTGGAAGACACACAACTGTAATAACTCACTATAAAAAAAAATCAAGAATTACAGAAACACAAAACAAGTCTGATTTGCTTTGCCTGGAAACCCTCAGACATCACAATGGGACAATGTTTGATTTGGTCATTAAAGAATGAGTAGGAATTTTCCAGGTCTTGAGGGGAGAGGCCTGGAAACAGGAATATTGTGACATGTGGGAAACAACTAAGGAATTTGAGAGGTCTGGAGATGGATATGTGTGCATATATTTAAGAATGGGGAAATTAGGCTAAAATGTTAGGTTAGTCCAAAAGCGCCTACATTTTAACAAATTTGGATCTTAATCTGTTGGCAGTATGGACACTTTTTCAGTCCTTAGTAGGATAATGATGAGTCCAGGTGTGTATGTATAAAAGATAGACTTGGTGAAGTGTACAGGAAGACTGAAGGGCAAGTGACAAGAAACTTAAGCAAGAGGCTATTCTGATTCCATGACAGAGAAATGAATACCTGATCTGAGATATTCAGCAGGGCTCCTATGGACAATCTAATCAGTCAGGAAGATCTCATCTAAATTGCTTGCCTGTCTCTAAATGGGAGGAGAGAGAACTTAAGAAATGTCGATTGCCCTAGAGAACTTAGAGATCATTAGGATCATTGGCTTTGGCTTAAGCTAAACATTATACTTCTCCATCCATGTAAAAATTATTTCTAATGCTTTCCATGGCCTTTAGAGCAAAGTCCTCAAAGTCTGAATCGCCAGCATCTTCTTGTAAAGATTATTTTGTGAGCAAGAGAAGGCATGGACACTTACGTTACTAAATGTTGACAAATTGTTTGGATATGAATTTGCTCCATGACTTGTTAGGCCTATTTAGCCTTGCTCGAATGAACTCTGTGATCTGTACGTAGTGTATGTCATTATTGACTTTATCCTATACAATTGAAAAAGTAGTTTTTGAATACCTGTGATATTTATGTTGTAAGGTACTATGGACATACAAATGCGACTAAGTCACAGAGGAAAACATTCGAATCACAGGGCCTATCTGTCACTGCTGTGGCCCGTGATGAGCATCGCCACAGTAAAGTGGTGATAAAAACTTGCGGGCCTTGCAAATAATACTTGTAAGAGGATTGCTTCTCTGACAGTAAACAATTCATGCTTATGTTAACCTTCTAAATATGATTTGAATCATTTCCAAAAGATGATCTTTTTGGTTTTGTTGTCTCTGAATGTTGCAGTTTTCAATTTAGCAGTTATGTGATGCTGGATATGCTAAGTTGTGTGTGTGTGTGTGTGTGCGCTTATGTCCTAAGGTATGGGGCCGATGAGTAACTAGTCTTTGACCAAGTAAATATTAAGGAACCAAGACCATCTATCAGTTTGTAACTAACATAATTTGTCCCTCCAGATACTACAAAATCCAGAAAAGTCCTTGCCTTTTTTTTTAAATGATAGAAGCTGTTTCTTATTAATAATTTTCTCTATTAAACACACGAATATATTAATAGTGAAGAAATGTAAAAGCCAAAGCTTACCAGGAACTGCATATTTGAAAAATGCTCCACCAGCAAACATCATGGATCCTTTCTTAGCATGGAGAAATTAGTGACCATTTGAGCCTGGATTGTCATCCCTCTGTGAGTTCATCTCACACTCAGTAGCAGAACTAGATAAAACTATAGTTGAGTTCCCTGTACCAGCCAGCAGCCAAAAAAACAAAAAAGTATATATATTTTTATGCATATATACATTTATATATATTATACACACACACACACACACACACACACACACACACATCCTTGACTAAATAAATTCTGGGCATTGATGGTATTTCATTTTTGTGGGTGTTTTTAGTATCATTGGACTCAGAAATAAACTCGTTCTGGGAGTGTAAATAACAGTATTCTCATAGCCTTCTCATCCCTTTTACTCTTCCTCTAGCTTTCCCAGCACAAGCTGGGTACTCTGAAATAAGAAACTTCTTTGGAATCCTGACCTTAGCATTCTTCATCACCACATTGCACATAGCTTCAGGTGTTTCTCTTCTTGATTTATTTTTGTATAATCACTAAATTGAAGAGTCTTTGAATCCTATTAGGTACTCACTTTTGGTTTTATTTGGGAGAAAATGATGTGGTTTTAAAAAGTTAAGCAAAGCATCTTCCCATTGTTATAAGCCTTCCAAAGAAACAGGACAGTGTAGGAAGTATACTCGCATCATTCTAGAGTAGAGTCTAATCAATAAAACATACTCCCCATTGTAAAATAAAGTTGTTTGATAGGTCTTACTTTAGGAAAAGATGCTATAGCTTTATATTTTGTTTTTAGAGGACTTCTGATATTTCCAACAAAAGAGGTAACATGATAAGCAGCAATTATTTGTGTGGAAGGGTGGTCAGATGATCACTGAGGCACTTGATAAATCCCAATGGGGATGGGTTCAAGAATCAGGCTATGCTGAGTAAAGAGGGTTGAAGCAAATAAACCTTAAAGAGCTTTTTTAAAAAGCAAGTGATTCTGTAGACTTAGTGTTCCCATACAGTATTTCAATATCCAATGATGGCAAAATTTTTTTAGTAGAGTTATATGTATCTGTTTTCCTTAATACACAACCCATTCTGAGTGTTCTATTCATTAACTGCTTTGGTATGTAGTAAGTGCTTAATAAAATATTCACTGAATAAATTATTTTGGATACATTTTGGAGGTGATATTTATTAAGCACTTACTATGAACCAGGCACTTTTCTAAGCACTGGAAATATGATGGAATATAGCAGTACATGAATGAAATAGTTGGATTTTAATGGGGATTCTTGTACTGCTATATATCCCACTGGGATTTATAAGCCATTAAACCATAGGTACCTCTCCAAAGGTGGATGTGTTGGAATCTGATACTCCTCAAAAGTTCGACGTTTTGCAAGTGCCCACACTGGCCTTATTTCCAGCCAAGGTGGTAGGTGAATAAAATTAGTCTTTACACATTCCCAAGTCAAAGTGGTTTGAAGACTACATCTATGCAATCATCTCTGAACTTTTTGATTGAACATCATGTCGTGAAAATTTTTTTGAGCACCTCTTCTCTAAATACATATTTGTGTATTGATAAATTACATAAATGTACAACTCTACTAAATGTTGTGATTATTGTAAAACATATACAAATAGAAATTTTAAAGAGATGAAATAACAGTGAATGTGAAGAGAAGTTATAACATTCTTTTCTGTAGTTCTGATAGGTCATCTTGCTGATTCCTAAGTCTCAGCATTTAAGTCTATCCAAAGCCTCCATGTGAGGACAACTTTATGTCTGGCTACAGATGCTTTTGGAATCTTCTTTTCTTCTAAAGAAAAAATGTAGGCAGTTTTCTAAAATTTTACAGCAGCATTCCTATAAAATTTCTAAAATTTTACTACAGCATTGAGAAAAATATCTATTTGGCTGTTTTTCCCTTTGACTTTGCAATGACTTTAGAATGAAGCTACATAACTCTGATATTCACCAAGGGATAATATAAGGATGAAACTTTTTATATTTTTGAAAATATAAAACCTATTTGTATTTGTCCATTTCTGTTGCTTATAAAAAAATACACGGAATGAGTAATTTATAAAGAAAATGAAATTTATTGCTTACAGTTGTGAAGGCTGGGAAGTCCAAAGTCCAGGAAACACATCTAGTGAGGGTCTTGGTGGTGGCAATAGTGACCCAGGGGTCTCACATGGCAGAAATGGCAGAGCAGAGAGTGACCAACCTCTCATGTGCTCTTCTTTTAAAGCCCTCAGAAGCACGCCCCCACCACCATTATTGATCCATTCACTACAGCGTGGTCCTACAATCTAATCACCTCTTCAAGGCCCCATCTTTCAATTACTGTAATAGGATTTCCCACCCTCCGAATACTGTCACAGTGGGGTCAAGTTTTGGGGAAACACTCAGTCCAGGGCACTATTTGAAATATTTCCTGTCCCCCAAACATTCTTCATCGACCCCTCATCTTCCACCAGCTCTCGCCTAATTTCTCTACCTTCCTCACTAGCAAGCTTCTTTGAAATAGTTGTCAGCACTTCCTGTCTTCTCATTCTCTGCAGAACCCACTCTGGTAGGGTCTTCTTTCCTTAATTCTACAACTGTTCATCGTCCATGTTACCTGCCCTGTGTTGCTAAATCTGGTGGTCAACTCTCAGTTCTCATCTCATGTGACTGAGCAGCAACATTTGACATCACTGGTGGCTGCTCCCTCGTCAAAGGTGTGTCTGCACTGAATCAACAGAATATCATTCTCTTTTTGTTTTGTGTCTACCTCATTGAACTGCTGCTTCTCTGTTTTCTTTACTGGACCCTACTCAGCTTTCTGACTTCAAATATTGAATCTCCCAGGGTGTTGCCTTTGGAACTTTTTTCTTCTCTGTCTGTATTTAATCACTTGGTTTTCTCACCTGGACCCAGATATTTGAGTCTCACAGTCATCTTCCTTTCTCTTAAGCCTTATGCTTAGAAAATCCTGTCAGCTCTACCTTCAAAATATATCCTAATTTTGAGCTATCAATTAAATATTTTTAGACTGAGGCACTACCGTTTCTCACTTAGTCTATTGTGTCTCCTGCCTTCTCCTCTTGCTTTACTCACTCTAGCCCTAACAATGGCTTGCAATTTCACTCAAAATGGAACTTAAGTACTGACCATGATATATAATGTTGTCTGTGAAATGACCTTTCTGTATTTCTCTGTCTGCATCACTTAGCAATCTTGACCTTACTCACAGTACTTCAGGTACACTTGCCTCCTTGTCAATTACATTGAGTCCACTTGGACCTTGGCATGTGGTGCTGTTTCTGCCTGAAGCACTTTTACCAAATAGCCTCATACCTCACTCTCTTACTTTATCCAGGTGTCTCGTCAATGTCACCTAATCAGAGAGTTCTTCCCTGCTCCTCAATCAAAAGCATGGGACATGCCATACTTTTAGCTTCTCTTTGTCTTCTTACCCAGCTTTATTTTCTTTAGAGCACATATCAATATTAATTATCTATTGATTCAGTTGATTGATGGCTTCCTTTGTCCAGTAGAATGTAGGATCCTTAATAGCAGGGATGTTGCCTTTGTATTTCAAAGTCATATCCTCAGTGTTGGAAGAGTGCCTGACCTATATATAGAAGGTGCTCTACAAATATTTTTTTTCAGTGAATGAATAGAAGAGATAGCAAATGTTTTTTAGTTTGTTGGTATGGAAGTGTTTGCTTTCCTTATGTGCCATCTATCAAATGCTGGTTATGGCTGTATAATTAATCAACTATGTGATGCTATACCCTAAGCATTCTGTATTTTTCTGTTGAGCTTATGCAGAGGTAATGAAAGGGTCATTCTAAATGCTTTTCACTGGAAGAGTCTCTTTCTGCTTGGAGTTCTCCTGGAAAACTGAACCACCACTGCTGAGAAGTGATTATTGTGTAGTTTCCTCAGCAGCACCATTGAAGACCTCTCTTGCCCCGACAATAATGGATCAGGGATTTAATAAGAGTGATGCTTTGGTCATTTCTTTACAAGAGCAGTATTTATTTTAAACTTCAATTATTTTCTGGAACTTAGTTTTGTAGAATCAATTTTTGTTATTTTATGGGGAGGGAATGCTGAGGAAAGATGTTTAAACTGCTTTAAAATAAGAGTATATTGGAAATGTTTCCTCTGTGGAGAAGTTGTTTAAATTTGACTTTGGTGTCAATATTTTTATTGGCTATTTAGTGCTTATCAAAATCACTTGCAGCCCAAACAGAGTGTCAATCAAAGGAATACATTTTACCAATGGAATTTCAAGATTTCATAGCATTTTTGTGATGTATATCTCAAGTTACAGTCTGACAGAAGTTAAATTAAATCTGCCATTTTCAAATAAGTCATGAGGATGAAGAAGTTATAGGTAATTTTTTATATTCGATAAAGATATGTTCTTCTCTAGCAGTGAATGCCACAGTCAAAATAAATAAATAATTTTAAAGATGATTTGAGATAAGAATGCTTTCAGTAAAAATATCATTAAAACTAATGACAAAAAAGTCATAAAGGAATAAATATTACAACAGGAAGATGATCATCATTCTTCAAATTCTTCAATTCTTCATAAGTCATAAAATTAATAAAAGTTAATGTTATTTGCTATTTCATTTTTTAGAAATATTCCATGTTTAGTTGGCAGAGTATTTGTTAGACAATTTGTTAGTATTTGTGACATATCATACATTATGTTACGATAGCCAAAATATCATCATATGAGACTGTTTTTTGAAGAATATAAAGAGCAGTTTTTTTTTGTTTGTTTGTTTATTTTTGTTTTTCTTGGCAAGAATAGCAGTCTGGAGGTGGGCAGCCTTGCTTCTATTGCAAAAAATGTCCAAAGCACCAAGTAGATAGTCACTTGTAGAGTGTCTAGGAGAAAAATGATGGAATCCAGCAAAACAGTGAGGGAAACCCCCCAGGATCTGGAAGCTCGAGACTGCAACATTGAAAGACAGGGGAAGCACCTGACCAAGATCTGTGTAGAGACTGGAGAGACCTGTAACTCCTGGGACAAGGTAGGCTGGGATGGAATGGGGATGTGGGATCTGCGGTTGGTGCTCCTAGCACAGATACCTGCAAATTAGGCTGCAGAGTAACCATGCAGCCCTTGTGGGTAGTGAGCCCAGCATGAGGAGCTGCTAAGAAACCACACAACTGTATTTTTTCCAGAGGGTAAGTGCACACTGAGCCATGCTCTCCCTTCCCTCTCTGTCTTAGGCTGCTGCTGGATGTTGCCATTGTGGGATAAGAGCCAGGGGAGCTCAGAATCCTGCAGATCCAGCAGGCCTGCCCACCCCAGCAGAGAGCATGGGGGGCATGTGCCAGCCTCCTGGATCCATGCTCTCCTTCCCCCAGAGCTCAGAGCCCGCATGACTCAATGCCCCCACCCCCACAGTGGACAGTGAGTAGGGACTGCTCAACAAATTTTAAAAGGTTGAAATCATATCAAGTATATTTATAGACCACAATGGAATAAAACTAGAAGTTAACAAGTAAAACTTTGGAAACTATACAAATACATGGAAATTAAACATGCTCCTGAGTGACCAATGGGTCAAGAAGAAATAAAGCAGGAAATAAAAAATAAATTCCTGAAACAAATGAAAATATAAGCACAACTTACTAAAACCTATGGGATATTGCAAAAGCAGTACTAAGATGGAAGATTATTGGAATAAGTGCTTACATCAAAAAAGTTAAAAGATCCCAAATAAACAACCTAACATACAACTCAAGGAAATAGAAAAAGCAAGAACAATCCAACCCCAAAATTAGTAGATGGAAAGAAATAATAAAGATTAGAGCAGAACTAAATGAAGTAGAGACCAAAAAAATATACAAAAGATCAATGAAACAAAAAGTTGGTTTTTTGAGAAAATTGACAAACAGTTAGCTAGACTTACCAAGAAAAGAACAGAGAAGACCCCAATATCAAAAATCAGAAATGAAAAAGAGACATTACAACTGATTCCACAGAAATACAGAGAATCATTAGACTATTATGAAAGATATGATAAAAATTTGAAAATCTAGAAGAAATGGATAAATTTCTGGACACATACAAACTACCAAGACTGAACCAAGAATAAATAGAAAACCTGAACAGACCAATAATGAGCAACGAGATTGAATTAGTAATCAACAGTCTCTCAAACAAGAATAGCCCAGGACTGGATGGATGGCTTCAATGCTGAATTCTACCAAACTTTTTTTTTTTTTTTCGTGACTGGCACTCAGCCAGTGAGTGCACCAGTCATTCTTATATAGGATCCGAACCCACGGCGGGAGCGTGGCCACGCTCCCAGCGCAGCACTCCACCAAGTGCGCCACGGGCTCGGCCCTCTACCAAACTTTTAAAGAAGATTTAATACCAGTTCTTCTCAAACCATTCCAAAAAATTTAAAGCAGAGGGTATTCTCCCAAACTCACTTTATGAGGCCAGCATCACCCTGATACCAAAAACAAAGACACACTGAAAAAGGAAAACTACAGGCCAATGTTGTTGATGAACTTAGATACAAAAATTCTCGACAAAGTACTTGCAAACAGAATCCAGCAGTGCATGAAAAAGATTATACATTATTTTTGGACTCATCCCAAGGATGCAAGAATGGTTCAACATATGCAAAACAATAAATGTGATACACTACATCAACAAAATGAAAGATAGAAGCCATATAATCATCTCAATAGATGCAGAAAAAGTTTTTGGTAAAATTCAGCATAATTTTATGATAAAATCTCTGAACAAACTAGGTATAGAAAGAAAGTATCTCAGCACAGTAAAAGCTATATGTGACAAACAAACATCTAACATCATCTTGAATGGGGAAAAGTTGAAAGCTTTTTCTCTAAGAACAAGACAAAGATGCGCACTCTCACCACTCCTGATGGATGACTGGATAAGGAAAATGTGGTACATATACAACATGGAATACTACTCAGCCATAAAAAAGAGTGAAATTCTGCCGTTTGAAGCAACATGGATGAGCTTGGAGAAAAAATTTATTTTTTTTATTGAAGCATAATTAATTATACATATTTTGGGGATACACTATTGACTACCATCAGTTGTGTACAACATGTGATGATTCAATCAATATTGTTAGCATATTCATTACTATAAATTATAATTATTCTCTGTGCCCCTTACCCAATATCTTCTCAATCCCCCCTCCCTCCTTCCACCTCTAGTAAACATAGACTTGTTCTCTCCTTCTGAAAATTCAGTGCATTATTGTGGTTCATTTTCTCTCTCTCTCTCTCTTTCTCTATCCTTCTTTTTTAGCACCCACTTATGAGTGAGTACATACAGTATATCTCTTTCTGTGCCTGGCTTATTTCACTTAACATAATTTAATGGTCATTTAATATCCCATTCAATGGATTGCTGTAACTTGCTTAACTACTTGTTAAATGCTGGATCCATTCATGTTATGTTGCTGAGTAGGCACTTATAATATTTAGTTATAATAAATAACCCCCTACATGGTATGACTGGAGTAGTAATGAAAAAAGATTTCTCATTTCAAAATACCCTTGTAAAGTTATTATTCATCATTATACCTTGCCCTGAATTAGTGAGCTTATTAGTTCTAGCCAAAATATGAGATATACTCGTACATCTTGAACAGAGAAGACACGAGGATAGTGCTTGAAATCATGCTTAACTTGGGAGACCAGATCTGATGGGCTGACACTGAAAGAATTTTATGTGTCAGAATGGCCATCCCAAAAGGTCAGAAAACAGCTTGGTGAGGGTTTGGCTGGGACTAAGACTTGGTTTTGTGGCTATCTCTATTTATTCATATTGTACTAGTTCTGCCACTAATAAAATAAATTCATTTTCAGATATTAAATTTCTCAATATCCCCCAAGGTAATGTTTTCCAAAGTGTTCCATGAAACAACACAGATGAAAACTCTCCCAATTAAATGATATGTGGCCAAATAAATGTTGAAAAACACTGCATAGAATACCTTTTTATGTCTAATCATAAAGCATAACAAGAAGTTCTATAGTAAAGATATCGGTTAGTCTTTGTTTAATCTTGTATATCCCAAGGAGTCTTGATAATTAAATCCTCTTTAAATTTTTACTTTATTATTTTTAATTGTGAATAAAATATACATAACATTAAAGTTTATCATCTTGACTATGTTTAAGTCTTCATTTCAGTGGCATTAAGTACATTCGCATTTCTGTGCAACCATCACCATCATCCATCTCCATTTCATCCTGCAAAGCTGAAACTCTGTACCTAGTAAACAATAACTCCCCACTCTCCATCAGCTCCTGGCAACCACCATTCCACTTTCTGTCTCTATGAATTTGACTAGTGTGGGTACTTCATATATGTAGATTCATGCAGTGTTTGTCTCTCTGTGACTGGCTTCTTTCACTAAGCTTAATGTCATCTACCATCTAGCTATGATGAATAATGCTGCTATGAACATGGGTGTACAAATAGCCCATGAAAGGGAACATGCTTTCAATTCTTTGGATATATACACCAAAGTAAAATTGCTGTGTCATATAGTAATCCTATTTTTAATATTTTGCAGATCTGCTATACTGTTTTCCATAGTGGCTGCACCACTTTATATTGCTCCAACAGTGCACAGGGTTACAATTTCTTCAATTTCTCACCAATACTTATTATTTTGTTTGCTTATTTATTTAAATAGTAGCCATCCCAGTGAATGTCAGGTGGTATCTTGTGTGACTTGCATTTAGTTAATAATTAGTGATGTTGAACATCTTTTCATGTGCTTGCTAAACATTTGTATAACTTATTTGAAGAATTGCCTATTCAAGCCCATTGCCCAATTTTTTAATTCCTTTTTTTGTTGTTCAATTGCGGGAGTTCCTTGTATATGTTGGATATTTACCGCTTATCAGGTATGTGATTTGCAAATGTTTTATTCCATTCTTTGGGTTGCTTTTACACTGTTGTTTCTTTTTTGTGTGAATGCGTGGCTTGCTGTTATGGGGATCTGAACCCTTGCCCTTGGTGTTATAACACCACGCTCTAACCAACTGAGCTAACCGGCAAGCTCTATCACTGTTGATTTTGTATTTTGATGAACAGAAATTTAAAATTTTGATGTAGTCTAATTTACCTATTTTTCTTTTGTTGCCTGTGCTTTTTGGTGTCATATCTAAGAAATCATTGCCAAATCTAATGTCATGAAGCTTTTCCTTAGTTTTCTTCTAAGAGTTTTATAGTTTTTGATATTATGTTTAGGTCCTTTATCTATTTTGAGTTAACTTTTGTATATTGTGTAAAGTAAAGGTCTAACTTCATTTTTTTTTTTTTTCCTTTTTGCATGTGGATATCCAGCTTTCTCAACACCATTTAGGAAAAGATTGTCATTTCCCTGTTGAATGGTCTTGGCACCGTTGTCAAAATCATTTGATCATATTTGTAAAAGTTTATTTCTGGGCTCTCTATTCTATTCCATTTGGCTACATGCCTATCTTTTGCCAGTTCCATACCGATTTGATTACTCTAGATTTGTTGTAAGTTTTGAAAAGAAGTGTGAGACTTCCAACTTTGTTCTTTTTCAAGGTTGTTTTGTTATTCCGGGTCCCTTGAGATCTCCTATGAATTTTAGGATGGGTCTTCCTGTTTCTTCAAAAAATGACATTGGGATTTTGATAGGGATTATAGTAAATCTACAGATAGTTTGGGTAGTAATGACATCTAGAAAATATTAATTCTTCAATCCACGATTATGGGATGTCTTTCTACTTATCAGTGTCTTTAATTTCTTTCAGTAACATTTTGTAATTTTCAGCGTACAAGTTTTCATATCCTTACTTAAGTTTATTACTAAGTATTTTATTCTTTTTGATGCTTTTGTAAATGAAATTGTTTTCTTAATTTCCTTCTCAGATTGTTCATTGTTAGTGTTAAGAAATGTAACTGATTTTTGTTGAGTCATTTGCCGTCCAACACAATATCTCTTAACATCCTTTAAAACTATTTTTCTAAATAACACAGTTTGGAAATTACTTCCCAAAGGAATATATTGGTTTTTGTTGTTATTGTTGCAAAGTCTTTATTTGAGCTTATTTGCTTTTTTACATCATTTGGAAAACTTTATATTATTAACTTTATAGTGAATCATATTCTTACTTATTTTGAGACAATAAAACCCTAGAAAATTGAAATAATATCCATAGTTAAATAAAAGTTGACTTATCCATCCACCAGAACTCCCTATTTATTTGAATTTCACTAATTCAAGTTTCAAAGTTCAAATCCAAGTTCTACTGCATGTGAACTGTATGACTTTTAATATCCCGCTCAATAATTCTGCACCTAAACTTTCTAAACTATAAGACACAGTAACAACACTGGATTTATTTGTGTTATAATCAAAGGATTATATTTATTTCATTTTAGGAGGTGTTTTAGATTATAGATAAGGAATGTAGATAGTATTTGGACTTTGTTATTGGTTCTTTCTGTTCTAAGTTAAAATATTAAACCTTTAAATATTTTATTTCCTTGCTCATGAAAAAATGTAGAAATATACACAAATAGTAAGGTCTAACAATACCACTAACTTATTTCTTTTAGGCTTGGCAGTATTACTAGAATTATAAGTTTCCCTGATATGGTCTGAAGACTTACAGTAATGAGTTGTACTTTTTGAGGAGGAGGTGTCAGGTGAGAAGTTCCTAAGCATGGTTTCAAAGAAGTATTGTTTGAGCAAACTAGTAAGTGAGAAAGAATCAGGTCCTTACTCTTTGGTAACAATCTTCTTTTCTCCTCATTATAAAATACAACTGTTTTTATTTAGCCCCATGCACTGTGTAAATATTAACTCATTGATAAGGATAAAACACCTCTGTACATCTCCAATCATTGCAGAAGCTAGTAAACTGTAGAGATGACTTGCGGTCATTTCTCTTTCCCTTATTCAAGGTTGTGGGACAGATTAGCCCACAAAGACTGTAATTATTCTTGTCTTTAATCTCAGTCCTTTCAGAGAAGTTTGAACTACTTCTTATCGCTATCCTTCCAGGTAGCATTGCTATTACCTCTGTTGTGATAACGTGATTTCTAAAACTGTGAGCAATATAGTTGTAGTCATTTCCCAAAGGGCTTACCACCTAAGCAAGAAAGTTCATTCTAGTGTAAAATATCCTCAGTGAGAAATATCAGCAGTGCATGGTTACTTAGTCCTTAACTCTGGTTGGAGACAGGAAGAAAAGGAAAGAGACTTTTAGCTTCTTGAGAAGTCTTATTGCTATCAGAATGGGTGTCAGCAGTTGTGTCTGTCACTGTTTTTTTGAATGTATAGCCTGGCGTCTGCAGGCAACTCAGCCATGGGCTCATCACCAGTGAGAAGGCGACATTGAGTATCATTGTCTCACCCTACGTTCAAAGGTCTTAGTCCCAGTAGGTTTCAGACACAGTGACTAAGATGACAAATGCTGAAGAATGCATTCAGCCTTCTACTCTTTTATTCCTTGATTTACTTATTTGTTTATCAATGTGTATGTATTAAGCACCATGCATAAGGCATCTCTGGGGATACACAGAAGAAAAAAAATATCATTTCTGTCTTGAAGGAACTCAGTCTATCGAGTAGTGGTGAACAAATATATAACTGATATGCTGTGAATATTCCCAAAGCACAGAGGAAAGACAACTTCTCTATGAGTGGAGGAGACACACTTGAGTCTGAAAGACAGATGCAGTATTAAGAGGTGGAGTTTGAAATTGCAGGCCTAGGGGACATGTTAAGCTAAGCACAAGTCAATTTGATGTTGTGGCTTGAGGAGGGACACTGCTCAGGCAGTTCACCCCAATCTCTGCCATGGGTGGCCAGGCGGCTTCCTGGTCCTATTCTATGAAGGCAAAGTGCTTCCATTTTCTATCTGCAGAGCACTAGCACCCTGTCAGGAATTGGGCTTGATGTCTTGGACGGGTGTCAGGGTTGGCCAGTTCCTGTCCAGCCCTACTTCTAGAAAGTGGCTGTTTCCCCATTCT
Organism: Cynocephalus volans; assembly: GCF_027409185.1. Classification (NCBI taxonomy): domain Eukaryota; kingdom Metazoa; phylum Chordata; class Mammalia; order Dermoptera; family Cynocephalidae; genus Cynocephalus; species Cynocephalus volans. Next base: position 138,147,374 of record NC_084465.1, read on the forward strand.
TTATCAGTTTGTATGAATCTCCTGGAATGATCAGACTTATTGTGACTCTCTTGGCCTTTGCTGCACTTGATGGCTCCGTCTTCTCTTAGATTTTGAACAGCTGAGATGAAATCCTCATACCTGGTAGGGACTGCTAATCCCTCCCGCAAGACTCACTGCTCTGCTGTTGCTCCCTGCAGGCCTCCTCTGCCTTCTGTTAGGTTGAATCTCTTCCTTATGCTTGCATAGCAGCCTGTTGGCCAACTCAGTCCAGTCCTTCAACTCATATCTGGGTCCTTACTGGACAGAAGGAGATTGTTTCAGAAATAAGTTATTATTTAAGACTTTAAAAGAAGTCGAGGACGTAATGGGTATATAGCTGGCTGGTAGGTTAATAAAACAGAAAACAGTAGTAAAAAAGAGAAAACAAATGCTGAAAGTGGTAAAGTGGTGTAGTCTTGATATGAATTATTGAAATATATATAATTGAAATGATGGGTCCAAAGCCTTCTAGGAAGGGATGCAGATTCATTGGCTCTCTGGTCAGATATATAGCAACTATGGCTTAACAATGTTTATTTTACAACAATGATTTTAAAATAATTCTATGTCTATTAATACTTTACACAAAGCCTCCACAATAAAATCATTCAATTATAAAAATAACCTAGGCTATCCCTGCTGTATTAGTTCATTTCTGTTGCTTATAACAGAATACCTGAAACTGGGTAACTTATAAAGAAACAAAATTTATTTCTTACAGCTTTGGAGGCTGGGAAGTCCATGGTCCAGGGAACACGTCTGGTGAAGGCCTTCTTCTGGGTGAGAAATCTCTATGCAACACAGGTTTCACTTGGTGAGAATGAGCTGAGCAAGAGTTGAGCTTCTCACTTGCTCTCCTTTTAAAGCCATCAGAACCAAGTCCATGACCATCCATTAAACCTTCAACCCATGACTACATGAATGGATCAATCCAGTCACTAGGGCACTGTCCTTGGATCCAATCACCTTTTAAAGGCCCAGTCTTTAAAATACTATAGTTAGATTTTCCACCCTTTCAGCCCTGTTACAATGTGGGTCAACTTTCCAGTACATGAACTTTTGGGGGATGTAAAGCTAGGGCTTACCGTCTGTTGCACAGATTGGGTCACAAACCCTCCACACGCAGGTCTGTGAGCTAGATAAATAGGGAAAAAAAGGTTCTGGGAGCTGTGGGTTCAGAAAAATGAATGGGTTTTATTCAGATCAAGGAGCAAGTGTCCTAGTGGCTTCTCTGAGAGTTCTGATAAACACTATGGATCAGAGCTGTTAGTCTTTTATACTTAAGTCCACAACCGTGGACACCTGGGTGCCCATACACAATTTACATTAAGTAGTAACAAGGAGCACCCAAGGATATTTACAGCAAATGCTCGGCAAGATTCTGAACATCTGAGGGGCCCTGACCATTTTCCTGTTTTTCCCAACAGGGGACACATTTATCCCATGGCATCTGCTGTTTACCCTTTTGGTGCTGCATGAACACTCTAGCCAATTAGGGCTTTCCTGGGGAAGAGACGAGGAGGATGCTTATGTGAGTAGACACTGGAGAGGGGCTTGCTGAGAGGTGTGACGTGTCACCTTGCCACCCCTGAGGCTGCAGGGGAAAGAGAACACCTGCCTTCCTCTGGGCAGTGGGCTGGGAATGATAGAGGTGGAACTTTCCCCCGCCATTCTGTTGGGTCTGAGGACAGGGCACTGATAGGACCTGAAGGTGCCACCTTCATGAAAAGAAAACAACTAATCTCTTTAATCAAACATGACCCATTTATTGGAGAGAAAAAACCCGGTCATTTTAGTCATTTGACAGGAATAAATTAAAAGAGTCACAGAGCTGCTGCTGGAGTCACAGCCTCACACACTTGACAGAGATTAGTGAAATGTGACCAGGTGAAATCTATTCCACTAGGAATTTCCCGCTGGATATCAGACAGCTGCCTGAGTTCACAGTTCTCAAATTTGCTCTAATATGTCCTTCTTACCCTAAACACAAACCTGGGATAATCAACAAGCTGATTTGTACACTTTTTCATGAGCTTTCCCAGCAGACCTCTCTTTTTTTCAGCTGCAAGACCCTGCCTTATTTGAAAGATGCTAATAAGATAATGTCTGACTAGACAGGGATTATAAATATTTAAATCAATTCTATGTAGTTCTCATTATGTGCCCAGCTGTAGCGCTAATAAAAGACGAGTTAAACACAATCCTGATCCTCAGAGAAGCCGGTAATTGTTTAGGAGAATGCTAGAAATTAAGCATGATGTCTTCTGTTTACATAGAAATTATACACTAAAACACTAAAATTCAGGGCCATATATGACAAAGGACCTAAATGAGCACCCAAGACAAGGAATTTTAGTATTTGTGTGTCATAGGGCAGGTCAGATCAGTTGGGATTTGGGGTAATATAGAAAGTTTTGAGAACAAATTGGGACTTCAATTGGTCTTGAAGAATGAATAGGAGTTGGGTAGACAGAGCAGTTGGTGAGAGGAGAAACCAAAAGGCAAGAGGGTTCTAAAAGGAGAAACAGTACAGCAGAGTCTCGAGGGGCTAAAGTGAGTATGATACTTAAGAAGATAGAAGATAGAGAGGCAGGCTGGTTGAATGAACTGAAGTGGTTGGCAGACAGGGAAAGACAATGTTGGAAATGTCCTATTACAGCTAAACTGTGGGAAGCTATGAAGATAGGATGGTTGCTCTTTTTTTTTTTCTGGAGAAAATTGGAAATCATTGAAGTTATTTGAGCAGGAAACTTGTGAATGGGCAAATTTACTTATTAATTTCTTCTAAATAAGGAGCATTTTAGATGTTGGGAAGAGAGAAGGTGGGGAGACCAGTTGGGAAACTGGTTGAGCAGTCTTGGGGGAATAAAATATTCTTGGATTAAAGTTGTGGCGATGAGAACAGAAATGACCAGAAAAAATAATAATAGCTAACATATAGCACCTGTGATATAGCAGATGCTTTTTCTGTCTTTTACTGTAATTACGTTACTCATTTACTCCTCTCAAAAACTCTGTGTGAGGTATATACACTATTATAATCATTCCCATTTTACAGATTAGAAAACTGAGGCAATGAGAGATTGTGTAACTTCTTCATGGCACATAGCTGTTAAGTGGCAGAGCCTGCATGTAACGAGACAAACCAAGTACACAGTCTGTGCTCTTAATTACTAAATTCTATTGCCTCTGGGATGGGTAAAAAGGGCAGTTATAAAGAAATATAGATAGTATTTGGAAAATACACATTGTATGTAAAGAGAGGCAGCATCATATCTATCCTCTGAATAGATTTTAATTAACATAGTGTATCATTTGAGATAAGAACAGATAATAACACTTTTTGAATAGAAAAATCGGAGTCAAATTAAAAGTCTTTGATTTTCTTTAAAAAGAGTAGAGATAAGTATATTTATTCAAATGCCTCCAAAATGATAGACATTTATATTTTCCAGAAATAAATTTTGCATTTTGAGGTGTTGGTTTATCAGAAATGCAATCTGGAGTGGTGAATGTAAATGATAGAGTCATACTATGCACAGAACCCAAATGAGGCCTTTAGTACATATCAGAGTAATTGACTGTAGATTTTGTAGTAAAATCTAAACATTTTCCTTTATAAGGTGGGCAATTTGCCAAAAAGCTTTTGAATAACTTACTAATGTGCCAATTAATAGACGGTTTGATCTTCAATGTTATGAGAATACAGTCTGATGTTTGCACACAAAGACCTAGAGAAAAGTATTTCTATTAATTCTTCAATTCTTACTCTTTATTCAAGTGAGGAATTGTACTTCTAAAGAGAGGACACTCTCATATTTAGCATCTGTTATTAAATTTGTGGTTTCCATCTTTGGGGGAAATTCTTAAGTTGTTTTATAAAAATTCTAATAGTTATTTATCAATAACTAATCAACACTCATAGTACATTTTAATTAACATAATATTTGACTGGATTTGTGGTTCTGAGCTTAATCATGGAAGAGATAAAATATTAAACACCTCAAAATGAATGTATGAAAATATTTTATTGGTCTTATCACAATTATAATTTCTTTTAACTTTGTTCTTAATTTAAAGCATATTTAATTCAAACAAGGGGATACATATGAGTTGACTTTTGTTTAATTAATTTTTAAAGAACAGAAAATGGTCTTATTAACGTATAATAGAGCATGATAGTTCTTATTTTTAAGAAGTTGAATTTTTCATTTGTTGTATTGAGATATTTTGGATATGTTAGATATTCTAGTGCAAAGATATTCTAGTGCAAAGGTTCAAGTTTTTCTCACATTTGTAGTTATTTGCAAAAGAGGACAAGAATATTAAAGACTCTTGATGAAAGAAACTTGTCTTTCAGGAAGAAGCATCCTCTTTCTGGGGCTTTTCAGAATTTGCTTTGGAAATTTTGTTGGTCATTTAACTCTTGTCTGTGTTATCTTACTTAATCAAATTATTTTATTTCCGTACAGGAATATGTGGTTTACTAAACCATTTGTAAAACCATTTGTAGAATTTATGGGCTAAAGACTTCAGTGTCTGTACGTGTAGACACAACAGGCAAAGTGAATTCAGAACTGCTAGGAGATAAAACACTAAGCTGATTTTTGTAAAGTCTAGGCTTAGTAGACTTCTCTACAGGAAGTGGGGTGGGGGGAGAGAAACCAAACCACAACAAAAGATTTGTTTGTCCCCAAATTGTATTCATTGTATATTGACTCAAGCAGGGATTTCTAATTTAAGTTGCAAGATTTTTCTGAATATATAATAGTTTCATGACATGCAGATAGAAATAGCCCAGATTTATGATAGCAAAAAACATAGTATGATAAGTTGCTATGTATATTGCTGACCTTCCAATCACTGCGGTTCTTATGATAGGGAATATAGTTTCTTCATGTGCATAATAATTGAATATTAACATGATAGAAAAATGCAAAGTTTTAGTTATGACATTATTGCCCAAGTTATATATGGATGCGTGAGCTATAAGAAGAAAGTGCATGAGGAGGAAAAAGCGATAAATGAACGTTTAAATATTTCTGATTATAAAAACAAAACATTTGCAATGTAGACAACATGAAAGTACAGAAACAGAATAGAATAAAGAAAAACTATTGATAACACACAACCTGGAAATAACTATTATTAACTCTTCATTGTATTTCCTTCTAGTGAGCTTTATTTTCATATATGAATGCAACTGATTGGGATCATTTTCAACTGTTTTTTTTTTCTGCATTCATTTTTTCACTTAACATCATATCAGGAACATACTATCAAAATTTTAGAAAATTTAGTTTTTAATAGCTGCAAAATAATCAAGATATAATGTGTTATAATTTATTTAATGATTTTATTATTTGGATGTTTAGATTATTTCCACTCCATCCTTATTACAAGTAATGCATAATGATCATCTTAATATATAAATCTTTTATTTATATCTCATTGTTTCCTTTGAGTTGATTCCTAGAGTTGGAGCTATTGGGTTATTTATTTATTTAATCATTCCTGCAACAAACATCTTTTTGGATGATAACTTTGTACTATAAGACATTTTTAAGTCTTTTGATAAATATTGTAAAATTGCAATCCAGAGTGGTTATACCAATTTATTAGTGGTTATGTCAAACATACCTACCTCTTGGTATTTATGTCCTAGTGTAGTCCTTTTCATGGATAGGGTCAACCTATGTAAACCAATATGCTGCTACAGAAATGAAGGCTGGTCATAAAGGACATTGTGGTATCAGCTTTGCTCCCTCTTGGATCTCTGCCCTGGGAGAAGCCAGCTGCATATCATGAGAACACTTAAGCATCCCTAAGGAGAGGTTCATGTGGCAAGGAACTGAAACCTCCTGCCAAGAGACAGCGAGGACCCGAGTCTTCCAATCAACAACTGTATGGGTGAGCCATCTTGCAAGAAGACTCTACAGTTCTATTCCAGCTTTCAGATGACAGCAGCCCTGGCAAACATCTTGATGCTACTTCGTCAGAGCTCCTGAGCCAGGACCACCGAGCTAAGACATTCTGGACTTCTGACCCTCAGAGGCTGTGTAAGATAATAAATATTTGTTTTAATTTTTTACATTTTGGGGATAATTCGTTACACATTGATAGAATTCTTGCTCATTCTATTGTTTATTCCTCTAGGTTTTGGGTGTTTTTTTTTTTTTTAGCAGCAATAGTAACTGGAACAAAAACCAATATGTGGGTACTTCAAAAAGTTCATAAAAAATAGAATTAAAAGGCAATATGAATCTTTCCATGAACTTTTTGACATACCCTCCTATAAGGAAATGTAGATTGGTCAGATAATTTAATCTCCATTTTAGTGCTCAGGAAATGCAGGCAGAGAAAGAGAGAGAAGTGATATTTTCAGGGTGTATTTGTCAAGATTCACCAGAGAAATAGAATTAATAGGAGATATATACAAGGGTATTTTAAAAAGTTCATGGAAAAATGGATTTGAAAGATAATATACATCTTTCCAAAAATTTTTTGAGGTGCCTTTGTATATTGTGTTAGCCAATTCCGATTTTATACATATGTGTGTATATAATTGGAACTGCTGATGCAATTATGGAGGCTGAGAAGTTCCACCATCTGCCATCTGCAAGCTGGTAAGCAAAGAAAGTCTGTGGTATAATTTAGTCTGACTCTGAGGACCTGAGAACTGGAGAGTGGGAGGGGGAAGGGAATTGGAGTGCTGGTATAAGTCCTAGAGTCAGAAAGCCTTAAATGTCCAAGGGCAGGAGAAGATGGATGTCTCAGCTCAAGAAGAGAGAGAGTTTTCCCTTCCTCCATTTTTTTGTTCTTTTTAGGCCCTCAATAGATTGGATGATGACCTCCTGCGTTGGTGAGGGTGGATCTTTTTTATGCAGTCTCCTGATTCAAATAATAGAAACACCCAGAAATAATCTTTTGCTGGCTATCTGGGCATCCCTTAGCCCAGTCAAGTTGGCGCTTAAAATTAGCCATCACACAGGGTTTCCTAAGATGTTACTGCCAGCTCAATGGTGGATTTTTGCCACCATTTCATATTATTTCAAAGGTATAGCTAGTGATAAAAATATAATGGATATATTTTACAATTATTTTTTCAGAAATGTTTTTTGAGAAGCACCATTAGGTTCCAGGTACTAGACTAGGTATTGGGGGTTCAATGGTAAACAAAAGAGCAGGCACAGATTCCACCTGCATGGAGATTACAGGCCAGAGCAGGAGACAGACATTGATCAAATAATCACAGACATACATAAAAGTTAGCAACTGGGTACATCAAATGAAGGAAATTATAACAGTGTTCTGAGAGCAAGAACACATTGATTGTAGCCAGGACAACATGTCTGAAGAACCAGCATTTGAATTGATGGATAACTGTGTTTAGCTATACTTAGGATTTCTTTTTGCACATTATTTAGTTTTTTATTTGTTCACTTAATTTCCATCATTAAATTATATACAGCTTTAAGCCAGGAAATGTGCTTTCTATTTCATGTAAATAATCCACAGAACATACTTATACTCATAGTTATGCTCAGCTCTCTGGAAATGACTTACAGGAACATAAAGGACTTGAGTAATTAACTTAGGGTTCCATTTCTATAATTGTTTTACAGTGCTGCTTGTACACCACTCACCTCCAGGGTTTAGGTGAGGTCTTTGTATCACTTGCACAAAGCTCTTCTGGTGAGTGTGATGCCAGTGGTTTTGGACACTGATCTACAGTGGAGGATTCAGTTGGCTGGTGAGCCCTGCATTTATTTGGCAAAATGGTGGGTTATGTCTACTGATAACATTAGTTAAGTATACAAGAAAACTTAGTGGTTATTAATTGTCAAGATAAATTAGTAACAGTTTATGAAGATTTGCAGAACTGAATTAGTTTTTACTAATAATGTAAGAATGGAAAGAGAGATAGGTAGGATCTGAAGTCCTAAAATTCCCTAAAACTCATTTTACAACTTACAGCCTTATTAAGGTTCTCTGTATTTTATAATGAAATTTTTGCAAAGGAGTTGTAACTGTAAAGGAGACTCCCAGTAGACCCAGACTTAGATGGGCTGGTGGAACACAGGATGGATGTGCAAGGAAGTAGCAGAGGTAAAAAGGGAACCTGAGGCAGAACACCATGATTATCCAGTACCAACATTTATACCATCAAAAATGTAAAGAGCAGATGTTCTGAGATGAACATCACTCCAGAATTTCTCTCTGATTTATAGTCTCCTTCCTTCTGTGAGACCTATTAATTGTGGTACTGAGCCTCTTCACTTACAAAAACACAGTCCATTTATCTTCTTGTCAGAGACTTAGCTATCTAAGGATGGGCAGTGGTTGAGGTGGGAAGGATAGTAGGAGGGGATATGAGATATTGATGTTGGGGACTAATGGAAGCTGTGAAAGGGTATATCTTTTGGCATATGTACTGATTTGTACCAGGGACAAGTGAATGGTTTAATTGCCTTTGTAGTGGTTTAGATTGAATAAGAGCTATTTCTTTCATTTGAAGTTAACTCATTGCTTGGATCAGTTGTATGACAGAGAAGGAGTACATTCATATCATGACTTGGCAAAGGACACCTTAGATATGAGATAAGATTCTGAGCCTATAGCCCATGGTGATGTGGTTTGGGAAGTCATGGAGCCAAAATTCTTATAAGAATAGAGTTTCTGTTTCAATGAACTTAAGGAAAAGACTGATTGTTCTATACCCATGGCAACCAAAAAACTAATAAAGTTGGCTTTAAACCTGTGTAATCAATCAATGACACTTCTATAGCCATGGTAAGAAGTAACCACCAGATCTAGTTTCAAACATCTGTAGTTGACTAATGACAAATTGCTTTATTAAACACACATCTGGAAGCCTACCATAAATGATAGGCTTACAGTTTGAAAATAAGGCCCTTGTTAATGAACTGCTGGCCTGATTGGAAGCCAATATTTCTATTGATCTGTATTCTATGACAATTACTTCTCTCAGACATTGAAAAGCCCTTACAAATTGCATTTTTATATTTCTGTTCTGTTTTTAGCATTAGGTGTTTACAGTTCAGTGTTCAAAGTGTTCAATACATATTTATGTATTTTTATTTTATTTTTAGATGAGTGTTTGGTTGACAGTCACCTGAACTGCCTTACAGAGGAAGTCTCTAGGTGATGCTAAGAAGGAGTGATGACTCAGGACCCATATAAGCCCAGACTGCAGTAAAATACTCATAGAAGTCAGAATGTAAAAAGACAAAATACAGAACAAAAATAGTCCACAGGCATAAAAGGATAGAAATACCTATGTTCAGTGAATGCATAAACACTAGCTTCAAGATAATATAGCTAGCATTTGTTGTCCCTGAAACATCCCCAAATTTATAGTTTTATAATAAATTCATTATGAGTGTAAAAGTTAAGGATTACCTCAAATCTTTGTTCGCAGGTGTGTGAACTTCAGACACCAAGTCTTATTTGTTGTTATACTCAACAGATTATCATATATTGTAACCAGATAAATTTATCACATATATTTTTTCATCCTCTTTATCCCCAGAGCCACTCCTTTAGTTTAGGTTCTCTTTAACTCCCAGCACCTGTGGAATACAGTTTTTAGGAAAAATCATTGCACAGAATACTGAACATATTAAACCCTTAATAGTCTGGCATGTACCTGATTTTTTTGCCCTAGTCTTCCATTTCCATCTCCTAACATGGAGACACACATGCATGCACACCCTTACCAAAATATTAACCATCTTCTGAACATGTTACATCCATTCATGATGCTGCCTTTGCATATGTAGTCCTGCTTTCTCTTTTATGAAAAGGCCAAAAGTTTTAAGGGCTTGCTTAGCATCTAAACATTTTATAGTACGTATCACAAGGAATTGTAATTATTTTCCTACATATCAACAGCCTTTGGACAAAAAGAGCTCAGATGTTATATTTCTTTGTATTCTAAATCTCAGAATCAAAGAAAACTTACAGGAAATTTTTGCTGAATGAATATTAAAAAATTCTTTTCAATTGGTGGTATGGAAACGATGTATGGCAACTAATAATCAATTGATATATATTGTATAACCAATAGAGGAAAACCTTCTATTTTGGTTATATCTTCTGAAGTGTAAGTGGTCTTTTAAAAATGTAATCATCATGAATCAAAATACTTAGCAATAAATACCTATCCTAGCTGACAAATTTTTCATCACGACTACAAAAATCACACCAGAAGGGGGATTGTTTTGTCATGATCGTCCCATTTGATAGCTTTCCTTAAATTCCACAAATCTAAACAAGGGATGTATGTTCAGAACATTATCTACTTAAAGTTTTTAGTAAAAATGTCCTTTCCTTGAATACAGTCTCAGGTAAAATAGCACTTCCTGTCAGAGATTCTCATGCTCTGGTAAGTGCAGAAGCATTTTTGCTAAGCCTGTTTCCCTGAGATGTGTGCTAATATTTTCTTTTCCTTAGAGCTGCCATTAACAGGCTTTTAGGACCCCTCCAATCAAACATCTGAGCTGTTTCTCAGATGAATATAACAAGAAAAAGGAAAAATCTATACAGATATGCTTAAACACACTAAAAGCTTCAGAAAAACAATTAGTATTTACTTTGAGTTTTTCACTTTGAAAGCATCTTTTTAAAAAACAGGTTTATATGTTGTCAGGAAGATTTATAAGTGACACAGTTGTAGCTAAGAGCTCTAGTGAATGAGTATCATTTCTTTCTGAGTTCTTTTTAACCATAAAATCCGATGTGTAATGTCAGAATTAGATCTATATTTGGGTAATTTGGGCTGAACCCATTTAAGGCAGGATTAATTGACATCAGGAAAGCTGGGTAGTATTGTTAGAAAATGTCAGGGAAGAACTGTTTTTACGTATAGTTTGGTTCCTGATTGACACGGAGCCACTGTGTCTTTAAAACATTATACCACAAAGGTCAAGGCTACTCAGGATCAACAAGCAGGTCATCAGGGTAAGCTCGTTCAAAGGCCGGGGTCTTGCTCCTACTCAGAGTGGTTAACCTATAAATGTAGAGTCTGGGTAAGGAGATCGGCAAGATCAGCAAATGTATCATCTCTCAAACCAAAACACAACATGACAAATGGCAAATTAAAACCAAAATCAAAGCCAAAACTATGCCAAACCCCATTTCCTCCCTAGGGAAAAAAAAATCAACATTTATTGAGGATAGGCCAGTATCTTTTTAGTATAAGAAAAATAGCATATTAAAAGAATTAAATTCTTGCTTTCATAACCTATATTAGTCATGGTTCTCCCAAGAGATAGAACCAATAGGATATGTATATAATATATGAAAGGGGATTTATTAGGGAAATTGGTTCACACAATTATGGAGGATGAGGTGTCCCATCATAGGCTGTCTGCAAACTGGATGCTGGTAGTGTGGGCTCAGTCCAAGTCCAAAGACCTCAAAATCAGGGAAGCCGATGGTGCCCTTAGTGTAATTTCTGGAAACCAAAATCTGAAGTCTTGAGTTTTGATGTCCACAGAAGGGAGAGCAGAGTGTATCCCAGCTCCAGTGAACAGAGAGAGTGATTTGCCTTTTTTCTCAATTTTTTTTTCTCTCTGGGTCCCCAGAGGGTTGGATGGTTCCTGCCCATATTGAGGGGACCACTCAGGCCTACATGCTAATCTCTTCTAGAAACACTCTCATGGACACACCTAAAAAGATTGCTTTACCGGGTTTCTCAGTATTCCTTAATCTAATCAAGTTGACACCTAGAATTAACCATCACAAGTCTACCCTTTGTCAACTGGGTGTCCATACTTGTCTCCTTAAGCCATACTTAATCTTCCAATGGGACAATAACATAATAGTTCTGCCTAACATGAGGGGACTGTCTTGTGTACAACTGAAAATGTGTTAATCCCTTTCCCAGGAAAGGAGGTAAAGTTCTTAGATAATGTTTACTCTTCTCCTGATATCCCAAGACTTAAATGCAAATATTATGATGTAAAGTTAATAAATACAGATATATAGTCAATAAGTTTAAAGATATATGGTAAAGAATAAGAGGAACAAAACCAAAGATAATTGCTTAATATATGTATAGTATACATACATAGAGACATGTTTTTAATACAATAGAAGGACAATTACAATCCTCGTTTCTGGAACTGGTCACATGGTCAAAGCTGGTATTTATAACTGTCTTCTCCTACTACCCATTCTGTATTCCCTTTGCCTTCAGAGAACACCTTAGCTGGTTGTGGTTCTTTACCCAGCAGAGTGACCCGAAACTTAATCCCTGAAGAGTTAGGGCCATTCATAGTCTTGCCTGGATTTGGTTGTTGTAATTTTCCATTGACCTTATTCACAGGACATGGTAATACTAAGAGAAGTCCTAAGGGATCTCCTATATTCCAGACACAATCTTCCTTACCCCCATTGTGAAGTAGTAGTCCAACTTCCCCTTGATAATCCAGGTCAGTTGCCCTAGCCAACACTGTAACTCCTTTCTTAGCCTGTTGACTTAGAGGGATGAGGAGCCCAAAGTTGAAGGGTGGCAGACTTATCTTCCAGTTTGATGGGATCATTTTTGTGTCTCCTGATGGAAGCATTCCTCCCTCTGGATCCAAGACCTCTAGACCAGCAAAGCATAAAGTCATGGGAACAGGAAGCAAAAATTTTTCTAGTGGATCACTAGGGTTAATGGTGAGTCGTGCCACTTCTGTTTCCACCTCTTGGTTCCTTGACCTGTGAATTCTGGCTATGGGTGAAACAGTACCAAATATTGCGCATTGATTCTGGGCATATATGACCTCTGGAGAACCTTGCTCCAACCCTACAGGGAATTATCACTTCGCTGTGACTTCAAAAGGTCATTCCACCATTCTATCAGATCAGCTGCTCCAGGATAATGGGGAACATGGTAAGACCAGTGAATTCATTGAGCATGAGACCATTGCTGCACTTTTTTGGCTGTGAAGTGAGTTCTTTGGTCAGAAAACAATGCTGTGTGGGGTACCATGATAGTGAATAAGGCATTCCATGAGTCTATGGATGGTAGTTTTGGCAGAAGCATTTTGTGCTAGGAAGGCAAATCCATATCCAGAGTGTCTATTCCAGTAAGGACAAAACTCTGCCCCTTCCATGATGGAAGTGGTCCAATGTAATCAACCTGCCACCAAGTAGCTGGCTGATCACCCCAGGGATTGTGCCATATGGGCTCCAGTGTTGGTCTCTGCTGCTGGCAGATTGAGCACTCTTCAGTTGTTGTAGCCAGCCTTGGTGAGTGGAAGTCTATATTGCTGAGCCCATGCATAACCTCCATCCCTGCAACCATGGCCACTTTGCTCATGAGCCCACTGGGTGAAGACAGGGGTGGCTGGAGAAAGAGACTGACTAGTATCCACATAACAAGTCATCCTTATGCATGTGATGAGGTTACCCTTTGGTGGGAATTCACATAAGTAACAAATGTCTTTACATCCTTTGCCCACTCAGAGAGGTCCATCCACATGCCTCTTCCCCAAATTTCCTTCTCATCAATTTTCCAGTCATGTTCCTTCCAAGTCCCTGACCATCTGCCCAAACCATTGGCTACATCCCATGAATCAGTATGTAATCACACATCTGGCCATTTCTCCTTCCAAGCAAAGTGCACAAACAGGTCTACTGCCCAAAGTTCCACACATTGAGATTTCCCCTCATCACTGTCCTTCCAGGATGTCCCAGAAAGGGGATGCAGTGCCATAGCTGTCCACTTTTGGGTGGTGCCTGCCTATTGCACAGAACCATCTGTATATCAGGCCCAAGTCTTCTCATCCTCTGTCAACTGATCATAGGGTATACCGCATGTAGCCATAGGTGCAGGCTGGGAGAGAAAGGGCAGTGTAGCAGGAGTAGGAGCCATGGGCATTTGGCTCACTTCTTCATGTAACTTACTTGGGCCTTCAGGACCTGCTCAGGCCCAATCATTTATATACCACTTCCGTTTGATGATCAAGTGCTGCTGTGCATGACCGACCTCATGGCTGGCTGGGTCAGATAACACCCAGTTCATGATGGGCAGCTCAGATCACGTGGTTGCTTGGAGGCCCATAGTCAAGCATTCATTTTCTACTAAAACCCGCTAGTAGGCCAAGAGCTGTTTCTCAAAAGGAGAGTAATTATCTGAGGATGATGGCTGGCCTTGAGTCTAGTTATCCATCACATAACCCCTGGGTTAAGTCTTTAATAAAAAACCAAAACCCAAACCAAAACAACACTACAACAACAAAACTAATAACAACCTTGATTCAAATGAGAAAGTCTGTAGTAAGAGGGACTGATTATGGTAGTATCAGGGACCCAGGGTTTTGAGTTATATGTGCCAAAATTAGTTATGGCACATTGAGCATGACCTTGCCTTCAGAGTTTTTCATTGAGGAAATGTAATTAGATGAACTGAAAAGTCTCCTCTGGCTCTGGTGTTGTTTAAGAAGGATTTCAGAGGAAGGGTGATTATATTTGGAGGTCTGGGGTGCCAACTGATACTTTATTAAAACTTTTCCTAGAGTTGAAAGGTGCTGGAAACTTCATCACAGATGGTCCAACCTTCAGTTGATTTCTGGTTGGAGTGCTGAAACAGATGTGAAATTGCTCTCTGAGAAATTTTGGCTCCACTCGTGAAAACTCCTTCAGCAATCCTCCTCCAAGGCTATATTTTAAGTCAAGAGTTTTACTTGTCATAATAAAGTATCTTCTCCCCTACTTGTATGACCAGTAACAACAACAACAAAAAGTTTCTCAAGCTTTATTGTATGATTGCATTAGCTAAAATGCAGATGACTACATTCCCCCACTAGGATAGGGAGTCCCCAGCTATGAGGAGAATCATAGCAATACGTATGTTTAGCAATCTGCCAAGGGGAACAGGCGACACTTGGGCAAACTTATCCCGGAGACTATAGTTCTTCTTACTTTCAGCCACACACCTGCCATTCCCTTGCTAGATTCTACTCTCTTGAATCTGACCAGTTCCAGCCACAGCAACAAGTGCTGTGGCACTTGGAAATTTTTTTTTTGAAAGTGGCAGTTCTAGGAGGTGGTTCTCCGAATGTACCAACATAATCACCTGAGAACCACTCGCTCTCTATGTAGAGTCCTGGTCCTTTCTCAGAGGTTGTAGAGAACAGTATAAGAATTTACATTTTTTTTTAAAACAGCACACGTGTGATTCCCTAATTTAAGGAAACATAGATTTAATGGACTTAATTTCTCAAGGTTTTCTTTTTTCTTTTAACTATAACAAGGATTTGCACATTTATTTGTTCAAGTAACAAATACATAAACTGAATGACAGATGAATAACAAAATACTCCGTAGAAAGTAGGCCTTCAAGTTTTCACAAAAACTGGAGATGTAAATCTTATTAAAATTTACATATTTCATTTCATAATCTCTACAATTATTTGAAATAGCTCTCTAAAGTTTTCCAAAGGCATGCAAATATCAAATTAATTTCAACAGAGGAAGATGAATAAACTTTTCAAAGGCAAATTAATTTCTAAGCAAATCAACAAGTCCACTCAATAAAAAGAAATCAAGAACAGAAATTAAATATCTAAGTTTAACAACATAAATTGCAAAAAAATCAATAAAACAATATAAACACAAGAGCACTTCAAAAAGTTCATGGAAAAATAGAATTGAATGATAATAGAAATCTCTCCATGAACTTTCTCATTTGTTTAAATTTTTCCTTTTTTTTTAAAAAAAAGATTAAGATCATAGAAAATGTGTTCTCTGACCACAAAAACAGAAGGAGATTTAGAAAACTCACTAATGTGTAGAAATTAAACAACATTTTCCTAAATAATAAGTAAAAAGAAAAATCATAGGGAAATTAGAGAGAACTTTGAGATAAATATCAAAGTGCAACATATCAAATTTTATAGGATGCAGGGCTCATGCAGTGCTTAGAGGACAATTTATACTTGTAAATGCCTATGTTAAAAATAAGAAACATCTCAAATCAGTAACGTAAACATCTACCTTAAAAAACAGAAAAAGTAGAGCAAACTAAACCAAAAGCAAATATAAGTAGGAAATAACAAAGATTACAACAGAAGTATACGAACTAGGGAATTAAAAAAACAGTAGAGAAGATCAACAAAACCAAAAGCTGATTCTTAAAAATATCAACAAAATTTGCAAACCTTGATCTAGACTAACCAAGAAAAAAGAGAGTTGACTGAAATTACTAAAATCAGAAGTAAAGTAGTGGCATTATTACATTATGGCTTTTTGTGGTGGTAAGATTTAGTTTCTTTCTCCTTCTCATTTGCATTTTTGTTCTTTCTTGTGTACTCATAGTAGTGATTGTCGTTTTTTTGTGATGTCGATTCTGAATGCAGGACTTCTTTGAGGATTTCTTGTAGGGCTGGCCATGTGGTGGTGAACTCCTGAAGCTTTTGTTTGTATGGAAAATATACTATTTCCCCCTTATTTCTGAAGGATAGCATTGCTGGGTATAGTATTCTTGGCTAGCAGTTTTTTTATTTCAGTATTTTGAACATATCATCCTATTTTCTTCTCCCTGTAGAGTTTCTGTTGAGATGTCTGTTGTTAATCTGACAGGGGCTCCCTTATAGGTGACTTGACACTTTTCTCTTGCTTCTATTAAGTTTTTTCTTTATCTTTGTTTTGCCAGTTTGACTATACTGTGTCTTGGGAGAGGATCTTTTTGGGTTGAATCTGTTCGGGGATCTTTGAGCCTCCTGGATCTGAAGGTCCATGTCTCTCCCTATACCTGGGACGTTTTCCATTACTTTTTCATTGAATAGGTTTTCCATACGTTTTCCTTTCTACTACCCTTCTGGAACACCCATGATTTGAATGTTTGTTTGCTTATTGTTGTCTACTAGCTCTCTTAGATTTTCTTCATTTTTCAAAAAATTTATTTTACTTTTTTTATCCACTGGCTTATTTCAAAAAGACTGTCTTCAAGATCAGAAATTCTTCTGCTTGTTCTAGCCTGCTGCTTAAGTTATGGTGTGTTTTTTATTTCATTGAGTGAATCTTTCAGCTCCATGTGAATTCTGGTATGCTTTTTAAAAAAGTATTTATCTCTTTGTAAACTTCCTCCTTCATATCCTGGGTTTTTTTCCTCATTTAATTATGTTGTCTAACTGAGTCTTCGCATATCTCAGTGAGTTTCTCTTAAGGTTGTTGCTCGGAATTCCTTTTCAGTCATTTCAAGGAATGGGTTAGTTTTAAAAGCTGTGCCTCAACTACTAGCCCATATTCTCTGGTGAAATAGTGTCTTCCTTGTTCTTTACTTCTAAGGCACTGTTTTAATACCTTTCAATCTACATTAAGTAATATGATGATCATCTGCTTTTCCTTATTTATTGGACTAAACACTAGTTGGTTATCCTGTATTCCCTTTCTAACTTGGCTGATTTTTATTTTTTCCCTGGTTTGGTGTTTGCATACTTGTCTAATCATAGAATCACCTGCAAGTGCTTGTTAAAAAGTATACAATCTCAATACACCTTACCTCTTTTTTCAGGATTCTTATTTGGCAATTAGATGATATGATGGAGTTGCATATAATTTTAGTATCCAGCTGACTTAATTATGCTAGCTTGGGGAATCACCAAACTGTAAATTTTGTTCTAAGATATTTGCTAAAGCTGGGATTTTTCAGTGCATTCAATGAAGAACGAAGTACATCTTTAGATAGGATTTAGGCATAACATTGTTCACCGCCATTTGGAATCTTGATTTCAAGAAGGAAATATCTGCACAAGTCAGATTGGTCTTTGTTTTCATCAAGTCTTCCTGTAAGTAAGTAGCAGTCCAATATGTGTGAAGAAGCATCCAGTACTCAAAGCAAGAAATAGATGTAACGTATTATTACAAATCAAATGCAAGATGAGATGTAAGAATCAAAGGAGGCAAAAGCCACAAGGCTTTATGCTCATCATTCTTTAATTTATTCAACAAATATTCATTGAAATTTTATAATGTGTTATGCTGGGGGTTCTCAACTATGGGTGCTTCAGAATTACCTATGGTGCTTTAAAAAATAAGAATGCCTCAGGACAAATGTTTTGCCTGCTGAATGGATATCTCTTGGGTTGAGTCTGAGTGTGTGTTTTGAAAAACCTTGAAATGGGCACACTCTTGCCTTCAAAGAATTCATTATCTAAAAAGCTAGATCAGTATTGCTCAATCCTGCCAGCGACATACCTGGAAAACATCTAATGATATAAAATTTTGAATCCCATTGCAGTTTTTCTGAATAAGAATCGTTTGGAGGCAGAACAAGAAATCTGCATTTAAAAGACAAATCTAAATTAAAACTGATTACCAGCTAGTGTATTAGTCCATTTCTGTTGCTTGTTACACAATACCTGAAACTGTGTGATTTATAAAGAAAATAAGATTCTTTGCTTACAGTTTCTGAGGCTGGGAAGTCCAACAGTTCTCGGAACACTTATGGTGAAGGTCTTTGTAGTGGTGACAGTGACCCAGGCATCTCACATGGCAGAAAATGGCAGAGCAGAGAGAGAGGGAACTTCTCATGTGCTCTTCTTTTAAAATCCTCAGAACCATGCCCCTCATCTCCATTTTTAATCCATTCACTATGGCATTTTCCTACAATCTAATCATGTCTTTAAGTCCCCACCTTTCAATTACCATACAAGGACTTCCCACCTTCTTTATATTGTCAAAGTGGGGGCTAAGTTTTGGGGGGACATTCAACCCAAGGCAGCTAGGTTTGGGAACCACTCATCTAAATTTCAAGAGACTTTGGAAGAAAAATTTATGAGAGTATTTAATAAAATAATCTTTTGAAGGGCCAGTAGGCTCAAGCCAACACCTGGGAAGCTGTTGTTCTAGAGCAATATTTTTTCTGAATGTTGGACTGAGGATGGGTTAGGTCAAGCTTTATCATATCACATCTTCTCTATAACTTTCCTCTTCATTTTTAGCCCTCTAGTCTTTTTTCCTCTTTTCCTTCATGACTCCCTGCCTCTCCTTTTCTCCTTCATGTCTTAAATTCTCCTAAATTGCAGAATTTAGAGTTTGCTGAGTTATATAATTTATCCCAGAAAACACTGTTTAAATACAATTTTGATTAGGTTTAGGGTTCTCAAACTTAATTAGAATTACCTGGGGAGCTAAGAAAAATGTCTAGACTCCACCTTCCAGTGATTAAATCTGAGGCAGGGGTCCTGAGATTTTTATTCTTTTGAAAGCTTCTTGGTTGATTCTAATAGTGTTCAGGGTTGAGAATAACTAGCTTTATTTTGTTTGTCATTAATGCATTCAAGTTTTTAAACTTGAACTGAAATATTTTGCATTGTGCCCTTTTTGCTGTTGATCCTTAAAATTTTTTCATCGCTTCTCGGCCTTTTGGCTAAGATCAAGTGTAAAATTTTTAATGCAAAAATTTATGTTCTATTGGGCAATATCTAATGAAATGGCAAACTGTTGCATGGAGGCCAAACAGAAAACAATGTGATGATGTTTCTTTGTACATTATAACCTGAACACTTAGCACTAGCCTCTGGCATCCTCCATGGAAAATATGGGTACAGTCCTCACAAAACCAAGATTTTGGGTTTTCTTTTGCATTCCATTTTTTTTTTCTGTATAATTTCAAATATTTTATAGTGCACTAAGCTCTTCCTAAGAGACTGAAGTATTTAGGCCTTATAACTTCCAGGACATACCACAGCATATCTAGAGTGAAATGTTTTTATTCTTGATTTATTTTCCAAGTAAGGAAAACTTAGATTGTGAATATCATAATAAAATCTCTTTTAAACCCATAAATATCTTTGAATACCTATATGACTGAAGAAAGCAAAATAATGAGATATTTTGTTTCCTTCAGAGAATTTATAGTTCATCATTTATCAAACATTTAGGAAATCTGTACACTAGGTGCAATGCTGGGCATTGGGAATGAATGTATGGGTAGTGTGACCTTCTGCCTTTGGGGGGCTCACAATCAAATAAAAACGACATTCTAAGGGATAGCATGGATAAATGCAGTCTAGTTGGGGAAATAAAAATAATATGCATTGCTCAAATATTAAGAAATAGTTATTAAATCATAACTGGAAAATTATTAGAGAATAATTATATGCTAAATAGAGTGCTGCTGTTTAAATGGTGATAGGGGTGCAGAAAGCAGAGAGTCCAAGATGGGCCAATGTAATTGGAATAAGGTTCATGGTGGTACTTTACCATGTTCTGAAGGAAGCATAGACTTGGACAGATGGATATGAAAAGAGGCCATTCTGAGCATGGGACCCAGCACAACGAAGGTACCCATTAGGTGTCTGCATCACCTGTATGTGTAGAGGGGCATGGTCTATGCAGACACAGACAAGAAATGAGTTCCTGCATTTTGGAGGGGTGTCATGAATCTTTTTGATAATCTAATGAAAGCTATGTAACCCTTTCTCCAGAGTAATGCATATACATACAGATGCAAAATTTTTGTCTAATTTTAGGGATTTACAACTTCCTTAAAGGCTAATGGAGGAAATAAACCATAAATGGTTTGTTTCAAAAGACTATAGATTTCTGAGCAGGGGAGTAAAATTATTACTTCAGGTTCGGGGACATTTTCCTGGTTTAGGGAAATTTTTCTTATAGCAGTATAATTAGAATAATCAGAGCAAAGAAAGAACTGGAAGTAGAGGAATATAAATATAAAACAAAGATGACTTGGACTGTGAAGGCAGCTGTAGGAATGGGGATTAAAGCCATAAAAGAAAGATATTACTCACTAATGAACTGAAGATGAGTTTTTTAAATACATGGAATACAAGGAATAATTTCTTGTGTGTTCATTTTAATTTTTATATTTAATGTTCCAACTATTTTAGGAAGTATTCTATGATATCAAAGGTTATGTAGCTAGTTACCTTAGAAGCAGGAATACTTTAGTAAAAGTTTTTAGAAGTGGCCATTGTAAATAAAGAAGAAAACAGTGCTTTTCACCAGATTAATTTGAAGGCAATGAAAGACAGGAGGGTAAAAATACAATGGTCAGTGCTATCAAATTCTTTAAATTGGTCGGAATTTAGCAAGAAGGAAGGTTTTGCACTTAATACAAGTTCGATAAAAACCTATGTTTTAAAGAACTTTTCATTTACGTGTATGCTTATAGCTAATATAGGTAACCTGATTTTTTTTTTTTTTAAGGAAGTGTAAAAAAGAAAATCTGTCTAAAAAGGAACCACATATTTGAGGAAGAGACCATGATGTTGGATGTCCTTAAATTTGAGAAGACAGCTGTTAACCAGCAGAGGGAGTGTGTTAACTGGATTTTTGATAGTGTTAACATATCTCACACTTACAAGTGACTGAGTAATATGAAATGCTTTATTATAATAGGGTGAAAAACCAAAATTATAAGAGTGCTATCTACCTTGACAACTGAGATCAATTGCATTCTTTCGGGAGAATCTCTGCATCATGCTTTTATGCAATTAGACATGAGGCTGAAATTGGCAAACTGAAAAAAATGTGGTAATTAATATTGTTTTATTCACATTTACTGTCTTGAAGTTCATAGCTTTTCTTGCTTTCTGCCAGCATGCAGGAAGAGATGTCTGATTTTCAGGAACTGAAGAGTGGTAATGCAGATGTTCACATTTTTGAATAAGATATTAAGTCTTGTACAACTTCTTTTTTTCTAAGAAAAAGAGGTGAATTATGCCAATCTGTCTTCCATTTAAATTGTATATACTATATATCTATTGAAACTTATGGTTAACTTTACATGACACTCTTTGAATAAAAGCAAGCTGATTTTAGAGCTGTCTTTGCTCATTTTGTGTTATCTGTCAAAAATGAATGTATTAAGAGTACAGCAAAAATAACAGTAGGTTGAGCAATCTATCATTGCTTCAAGATAAATGTTTTTGATAGTTCTTTTGTCATTCTGGTTCAAATATGAAGAAATCCCTGAAACAGTATAGACTTAACCAGTGTTCTTGAAATATTAGCCACAAAGGGGAAATATTGCCCCATAATTAAATGAAAATTAGATTTTTCAAATAGGTGAAATTCAACAGATTAAAATTTTGTATAAATTTTAATATCATCTCCTTTAAAAAATTGCAAATCTGGTTACTCTAAGACTAGGTTTGCCCAAATCAACTGTTTAAAAAAACAAAGTTCAATTTAATTAATAGTAACAATAACAGTTTAATTAATAATTAAGAGTGAACATCATTCCAGAAAGAAAATGTGTCAGTGTACAAGTTTACCTAGAGAATAAATAGATGCAAAATAAATTAGTGAACATCAAGCTTAGAAGGTCGGTGGTAAGAGAGATGGAAAGACAAAGCTCAGGAAATGGAAGATGAAGACTGGGCAAAATCAGTATTTAAAAACAATCTATAAAGTTTATACATTTGCTGAAGTTGTGCAGAACTTTGCCTCTGACTCCTTTATAGGGAAAAATATAATAGCTTATGTGAATTTTTTAACTACAAAATTTAACAGCTTTATTGAAATATAATTCACATACCATACAGTTCACACATTTAAAGTGTACGAGTCAATGTTTGATATATTTGCAAATATATGCATCAATCATCATAGTCAATTTTAGAACATTTTCATCACCTCAAGAATAAATCCCACACACTGCAGATTTTATCTCTCTATCTTTCAGTCTATCTCCTACCCCTCAGCCATAAGCAACCACTAATTTACTTTTTGTCTCTATAGAGTCCCTTATTCTGGACTTTTATATAAATGGAATGATATGGTATGTGGTTTTGGTGACTGGCTTCCTTAACTTAGCATAATGCTTTTAAGGTTCATCCATGTTGTAGCATGTTATCAGTATTTCATTCTATTTTTGTGGCTGAATAATATTCCATTAAGTGGATATAACACATCTTGTTTATTTATACATCCATTGATGGCCATTTGGGTTGTTTCCAGATTTGGATAATATGAATAATTCTGCCACAAACACTTGTGTATAAATTTCTGTATGGCATATGTTTTCTTCCCTTGAGTATATACCCAAGAGTGGAATTGCTGGATCATATGGTAACAATATGTTTAACCATTTGAGGAACTGCCAGCCTGTTTTCCAAAGTGGCTGCACCATTTTATATTCCTACCAGCAGTGTATTAGGCTTCTAATTTCTCTACATATTCCTCAACACTTTTCTGGCTTTTTGATTCTCGTTGTCCTAATGGGTGTGAAGTGATATTGCATTGTGATTTTGGTTTGCATTTCCCTGATGACAAATGATGGTGTTACGTGATTTTTAATGATCATAGGACAAAAAAAATAATTTGCTTAATATAATTTATCCATATTTCTGCTATGTACATGAACCTGAGAGAACTTTATCTTGAGTCTTCATGTAGAAGTCTATATCATTCCTACAGTCAATGAAATAATATATTCCAGAGGTAAAGAGCAGTTAATACTGACTGCATGTCCAGAATTGGGGGATGTGAAACCCTGAAAGAAAGACTAGCCTTTAGAGTTGTGTTTTACAATCAGGACTACCTAATGTTTTCTTTAACGATGTTGGTTAAGGAGACACAGTTGTTCAACAAACATATGACTTCTCTGAAGCACATTTACTCACAGCCGATGTCCGTCTTTATTTGTCCTTATAGGTATGCTAAAATTACCAAATGCAAGTCAGGAATTCTGTTTATTCTGTTTGTTCTGCTTGAAATTAAAAGGAAACATTTCAAGGCTGCTTCGAAGAGCTCATTTCAAAGGATACAATTCCTATTTTTCTTTCCAGGAATCCTGTGTTATCCGCTGGCTCTGCAAAGATTATCGATCCTGTCTTCTGCTGAGTGCCCGCACCATTAGGAACTGAGTTTCACTATGCTTTTATCCACTTTAGACTCTATGTTGATGTTTCCAGATCTCTACAGTTGGGTTAAAAATACTCATGGACAAAAGCCCTGTGAAGGATTCATCCCCTCAGGTGTTTTTGCTGCTGGGACACAAACAGTGCTATTTTTCTCTGTCCTTTTTCTAAAATTACAGCAGAGCGGGCTGGAACTGTGATATTACTAAGAAAAAAAGTACTCTCTTTTTCCTTCAAATTAAACCCTGTGGTTCTAAATTAGCCCCTGGGGGTGGTTGAACAAGGATAGTCCATCTGTTCAAAACTTAGATGCTTTACAGTTAATAAGACGGCATTTGATGCTACATTATTCCCTTGTCAGAATATTATAAATCGTTTCATAGTTTTGAAAGTACTGCAGGAAGTTATAATAAAATTTTGCTATTCTCTTTGGCAGCCCTTTGTTACTAACAGTCTCCTCTAGCTTTGAGGACTTAATCTTTTTGATGGCTTATTTAATGTGCTCCAGATTCTCTGAATTTGGCAAAGAAAACTCACATTAAAAAAAAAATCACTAAATGCCCTCTTTATGAAATTTATGGGCCTCAATCCCTGTAGTGTGAATTTTTTTCCAAGCAGATGAAAAAAATTCAGCAATATATAAATGGTTTGCTAGATAACCCCAGCAGATATTCAAAATAACCAGGCAACATTGTTCCGATTTCTTTATCATATACCAGATACATAATTTTACTACTTCTTCTTCTGTTTTTTTTTTTTTTTAAACAATTAACTTTTAGTAGTGGGAGAATTAAATTCAATGAAAATTAGATTAAAATTTGTGGATCCCCTTGGCACTACAGTGAGTGAAACAGTAAATTTGGCTTGAGAAATAAGTAGAAACTGGTTAAAAAAAGTTACTTCCTAAAAATGTTTACTGTTATCCAGTAACAGCAAAGCTGTTAATTAAACGTGTCTCCAATAATAAGGATAGAAAAAGGAATCAACTCTAAGCACTTCACAGAAAGTCTAACTTCCATGGCAGATTTGGTGAAATCTCATCTGGTTTTTCTCAGCAGTTGAGCAGAGAAAAGTAAACTAAGGAAAGGATTTTGCGTGCGAGGGTAGCCAAGAGCATGGGCTCCGTCACCTCTCACTTGTCATCACCTAATCAGTCCTTATGCCCTCGGCCTGCGCAGTCCCCTGTTCTCAGGGCACACCGCACACGCATGTGACCGGTGCAGTCATGCAGCACTTAAGGTTAAATGCTCTGCAATTGCTGTCTTGAAAGTCTTAACAATTTAATCTTTGAATTTGTGCTTGTAAGTGAAGTCCGTTAGCACAATGGTGTACGTGCCAAGGACTTGGAACCTTGGTTCATAGGGGTTCCCGGCTCCTTCCACCTGCACTCCCCTCGTCACCCACATGGATTTTCAAGCACGTGGCCCCTGCCCCTCCCAGCAACCGCTCGCTCCTGGCCACCAACTCGGCGCGAGACTGGGCGTGAGGGCGGGACGGTTGGAGTGGGGCTAGTGCAAAATTAAATAGCAAGTGAAAAACACCGTGGCAGGCCAAGAGACAAGGCTTGAGAAGAATGGAGAAAGCTTTTTGTCAGCGTTGTGAACAAGGGCCCTGTGTTTTCATTTTGCACTGGGCCTTGCAAATTATGTAGCTAGCCCTGTCTATTACACCTGATTCTTCCTGTCTCACCCTGGCTATCAGGTTGTTTTCTTTTGAATGTGTGGATAGAATAAAAACATAACATTTTCCTTGTTGTTTTTCCCTCCTGTGCATCTGAGTGCTTCTGCTGTGTTTTTCACTGTTCACATCTATCCCTATGGCTTAAGGGCTCCAAATACACTTTGTTCCAAAGGCGATTGTCCTAAGTACACCAGGGATTATTGCCTCTTTGAAAGAGTCTATTGAGTTTTTTTTTTTTTCCCCTCCAGGTTTCTAAGGAACGGTTACATTAAAAAAAAATTGTTGTTTGTAGTGTTTCTGTACTTATTTTTGTTATTGACTGTGTATTGATTAACAACATAATCTTACAATCATAAAAGACCTATCCACCTGCCTCTAAAAGCATAAAAGACATGCGACTTATTGGTTTTTCTGTAGTGTTTTTGACCGGACTACATCCCCAAGCAGGTGACCAAGTCCCAGGATGAATTGTCATCTGGAACAGAAGGCCACTGTAGGGGCCAATGGAAATCTTCCCCTTCATCCCTGAAGTTTCTCTAGAATTCACTGACAAATTCAGATTAACATAAAGAAAAGGCACAACAAGTTTTATTTTAACATGCATAGTGCAGGGGAATTGCAGAACGAGTGCCCAAATAACCCAATGGGGTACAGTTGCTTATGAACCCATCTTCATAGGGGAAGGGAAGACAGGGGTGTCAGATTAAGTGGTTCTTAGAGGAACTTAACGGGCCTGGAGAACATACAGTGGCCTGGGTCAAAGTCTATTTGTCCTGCAGAGCAGACAACGTCTGGTAAATGACTCTCTTTGAAATACCGAATAGGACAGAAATAGAAGACAGTGACCTAAGACAAAAATCTGTCCAGCTGTGTTGACAGACCACAGTCTTTCTTCATATGCTATAAGTGAAGTTGATGAAAACTCAGGAAAAGAACCAGAGGTACTAATTGCTTTCTTCTTTGGCAGGTCTGGACTTTAGGTAGATAAGAAAACAGCTTCACCCTGTGCTTCAGATAGTGACAGAGGATTGAGAGCTGGGGTGTGTATGTGTGTGTGTGTCAGAGAGACCTTGAGGCTGCTTGTTTGTTCCAGCATTCCAAAGCACCATATTTTTGGAGTAGCAACCTCTGAGCCCCAATATCACTGAACACTTTTCTCCTCTCTTGTCCCATAAAGTGGAAACTGGCTATGCTACCCTATGGATCACTCAGAAAAGAAACTACTCATTTTCAGATTTTTATCTGGCCCTCCAAGTTGATCTAGCATAAGGCATATTTCTGTAATTTTTATAATTAGAATTTGATTACTTTATTATTTACAGAGGGACAACACCACACACGCTGAGTTAAAGTACATGGAAGCTTAAACAAAATTGGGTAGATATGTTGTGCAGCAAGCTTCAAGAGGTGAAGAGCTCCCAGGAGAGTATGCCTACAGCTCTCTAACATTTTGCATTTCTTTATAGATACGGCAGTTGTGGGCTTGCTTTGTAATGTTTGTGCAGTCTAGGTGACTGTTTCATAAACTATTATCTACACGTTTTCACTGTCCCCTGAAGTTAGTCCCTCAAAATACCATACCATAAGTAGAAAGTGCCGCATATATCACTCCTTCCAGGAGAGTCCCAGAAGTGGGTGTTTAGTGTGGGTTTATTTTGTTTTTATTTATTTATTCATATTTATTTATTTATTTTTACCTTGGATTTGGGTTTGGGGGAGGGAGCTTCACCTTTATCCAATCTGAAGTTGCCAGAGTGCCTAGAATCTAGAACTGTTTGTTCCAGAACTAATTGACTATAGCTGTGTGTTGCAAGACACCAAGAGTCTATATGAATAGATAAAATCATCAGATGGATCCTCGAGGACACATACCTCTGAAATGGGAGCAGAGATGATTCATCCCATTTCTTTCAATAACGTTCTTGCCTTTTATTATGGGATGTGGGCTCTAATGTTAGTGGGAGGGGTTAAATCTGAATGGAATTTTGAAAGCTTATGCTATGTGAATATAATAGGCTGAATATCTTCAATGGTACCAGGTCCGAATTCTTAGAATATGAAAATGTTATTGTGTGTATTAAAGAAGGATCTTTGCAGATGTGATTAAGTTAAGGATCTTAAAGTGGGGAGATTATCCTAGATTATCTGGGTGGACCTACTTGCAATTACAGTGTTATAGACAGATAGGCAGAAGGAGATTACACACAGAGGAGGAGAAGGCCATGGGACCCAGGAGGCAGACAGTGAAGTGATCTGGCCACAAGCCAAGATATGCCAGTGGTCACCAGCAGCTGGAAGAGTCAAGGAATGAATTTTCCCCTAGAGTCTTTGGAAGAAGTGTTGCCCTGCTGACACCTTGATTTCGGGCCAGCAATACTGATTTTGGACTTTTGGCCTCCAGAACTATGACAGAATAAGTTTCTGTTGTTTTAAGTTTGTGGTAAGTTGTTATAATGGCCATGGGAAAGGAACGCAGTGACTGAAGAGAATAACAGTTCAACTTTTCAAATTCTATTTCATTGATCTAGGCCTAAGATCACTTTTCTTCCTTCCGTGAATGGAAGATCAAGGGATCTTTAGCATTTCTTCAGATTCAGCATGAGGACTCACATGCATCTTAGCTATGGATTCCCCAAGGAGGTCACAGTTACAGGAAGAAGCGTACATTAGAGGGTGGGTCTTGTGCCTGGAACAGGGACAATTGCAGTTGTGTTCAGGGTGAAAAGGAGAAGGGATAGTGATTAAAAAGTGGATGTATTATCTTGTTAGCCAGTTCGCTAGAGAAGTTTCCTCAAATTTGAGGCAACTCTGAGCACATAGTCTAGGGAAATCAAAGTCAAGGTGCAAGCTTGTTGTTAACAAGGACGTGTATTATTTATTTCATGGAATCTGACTTGAATATAAGATCAAAATGAACTGGGATCAAATGGATATAAACTAAATGTACTATTATATCTATATGAATATCTATAGATATAGATATATAAACACCCATCCATCTATCTGTAATCTATCTATAACTATTGATATGTTTTTCAGCACATTGTTTGCCCTATCATTGTCATTATCAACTTTTGTATCACTGAAGGAGAAATAAATAATCAAAAGACCAATAAGGCCTTAATTAAAGACTGAAAGTATAACAAGAAAAAGAAAAAAAATCTTACTATCTTTTAGCAGAAATTTGTAATATATCATACCAAACATGGACATATTCAAATATGTCGTGAGTAAATATGAAAATGCTGGGATGTCATTTGGCTCAGGAAAAATAACTCTACAGTCACAACCGTATAATATTTAAATTTCATTTATTTCTGAACTCCCATTCAGACCACAAAGCTCCTGTCTCTGATGCTACAACATTTAGTAAGAGCAAAACCTTCATTTCAAAATTGGAAAGGCTTAGTCAGGCTCAACCAAAAGGACATGTGCATAAAATGGTATTTATTTTGGGAAGTGAGATTTGTAATACTAATACTAAAGACTCTCCTCTGACCAGATTAGCAAAAGGGAGGAATCAATCCAAGTAATCATGCCAAGGATGGTCTAGTTTCCACATGTCTGGCGCAAACCCCCACGGGCCTGCCAAACTGATGTTTCACATCTGAAGTTCAGCAGCCAGGTGTCGATCCTGGGGTCTGTTGCATATACAAAACTGGGGCCCCTAGCCAATGGTGGATTTAAATGGAAATGAAAAACCTTCTGTGCTCCATTGGCTCAAAACTCTTGCTTTTATCCTGACATGCAGGCTGCTCCTGTTAACATCCCATCCCTGAACTGCCCCTGTCCCACAGTCTTGCCTTTAGGTTGTTCCTATAGATTCGTGTGTCCTTTAGAGACATTCTGTGCATTCTGGTTTTGACCCAGGCTGAGTTCCCTGGACTAACTCTTTACTTACCTTTAGCTGGTTTCAATCTCTCTCCCCTTGGCTAGTTTATAATTCTTAACGAGACTCATCACTGCTGTTTTTTTTTTTTTTTTTTTTTTTTTTTAGTTTTATTGTGGCATTCAGCTTAAAATTCTGATAACTGAGAACACAGCATATTGGGGACTAGATGGGATCGTAATTTTTCTGTCTTTCTCATCAAATATTAAGCTCAATTATCTTTCTCCCATCATCAGCAATTATATAGGTTTACATAAATTTACATTGCCACAGCAGTCTTAATGCCCAGCTGAATTTCTGGCAAGTATAAATGTCACTGTCAGAGGCAATTTACAGTGCAATTCAGCCAGACATGCTTCTTAGCTGAAATCTCTTTTCCCTTGACTCTATGGAAACATAATTAGAGAAATGTAGAAAGCTTCATGTAAGGGAAAATGGAAATATAGCTGCTATATTAAAGGAAGAGAGAATTAACAAATTTAAAACAATCACTATTGCTAAGTTCTCTTCCTTGGAGTGCTGTGAGTCTGTGTGTGTGTGTGTGCATGTGTGTGTGCTTGTATGTGTGTGTGAAAGAGGTGGACACTGGAGAAGGAAGAAAAATACATTTCCTATGTATTTGGGTCAGCTTGGTTAAAAATTCTTTCAATAAGCAACAGACATCAAACATTTATTAACAATGCAACTTGACTGTGTGCAAGGCAATAGGGATACACTAAAAAAAAAAATGTCAGAATCTTGCATGAAAGGAGCTAGCTGTGTGATCTTTCATTTGTTTTGTTTTTGGTGAATTCTCTCCCGTATGTTTAAAGGGATAGATCATGGTTTCCTTAGATCAAGACTACTCTGGAAGTTCAAACATGGTTCTACAATCCCAAATAATTAAAGGAAGGCTGGCCTAATACTTTATCATTTCATACACTTGAGATAGTTGTAGAGGAAAAAAAAAAAAAAAAAAAGAAAATGGTTGTCCCCCAAGACTATTTCTGCTGATCCTAGGAGATTCTCTACTGTTTGGTATTCAGTTAAGTATAGAGTGTATGGAGTATATTTGATATGCAGTAAAATAGTGGGAAAGATGCTTTTCAATTTATTAAAGTTTTGAAACTTAGACAGTATTTTAATGGGACCCTGATGGTGAGGAGAAAAATTTGCTCTGTTGGTATTTCAGTATCGTTCATTCACTCTCCATGCTTGTTTAATGACTCCCCCTTAAAGTTCTTCCATTTCTTATACATTTAGTGGCATAATTACAAGGAATAATAGTCAAAGCAGAAATAATAATCCTTTCCTGCTTCACACCATTCTTTGCATTCTTTTGGGAACAATTATGAATTTTGTTTAAAAGCAGAGCGTTCTTACTTTGAGGAAAGATTGGGTTTGAAAACCATCACAGTAAACCTGCATTTTTCTCAAGGAAAACATCTTACTGTTTCCTGTTCTAATGTTGCCCGAAAAATAACTGTCCTAGTTTAAAGTAAATAGCAACGACACGCATTCTAATAACTCCTGTGGGTGGGTGGCATTTACTTTCCTATCGGAATCAAAATAAAGTTTCATTTTTGGATGTATAATTTTATAAAGTTTTTGTGCTCTTATCTTTACATGGATATTATTCTGAAAGTAAAAATGGTAACACAGACAGGTAGTTAAATCGATTTTGAGGCAAAATATTAAGTATTTCACTCAGGAGGGATTTTATATGAATTAAATTGATTCATCATAAAGACTCAAAAAAATCCATTTTATTTTTATAGGGAATACATTCTTGTTGTTAGAAATCACCTTAATATAGACACTTCACCAGCCAGAGAAATTTACCTTTCAGTTTTATAAGGGGCATGAGCTCCACTTGAAAGTGGGAATAATGTGGTTTTCCCATCTACCTATTTTACATTTGCAATCAAACAATAATTACTTGGTGATTTAAATTTTCATCACAAGGTGAAGCAAATACTTGGGTTTCATGAGGAAGTGAGCTATTATGATGCAACAAAAAGCTGTACATATTTATGCATACAACTTGATGAGTTTGGAGAAAAGTATACACCCATGAAACCATCACCGTGATTGATGTTATAAACTTATCCATCACCTCCAAAAGTTTCCTTCCTTCCTTCCTTCCTTCCTTCCTTCCTTCCTTCCTTCCTTCCTTCCTTCCTTCCTTCCTTCCTTCCTTCCTTCCTTCCTTCCTTCCTTCCTTCATCCTTCCTTCCTTCCTTCCTTCCTTCATCCTTCCTTCCTTCCTTCCTCCCTCCCTCCCTCCCTCCCTTCCTTCCTCCCTCCCTTTCTCAGAGGAACACTTAACATAAGATCTATCCTCTTAGCATATTTTTAAGTACATAATGCAGTATTATTAACTATAGGCATCATACTGGAACTTATTCATCCTGCATAATTGAAACTTTGTATCCTTGACTGATGTCTCCCCAACTCCCCCCTTCCCAACTCTGGCAACCACTACTCTACTCTGCTTTTATGAGTTTGACTATTTTAGATTCTTTCTGTAAGTGGGATAATGTAATATTTGTCCTTCTGTGCCTGACTTATTTCACTTAGGATAATGTCGCCCAGGTTCATCCATGTTGTCACAGATGGCCTTCCTTCTGAATAATATTCCACCGTATGTATATACCACATTTTCTTCATTCATTCATCCGTCATGGACACTGAGATTGCTTCCATGTCTTGGCTATGGTGAATTATACTGCAGTGATTATGGGAGCATATGTATTTCTTTGAAATCCTGATTTCAATTCCTTTAGATATATATTCAAAAGCGGAATTGCTGGATATATGGGAATTCTATTTCTAATTTTTTTTGAAGAACCTAACAGATGTGAGGTCATCTCTCACTGTGGTTTTTTATTTGCATTTCCCTGATTGGTAATGTTGAGCACCTTTTCATATACCTATTGGCCCTTTGTGTGTTTTCTTTTGAGAAATGACTATTCAGGTCCTTTACCCATTTAAAAAATAAAGTTATTTATTTATTTTTTTTGCTTTTGAGTTGTTTGAGTTCCTTATATATCATGGATATTACCTCTTGTCAGATGTGTAGTTTGCAAATATTTTCTCTCATTCTGTAGGTTGTGTCTTTACTCTGTTGATTGTTTCCTTTGCTGTGCAGAGCCTTTTAGTTTGATGCAATACTATTTGTCTATTTTTGCTTTTGCCAACCAATAAATATTTTTTTAAGTGTCTGATCATGGCAAGGCATCGTTCTAGATGCTGGTAAAACCAATTTTATGAAATAGCATTTGTTGAAAATAAAGCAGACTTTTGTATTAATATCTATAAAAGTAAAGAACTGATCAAATGAAAGACTAAAAGTGTAAATGGTGTACAATATTTAATTTTAAAATTCTGTAATTTTAGTTTGGATTATTTTGATCAGTAAAAATATTTTGATGGAATTACTGTTTTAATTGAACACATTTATATGCTTTCCTGGAATGAAACAAGTTTGTGAAGTCTTATAGTTTGTGGCATCTAAGGTTGGTTATATATTCAAAGAAATTCTAAATAAAAACAACTTATTTGACATATTTTATCTCACAATATTTATTTAAGAAAGATAATTTGAATAATAGCAAAAGGATAGCATGTGAAAATATTTGGGATGAAATATTTATACATTTTAATCAAAATATTAGAAGGAAAAATATTCTCGATTTAGCAGAATTGGCTTTGGGCTTAATAGGTTCCTTAGAATCTGTAAAGAGAGTATTTTATAAATTAAAAATGTAGTTTATCAAGAAGAGCTAAGTAGGGTAGTTGGCAATTTCAGATTTATTAATCATAAAGATGCACATTTTAAGAATATTGCAAGCAATATTATGAAAAATTTAAAATATCAAGACCATGTTGAAAATTTATATTCTTAAGAAAAATACTGATGATGTGCTATCAGAGAAAGATACAGCTAAGAAATAGATTAAACTACATGAATATGTAGCAAGAATAATTATTCTGATAATTAAATAAGTAAATGGCAAATAATATTATTAATAAATAATAATAATGTTATAATTAGTTATAGTAAATAATAAATAAATTTAAATAATAATAATATAATAAGTAATAAGTAAATAATAAGTAAATTTAAGTTTATAAATTAAATAAATAAATAATTAAATAAATAGCTTTCAGATAATATAAAGCAATATTTTTACCCTTGTGTACGTGAGAATATACTTATTTTATTTTTGTAAATAATGTTTCTTTTGAAAATAGTTTTTGAAAAGAGCTATTTCATATGTCCACCAATATAATTTAATCAATTTGTCAAATAATATACAAATATTTAAGAATTACACAATTATGGTAATTGTAGCATCACATTTTAGCCTCAAAAACATCCCAGTTTGGGCAATAATGATATAGTCATTCTACTAATGCAATAAGTTGAAACAAAGAAATAGTAAAAAAGTATAAAAAATAAAAAGAGAGACAAAACATAAAGAAAAAGATGGACAAATTAAGGCACATTAAATATTGAAAATACTTAGGAAACGAAGGTATAAACAAAGTTAAAAACAACTGATACTTGGGAGAAAAATATGAGCAACTTCTATCACAGACAGTATGTGAACAACCTATACAGTATAACAGACTGTTCATGCACTGTAGAAAAATATGAGCAGCATATATAGCACATGTGAAAAACTCTGTTAAATCTGTAAGCAAAAAAAAAAGAAAAAGGACCAGAACACAAACCAAGAATTCATATAAGAAAAGGTTTGAAGGATAGCTTGATTGAATTGGTATATAACAAACTTGAAAATTTTGACAATTATGAATAAAGCTGCTATGACATTCCTGTGCAGGTTTGTGTGTGTACATAAGTTTTTAACTCATTGAGGTAAATACCTGAAAGCAAAATTGCTAGATTGTATAATAAGACAATATTTAATTTTGTAAGAAACTGCCAAATTGTTCTTGCCAGCAGTGAATGAAGGTTCATGGTGCCCCACATCCTCACTAGCATTTGGTGTTGCCAATGTTTTAGATTTCAGTCCTTGTAATAGATGTGTAGAAGTATCTTTGTTTTATTTTCAGCTCTCTAGTGACATGAGGATAAGCATCTTTTCATATGCCTATTTGCCATCTGTATATCTTCCTTGGTCAGATATCTGTTCTGGTCTTTCCTCCATTTTTTAACTGGGTTGTTTGTTTTCTTATTGTTTAATTTCAAGAGCTCTTTGTATATTTAGGATACCAATCTTTTATGAAATATGTGTTTTGTAATTTTTTTTTCCAGTCTGTGGTTTGTTTTCTCATTCTTTTTCAGAACAGAAATTTTAACTTTAATAAAGTCCAACTTTTTTTTTTCTTTTATGAATCATGCTTTTGGTGTTGTGTTTAATAATTTGTCACTGTACCCAAGGCCATGTATGTTTTCTCCTATGGTATCTCCTAGGAATTTTGATTTTGTTTTTCATTTAGGTCTATTATCCATTTTGAGTTACGTTTTATGAAAAGTGTAGGGTCTGTGTCTAAATTTATTATTTTACATGTGAGATGTCCCCTTGTTCCAGTATCATTTGTTGAAAATATTATCCTTTCTCCAATGATTTGCCTTTACTCCTTTTTTCAGAGATCAGTTGCCTATATGCGTGAAGGTGTATTTTTGGGCTCTCTATTTTGAGATATAGATTTATTTGTTCTTTTTTTTTTCCAGTACCACACTGTCTTGATTACAGTAGCTTTATAGTAAGTCTTTAAGTCAAGTAGTGTCAGTCCTTCAACTTTGTTCATCCACTTTGTTCTTTCTTTTCATCTTGTGTTAGCTATTCTAAATGTTTTGCCTTTCCACATAAACTTTAGAATAAGTTTGTTGGTATCCACAAAATAACTTGCTGAAATTTTTATTGGGATTGCACTGAATCTATACATCAAGTTGGGAAAAACTGACATCTTAACAATATTGAGTCTTCCTATCCAAGTATAAGCAATATCTTTCAACTTATTTAGATATACGATTTCTTTCAGTAAAGTTTTGTATTTTTCCTCACATAGATATTGTATATATTTTCTTAGATTTATACCTACTTCATTTTCTGCTAATATAAGTGGTATTGTGTTTTTAATTTCAAATGACAATTGACCATTACTGGTATATAAGAAAGCAATAGACTGTTAGATATTAGCTTTATAACCTGCAACCTTGTTATATTTGCTTACTAGTTCCAAGAGTTTTTTGTTGCTTCTTTGACATCTTCTACATAGAAAATGATGTCATCTGTGAAAAAAGACAGTTTGATTTTTTCCTTCCCATCCTGTATACCTTTTATTTTATTTTCTTGTCTTATTGCACTAGCTAGCACAGCCAATACAATGTTGAATTGGAGTAGTGAGAGCAGAAATCCTTGCCTTATTCCTGATCTTAGTGGGAAAGCATCAATTTTCTCAGACTTAAATATAATGTTAGTTTGAGGTTATTTTGTAGATGGTCATTATTAAGTTGAGAAAATTCTCCTCTATTCCTAGTTTGTGGAAAGTTTTTATCATGAATGGGTGTTAGACTTTGACAATTGCTTTTATGCATCTATATTGATTTGATTTTATGATTTTTCTTCTTTAGCCTGTTGATTTGATGGATTATATTAACTGATCTTTGAAATGTTGACTAAGCCTTGTATATGTGGAGTAAATCCCACTTGGTCATGGTGTATAATTCCTTTATTGGATTTAATTTGCTAATATTTTGTTGAGAATTTTTGCATCTATGTTCTTAAGATAGATTAGACTATAGTTTTCTTGTTTTGTGATGCCTTTGATTTTGTATTAGAATAATTAATTATGGCTTTATAGAATGAGATACTAAGAAATCTTTCCACCTCTGTATTCTAGAAGAGATTGTAGAGCATTCTTATTATTTCATCCTTAAATGTTTGGAAGAATTCAAAAGTGAGCCTATCTGGGCCTGATGTTTTCTGTCTGGGAAATTTGTTCATGATAGATTAAATATCTTTGATAGATATCGGTCTATTCAGATGATCTGTTTATTCTTGTGTGAGTTTTAGTACAATGTGACCAATTTCAAGGAACTGGTCCATTACATCTATCAAATTATGAGTATAGAGTTGTTCATACTATTTCTTTATTATCCTTTTACTGTCTCTTTTCTCTTTAAAAAAATTTTTTTTTAAAACATTTTAATTTATTGAGACATAATTGATTGTACAAATCCGTGGTGTACAGCATTGAGTATCAATACCTGTGTGCAATATGTGATGCTCAAATCGGGATAATTAGTATATTCAACATTACACAATTTAATTATATTTTGTTGCCCTTTACCAATTTTTCACTAACATACCTATCCTTACACCTCCCTCTTTGCCACCTCTGGTGACCTCAGTTCTATTCTCTACTTTTGAAATTTCAACAAATTATTGTGATTGTTTTTTTGCTTCCTTCTTGGCTCCCACTTATGAGTGAAAATGTAATTTTCTCTTTCTGTGCCTGGCTTAGTTCACTTAACATAATTTTCTCTAACTTCATACATGTTGCTGTGAATGGCAGAATTCCATACTTTACTATGGCTGAGCAGTATTCCATTGTGTATATATACACTACATTGTCCTTATCCAGTCATCTGTTGATGGACATTTAGGTGGGTTCAAACTCTTGGCCCTTGTAAATAGAGCTGAGATAAACATGGGAGTGCAGCTATCCCTTTGAGATGATGATTTCCATTCTTTTGGCTATATACTCAGCCATGGGATTGCTGGATTACATGGCAATTCCACCTGTAGTTGTTTGATGCACCTCCACACTGTTTTGCATAATGGCTGCACTGATTTATAGTCCTGCCAACAGTGTAGGAGGGTTCCACTTTCTCCACATCCTCATCAGCATTTTTTATTCCCTGTCTTTTTGAGAATGGTCAGTCTAATTGGTGTGAGATGATATCTCAATGTGGTTTTGATTTGCATTTTGCTGTTACTTCGTGATGTTGAGCATTTTTTCACGTGTCTGTTGGCCATTTGTATATATTGCTTTGAGAAATGCCTGTTCAGTTCTTTTACCCATTTTTTAGTTGGGTTACTTGTTTTTTTTACTGTTAAATTGTTTGAGTTCCTTGTGTTTTCTGAATATTAATCCCTTGTCAGATGCATAGTTTGTAAATATTTTCTCCCATTCTATAGGTTCTCTTTTTGCTCTGTTGTTTCTTTTGCTGTGCAGAAGCTTTTAGCTTGATATAAACCCATTTGTTTATTTTTTCTTTTCTTGCCTGTTCTTTTTGGGTCATAATCGTAAAGTCTTTTCCCAACTACTTCCTGAAGTGTTTCCTCTGTTTTCTTTTAGGAATTTTATAGTTTCAGGTCTTATATTTAAGTTCTTAATCCATTTTGAGTTGATTTTGGTATATGGCTAAAGGTGCAGGTCTAGTTTCATTCATCTGCATATGGATGTCCGGATTTATAAGAGGTGGGCTTTTCCTCAACATATGTTCTTGGTGCCTTTGTCAAAGATCAGTTGGTTATAAGTCTGTGGATTGATTTCTTGGTTCGCTATTCTGTTCTATTGATCTGAGTGCCTATTTTTATGCCAGTATCATGCTGTTTTGGTTACTATAGCTTTGTAGTATAATTTGAAGTCAGGGAATGTTATGCCTCCAGCTTTATTTATTTATTTATTTATGCTCAGAATTGCTTTGGCTGTTTTGGGTTTTCTTTTGTTCCATATGAATATTAGGATTGTTTTTTCTATTTCTGTGAAGAATGTTATTGATATTTTGATGGGAATTGCATTGAATCTGTAGATTGCTTTGGGTAGTATGGATATTTTCACAATGTTGATTCTTTCAATCCAAAAGCATGGTGTGCCTTTCCATCTTTTTTGTGCCTTCTTTCATTAATGACTTGTAGTTCTCATTGTAGAGATCTTTCACCTCCTTGGTTAAATTGATTCCTATGTATTTTATTTTTTGGTGAATATTATAAATGGGTTTATTTTCTTGATTTCTCTTTCTGTTTGTTTGTTATTGGAGAATATAAACATAACTGATTTTGGGGTGTTGATTTTAAATCCTGCAACATTACTGAAATTATTTATCAGCTTAAGAGTTCTTTGGTGGAGTCTTTGGGTTTTCTATATATAGGATCATGATCTTAGTTAGTCTGGCCAGTGGTTTATTGATTTTATCGATTTGTGTAGGAAACAGCTTTTGGTTTCATTGATTTTCTCTATTGATTTCCTTCCTATTTTCAACATCATTAATTTTTGCTCCAATTTTTACATTTTTTCCTTTCTGCTTACTTTGAATTTAATTTGTTTTTCCTTTTCTAGTTTCCTAAGGTGAAAGCTTAGATTATTGACTTTAGATTATTTTTTCTCTTCTGAAACATGCATTCAATGATATAAATTTTCCTCTTTGCACTGTTTTCACTGCTTCCCTCTTAATTTGATCTTTTGGATGTTTTCAACCTCAATGCTCTCTTTTCCTCCTCCTCAGAAAGAACATGTAACTGATTTGGATACAAAGTGGAAAAAGACAATAAGGCTGATCAATTGTGAAAATTTTTATTTCAATACATCTAATAAAACCTATAAATGATCAATAACATCCATAATTTGAGTTAAAAATGAAGCCTATGATTTTTTTTAAACAGCCACCACTAGACTCAGTATGTGCTGTCGGTCATTTGGTTTTGAATCTCAGTTTCCGATTGGTTTTGTGGAAATCATGTTTTAGTGTCTTCATAGTGATAGATTATTATAATTCATGTTCAAAGCTTCTGAAAATAGCAAATGAGTGTTTGTAATAAGTTAGTCATACAGTATAATGCATCACTAAGTATTTGTTCTCCTTAGTGTAAAATTATATAGGTTTTTTTCTTCAAAACACACAAAAACCAATTTTTTGTGCAGTATACTTACATTTATAAAGCAAGTATATTTCACAGAGCCTAATTTCTTAAAAGTGCATATAAAAATGTTAACCTTGCAAAAGACAGGAAATTTTCCCCAGGCTAGTCTCTGTTGTAAGATAAAGAATTGTAGCACAGCAAGGTTGCTGGCTCAAGGACAGACAAGTTACTGATTGATATCTAAAGACACTGGGAAATTGCTGTAGTGAGAGAAAATGTTTGCTATGATCAAGCTTTTGTTGGTGGATCGACTTAACCTTTTGCAAATTGCATTATGGAATGTCACCTTGCTTGTTACCAGCCTCTATTGTTAAACTATAACCCCACCTATGTTCTTTTTCTGTAACTTCCTGGTCTGGAAAATAAATGTGGTGAGAGAACCCCAATTCATGGTTAATTTCCCAAAAGGAAGGAATGCCTTGCTCTTGAGGATTCTGGGAGATCAACCCCTTCAGGGCTCCTCACTGCTCAGAAGAAATGGGTTTTGAGTAATCCTTTTTGTGGCTCTGTCACCTAGGGGAGAGGGGTAACAAATCCGTGTAAGGCAAAGCAACGATTTTTCATGCAATATGAAAAGAACACATACAGTCTCAAAAGTGTACATAAAATGTCAACCAAATATGAGATTTACTTTGTGTAGTGGATTGAATTATGTACCCCCAAAACTCACTTAAGCGTGAATTGTGTCCCACAGGTTTTATGTGTTAGAAGCTTAGCCCCCACTGTGACTGTTAATAGAGTGGGAAATCTTATTATGGTAATTGAAAGGTCAAGCTTTGAAGAGGAGATTAGATTGTAGAACCATGCCATAGTGAACGGATTAAAAATGGTGGTCAGGGGTGTGGTTCTGAGGGCTTTAAAAGGAGAGAGAGGAGAGTCTGTCTTGCTCTCTTGCTCTCGCTCTGCCCTCTTTGCTCTGCCATTTTTGCAATGTGATCCTCAGCCCTCACTGAAGTCACCACCAAAGAAAGCCTTCACTTGATGTGCTCCCTGGGCTTTGGGACTTCCTAGCCTCTGAAAATGTAAGTAATAAATTTTATTTTCCTTATAAATTACCCAGTTCTATGTATTTTGTTATAAGCAACAGAAATGGACTAATACACTTCAGAAAGAGAAATTTCAGTTCTGAGTATCTGAGACTAGCACTAGTCCATGGTGCTTTGCTTCAGGAGTGTAACAATCTAGATAACTAAGTAAAGATCCTCTGTTTCCACCTTTATTCCAGGAAACCATATTCCTGGAAATAGCACCTTTTGAACTACCTCGATTAGCTATGACTCGAAGACAATCCAAATGTAAAACATTTGCAGAAAAGCCAGTTTTTTCACTGCAAGAAGTGCCCCAGGCTCCTGAGCCAGGGCAGTGGGGGCCAATGGCCTAAGCCACACTCCTCTGACATCCTCAACCAGCCCAGCAATGACCATTGAGCTGTCACTGGAAACACCCTGGGCTCCTGAGCTCTTATGGTCTTCAGTCACACCCCCCTGACATCTGCATCCAGCCCAGCAATGACTAAGCCACTGCTGGAAGCCCCTGGTCTCCCTTGTCAGAATGAGGGGGGTGCCATGGGCCTTGACCATGTCCCCTTCCTTTCTCCTCCTCCTACGTTATTTTCCTGCCCCTTCCCCAACTGCTCCACAATAGTCCCCCTCACTCCCAACAACATCTTAGAATGTAAAAAAATAATATCAATCAATCAATCAATCAATCAATCAATAAAACCAAAAAGGAAAAAAGGAAAAGCCAGTTTCTTTTTCCTCTTAATCAATTTCTATAATACCTACCATTATTGAGCTTAAGATTTTTCACAGGCTGGTAAATGCACTTGAAAATGTCACTCACGTGTTTCAGTAGTTGTAAAGAAGAGTTTGGAAAGTGAGTACAATGAACTAACTGTTGGAAAGCCATGTGAAATATGTATATTTAACAAAATACCATGTCCAAGAGTGAAAGCAGGATGTAGAAAGTGGGTTGAGAAGAAGACTAGTTAGAAAAGAGCATGTAATCTAAACCTGTAACTTCCTGGCCATTTGCAACTTCTTCCATGAAGGTAGAAAAAAAAAAGCAAAACTATGTACAATTGTGAACTCGTGGGACCTCTCCACATAAATAAAAAATCTGAATTTCCTGATCTCTTTAATACTTCATATTATGTTCAGTTTATTCTCCACTCACCATTCTGTACCAAATTGTGCTGAATTACATTTTCATCTCATTTGTGAATTTCCTTTCCATGTTTTGTTCAGTAACATTTCAACTATTTGTTTACATTTACCTTTTTCTTTAAAAGAAGAAAAAAGACATCTTGTACTTCTTTGGATAAGTCTGTGTGTGTGTGTGTGTGTGTGTGTGTGTGTGTGTGTGTATGTGTGTGTTTGCTGCACTCGTGGTTTTTATTCTCTAAGGGCAGAATGGCAACTTTTTGTTAATCGTATCTTTCAAATTAATAACATGGAGTCACAGGTCTTGAAAACTATTGAAAAAAATGAATGGAATTTTCTTTCACTTCTGTGTCTTAACTTTGTTCATTTAACTAATTAATTCTTTAGCTACACTGATCCCTCCCCTCCTGAATAAGAAATGAAAGTAGGCATTCACAGCATTGTGATTTGTCACTCAAGCCTATTTCAGTAGTCAGCTTGTATTCCTATAGCTAAAAATTTCTGATGGAATATGTAATTTTAAAAAGTGAATGGGCTGTTAAGATTCCTGAAAGCTGGTAGTTTAAAATTATAAGACAGAATTGACTTTTAGTGGCCCTCTTAATATAATAACCCTATCCTGCCATTTTCTAATGCAGTGGTTCTCAAAC
Source organism: Cynocephalus volans (assembly GCF_027409185.1). Taxonomy (NCBI): domain Eukaryota; kingdom Metazoa; phylum Chordata; class Mammalia; order Dermoptera; family Cynocephalidae; genus Cynocephalus; species Cynocephalus volans. Next base: position 138,189,503 of record NC_084465.1, read on the forward strand.
TTTTGCATAAATTGGAATCAACCAGAGGGCTTGTTAAAGCACAGATTGTTTGGCCCCACATCTAGAATTTATGATTCACTGAGCAGGGTGTGGGTCTGATAGTTTGAATTTCTAATTAGTTCTCAGGTGATGCTGATGCTGCTGGTTTGGGGCCACATATTAAAAACTACTATTCTAAGCAGTGAGATAATTTCTTCCCTGATGTCCCCCTAGTAGGTAATCTATAAAACAATTCACATCATTTTTTTTTCATCCTTAAGAATGTCAATTGCTTCTTTTCTGGGAGTGTTATCTTAAAGATTTATTTTTCCTTCTGAGAATTAGAAGGTAGGCAAGGGACAGTTTTATTGCTTAGAAGCTAATCTTGAGAACACAAATAAATTCATATCAAACATAGAAGGCATCTCCCTCATGTAGGGAAAGCTTTTAATTTTTTTTCAAATGGCTCTCGATTTTGTATATTTTTATACTACTTTTTTGCTGACAAATTAATAATCCACATTAATACAAATAAAATTATCTTAAAAATAAATATTAGTACCAGATTCAGCCACAGATGCCATAATCTTCCATATATTGCACTGTAAATAATATCAACTAACTAAGTATTCTCATTTTTATTTGTTTTTGGCAAAATTTTCAAGGGGAATTCCACCTTTGGCTTCCTAAGGATGCTTCTCTATTTTCTTAGACCACTGTCTCAGATGCTTTTGTGCTATGAAATAACACTTCAGTCAATTTCTGTGGCGATTGCTGCCTCTGTCGTAGAAGACTTCTGTTGCCTAGAGGACAGATATCACACTGGAGTGAAAATGATGGAGTGAAGTGTGTATGTTTAGTCTCAAGTGATATATGTACTCTTTACTTACTGCTGTAGGCTATAGAAATCTCTTCTCAAATAAAGGTGGGCAAAAAATATCTAATTTAAAAAGATTTTATGAATCCACCCTTTAATGATCTGATTTCTACAAACCTTATAAATTACAGTTTATATTGCCAGAGGAACTTTGGAATTGCTCAGGTGATAATATTTCTTTTCATGTGGAAAAACTTGAAATAATCACAACATTGAAATTATTTTTTAGAGATATAAAATATATTTCATGTCATCTCCAACTTTATTTTCCTAACAGGCTCAGGTTTAAGTAAGTGTAAATGATTAGAAATTTGGAATCACTGCAGATATATACTTTGATAGGGTTTTCTGTGGCACATTATAAAAATTTCTGGTACAGATTTCTTCCATCACTGCATGCACACTGCTTTATATTGTGACTTTCCCCATTAGTCACATCAGGGGTGGAGTCTATTTGTTGATTCTTTGACTCAGTATTTAGCCACCTAACTTACTTTGGACAGCAAGACAATTATGTCACTGGCATAAGCTTGAAAAATTCTGTGCTATAGAGCTTGCTGTCTTGCTGCATCTGGAACCCCAACTATACCATGTGAATGAGCATAGGTTAGCCTCATGGAGAGCAAGAGGCTATGTAGAAGAGAGTTGAAGCATCTTGGATGATACTGAGCTAACCAGGTAGATGTGTGTTAAACTAACATGTGTTAAACTAATCTACACCAGGGGTTGGCCTTGTGCATTGAATCCAGGCCACCACCTGCTTGTTTAAATAAGGATTCACTGGAACACAACCACGACTACTCATTTCTATATTGTCTATGGCTTCTTTTGTGCTACAACAGTGGAGTTGAGTAGCTGCAACAGACACCGTATGGTCCATGAATTCTTACAGAAAAAGTTTTCTGACCTGTGCTGTAGACCATCCTGTTTCAGGTAAACTGGCTCAGATCAGAAGAACATCCAGCCATCACAGTAAATTATAAGTACTAAATGTTTGTTGTTTTACGCTGCTAAGTTTTTGGATTGTTTGCTAATCAGCATAAACTCATAACTAATTCCATTTCTGCACCTCAGCCCCCAATTTTACTTTCATTTTTCTAAATAATGCTCTTTCCAAAAACTTTATAAGACTCCAAAAGCACAGGCGACAAAGAAAAAAATAAACAAATGAGATTTTTATCAAACTAAACAGCCTCTGTACAGCAAAAGAAATAGTTAATAAAATGAAAAGACAACTTACAGAATGGGAAAAAATGTTTGAAAACTATGCATCCAACAGGGATTAATATTCAGAATATACAAACAACCCAAATGACTTAACAGTAAAAAAAATGAGTAACCCATTTGAAAAATGGGCAAAGGAACTGAATAGACATTTCTCAAAGGAAGATATACAAATGTCCAACATACAAGTGAAAAAATGCTCAACATCACTCAGCATCAGGGAAATGCAAAACAAAACCACACTGAGATATTATTTCACCCCAGTTAGACTAGCCATTATCAAAAAGACAGAGAATAACAAATGTTGGTGAAGATGTAGAGAAAGGAGAATGCTCCTGCCCTGTTGGTAGGACTGTAAATTAGTGCAGCCATTATGGAAAACAGTCTGAAGATTCCTCAGACAACTACAGATAGAACTTCCATATGAACCAGCAATCCCACTGCTGGGTATATATACAAAGGAGGGGAAATAATCATGTCGAAGGGATACATTACAGCTCTATTTACAATGGCCAAGAGTTGGAACCAATGTAAATGTCCATTAACAGATGACTGGATAAGGAAAATGTGGTATATATACACCATGGAATACTACTCTGCCATAAAAAAAATGAAATTCTGCCATTCACAGAAACATGAGTGAACTTAGAGAAAGTTATGTTAGGTAAAGTAAGCTTGGCATGGAAAGAGAAATACCACATATCCTCACTCATAAGTGGGAGCTAAAAAAATAAACAAACAAACAAAAAAGAAAAATAAAAGAAAGAAAAAAATAATGCCCTTTCTCTGGTTCTCTTAAGCTTGGAGGCTTGGCCCATAAGCTCAATGAATGACTATTAGAGATGGAATAACTTTGGGGATCATTAAGTCAAATTAACCCAATTTGCAGACAGGAAAATAAAACTCAGGGAGAGTAACTTAAAGCAGCACAGATAGTTATTTTTGTCAATTGACTTGCAATAGGACTTTTACTTTTGAAATTCAGGCCTTTCTTCTTTTCCAATTTGATTGTGAAAATGCCTTAATTTGATCATGCCAGGAGCATTTAACATTTGTTCAGTTATCCCTAAGACAATTTGAACTTCTTCCATATTATTTTTTATTAGTGAGGTTATTTGGAATAGGGGAAATGGATATAATGAGTTGTGGTCACTGGGATTCTCCCAAAAGGGTGCTTGAGAGGACTGTTTTAGAGAAATTACGGTTTATTTCTGATTAGACCTGAATGGGTAGCTTGGTCTGATGGAGTGAAATAAATGGTTACGTATAATTTTTTTTTCTTTTTCCCCTGATTCCTTGAGTAATTGTGATAAGCTTCAGAAACATTCTTTCATTACTTGAATAAATTCATTAAAAGGGTGGCTTTTACATTTCTCACAGGCTTTCTTTTGGATTTTATGGCAGAGACTTGCAATGCAAATAGAACAGTTCTTCAGTTCACTTGATTTCAGCACTCACGTGGTGGACAGTTCCCTTCCCTTGATAGCCTCTGGCACCAAGTGTGCTGTAGGCATTTCTCTGTTCTGCTTTCTTGAAACCTAGAAAAGACATCCAGCTACAAGCAGGTGTAACTTTGAAGTTCAAAGAGAGGTCATATATCAGGGACAACCTTCAACCAATAGAAGATGGGAGTCAGTGGACAAATGAACCAGAATCCGTCTGCTGAAAAAATTCTGCAGCTACTTCCTCACAGCTCCTAAGAGGGCTGCCCACAGGACTCAGCTAAATGGCCAACAGCTCCTTAGAATACCTTTTAATACCTTTTTCATCTCTTTACCATCCCAATTTCTTTACTCCCCAAGTTCCTCTTCCTTGGGTCATCTCTCAAATAAGCAACCTGCACCTAAGAACTTGCCCCAGACTCCGCTTCTAGGAGGAACTCAAACTAAGACAGGTACTGGCAAAAGGTGTGTTCAGAGCCGAGTACTTTCATTATTAGAAATGTTAATGTGCTGGAAAATTCAAGGATCCAGCAAACCTCATTGAAGGTGGTCTTGTGAAATTTACATTGCTGTCTATTATTTTTGTAATCAGAAAATGATTACTGAATATTCACATTGTTCTTTGTACCTAGAAATTCAAAATTATAACAAACTTCCTATTTTTGTATAAGAATGCATCCCCCTCCTCCTCTCCAAGTTAGCCTTACTGCTGTATGACAACCCAAAATAACACATATCTTAAATGTAATAAAATTTTAATTGAGCTTTCTAAGAAATAATTATCCTGTTATCACTGATGCCAATATATTATTGTATAAACTGTTTTTTATGCAATTAAAAAGCTCAAGATTTTCAAGGGCTGGTAAAAAATATGGTAAATGTAACAAAGTTGTGAACAGTGGTGCATTTGTGAAGCTTCTTTAAACAATGATGGACAATTGATGATGAGAGCCTAATTTATCAAGACATATGTGATGTTGTGAAATTAATTCCAAGACTTTGAAACTTACTTTTACACATTACCATGAAATTAATGTAAGCCAATTTGAGAACTTAATAAAGCATAACATACAGTAGAATATATCCACATTATTCACCTTTAGCTCCAATGTTTTAATGTCTAACAATGCAGACCACACTGTAGTTTTAATGTGATTTAATTCATGGACAACTTATCCATGCATAATTTTTTAGTAAACAAATTATATGAAAAGGGATATATTTGTAAAAGTCAGAGGGCATATAGATACTGTATATAGCAACCATTATATATCCAGAGCTGATTCAAAATGCATTATTTATTAAAAATTATTTCATAGAGTTGTCATGTACCTCAAGTATGTTTAAGATATGGAAATTTTGATGGAAATTAATCACCTTTAAAAATTTAATTATCAGCTGGCCAGTTAGCTCAGTTGGTTAGAGCATGGTGTTAGAACACCAAGGTCAAGAGTTTGGATATCCTTTCTGTCCTCTACCAAAAACCAAAAATACAAACAAAAACAAAAACAACAACAAGAAAAGATTTAAAAATTTAATTGTCAACTGACAATTGGCAGTTGTGTCAATATGAGCAGTCTCATATAGGTCCATGGAATGGCTTTCCATTTATTTAGATATTATTTTATTTCTCAATAAAATTTTGCAGGTTTCTTCATAATGCTCTGCAGATGTTAACTGATTGATTGATTGATTTTTAAAAATGTTCCCAATACCAACAGGTGGATTGCTATCAAAGTAGTAGATAGAAAATCTAGTGGGAAATATTTTTAGGGTCATGTCCACATGCAGATTTTTATTTATTTATTATATATATTTATTTTTTAAAATTTTACTTTTTAAAAGACATTGTACTTGATTATCATGCCCCTTTACCCGTTCCTGTCCACCCCCTCCCCTCCCCCATTGTATCTGTTCTCTTGACTTAAATAGTTCAAGGAATTTTTGTAGTTATTCATATATACTGTACATTTGTTGTTGCAACTGTGATTGTGATTTTTAATAAATTTTAAAATGACTGTTGTAAAAACCACTAGTTTTTAAAGTACTGTGTTCAAAATACTATATTACTGAAATGCATTAATGAACTCCTTTATTAGTTCTAGTAGGTTTTCAGTTGATTAACTTATATTTTATATCTTTTCTAGGGAGATAATGATATTGCCTGGCAATAATAGGAATGTTGACTCTTCAATATTTATGTTTTATTCTTTTTTTGTCTTATTTTGTTGGCTAGAAATTCCAAGGGAATGTTAATCAACAATGGTGGTAACTTGTAAACATTATTATCTTGTCTTTAAATTCAAAGGGAATGGTTATAATGGTGTGTGCAATGTTGACTGTTGGTTTGACAAAAATATTATGTATCATGTTGTAATAGATAGGATACTGCTGGCTACAAATAACAGATTATTATTTGTTAATAATAATGTTAATAAACCATACATAACCAGTACTATTGTATGAAGTTCGGAGGTTGATTAATTCAGAAACCCAGTGGCTTCAGGTTTCTAGACCAGCTTTTCTAAGATTTCTTTGGGTTTTCCTCTCACAACAGTATTTAAGGCAGGAAGTATGTCCCTCTGTGTTAACAGGGGTTTCCCAGAAGCCCCTGGGAGACTTTCCCTTAAGCCTCATTGATCAGAGCTTGATCACATGTGAACCCTTAAACAGATCATTGCAAAAGGAAATCAATTTTTGTTAGATCACTCATGATTCATCAGAGTGGTTGAGCACATACCTGAACCAAATCTTGGGTCTATTATGAAGAAGTGGAAATTGTTGTGGAATAGGCAGCTGACTGTGCAATCCATCCACTTGGCCACTCACACACCTTTTCCCTCATAATATGTTTTAAATAATACCCATCACTATGTGGAACTTGCTAGCCTCTTTCTCACAGGAACTGGCCCCAAGATCTCACTCAGTTATTGCATCTAACTCCATGTCCAGTGTCTTCGGATGATGTGTAATTTTTCTCCCTCAAGTATCAATCTGGTTATCCACAGATCAGGTTTATAGATAAAATAGAACTTAACTATCTTTTTCAAATATACAATAGAGGATTAGAAACAGGTTGTCTGCACATTTATATAAGGGGAGGTTAGGAAACATTCAGATATTTTACTGCCCTGGAGCAGAAAAAGGAGGACTCCTGCTAGGCGAGGACCACAAAATTAAAGGGAAGAAGGAAGAAGGTTGAAAGAGTAGCTACTGGGTCAACAGCCAATGGTGTCTGCTGATATATCCCCAAAGTATTTTTTACTTTGTACTGTTGAGATTAAAAAAAATTTGATTTGCATCAAATGACTTTTCAGCGTCTGTGAAGGTACACTTATGCTTTCTATTTCACTTATTAATTGGATATTTATTAGTAGATATCCTAGTATAAAACTAGTAAAAAATCTCTATGTTGTTTTATGTATTACATTTTGAATATATTCTTGATTTGATTTGTATGTATTTATTTACACGTGAGATTCATCTTACATTCATCTTACATTAATTGCCTGCTGACCTTAGTTTCAAAATTGTTTTAGCTGCATAATAAGAAATGGAGTGCTGTATTAGTCAGGGTTCTCCAGAAAGACAGAACCAACATGATATGTTATAATTATATGAGAGGGATTTATTAGGTAATTAGCTCACGTGGCTATGAAGAAAAGTCCCACTATAGGCCATCTATAAACTGGATGCCGGTAGCGTAGCTCAGTCCAAGTCCAAAGGCCTCAGAACCAGGGAAGCTGATGGTGTCCTTGGTGTAAGTTCTGGAACCCAAAAGCTGAAGAGTCTCAAGCTCTATGTCCATGGACAGGAGAGAAGAGTGTATCCCAGCTCCAGTGGACTGAAAGAGAGCTTCACCTCTTTCCTCTGTCTTTTGTTTTCTTTGGACCCCAGCGGATTGGATCATTCCCACCCACACTGAGGGTGGGTCTTCCACACCCAGGCCACTCAGACTATCATACTAATCTCTGCTGGAAACACTCTCATGGACACACCTGAAAAGATTGCTTTACCAGGTTTCCCAGCATTCCTTCATCTAACCAAGTTGACATCTAGAATTAACCTTCACAGGTGCTATCTATTTTTTCTGTTCCTGGAGTGTTTTAAACTGCATGGAAGTTGTCCAGTCTTTATATCTTTAAAAGAACTCAGCATCAATATCCTTTAGTTCCAGTGCTTTTGTAGAGATTGTTTTTAAAGGGACAGCCCATGGCTCACTTGGGAGAGTGTGGTGCTGATAACACCAAGGCCATGGGTTCGGATCCCTATATAGGGATGGCCGGTTAGCTCATTTGGGAGAGCATGGTGCTGACAACTCCAAGTTAAGTGTTAAGATCCCCTTACCTTATCTTTAAAAAAAAAAAAAAAGAGAGATTGTTTTAAATTTCTTCTATGGTTATTAGCTTTTTTAGGTTTGGTCATTTCTATTGAGTCAATTTTACTAATGTTTATTTTCCCAGAATATCATCAATTACAATGCATTTCACAATTACAAAATTTTCTTCATTTGTACTTAATGTTTTATGACTTAATTTTTCTATAAATCACTAATTAATATGTTCATATTTATGTAACTTTAGAATAACTCAGACTTTCCTTTTGAATCTTATGTTTAATTCTACCTTTTCTTTAAAATGTGGTATATCTACACAATGGAATACTACTCTGCTCAAAAAAGAACGAAATGCTACCATTCAAGCAACATGGATGGATTTAGAGAAAATTATATTAAGTGAAATAAGCCAGACACAGAAAGAGAAATACCACATGTTCTCACTTATATGTGGAAGCTAACAAAAATAAATAAATAAATATACAAACAAATAAATGGGAGTGGGGTGGGGGGAGACACAACATCACAATAATTCCCTGAACTTTAAGTGAACAGATATGATGTTGATGGGGGGGCTGGAGAGAAAGGGGGTAAAAGGAGGAATTGGTAAAGGGGCACAAAAATCAACTATGCTGTATTTTGATAAATTAAAATAAAAAAATAATAATTCTACCTTTCCTTTAATAAATCCCCATAATTCTGCCTTTGTCCCCTTCATCTTTGTGTTCCTTTTTATCATGTAGGAAAATTTCCTACATTTTATTGGGAAATTCTAATACTACAAAACAAGAAAAGAACATATATCTTCATATGACAAACAATGAAAAGCTGAGATATGTGTGCAGAGAAAAGATGGAAAATATCAGGTATTGATTGGTCTTGACTGAATTCACTCTGACAACAACCTGTTACAGATTGATCAAGAAATTTGCGCAAGATGCACCATTGACTTGTGTTACACAGTCATTCTACACCAATGATTCAAATTATGTAGAGAATCCCAATCAGCATGCTTCTGAGCCAAGATTTTATGGTCAGATAAAAAATATAAATGATAAAGATTGGCTGCTACTTAAAAAATCATTTAGAAACTTTAGGACTAGCTGTAAATACCAAAACATCAGGACAGTGTTTCATATTTGTTTTCTTATCTAATAGGAATTATGTTTATCTATGTTGCTATTATATTTTTTAGTTGCATAGGCTAGAGAAACATTTCACATCAGTAGTGCAAGCAGCATTATTCGTAGTTTGATTGTCAAAAACTGTAAAGAGTCTGAGATTTTGCTCTATTTACACACCAGCAAGTTAGTCTTCCACAGTTTTATAGATGCAAGTAGAAGACATAAGATTCCTGGGTCATAGACAAAAAGATAGTTTATTACTCACAGCAGTAGCAGTAGTCTGAATATCAGCATTGCTTGCGATGGTTCTTTGAGGCCCAATTCCCGCAAGGTGATGACAGGAGGGTCAGATGACACCTGCGTACTTAGTGGTTTGTATTACAGGAGAGAAACCCTGAGCTTGGGGAACCCAGAACTCTTACAATTGGCAGTAATTATGACTGCATTTTGATCTTCAGGGAGACACTTTCTCTTTTAGAAGCCTTAGGGCTTTTTGCTAAGCAAAATAATTCAAAAGTAGTCTGGAGTAAAATGTAGGCAGGACCTTGCTTGCAAGATGTGCAGAAAACTCCTCTTGTATCGCCTCTTAAAAGACTTTTATTTTTTGATTGGATGCCCAACTTCTCTTTTCTTTCTGTGTAGAAGTCATTGTTATGTGAATCATGGTGGGGAGCAGTATTCCACCTTCTACTAAGAAAGATGGATGAGTCTGGACATTCATTGACCTGGCAGTTAGGAGCTCATATGTGGGACGTAGGCTTGGCCAATCAAATGCCCCTGTTTTGGAATACTGAGCGAGTGTCACAAAGTTGAGTTCTCTCAGGATGGTAGTATCTTGTGGCATTGGTGGCTCTGTTTATCAGCAGTGATATCAGAAGCCAACAGGACAGCTCCTCAGCATGACTTTGGTATGCAGATGGTCCCAACTTAACATAGTTCAACTTACTTTTTAAAAACTTTATAGTAGTGTGAAAGCGATATGCATTCAGTAGTAACCATACTTCAAGTACCCATACAACCACTCTGTTTTTCACTTGCAATACAGTATTCACTAAATTACATGAGATATTCAACATGTAATTATAAGATAGGCTTCGTGTTAGATGATTTTGCCCAATTGTAGGCTAATATAAGTGTTCTGAGCATGTGTAAGGTAGGCTAGGCTAAGCTATGATGTTCAGTATGTTAGGTGTATTAAATGCATTTTCAGCTTAACGATATTTTCAATTTATGATGGGTTTATGGGAATGTAACTCAATTGTAAGTTGAGGGGAATCTGTAGTAAGGTCCATTTACCCTATTTCTTGTGGTAAACATGTTTAGTTTACATTGGTTTTCCCATAATTTATATATATATATCTATCAATATATTTGATATATATAGCAGTTTTACTTTGGGCTTAGGTTGTGTGCATCACTGGGATTTAGACCTTATGAGTTGTCTTCCTAACACATGGTGTGATGGTTAATTATTAGGCATCAACTTGACTGGATTGAGAGATGTCTAGATGGCTGGTGAAGCATTGTTTCTGGGTGTGTATGTGACATGTTTCTGGAGGAAATTGGAGTGTGAGTCAGTGGACTGAGGGGAAGATCTGCCTTCTATGTAGGCGAGCACCTTCCAGTTGCCTGGGTGCCTGGGATGGAACAAGAAGTTTGAAGAAGGGAAAACTTTCTTTCTCTCTCTTTCCTGGAGCTGTCTTGCTCCTCTTCTTCCCTTGACATCAGAAATCCAGGTTTTCTGCCCCTTGGACTCTGGGACTCCTACCAGCACTCTCACCCAAGCCCCTCCAAGCTCTTCCTTAGGGCTCTCAACCTCAGAATGAGACTCAACCATTGGTTCTTTACTTCTGAGGCCTTTGGACTTGGACTAAGCCATGCTGCTGGCTTTTCTGGTTTTCTAGATTGCATATGAGGGACTTCTCAGCCTCCATAATGGTGTGAGCTGATTCCTCTAATAAATTGCTTCTTGTGTATCTATGTATCCTGTCAGTTTTGTCTCTTTGGCAAACACTGAGTGATGCACATGGGGAAGGATGGGCACATAAGGAAATTTTATGGTGTGGTAAGGAGTCTCATGGAAGAGAAATTGTCTTAAGGAAATAAGAAGTATGAATGTGAGGACTTATTTGGAATATATCATAATGTTTGCCATTTTGAATTGGGAATACAACATGGTATTTATCTTTAGAATTGTCTTACATCTCAATGCATTTTCCAAACCATATGTTAGAGTCCTTCATTGATTAGAGATTGGGGAAAAGGGTATAAATAAAACAAAAAAATGGTTTCATTAAAAACTCAGTAATATTATTTTGAGACATAAACCTCAATAGTTTGGAATCCCTTTGATAAAGTTTGGTGCAAAAAAGGGAAGAGAAATATTTTTTTGAATTTTCCACTCAAACACTACTTTCAGCTCCTTGAGGAGCTGTATTGGTTAAGATGTTTTAAAAATACAGGCAATAGAAAAGCCAATCAAGTCTGCATAAAGAACAAGAAGGATTAACTGGCTAATGCACCAACAAAATCCAGACTAGATCATGTTTCAGGAATTGCTTGAATAGGGAACTACAATAGTTTTCTACATTTTTTTTTTTGGTTGTCCCCCTCTGTGTGCAATAGCATTATGCTCTACCTGGTTTCACATATGGTTGAAGATGGTCCCTAGCAACAGCTACATGCTTTGTCATGTGCCTACATGGGAAAGGAGAGCTGCTTTACACATGCATGTAAACTGGTCATTAAGGCAGAGCTTTTCAAAAGAGGAGACAGCTCAGGAAAAAGGAAAAAAATATGTTGATGTCATGTGGTAATTGACTAAATATGTGTTCTTGTTTATGTGAGCAATTCCCTGACAATTATTAGAGGTATGGGAATTAAAACTTAAAATTTTCCAAAGACCGGAGTCTTCCAGTCAGAAGTGGGGATGAGAGCTAGTGAAACACGTTTACATATTTGTTGAGTGAATTCTGTTAAAACTGTCATTGAACTCTTTACATAACTGGATGTTTTTGGTCTACTTGATGAAAATATAAATGTGTGGAACTCTCTCATGGTTATGTTTTTATTTTCTCTTTATTTTCTAATAGCTTTCACATAATGTGCATATTAATTCAATGTTAAATGTCAAATAAATTTAAGAGTTCATATTTTCGGAGTCAAAAATATCCTCTGTCAAAAATAAAATGACTTTTTTGGGGGGGGATCTTTTTTTTTTTTCTCTTGAATTCTGCTTGGTCCTTTATGGACTATTAATCTTGTGACTCCAATTTATCTATCTTTGCATTTCAGAGTACTTTTTATTTTATCATCTTTTAAGATTTTTTCTCAGCAATTATATTTTCCTTTATTTTAGGTGGGTCTCTTGTAAGACTTTTTAAATATTATCTGCTTTTTAAAGATGAGTTTAACCTGTCACAACTAATATCTCATCTTCACTTGTATTGATGTATGTCTTATGTTTTTTGAACTTTTTTTATTTTCTATTTTTGCTATATAGGTTAAATGTTCTTTGGTTTATTTTCTGTAATGTTTTGAAAAAACATCTGCCTTATTTACAATTACATTAGTGGTTATATTTAATAAAAAATGAATAAGCATGAATCTATATTTCAATATCAAGAATAAATGTTAATCTGTTGACTCTTTTAGCTAAGATGAGCAGATTAAGACAATTTCCCTTTCTCTTGTTCCCTGACTCACTTTCCAGTTTTTGATGCTGTACATGAATTAATGCTTTCAATTAAAAAAGTATAGTACAAAATTACATGCTTATAAAAATCCGAACAATATTGGGCTACATATAAGAAAAAGTGACTGGTCTCTGTTTGCTTGCTCCCCTTTGAACTTCCGATGGCCTCCCCAGAGATACTCAGGTTTAGTTTGCTGAGTATCTTTCCGAACCTTTTACACACACACACACACACAGACACACACACACACAGACACACACACAGACACACACACACACACAGACACACACACAGACACACACACACACAGACACACACACACACACACACAGACACACACACACACACAGACACACAGACACACACACAGACACACACACACAGACACACACACAGACACACACACACACACAGACACACACACACACAGACACAGACACACACACACAGACACACACACACACACACAGACACACACACACACACAGATACACACACACACACAGACACACACACACACACTCCCATACTTCTACATATTTCAAATGAGGTTATACTATAACACTCTCCAGAAACTTGCTTTTGCTTTTTTGTGAGCTTGGTTTGGCCATTCAAATCCTTCTGCCTTGGATGTAGTATGTGATTTTTCTCATTCCTTAAATGACTTCATGATAGTCTATTGTATGTTTTTTGTTTAATGTGTTTAAATATTTTCCTATTAATGGACATTCAAGAGATTTTTCTCTCTCTGACAGGTGAGATATCAGTGAATACTTTTATGTGTTTGTCCTGGTGTTCCTTGTCAACATTTCCCTAGAATGAATCCCAAAAGCAGATTGGGTGGCTCAGACATCATTCCCATGTAAAGTTTTATATTTCTTCTTTGGTAAATTGCCTATTTGTATTCTTTATTCTTTCTATTGAAGATATTTGTATTTTTCTTATAGCTTTACAGAAACTTTTGATGTAATGCAGATATTGATTACTTGTCTTACAGAGTGCATAGAGCTTCTTCAGTCATTTGGTTGATTTTAACCTTTGCTTATGGTGTTTTTGCTGAACTGCATTTTAAATTCTGATGACCTTGGTTTTTAGGGTTTCTCCCTTGCTTACAAAGTTCTTCTTCATCTAAAATTATAAATTATTGCTAGATAGTATAAATATTGTATATTATTGAATATTCTTTTTTGGATTTACTGCTTAGAACATATGTTCAGTTTTAAGTGAGTACAACTTGATTTTTTTCTCAGCCAATGGCCTCAAAGCATTTACTGAATTGCTCTTCCTTTCCCTAGTGATAAGAAAGTATATATCAAATTCTCAATGAATATAAAATTATAAGCATGAGCTCATTTTTTATTCATTGAAAATAATGTAGCTGTGTATTTCTGCATCAGCACCAAACTATTTTAATTACTGAAACTTTATTGTAAGTTTTGAAATTCCTCACTTTAAAAAAAAAATATAGGCTATCATTAAGTGCTTATTTTCCCATATGAAGTTTAAAATAAGCATGCTATTCCTCCCCCACCCCCAAATATGTATTAGAAATTTAATTGGGATTATATTTACTGTGAAGATTTAAGAGATCTGTCCTAGCCAATTTCAAAATGATAACACAAATAGCCAGTCTCCTTGAAGTGCATTGAAACATTGGTCAAAATAAACAATTATGCAAAACTAGAGTGTTATTAAAGTTTACCTTATGAATTCATGCAAACTGCAAAAGCAAAATAACCATTTTTAGGATAAATATAGGCAGCTCTTTACTATTTGCAAGATTAATTTTGTGCCTGATTATAGAACTGATGAGGAGGGTGATAATTTTAAGCTTGGTTTCATTTTGATTTCATATATAGCAGTTTAGTTATCTGGAAACAACTGTAGCAGATACATTTCTACAAGACTGGGAATTTAAATGAAAACTCAGAGAAAATTGTTTTATTGATTATCTTTTTGTGAATGCATGTTAGAATTGCATTTCTTCTCTCTTAATAAAAAGGTCAAGGTTCAGGGTCAGTTACACATGTGTTATGTATCAAACAATAATTTTATTGACAGTATCAGATTAGTTAGGTGCGTATTACAGTGCTACCAAGTGGGTTGGCTATAACTTTTTGTCACTTAGTCTATGCATAGTTTAAAGTAAGTTATCTCAGGTGTTTATCACTCTCTAAGGTTAACCACTATTAATATTTTGTGTTATATTTTGAGATAGCTTCCTATTAATTTGCATATAAATGCACAACATGTTTGTATTTAAAAAAAACACAAATGGCATTTGAATGTACATATTGTGTCACCTCAATTATTTTACTTATATTTTTGGACAATATTTTTTTTCTTCCAAATTTTATTTTATTTTGTCAATTTACAATGTGGTTGATTATTGTGACCAATTACCGAAACCTTCTTCCCTCCTTCCTCTCCCCCCTCCCTCCCAACAATGTCCTTTCTGTATGCTTGTCATATCAATTTCAAGGAATTGCAATTGTTATGTCTTCTTCCCCCCCCCCGATTTTTTGTGTATTTATTTATTTTTAGCTCCCACAAATAAGTGAGAACATGTGATATTTTTCTTTCTGTGCCTGACTTGTTTCACTTAATATAATTCTGTCTGGGACCATCCATGTTGTTGCAAATGGCAGTATTTCATTCTTTTTTACAGCAGGGTAGTATTCCATTGTGTAGATATACCACAGTTTCCGTATCCACTCATCTGATGATGGACATTTGAGCTGGTTCCAACTCTTAGCTATTGTAAAGAGTGCTGTGATGAACATTGGGGAACAGGTATACCTTTGACCTGATGATTTCTATTCCTCTGGGTATATTCCCAGCAGGGGGATAGCTGGGTCACATGGTAGATCTATCTGCAATTGTTTGAGGAACCTCCAAACCATTTTCCATAGAGGCTGCACAATTTTTAAAAAAGATGTTAGAACACATAGGTCTCCCTTTTCAGTCTTAATATTACACATAACTCCACATAATAGACTATCATAATATATAAACATTCTGTAATTGATAGGTACTTAAGTTGTCTTAATTTTTATCACTATGTGCAATGCTTTAATAAATGCTTTTGTATACATTTTATTGCGTACATACCCATGTATTTCTGAGGGATAAATTTGCAGAAGTGAAGTAATCAAATTATGTCCATGAACATTTTAAATTTTGATTGATTCTGCCAAATATCCTCCAAAGAGGTTGTGACATTTCACATTCTTACCAGTAGTGTAAGGGCATACAAGCAGTGAATTTTATTAGTTTTTAAAATTAATGCCATGCTGATGGTGGATTTGAATTCCCATGCTTCCTAAAGATTTGATCACCATTTCATACATTTATTTGAAATTTGTATTTATTCTTCTGTGAGTTGCTTATTCACATCTCCTAAAGACATTTCTGTTTCTTTAAAAATAAATTTGTAGAAGTTTTCTTATAATCCTCATACTCTTATTTTTTCACTTTGTTTAAGAGATTTTTGTTATTCAGAATTTGTTTTTTCTTTAGTCAAATTGTAAAATTTCATGGCTCTGAGTATAAGTTTTATTTAAGAAGGCTTTCTCTATCAGAATATAATATAATTAACTAGATTTTCTTTTAAAAAATTATCGTTTTATTGCTTACATTTAGATCTTTAGTGTGGCAGTAATTTATTTTTCTGAATAAGTGATATAGTAATCTATCTGTAGTTTTTCAAGTGCATGGCTGATTATTTTAATACTATTTTTCCCAGTTATCTGAAATGTCAGTGTTATTTTAACTCCTTGTATATGCGTAGGTCTGTTTTGCACTATTTAGTTTCATTTATCTACTTCACCATTTCTTAGTTTCTGAAACTTTTTGCTATGTTTTGGTATTTGGGCTGTCAAATGAATCACCCTTTCATTATCCTTATTTGTATTTGTAATTTTATTTATTTATTTTTTAATTAAAATTTTAATTTATTATTAACATGTTCATTCTTACAAATTGTGGTATTTCTTTACGCTCTTTGCCGGCCTATCACTTCCCAAACCCCCTTCCTTCCTCGTCCCATCTCTAGTATCCTTATGTTTGTTCTCTCCTTTTATTTCTTCAAAATTTTATTGAATTCTGGAATCACATTGTAGAGTTTTATAAAATTTTGGTGTGAATTTAAGATTGCATTAATTTTATGGATTTATTTGAGGAAAATTAATAACTTATGTTATTTTTGCCTTCAGCCCCAAACATGTTGTGACTGTGTATTCAGATATTTCTTGTGCTCATGAATGAAGTTTAAATTTAATAGCTTTCTTTATATATCTCTTGCATTTTAGTTCCTATGTTAATTCCTAAGTACTTTACTATTTTTGCTGCTATTATAAACTGGATCTTTCTTTTTTTTTTTTTGACCGGTAAGTGGATCGCAATCCTCTGCACAGTGTGGTCTGCACCAGGCTCAGCCAGTGAGCGCACCGGCCATCCCTATATAGGATCCGAACCCGCGGCCTCTGTGCTACCAGCGCTGCACTCTCCTGAGTGAGCCACGGAGCTGGCCCAAACTGGATCTTTCTTAAAGTAAAAGAAAAAAAAGTACTTTAGCCAAAAATAGTTGTCCACTTGCTAATATATTCAACTGCTGTCATGTATCGTACTAGTCTGTAAGTCTCAACTATTTTAATGTGTAAGTATCTCTTTGAAACTATTTAAAAATCAAGATCCTGATGTTTAAATTTCCTGTCATCAAAAAATCCTGTTTGATATAACAAATACTTCTTGAAACTTTCAATGTATATAATTGTCATTTTCTTTTTATTATATCTCATTCTGTATTTCATGTCTTGTCTGTTTATTGGTACTCGTCAGAGGCAATGGAACTTTTTTGCATCTCTCAGTTTTTCTCCATCTTTTGGAAAAGAGAAACTCATCATAAGAAGTACAAGAATTTTATTGTGCTTAGGATGACCTTATGTCTTGGGATTTCTTCCTTATAGCTCCAGAATGAGAATTATAAGAAAACTATGACTCAGATAATCATAATTCTTCCAACCTTTTTATAAAGTCCCCTCTCAGATGTGTCACTACCAGTGTAGTATTTGTGACATCATAGTTGTCAACAGCTGTTTATTTCATGTAATAAGTGGCTTTTTATTTCATAAAAATCCTTTAATCTCAATTTATTTGTGCACCTTGTATATTTTATCATAAACTTTCTGAGTTGTGGTGTTTCCAAAATCTTGGTCACAGTTATTCAAAGTAGCATTTTGTTATTTAAAATTAGCTCAAAGTCACAACAGAAACTGGATGACTAAAATTGAAATCAACATTTCTACTAAATTTAGCCTTGATTTTACTCAAATTTAGTGTTTCATGGACTGTTATTGGCACTTGGATTTACTGTATCTCTTTTTCTTAGCTATTAGTGTATAAACATCAAAACACAATCCTTACTTAAAGGTTAAAAATAAGAATTCAAATCTTTGTAAAAACACTTAGTAAATATGAAATTCATTTAATTCCTAATATCTATATCCTCATGTTGTAAGTACAGTACAATGCAAAGGCTTAAAAAGAACTAATAATGCATTTCCATTTTCAGTCAGGAAGGAATACCCACAGTGAAAGGGTAATTATTTTCCCTTGATTATGAAACATTAGACTGTGATTCTGTATGCAGAAATTTTGTTTAATTATAAACAGAACAGCTTGGAATTTGATGTGGTGACAATGGCTAAAGTGAGGTTTACGTGCTTTTCAAACTATGCTTGTTTCATTACTGTAGAACTATCGTCTTTGTGGACGTCTGGTTTCTTGCCTAGCAACTGATAATAGAAAGTATCCATCTCTAGTTTCTAATACTGGTGTTAGTCTAATCATAAAGCCAGCACACCTTTTTTTCTTATACAATGGAGGCAAAGTTATTCATCAACTCCCCAATGTCTACAGCAAAAAGAATAAAAGGATTTTTAAAATTACATATTCTATAAATATTTTCTCATTGACCATTATTAGAATTCTCATTCATTGAGCATTGGTGTCCCAGGTAATCTACAGATCTCTTCTACAAGCCTCCAAACTACAGTATAGGGTAAATTTGTTATCCCATTTTACAGAAATGACTGTTTCTTATAGATGTTGCATGTGAAAATTGTACAGTAATTTTGAGGCTCTGCCTGATATTATGTTCTTGCAGAGAATTTACCTTTGCTTCTGGTAAGCAGGTAATTTAGGGAAGAACATCTCAGTTCTGTCTGGGATTGACTTTATTTACAGCTATATTTAAGTTTTTGTTGCTCTTCCTTCCATACCAAAGCCCTTCCAAAAAAAGCCAATGACTTGAGGGAAAATATAACCATGAATTTGAGCCTTCACTCTCTGTACATCCCTCAATATCCCCAGGGATATTCGCCCCTCAAAGCCTTGCTGCATGTTGCCTTCAGGTTTTAACGTTTTTCATTTATTTATTTTTCTGCCTAGGTTTTCTAGTTGTTTTCAGCAGCAGAATGTTCGGACACAGCTAGTCCTTCATAGCTATAAGCAGAAGTCTTTTATACAGGCTTTGTTTTGGAATCTCATTGATTTTGTCCTGGAAATTTCAGCATTATTTTGGAATCATACTGATTTTCATGTTGCCCCTGTTTTACCAATAGCAATTCATAACCCACGAAAGCTAAAAGAATATAGTGCTTCCTACAATATTTCTCTTTTTTTAAATCAGCATTCCTCCAAGACCATTTATTTTTCTTTTCTTTTTAAAAAAAGTTTTATTCTTAATCGACAAATAATTGCACATATTTATGACAAGGGGTACAATGTGATGTTTTGATACATGTATACATTGTGGAATGATAAAATCAGGCTACTTAGCATCTCCATCACCTCAAAAATTTATCATTTCTTTGTGGTGAGAACATTTAAAATCCTCTCCTTTAGGTATTTTGAGATATATAGCACAGTATTATTAACTATAGTCACTGTGCTGTGCAATAGAACATTAGAGCTTATTCCTCTTATCTAACTGAAATTTTGTACATGTTGGCCAGCATCTTCCCTTTTCCATCTACCCCCTCCCCAACCACCAATTCATGAACATAGAATATTCTTTCCACTTATTTGTGTCATCTCCAATTTCTTTTATCAGTGTTTTATAGTTTTTTGTATATAGATCTTTCACTTCCTTGGTTAAATTTACTTTCAAGTATTTCATTTTTTTGATGCCATTGTAAATGGGATTGTTTTCTTAATTTCATTTCCAGACAGTTCATTGTTAGTGTATAGAAATGCTACTAATTTTTATAAGTTGGTTTTATACCCTGCAACTTTATTGTATCCTTTTACCAGTTCTAACAAAGTTTTTGTGAAGTTTTAGGATTTTCCCTCTATAAAATCCTTTCATCAGCAAATAGAGACAATTTTATTTCATGCTTTTCTATTTTGGGTGCCTTTTATTTTTTTCTCTTTCCTAATTGCTCTGGCTAGGACTTCCAGTACTACATTAAACAGAATAGATAAGAACAAAGCATCCTCGTCTTGTTCCTGATCTTAGACAAAAGCCTGCATCTTTTTACCATTGAGTATAATGTTAGCTGTAGCTTGTCATATATGGTCTTCATTGTGTTCAGGAACATTCCTTCTGTATCTAAATTGTTGAGAGTTTTTATTTTAAAGAGATGTTGAATTTTGTCAAATGCTGTTTTGCATCTGTTGAGATGACCATATGGTTTTTGTCCTTCATTCTTTTAATATTGTGAATCACATTTATTGAATTGCATATGTTGGGCCAACGTTGCATCCCAGGGATAAATCCCACTTGTGTGAACAATCCTTTTAATGTACTGCTGAAAACTATTTGCTAATATTTTGTTGAGGATTTTTGCATCTATGTGATATTGGCCCTGTAATTTTTTCTTGTACTGCCTTTGGCTGGCTTTGGTATCAGAATAATGTCCCATAAAATAAATTTGGAAATATTCCCTCCTCTTCAACTTTTTAAAAGAGTTTGAGAAGGATTGGTATTAGTTCTCCTTTACATGTTCGGTAGAATTGAACTGTGTAGTCATCTGATCTTGGGCTTTTCTTTGATGGGAGATTTTTAATTACTGATTCAATAACCTTACTCGTTATTGGTATGTTCAGACTTCCAATTTCTTTATAATTCAGTTTTTGTAGGTTGTATGTTTCCAGGAATTTATCCACTTCTTCTAGGTTGTTCAATTTGTTAGCATATAATTGTTCATAGTAGTCTCTTATGATTCTTTGTATTTCTGTGTTATAAATTGTAATGTCTTTTCTTTCATTTTTAATTTTACATAATTGGTGTCTATGATTATGAATATTTACACTAAAACTCAGAACTTTTTTCTTCAATGTGACTCTACTGGTTATTGCTTAATAGGATTTTTTTTTTGCTTTTTAGAAGCCTAGAATTATTTGAATCTTCTCTATTATTTTTCTTAGTCTAGCTAAGGGGTTGTTAGTTTTGTTCTGTTTTTCAAAGAATGAATTTTTTAAAGAATGAATGCTTACCTTTATTTATCTTTCGTTTTTTTTTTTTTTTAACAGTTTTTGACTTAAAGTCTATTTTTTGTGGAACAAGTATGGCTATCTCTGCTCTCTTGTGATAAGGAGGACCTTTATGTTTGTAGTTTCTGGAATTCTTCTTGCTTGCTGCTGACTACTACATGTCTGTTATTTGTACTGCTCAGTCTGACACCTGACCACATGGACCTGCTCTTAAGTGCTTGCTTAGATTCTTTGATGGTACTTTATCATTTTTATTATGGGATAATACCAACTAAATTTGTTGGCTGGCATTCAAGATTCTCCAGTGTGGTTTTAAATTACTTTACTCTTATTTTAGCTAGTCAAACTTATTTCTGGTATACCAAATGCTCCAAAGACAGAGGTAATTTCTTTTCTTTTCTTTTCTTTTAACTTCTCAATATACATTGTAGTTCATTTTCATGACCCTTTACCTGTTCCTCTTCCCCCCTCCTTCTCTCCACCCCCAACATATCTGTTTACTTGTCTTAAAAAGTTCAAGGAATTGTTGTGATTGTTGTGTCTTCTTCCCCCCTTTATTTATTTGTGTTTATTTATTTATTTTTAGCTCCCACAAATAAATGAGAACACGTGGTATTTCTCTTTCTGTGCCTCACTTGTTTCACTTAATGTAATTTTCTCTAAGTCTGTTCATGTTGTTGTGAATGGTAGTATTTCATTCTTTTTTATAGCTGAGTAGAATTCTGTTGTGTAGATATCAGTTTCCTTATCTACTCATCTGATGATGGACATTTGGGCTGGTTCCAACTTTTGGCTATTGTAAATAGTGCTGCAGTAAACATGGGAGTACAGGTATCCCTTCAACATGATGATTTCCATTCCTCTGGGTATATTCCCAGCAGTGGAATAGCTGGGTCATATAGGAGATCTATCTGTAATTGTTTGAGGAACCTCCATACCATTCTCCATAAAGGCTGCACCATAGACAGAGGTAATTTCTGATGCAGTTGTTACACTTAGTCTAGTAGACTCAGCACTTCTCTCCTTACCTTCCCTCTACAATCTGAAGACAGGAAAATGGTAATTACAAGGAGGCAAAAACTTGCAATAGGGATTCTATGTACAACCATATACCTCCGACACCTAACAAATTCTCATTTATAGGAGGGCAGAAAATTCTATTAAAATAATGTACTTTGGAGGTAGATCTTCCTTGTGAATGTTATGTAACTGCTTTATGTTTCTTTCTGTAAAATAGGGATGAATTGTAGTAAGTAATTCCTAGATTTAGAAGAAGTAACTGAGTTTATTTTTATTCTATTTATTTAGTTTTGTTTATCTAGTTTTAATTTATTTTGTATATAGAATACTGCCTGGCACGTAGCGAGCATTGTATTAGTGTTAAATAGAAAAAAAGTTAGAACTGCAAAAGGTCATAGAACAATTCAGGAACCAAATGTGGCTCCTTCTCCTGATTTTTGCTTGGCTGTTGAAATACTAGACCCTGACCTAGTATTTGACATATTCTTTCCCAGACAGATTACATAGTTTGAATTTTTCTCTTTCTGGGTTTGTCAAAAGTGAAAGAAACAACCTTACCCCTTGTTATTTTCATTAGTATTTCCTTTTTCTTCTTCTTTTTTTTTTTTACTTTTATCTAAAAGGGTACTTGTTACAATTGGACTACTAAAAAAAATTTGTGGAGTAAAAGCAAATCTCACTTGAGCATTCCCTCTTTGTTACTTTTTGGAGTTATTTTGGGTTCTATATTTCATTTCTGGAGTGCAGCAGAGAAAGGAAAATCAGAATCTCCTGCTCTGTTGGTGAGTCCTTAATTCTCGTGTCTCTCATCAACTCCTGTGTCTGGATCAGTTTCATGGTTTCTGCAGAACTGGGACCTTGCTGTTTAAAATATTCCAGGACTCCTAGTCCTTGGTCAGTCCAAGCATGTTGTAGCAGTTGCTGTTGGTTCTCTGTTCGTATTTTTCAGGTCTCACCACTTTAGTGCCTGCTATCAGGCTTCAAAATGCTGTGCTCTGCCAGAGGACTTCGAAAGGACTTATTCTGAAGCTAAAGAGTGTAACTCTGCCTGTGCCCATGGCTGCTTCAAAGTGCTGGAGAACTGATATTCGCCAGCAGGGGCTGTCAGCCAATGACTAAGGAGAGTTAGTGCATTCATATACCAGGTCTCTTTCTCCTCAGGTTAAATCTAGGGCTTTTCCAATGGGATTAAGCTCCAGGAACCCTCTTAATTAAATGCCTTCTCTTACTTGACAGACTTCTTCAATTCCCACCCCATGTTCCTTCCCCACCAAATAAGAGACTTGGGCTCAAATACTTGTTTCAGCTTCTGCATCTGGGGAATGCAAAACTAAGGCCCATTTGTTCCTTCAATGTGTACAATAGAGGTTAGAGTGATGAAGTCAAATTTGAGCAGCTCTGCAAGTATAGGGGTTGCTAGGATTGGTTGCTGCCATTAAGATTTCGTTGGTGCTATGAACTGAATGTTTGTGTCCCCTCCAAACTCATATGTTGAAATCCTAATCCCTAATGTAATGGTATTAGGAGGTGGAACATTTGGAAGGTAATTAGGTCATGAGAGTGAAGCACTCATTATGGGATTAGTGCCCTTATAAGAAGAGGAAGAGACACAAGTTACTCTGTGTGTGTGTGTGTGTGTGTGTGTGTGTGTGTGTGCGCGCGCGCACACATGCACCAAGGAATGGCCACGTGGGACATAACCATGAAGAGGCCCTCACCAGACACCAAATCTGCTGGCACACTGATCTTCAACCTCACACCCTCCAGAACTGTGAGAAACAAATTTCTGTGTTTAAGACACCCAGTTTGTAGTATCTTATAGCACTCTGGACTAATTAAAACAGTGGGTGTTACAAGTGCTATGGGAGGTAACATCAGATGAAGACTTTATATATTATGTAAAGAACAGAAGTGTCTAAGGGATTGCTTAGAAATTGCATTTCATTTACTTACCTATTTTGAGGCATCTCCCTAATATTGCTCTGGATTGAGTACAAGGGCTGCTTCACAGATGACATAGAGCAAATTACTAGAAACAGATGCTGACTGTATGTGCCATTCTGGGTCTTTAAAAATGTCAAACACTAGCTCTGTGTATATGTGGCCTAAGCAACAGAAAAATCCCTTGCAGACTTCCATACACATTTTACAATTCCCCCCCTCTGTTGCCTCATCAGATCTTCAATGAGTCCACATTTCCCACCCTTTGTCCCAGCATTCAAAGGCTATGTATTTGGACGCTTTCCCACAGATACAAACCCTTTTCATCTGTTGCTACCTTCTGTGTAACCTTGACTTCAGTGAATTTGTTATGCTCAATTTTCTCCAAACACAGGATGTTCATTCTTGGATGTGGCCACGGTTCCTGCTGTTTTTCCCACCCGGAATTCTCTTCCATTCTTCTCTGTTAAACTTAATTCTATTCTCCATTTAGGCTGCACCAGCTGGGATAAATTTCAGTTATAAGTAGCAGAGAGCAAAGCTAACAATGGTTAGACAGATAAAAGGCTTATTTGTCTCATGTAACAAGACATTTGGAGGTCTGGAAGTAGGATGTCCTAAGCTCGTGGAGTAGTGTAGTGGTTTCATCATGGACCTAGGTTCCTTTTATTCTTTAACTGTGGTTTTTAATCCTTATAGTGCCAATATGGCTGTTGTACCTCTCGGATTTGTACCCACATTCCAGGCAGAAGAGGAGGAAAGGATAAACAGCAAGAAGGAAATGCCAAAACTTGTACCGTGGTCTGTCTTAAAAAGCCTATCCAATGACTTCTGCTTACATTTTGCTAGCTGGAAGGGCATTGCATGCCTAAACCCAGCTGTAGGAAATTCTGGGAGGGTAGCTCGATGCTTCAGTCTCTATTTCAGAAGGAGTTAAGGGAAAATAAGGTTGTGTGAATGATGTTTGCATAGCTGATCCCAGCATCTTAACATTCAGCTTTTAACTTTCATGAACTCCAGAAACAATTATTTGTGGCAACAATCTTTTTTGTAATTTAACCCATGCTATTATGAATGAAAAATACTATAGATATGTTTTCACTCTTTAACTGTATTTGAAACAACTGTGAATTTGTTGTCATGTTGGGAATAGCATCTACTTAAATGTTTCTTGAAAATAAATATATTCCACTGAGAATAAATTAAGCAAATGAAAAGAAACTGCTGCAAGCAGGACCAGCAAGATCCATGAGAATGATTTCACTGGCTCTTCCTCCTTCAGCTGATACCAGCCAATCCCCAGATTTCATGGATGAGGTCAAAGCCAAGTGTTCAGAGCTGAGGAGGAGATGTGGATAACATGTCTATAGGAAGGTGAGTACGGGGATGGGCTATTTGAGGGAATGAAACAACATTGTTTTAAATCCTACTTTAAGTCAGTTGTGTATACAGAAACATTATTTCATGTAATTCTTATTCATTCCCAATGGAGTAAATATGTTGGTAGGGATGCAAAGATGTTGAACAATTTGCATTAGATAATAAAATAGTTGGCAATGGAGCTGGGATTGGCAGACAGGTCTAGCTCCAAAGTTAACTACTGGTTTAGGATAAAAGATTTAGGGAAATGATGTGGGTCAAAGGACAGCAAATAGTCAACATTGTGTTTTTCAAATAACTGTAGGACATACATCACTTCAGAGTTTGTCAAGGTTAATTAATTCCTGACTATGAAGTAAGTAGGCAATTTCTAGCAATGAGAACAAACTGGGGTCATAAAATTATTTTATTTTATGGTGGAACTAGATACTTTTGCATATCTTTTCAGAAAAAATTTGAGCCAGTAAAATGAAAGGCTGAAAAGCTTTATAAATAATGGAAGTCTTGACATTCTTTAATATTGCAGGGCAAATAGCTCCACACCGTAATTACTGTGTGTAATGTTTGAGTATATTTGGTGATGTTAATTAAAGAGTGACTCTTGCATATTTTGCTTAAATATGCCTCACTTTTATGCTGCTAAGTTCTTTCAAAAACTCATGCTAATAATTGGCAGGATACACAGACCACACCACATTTCTTATTAATAAGCCACAGACTTATTGTGCTACCTCCTAGCATTCAAGAGAAGTGACCCAGAAGTTACCTTTACAGAGAAGTGGGAGAGAAGCTAAGCAAAAAGCAAGGGGTAGTAAATCTCAGGAGGGCCTGCTAAACGTTCAGTCATTTACAGAATTTCCTAGAACTCCAAATAAGAGACATCCAGCCTTACATTCTAAATTTTTCTTAAGAAATGTTTATGTTCAGTATGGTTAACTAAGTTAGAGATGTTCATAGTACAGTCTGGTTCCACTGAAGGTAAACTTGTCATTTGAATTTCCTAAACTAGTTGGCACTATTTTAAATTATAGAGATTATAAGAGGTTACCCTAAAATGTTTACTTGATTCTTAGGTCAAGTGTTAATTCTAGGAAAGATTCACATACAGAATATTTTGTCATTCATATAGAAACCACTAAAAGTCTAAAACTAAATGCAGTCGCTGTTAATGAAATACCATGTTAGATAGTGGTTGACGTAGGTTTAGGTCTGGGACTCAGACATTGACGTGTATGATAGCTCAGTATCTTATTAGCTGTGTGTTTTTGACCATTGTATTTTACCTGTCTGATTCTCAATTTCTTCATGTATAAAAGGAACTAAGATTTTTGTGGGGATTAAATAGATTATGTTTAAGGTACCTATTACAAGTTCAGCACATTTTCATGTTTATTTAATGATAGCTACAATTGTTATTGTTATTAAATTCCATCCTTTCTAGATACATCAATAATTTATAAAATAGAAGCTATGATTCTAGAGTTGTACAGGTGAATACTACTAGAAACACAAGGGCTTATATTTTTCTATATGTATATTTCCAATTAAACTCTTTGGGCAGGTCTTTTGGAATACAAATTCTATATTAGCGGATTGGCTATGCATTAAAAAGCCAGTTTGAGGGCAACAGTCATGGTCAAAAGCCATTTATGTGTGATGACTTGGTATTTCTGAGGAGGTCAGTATTGAGAGGTAGGAACTGCAATACAGCATTGACATTTTAAGCAGTTTATATGGTGCTTTCTTTTCTTGGATACCATATTCTTACAAATAAAATTGTTAGAGAGAGCAGCCATGCTTCTTATTTTTTTTATTTATTCTAAAGCTGTTCTCATCAGAAGGCCAAGTCAGGAAAAGTTTTTAAAAGTATAAAAAGAAAACTAGTGATCTTTATCCAGTGACTTTTAAAATAACAAATCTAGAAATATGAGAAAGCATGGATTTTTTAATTAAAAAAATTTTAAAATTAATTTTCTAATTTATTATTAGCATATTCATTCTTACAAATTGTGGTATTTCTTTATGCCCTTTACCCGACCTATCACCTCCCAAACCCCATCCCTCCTTCCACCCCATCTCTAGTATCCTTAGGTTTGTTCTCTCCTTCTGAAAGCTCATCATATTTCTTTCTTTCCTTCATTCCTACTTTTCTCTCTTTCCCTCCCCCCTCCCTCCCTCCCTCCCTCCCTCCCATCCTTCCTAGCAGCCAGTTATGAGTGAGAACATGCGGTATTTCTGTTTCTCTTGCTTATTTCACTCAGCATAATTTTCTCCAGACTCATCCATGTTGTTGCAAATGGCAGAATTTCATTCTTTTTTATGGCTGAGTAGTATTCCATTGTGTGTATATACCACATTTTCTTTATCCAGTCATCTGTTGATGGACATTTAGGTTGGTTCCATATCTTGGCTATTGTTAATAGAGCTGCAAGGAACATGGGAGTGCAGGTATCCCTTCGACGTGATGATTTCCATTCCTTTGGGTGTATGCCCAGTAGTAGGATTGCTGGATCATATGGTAGCTCTATTTGTACTTGTTTGAGAAAACTTCATACTGTTTTCCATAACGGCTGGGCTAATTTACAGTCTCACCAACAGTGTAGAAGAGTTTCTCTTTCCCCTCATCCTCATGAGCATTTGTTATTCTTGGTCTTTTTAATAATGGTGAGTCTAACTGGGGTGATATTATATCTCAATGTGGTTTTGATTTGCATTTCTTTGATGACTAGTGATGCTGAGTATTTTTTCATGTGCCTGTTGGCCATTTGTATGTCTTCCTTTGAAAAATATCTATTCATTTCCTTTGCCCATTTTTTAAAATTGGATTATTTGTATTTTTACTGTATAGTTCTTTGAGTTCTTTGTATTTTCTGGATATTAATCCCTTGTTGGATGCATAGTTTGCAAATATTTCCTGCCATTCTGTACGTTGTCTTTCTGTTCTGTCAATTGTTTCATTTGCTGTGCAGAAGCTTTTTCATTTGATATAATCCCATTTATTTAGAAAGCAATGGATTTTTATAGATAGTTCAAAAAATAAATATTTACTTTAAAATGAAAATTCAAAAGAGAAGCAGTAATGGAAAGTAAACCAATTGCTAAATAAGCAGAATGTATTTTATGGGTAAAACCATGGAGGAATTAATGGTTTTCAATTAAGATATCAGTTGGAGTAATGATATTCATTTTATTATTGCATATTATTACATATAATATATGTAAATGTTGCTGTGTAAAAACATAAAATTAATCGAAAAATCTAATTGGACTGCATTCTATTACCTGGTCTTGAAATAAGTAAATAACACTAAACTGAAAAACTAGATTTACCTTTTTATTTTGGAATCTTCAGAGTGTATTTTTGACTTTTCTAAGAAGTAGCATGAATAATTCAGTGAATAGAGCATAGTGCTGTTAAAAATGGGTAAAGTATAATATATAATATTACAGGAGGAATTGCAAAAGACTCCCTGAAAACTCATAGGGGTGTTTGGTGTCTCTAATTATGTTTGAAGAATACAGTGGCTAGGACTAGAAAACAAGTCACCGAGATGCCAGCTTACTCACTGACTGGCTCAAATTCATAAACAGAAATCTGGACTCAGTCTATCGACTTTAGCTGAGAAACCTTTAAGCAATCTCATTTTTGAAACCGGGCTTTGAGACTCCAGAAGTGATTTTGGGAGGGAATAGCTTAACCAAAGTAGAAATAAAGCTTACCTGTAAATATGGGGTCTATAGGCATGAACATTTGCTATCTAAATATACTTTCATCTTAGCAGCTAATTACTACCAATTTAAAAATCTATTCAAACTGAAATATAGAAGAGTGTTCTCTCCACTACACTTTTATAAGAGATATATATGATAACACCAAAGACTTAATTATTTTTAAAGACACTTATTCACAGTCCCAATCTATTTTCTTCTGAACATATCTTCTCTAGGTTTTTTGATATTGTTTAGCTGCCAAAAAATCTATTTATTGGTAAAATTTTAATGCAGCTCTACCTCCTGCAAGCAATTCCAAATTGAATGGCATTAAGAAACCTGCTATATTCTGGCCAAATTAAGTAGTTCAAAGAATTATTTGTAAATAATGGAAACACCTCTGTTATTGTCAAAAGATGAAGCTAGAAAAGCAGAATATGAGAAATTGATTTTGAGGTAATAGTTTTCTTCTTACAGAAAGACTCCAAGAAAACCTCTCAAGAAAATAGTACTAGAGATAATTGAGACTTTTTAATGATATTTCCCAAATCAATAATGCAAAGAAAAGATTTACCAAGAATCACTTAATAAGGGAGTCACATGGCAGAAAGTACTGGAGGCAAGGTTCTCAATCTTCATTACAATGACTCTAAGACTCAAAATATTTTGGTTTTTGAGGAAAGGGGTGGCATATACAAAAACATATGGAGGACTAAAATGAAGAGCTGAATGGTCAGGTGTTCTCTACCTCCACTGTGGGTGGAGTAAAGACAATTGGCATACAAAAGTGAACAAAATGACGTGGGTCACGTGTAAAGAAAGCCATTGTCAAATTGTTGAAGATAAAATTGGCTAACAGTTGTCCAATTTCCTTTACAGCAGATTTCAGAGCAGCCAAGTTTTAATCTTAGTTTAGTTAGAACTCTTTGTTTAGATGCAGGGCTGACAAGTTAATCACCTGATGCAGCTATCAGCAAACTTTTTCTGTGAAGGGATGGATAGCGAATACTTTCAGTTTTCAAGGCCTTGTAACTTCTATTACAGCCGTGAAACTCTGCCGTGGTAGGAAGAACAACCTAAAGCCACGTGTACATGAATGATTGTGACTATGTTACAATAAATATTTATCTATAAAAATAGGATGTGGGGAGGATTTGACCCTAGGGTCTTAGCTTGCTGACCCCTCGTCTGATATCACTTTCCTGTAGAAGACATGAAAATTTTCCTGATCGAGCTTTAGGGGAATGAAATAAAAAGAGAGCATCTCTGTGATTTTTAAACTTGATTATTCTACAATTTTTAAATTTCATAATAGCTCATCATGGGTATGACCTTTTATTGAAACAAACAAATTTTTATATTTGCTGATTTCTTTGCTTGCATAACCCTGAGACTCACTCCAGCCTATAAGCATCCTGAAGGAAGAATTGACTTAGTTGATTTCTACGTTCTTAGTGCGCAGTACAGTGTCCATCACTAAATAGGTACTTAATAGATATCTTAACTGAAGCATCAACAGTTTAAGCAGCAGTAGGCTGCTTTAAGTACAATTCAAATTCTGAGATATCTACAAATAAGGAAAATACTTTAAACATAATAAAGAGCCTACCAATAAATGTTTTTCTTGCCTTTGGAAACATTTTTATTCCTGCAGTACAAAAAAATTCTTGCCCCAAACATTTTATTTAGGGGTTCCATGTTGTCAAAGACACAGACCAGATAGGTTTATGCCAGAAGACTACAAATTATAGTGTCTGGAGAGCTAAAGTCCAATTTGGCAATATTATAAAGATTTCAGTATCTATGGCCCTGCAGAAACAACTTGCAGGGTGAAGGCTGATCCCATTATCAAACAGTTTTGTGTGAACAGTAAACATGACCAGGATATAGCAGGTTTCCTTTAAGTTCCAATGACATCTGATGGGCAAAAATCTTGGCTAGGAATACTTCCAAGGAGAAAAGTGAATGCCTCATTCTTTAAAAATGTTTTACACTTATCATTGAATAAATAGAGGTTACAGTTACAGAAATAGCAGTAAAAAATGGCGTAAATGAGTGAATCCTATACTCAGGGTCATCAATGTTTTCCCAGTAGTTGAATAACTAGTACAATAAATAAGAATGACTTGTGGGATGTAATGAAAAGATTGATTCTATTTTTTTCTCAAGTAGTCTCTGCAAATTTATTTGGTTGGTCAGATTTGTCCTCTGCCCTAACTGAAGACTATTGGAGCCCCCATCTGATTATAGTAGTCCTTGCTTATCTGCAGAGGATGCATTCCAAGACCTGCAGAGGATGCCTGAAACTGCAGAGAGCAACATATCCTATATACTCTGTGTTTCTTCCCATACAGACAAACCTATGATAAAGTTTAATTTATAAATTAGACACAGTAAGAGATTAACAGCAATAACTAATAATCAAATGTGGCTGTAACTTTTGCAGTTTGAGGTTCAACAGCAAAACTAAATATGAATTTCTTTTTCCACTTAAATTTTACAAATAGAAAATTCATTCTTAGCAACCTCATTATACAATTTTTTTTTCTTTCATTAAGTCGAGAACTTTCACCTTTTTACTTAAAGGAAGCACTTATGGCTTTTCTTTGGCATATCCAAATTGCCAGCATCACTACTCTTGTGCTTTGGGGACATTATGAAGTAGAATAAGTCACACTTGAACACAAGTCCTGTGATCCCATGACAGCTGATCTGCTAACTGAGACAGCTACTAAGTGACAGGGGAGGGCATCTACAGCATGGAGACACTGGACAAAGGGATGATTCACATCCCTGGCAGGATGGTGCAGAACGGTGTGAGATTTTATCATGCTACTCAGAAGGGTGTCCAATTTAAAACTTACGAATTGTTTATTTCTGGAATTTTTATTTAATATTTTGGACCATGGTTGACCACTGGTAACTGAAACTGTGAATGGATAAGGAGGAACAACTGTATTCTTAGGAAATAGGAAGTCCTACCATCACTTAAGTCATAAGCAAAATTTTATTTCTGAAATTAAAAATGTCATTCCTACTGGCTTTACATTTCCTTCTGAAACTAAAACTGAATAAAATACACTGAAGATGCTGGACATCAGAGGTATCTGAGAGATGGGAAGCACATAAAGTGAAGCCTATGGTTGCTGTAGCAGCCTAGAGAATTTCCAGGCTGCAGTGCAGGGAGGGGACCTCAGGCAGAGCCCAGCAGAATCCTGAATTGAAGAAGTGGAGCTGAGAGTCCAAGGTGACCAAATTATCTACAATTCACAGGACACATCTTGTAAAAGAGAAAGCTACACAAAGAAAGAACCCTGGAGAACTGCCAGAGGACCCCATAGAGTATTTGGTAGTGTACTGATCACCGTGTGTGTGTAAGCAAACAATAGGCCTGAATCCAGGGAAAGAAGCATCTGAAAGGATTAGCAGCATCAATATGTGGCAATCAGTCAAGGTCAAGAGAACTGTTTGTTCCCATGAACCAGACTGGAAAGCTTCACATTAACAAGGCATTGGGTAGATTACTCCGAAGTGTGGAATAATTAGCCTTAAAGTACAATGTTTTAAGTATTCAAATATTTAAAAACTTAAGTAGAGATAAAAAAAGATTTAAATTGAACTTCTAGAAGTAAAAGCTACAATGTATAAGATGAAAAATATACTGGATTGGATTAATGTAACATCTGATATCACAGAAGAAAAGATTAGTGAACTTGAAGGCATAATAATAGACTATCCAAAATGAAATACAAACACAGAAAAAGAAATGAAAAAGATAAAGGACATCAGTGAGCTGTGGGACAACTTCAAGTAGCCTAATATACAAGTAATTGTAGTCTCTAAAGGAGGGTGGGTAGAAAAAATAAAAAAATAAAAAAATAAAAAACAAACAAACAAACAAAATGGCTGAAGATTTGCCAGATTTGATGGAAACTGTAGACCCATAGATCCAAGAAATTCAACAAACTCCAAGCAAAGGAATGAAAAGAACTGGATATGGTACATCAGTCAATGCATAAGATTAAAAAAAAAAATCTCTTGAAGATATAATTGACTATTAAAACAAAAATAATAATGTATTTTGGGGGTTATAACACATATAAGTAAAAATGTAAAATAATAACAGAAAAGTCAAGACAGGAGAAATTGAAGTAATAATTGTAAAATTAATATACTATTTATATATGCGTGTGTGTGTGTGTATATATCATAGTATATTTGAAGGTGGGTTAGGATAAGTTAAAAATATAGACTATAAACTCTAAAACAACCACTAAAATACCAAAACAAAAAGTTATCACTAATATATTAGAAGATACAATGGATTTTGTAAGAATACTCAATCTAAAATAAAGTAGAAAAAGAAAAAAAGAAAAGGAAACAAAAAACAGATGAGGCAAATAGCAAACGAATAGCATGATTGACTTAATTATACCAATAGCCAGGTTAAATGCAGACGGGTATGAACACCCCAGTAAAAGGCAGAGGTTGTCAGACTGGATAAAAAAGCAAGAGCCTATTTATATGTCACCTTCAAGAAATCCACTTTAAATACAGACACAAAAAGATTAAAAGTAAAAGAATGAAAAAAATATACAATGCTAACTCTAGTCAAAAGGAGTGTCTTTATTAGTAACAGACAAAATAAAATTCAGAGAAAAGAATATCACCAATAAAGAATAAATGGTCATTTTGTAGAAAGTACATAACAACCTGAAATGTTCGTTTACCAAGTAACAGAACATTAAAATACATGAAGCAAAAATTGATAGTTTCCCCTAATGCTGCTTTCTCTGCATCCCACAGATTTTGGTAACTCGTATTTTCATTTACCTCAGAACATTTAAAAATTTTTCTTGATACTTCTTCTTTAACCTATGTGTTATTTAAAAGTGCATTGTTTAATCTCCAAGTATTTTGGGTGTTTTCTAACTATCTTTCTGTTATTGACTTCTAGTTTAATCCATTGTGGTTTGAGAGCATACTTTGTAAAATTTCTATTCTTTATATTCTTTAAGGTATGTTTTATGGTTTAGAATATGGTCTATCATGTTGAATAATCCCTGTGTACATGAGAAGAATGTGTATTCTGCTTTTGTTGGGTGAAATATTCTATAGATGTCAATTAGATCTAGTTGATTGATGCTGCTGTGAGTTCTACTATGTCTTTACTGATATTCCCTGTTCTGAAGTCTGCTGTCTGAAATTAATATAGCTACTCCAGCTTTTTAAAAATTAGTGTTAGCATAGTATATTTTTACCCATCCCTTTACTTTAAATCTAAAGGTGTCTTTATATTTAAAGTGGGTTTCTCATAGGCATCATATAGCTGTACATGTTTTTACCCCCATTCCGACAATCTCTATCCTAATTGGTGTATTTAGACCATTGATGTTTAAAGTGATGATTGAGGTAGTTGGATTTTTATCTACCATATTTGTTACTATTTTTTTTCATTGCCTTTGTTATGCTTTTTGTCCTTCATTCTTTTTCTGACTTCTCTCATTTTATTGAGCAGTTTGCATTATTCTATATTTTTTCCTCTCTCTTAGCATATCAACTCTACTTTTTTATTTCACTTTTTTTAGTGGTTGCTCTTAAGTTTGCAAATATACATTTACAACTCACCCATCCTCTTTCAAATAATATTATTCCACTTCATGGGTAGTGCAAGTACCTTATAACAGGATATTCCCACCTTCTTCCTTCCATTTTTTATTACATTGCTGTCATCCATTTTACTTATCTATAAGCTATAGTCATCAAATACATTATTGCTATTATTATTTTGAGCAAATTATTATCTGTTAGATCAATTATGAATACAAAATACAAGTGATTTTACTTTAACTTTATTTATTTCTTCTGTAATGCTCTTCCTTCCTCTATGCAGATCCAAGTTTGTGACCTATATCACTTTCCTTCCTTGTGAAGAATTTTTTTTTTACCTTTTCTTGCAAGACAGGTCTACTGGTGAAAAATTCCTTCATTTTTTTTTTGTCTGAGAATGTTTGTATTTATCTTTCACTTTTGAAAGATAATTTCACTGTATGCAGAATTCTCCAATTTTTTTTCTCTCAACACTTTAAATATTTTACTCCACTCTCTTCTCGTTTGCATGGTTTCTGAAGAAAAGTGTAGTGTAATTCTTATCCTTGCTCTCTATAGGTAAAATTTTTTTCTATTTTCTTTGAAGATTTTTTCTTCGTCTTTGATTTTTGGAGTTTAAATATGATATACTTAAGTATAGGTTTTTATGGGGGGATTTTTTGCATAGTGTTGGCTGAGCTTTCTGGATCTGTGGGTTTGTGTCTATCATTAATATTGGGAAATTCTCAGTCATTATTGCTTCAAATATTTCTTCTGTTCCTTTCGTTTTCTTCTGGAATTTCCATTATGCATGTATTATATTTTTTGTTATTGTCCCATAATTCTTAGATATTCTGTTCTTTCTTTAAAATTTTTTTCTTCTCTTTGTATTTCACTTTTTGGAGTTTCTTTTATTATTTTTTTATGTTGTTATTTTTCTCAAGCTTACTGAATCTTTCATAGGCCATAGCCAGTCTACTGATGAACCCATCAAAGGCATTCCTCACTTCTGTTATAAAATTTTTGATATCTAGCATTTTTTAAATTCCCACTTAGAGTTTCTCTGTCTACATTGTTCATCTGTTCTTGCATGTTGTCTACTTTTTCCATTAAAGCCCTCAACATATTAATAATATACATTTTAAATTCTCAGTCAGATAATTCCAAGATCTGTGCCATATCTGAGTCTGGTTCTGATGCTTTCCTTGTCTCTTCAAAATGTGCTTTTTATCTTTTAGTATGTTTTGTAACTTTTTCTTTGACAGCTGGACATTATATATGGAATGAAACCAATTGAAGTTAGTAGCCTTTAGTGTGAAATTTTATGTTTGTTTGACTGTTGGTTAGGCTGTGTTTATTGTTATTGTAGATGTCAGTGTCAGAGACTGAAATTTCTCTGGTGACCTTGTTTTTGTCTCCCTTGTTATCTTTGGGTTTCCCTAGATACTTTTAAATAAGGTCTGAGACACACTTCTTTTAGTTGTATTACCCCACTATGTTACAGGAGTCCTATTATGTGGTAGGAAGGTGTGTGCTTGTATGAGAGAGAGAGAGAGAGAGAGAGAGAGAGAGAGAGTGTGTGTGTGTGTGTGTGTGTGAATATTCTATAATCCTATGATTAAGACTTTTCGTGAACCTGTGGCCCTGGGCTGTGAAGTTTACAAGCTCTTCTCAAATTGTTTTGTTGCTTTATTTTGTTTTGTTTTTTGTTTTTCATCTCTTTACGTGAGACAGGAAGGGTAGAAAAGACAAGAATTGGCTATTTCTTTTTTTCTACATGGAAGGCCAGAGTGTATTTGGGTGTTTTTTATACTTCATGTCAGTTAGGCTCTGGTAAAATACTTTCTCTTGAGTGCAGGCTGTGTTAAGGATCTGGTAAAATACTTTCTCTTGAGTGCAGGCCATGTTAAGGAAAATAGAATGCTATGGGTGTATTTCAACAAAATAGTTATTTTTTCCCTCCTCCTGTGCTGTGGTTTGAGTGTCCCCCCAACCTCATGTTGAAACTTAACCCTCAATATAGTGATGGAAGGTGAGACCTTTAAGAGGTGATTGAATCTTGAGGACTGTGCCCTTGTCAATGGGTCGATCCATTCATAGAGTAATGGGCATGGCTCTTATGGCTTTAAAAGGAGAGCAAGGGAGAAGGCTAACTCTCTTGCTCATGCTATTCTCACCATGTGACACTCTGGTCACGATGGGACCCTGTAGAAAGTTTCCACCCAGAAGAAGGCCCTTCCTAGGTGGGTTTCCTCGACTGTGGACTTCCCAGCCTCCAAAACTGGGAGAAATAAATTTCATTTTCTTTGTAAGTTACACAGTGTCAGGTATTCAGTTGTAAGCAATAGAAATAGACTAATATACCCCGCTGGACACACCAGAGACTTTTTCTTTGATCTTCACTGTTAGAACTTAGCAGGGCTTCTGGCAATAAAACTCAAAAGTATGGGTGCCCACTTAAGGCTATTTCTCCCTTGGAGTTTTTGACTCTGAAACTTGTTTACCCTGAGTCTCCAGATATTTGTCAATTACAGTTTAGAGTTTCTCAACCTGGTACTTGTTCTTATGGGGTTTTCTGCTCCTAAGTTGTGATTTTCTATATCTGCCTGTCTGTCTAAGTAATACTTGGGGCAGTGGTTTGCACTGCGACTTCAATTCTCTAATAAATCTAAAAAGAGTTATTGTTTTTAGTTTGTTAAGCTTTTCTTGTTGTGAGATGGGAATGGTGACTTCTGAGGTCCTCTCATGCTGGATCAGAAACTGGAGGTCAACAATTATTTTTTGACAAATGTAAAAATGTAAAACTGTGGAGAAAGGATAGTCTTTTCCACCAGTTGTGCTGTGACATTGGACATACATGTGCAAAATAAAAAAAAGAACATGCATTTCTTGTAGTACATACAAAAATCAATTCAAAATGGATTATAGATCAAAATGTAAAACCTAAATCTATGTCTTCTAGAAGAAAATTTAAAGATGTAAGAGAAAATATTTTTTTTCTTGGGTTATATAAATATTTCTTAGACATGACACTAAAAGCATGATCTATAAAATAAAATACTCATAAGTTGAACCTCATCAAAATTAAAATCCTCTACTCTTAATAAGTCACTGTGAAGAGAGCAAAAAGATAAGCCAACAGACTAAGAGAAAATATTTGCAATCATATATTTAATAAAGGACTTGTATCTAGAGTGTATGAAGAACTCTCAAATCTCAACAATAGGAAAACAGACATCCTAATTAAAAATGGAGCAAAAGATATGAGCAGACACTTCACCAAAAAGGATGTACATTTGGCATACAAGCACATGAAAAGGTACTTAACATAATTAGTGCTTAGGACAGTGAAAATAAAGTCTCAATGAGATACTATTGCATAGCTAATTGATAAAATTAAAAAGCAAATTTTAGCAGTATGTGAAGGAACTGGAACTCTCATATACTGCTAATAGGAATATAAAAATATTACAACCACATTGAAAACTGTCAGTTTTTTAAAAAGTTAGATACATAACTACCATATAACCTATCACATACTTAGTGTACGACCAAGAGAAAATACAAAATAAAGCATATCCATACAAAGACTTGTAAGTGAATTTTTATGGCAGCTTTATTTGTAATAGTCAAAAACTGGAAACAACCCAAATGTCTGTCAGCACAAGAATGGATAAACTAATTGTAGTGTATCCGTACACTAGAATACTACTCAGTAATAAAATAGAATAAGCTACTGTTACATACAACATCAAATTATTTCAAAATAACTATGCTGAGTAAAACAAGCCAGAGATAAAATATTATACACCATATAATTTAATTTATATTAACATTTTAAAAATGCAAATTAATTTATAGAGGCAGTAGTAGATGAGTGGTTACCTGGGGGCATGGTGGGGGATTTGAAGGAATGAGATTTAAGGAACTTGCAGGGAATGATGTGTCTGTTAAATGCCTTTCCTTAGAATGCCAAGTCCTCTGGGATCTTATCACTATGGCCTTTGCTCAAGTTCAGAGATGTCAAGGTTGAACTTAGTGGACCAGATTTGAAAAATTGTTCCACCTCAAATACCAATAGTGTCTCTAACGAGGAACACTGCTTTAGGGTTTCAGATGAAACAACCATTTTGATGTCACATTTCAGTCATCTATATAACTAGAAAGAAGTGCAGACCACATACTTTGCAAAAATTTTAAAGACACAGTGACTCAAGAGAATCTATTCTTAGATAAATAATATGGGATTGTGACACAAATATGAACCAAATATGTTTGGAGGCTTTAGTCATACCTAAGTTTGTTCCCTAGTTCCACATGTTATTTTAGGGAAATTAACTTGAACATCTCAAAATAACAAAATTAAAGTGGTTCAACTTTCATTAAAATTATTAGTAGCCAGAGTCTTTTATTATAATACTGGTGATATCTACATAATGGTAGAACCTTGTATTTAAGAACTACTAGCTTCATTGTACATGTGTGCTCTCTAGTTAGGACATAATTTTTCTTTCCTTAAATATCAGATGAGTAGAATTCAAGACAATATTTCTATGGTCGTTGGACAGCAAGATGTGGGCCAGAATCATAAGTTACTTCACTTTCATTGAGTCAATTTCCAGCCATAAATCACCACTGTCCCTGTCCTCCCCACCCAACCCCATGACACATCTGGCTCTGGTCACCAAAATGTTCTTAAGAAACAGCAGTAAAACTTGTGGCTTTAGGAGACAACTTTCTTTCTTCTGTTCTCTGATAACGAGTAGCAGGATGACCGAAAGGGAGAGAAAAAGTGATTTCTGTCTTTGAAATGCCATTTTTCTTTCAGTTTTATGTTTAAAATTCTAGCATATGTTTTTAAAAAGAATTATTTGAGTGATGGATATGCTGTCTTCAAAAGCACTAGTGATTACTTGTCATCTGAGGATAGAAACAACATA
Source organism: Cynocephalus volans (assembly GCF_027409185.1). Lineage (NCBI taxonomy): Eukaryota > Metazoa > Chordata > Mammalia > Dermoptera > Cynocephalidae > Cynocephalus > Cynocephalus volans. Next base: position 138,229,257 of record NC_084465.1, read on the forward strand.
TATAACCTATTATTATTACTTGATTCTTATTTTCTCATTTCTATGATCTCTGTAATTTCTTCTCCCAATCCCCTTTGCAGTACTTAAAACACACACATACACACACAAAGCATCATTTGTGTTTTCAGCTTTTCCTTTCTGTTTAAGCAAGGGCCTTATGATGCCTGTGGAATTGCACCCTTCCTCTTAAATGGGCATTTTGGTCCATTTCCTTAAGAAATATGAAGCTCATATGCATGATAGCAGTTTTATGATTTACCTCCAGGTTGTGATTTGAGATGCTGAGTTGCAATGAAAAATGTTATGATTGGAATTAAGTTACCTTAGAAAAATGCCTTTTTCTCATGTAGTCAAAAAAAAAAAAAAAAAAAAAAGAAAAGATCAAACTGTGCGCTCTGGCTGCTGTTTCTGTGATTGAACTTCATGGGAAGCAGTGATAAGACATGGTGCTCACATCTCTGGATATTGTACCTACCCTTACTCTGTCACAGTTACATTAAAATAAAAATTTTAAAGGCAGCAGTGCAAAATCTATATTTTGAAGAATTTATCTGTATAGGTGGGACTTGGCAAGGCATATTTCATCATCCAGGTTTGGCAATTTAAAAGGATGATTCAACTTAAAAGGATATAATTGTAGGGCAACTGAAAAATTCCTCTCTTTAGAAGCATTTTTGCAGACATTTAAAACTATTAATTCTGTCTGCAAGTTGTACTCTTGAACTGTTATATTATCATTGATAAAAATATTTATTAGTATTTGTATTGCTGGTTTTGGTATATGCTATGCTGAATAATTTAGACAGTAGTGCTGTCAGTCCAATAGCGCTAATTTAGAAAATTTTTGGAGAGTGTATGAAATACCTTAGCATAACTGAATAGCATAATTGTATTCATACTATAGCTAAATGTATTTTAGAGGTGATGAAGAAGCACTGTGGTTTTTAAAATTTATTTCAAAATGTTATTGTTTATTATACACAGTCAAACATATTTCTTTTCTGGAATATTCTTATTTTTTTGTAAAAGTATAATTGCAGCACATTACCAGAAATAATAGTCATGAGCCCTTGGAATATCTTCACAATATGCCAGAATGTCTTGGTCTATTCTGTAGTAGAGTTTCTCCTATATAATTCATTTATTTGCCAGCTCAGATATTCCCATTGCCTTATGAGAGACACTAAGCTATATTTTCCTGTGTCACAGAGCCATGTTTATGAAAATTGCACATTCTCGCATTTTGGAGCTTAGAGGATGTATCAGTCTTTTAAAATGCAACATTGTTTGAGGTATTTCTGAATTGAGGAGTATGTTGCTTACCTACATTTACTTTTTAAACTATTATTTTATAAATATTTTAAAATTAATATTTTTAGTTATTTCTCCAAGACTTTTTACAAGTACAGCATTTTAATAACATGCATATGTAGCATGTTTTCTCTGTTATATGCATGTTTATTAATTAATTTTTTTATCTAAGGCTCCACTAAATATTGATATTATCCTTAGTGAATATACTTATTTTTTGTTGTTATTGTTTTCTATTTTCTGGAAAAGTCTTCTCAGGTATGGGTAATTTAGAAAAAAAATAAAAAATTATTATATATACTGTATTAAACTGGTGTATTATTGGACATCTCCTTACATGGTAACATATCCTAGGGCTGTGTTGACCAAAACAAATGGATAGATTCAAGAGATATTTAGGAAGTAAAATTGTTAGAATTTGGTAATGCCTTTGTCCCCCTTTTTGGTAATTGTTAGAATTTGGTAATGACTTTGTGCCCCATTATTATTATCAATGACTTTAGCATATTTCTTCCCCTCCCTCAAAACTCGGCCCTCAATTCCTTGATTCTAAGCAGTCTATTTCCAATGTTCTATCTTGAAGTTCTATTCATTTTCTTTGACTTCCTTGAGATCCCTAATCCACTGATCCCACTATTATTTTAATCAGTCATCACTCTCTTATATATTCACTTCTTTACTAGTCAGCGTAGGTTTCATGATCCATCATTAGAATTACTCTCTTGCAATATCCCTCAATCCTTTGTCCTTCTCTTCCATATGCTCACCTGGAAAAAACCAACCCTACTTAAACTCCATGGTCTGACCTCAGTAGTGGCTCGAGCAGCTGAATGTTTCTAGAGAAAATCATACAGCTATTAATTGATTTCACTTTAAATTAATTATCATAAATCTCAAATGGGTACTCAAAAGTGCACCCAGGAGGTGTGGGTGCACACACACACATGCACACACAAATGTATGTAATTCATATATGTATATGAATGAAGAAATAACTGAAAAGAAGATGTCAGAGAAACTACTACTTTTTTGACATGTAGAACAGGAATGTCCCATGGGGAGCACAAGAGGCAGGTTGAGTTGAGGCATGGTGATTGATGGATTTTGGACATGACCGGTGCCATTGTGCACACAGTAAGCACAAAATAGCCACCAGCCTTGTCTTCCACTCCAGCACCAAACCCCTTCCCCCCTTCCTTTTACAAGAAGCCTCCTGACTTAAGCAGAAACCCTTTTGCTTCTGCAGGGGTGCAATTCTCCACCCTGGTTGCATAGTTTCCACATTAGCATAATGCCCCTTCTTGATGGTATCAGCCAGACCTTGGTGCCCTATATAAGCTCTCCTACCCCTACACCTGGTGCTGTCCTCCATTTTGAGGGCAGCCCTGGGTTGCCCCCCACTTTGAGAGCAGCCTGGCAGATTCTTTTCCTTTAATAAAGCTTGATTGGTACCCGGTGTCTCGGTTCACTTTCTTTCAGTGATGAATTCAGCTTTGTACATTTTTCAATTAAAATAACTTTATGATATCTTACAGAAGATGTCAAGCATGCACTTACTATATAGGCTTGAAATTTAGAGCAGAGTTCTGGGTGAAAAATAACAATTTAGGAAATAGTGGTGAGTCTAGGAAGAGAGCATATAATGGAGAAAGAATGAAGAATGGGGTAGACCTGGACCTGGTCAAACTGTAACATCTAAAGGCAATGAGGAGTGAATGAGCCAGCAAAGCTGAGGCCAGAAAGTAAAGAAATAACCAAAATAATGTAATGTCAGGGAAAAGATGGCTTTAGAAAGGAATGGGGTGGGGGGGGGTGGGAGGGGTGGCATTAGTGTAGAATTCTGTGGAGATGTGAAATATGATAATAAAATTCTAAGACTAAAATATTGTATTATTACCATTAAATAGGTCATGAGGTCATTGGTGACCTTAGATGGACAGTAGGTTTGATCAGTTGTAGGAGCCAATGTAGAATGGGAAACTGGAGGTGGGAAAACTGGAGGTGAGGAAATGGAGAGACACATGGGACATTTTCTCAAGAAGTGATGGCATTAAAGGGAGGCAGGAGAGAGGGTTGGTCAGCATTTGGAGAAGGAAGGGCTTTGAGGTGAGATTTCAGTTTGTTTGTTTCCTACTCTTACAGAAGGAAAGACTGAGCGATGAAATACAGTCATAGCTGAATTGCGAGCATTAACTAGTCTGAAGAAAGAGAGGTGGTCCGCAGCCTGGGAAAATAGGAACTTGATCTTAAGAATGTGGCAATTTTATCCTAAGCTGAGAGAGAAAAAAACTCAAGTTAGAGGAAATTCCAGTTTATTGCGTGCTTCCGAGATGAAAGAAATGCCTATTAGGATCATATTGCTCCTGAGTTTTGGCTTCTCTAATTCTTTTTTTTTTTTTTTTTTTTTTGTCTTTTTCGTGACCGGCACTCAGTCAGTGAGTGCACCGGCCAGTCCTATACAGGATCCGAACCCGCGGCTGGAGCATCGCTGCGCTCCCAGCGCTGCACTCTCCCGAGTGCGCCACAGGCTCAGCCCTGGCTTCTCTAATTCTAATTGTCCTCCCAGCATCTCCAGTGCAAGCTAATAAAGTGGTGCTGAGGTTTATTTGTTAATCTTTTACATGTTTAGTTAGTTTTGGCCAGATTTTGAGAAGTTTTTTTGAGTGCATGGATAAAATGGAGATTTTAGTTTCAAAAAACTCAGCTATAGACTGGGGAGCAAGGTGACTGCATTTAGATATCTCTGGTTCAAACTGATACAACAGTTTAGTTCATCGGTTAATAAGAACAAGAAAAAGAATGGTTCCCGTTTGTCCGGTCCTTATCATGTGGCATACCCTGGACTTGACATATTTCTAGCCCTTTCTACAACTTTGCAAGAAGGCTGTTATTTTAGAGGTGAAAGAACTGAGGCTCAGATAATTCTCTTGTTCTTTTGCTTGCTTAAATTTTACTATAGAAATATTCAAACACATAAAAATAAAAATAAATGGTGTAAAGAAACCCTGCGAAATCCAGATTTGAGAATTACTATTTGCCAATCTTGTTTCATCTATGCTCCCCCCAGCCTCCCCAACCAAAGCACACTTTTCTTTCTTCCAGCATCAGAGAATTTAAATGTCTTGTCCAAGGCTACACAACCAGCAGGCTTTTCTAGTATCTCCTCTGGGTTAAACAGTGAGTCATTGAGGATATAGACACAAAAAACATCTGGTTCCTTTCAACATCACCACGAACAGCAACAAGTATTTGCTAGCCATTCTACAAGAATTAAGTCAGTTAACTGTTGCAACAATCTAATGAGCTTGGCAAGTGTTACCTCTGTTTTACAGATGTGGAAACTGAGGCACAGAGAGGATAAATAAACAACTTGCTCAAGAATGGAGAAGCTGGAATTCTGACCCAGATGGTCATGTTCCACAACTGGCACAGTCAGGTAGGGAGAGCAACTTATAAATAATTTGGAATGATCAATGATATAATAAAAGGATCTGGAAGGTACAACTTTCTGGTCTTGCAGGCCAGCCAGCATGCTCTCTGCTGGGTTTTTGATTGCTGTCTCCAGACACGATATCTCACAGGGAGAGTAAACATTTGTGCCAATCATGTCATCATTGGAACTCTGTCTATCTGGGTCTATTTCTCTGGTAGTCTGTGTAGCCAAGTCAGAAAGAAAGTAGAGAAATTTGGAAGTTAATGACAGACTGCTTGTTTTTAAGAAGCTGCTCACTGAGTGGTGGCTATGATTGAACACACTCAGTATTCATAGGAAGGGCCAACCTCTGAAAAGCCTTCAGTGAGATAAAACTGGAGAAATTTTAACTGCCAGCTAGACATTAGAAATCAGCCATGCTGAATTCTAATGAGCAGGGCTTTATCTGGAGCATTTTCACTGTATCATCATGTTACTTTAAATTAAATAATATCTCAGTCATTAATAAGCATTGTTCTTTTATCTAGAGTAGTGAAGAGTAGAAAAATTTGCATCAGGAAGATGATGTTCTTCTTGATTTATTTTCTTATTTCCCCACGGATATTCAGATATTATGTGACTTACACTTAGATTAATTGCTTATGTGATTAGTAGTGATTTCGTCCAGGCTCTAGAGACTAAAATGGCAGTTTTGTTACTGTACAATTTAAAAGCAAATGAATAGGGATGCAAACTTATAGCTGGAGTGCTGGTATCAAGAGGGAAAAGAGGAAAGAAAGGAGAGGAAATTAAATGAGTAGTTAGTAGAATAAAATTTTTCTCCTTTGCTAAGAATTGTGGTACTATGAGTTTGACACTGGGTATACAGAAATTATCACTTATAAATGAAATTCTCCTCAGAGGGGCCAGGTGATGTTAGAATTTGTATCTCCTGATTTGAGGTCCAGAATCGTGCAATTGCTACATTTTTATTTTGTCTTAAAATTCTTTTCTTAGAAATTCAAGCAAAACCTTCTATTTATGCCTAACAACTGAAAGACAGGCTCCTTGGTTGATATTTAGAGTGTGCCAGTGGGAAGTTAGGTTGCTTTTCACTGATGAACTCTTATGGAGAAATATTTTATTCTAAATTGCTTCCAAATTTATTTTGTGAAACACTATGGAAGGGTATATTTTCTAGATTCTTGGCAAATGGCTGGATATCTAGTGTTCAGCAAGTGAAACCTTTTAGTTATTCGTCAAAACAGAGTCTTGCACTTCCACTTACCTTGCAAATTCTCATTGAGCTATTGATGGAAAGAAACTAACTCTCACTGAGCTCACTTTCTTATTAAAAAAAAAGAAAGAAGGAAAGCAGCCTCTGTCACAATGATTCATTAAAGGCAACTGCCCATCTCCCAGTTCATCTAAAGTTCATTAAGTTCCAATTCCCCCAAATGTCAAGTTCCAATAATATTGTAATCCGAAGTCAAGGAAATAATTTATCCCAACAAATTCTACACTTGTAAATGCCTTGCTAGGCTTGTGATGTACACAGTTGTGTTGGGCTCATTACTATATTTGACAAGTTCTTGCACTAACTTCAGGCAATAAAAATCTCACACACTACCCATTGGTCATATATTGACTAGTCAAACATTTGAATTCTATGTTAGTTTGCATAATTTCAATGTTTAAAATTATTATTTTGAAAAAATGCTCTACTCTTTTCAAAAATCTTCAGAATTTAATTTGAAGAACATGATTACAAATTCTACTCCTTATCTTGTGTGCCTCTTAAAAAAAACACTTTATTGAGGTATGATTGACTTACAAAAAGCTGTACATATTTAATGTATCCAACTTGATGAGTTTGGAGTGTATGTCTCTCAAAATTATTGTTGCACTATCATGCATTCTTATGTAGCTAATGAAAATGAGAAGAAAGCATAGTGCAATATTAACATTTGTTTGACTATATGAGAAAGAAATCAGTGGTTCAATTTAATTCTTGTTGTTTTTAGGATTCTGCCTCTCTCTCTGACTTTTGACAGTTTGACTACAATGTGTCTTGGAGAGGACCTTTTTGTATTGAATCTTACTGGGGATCTTTGAGCCTCTTCAGTCTGGAAGTCCATCTCTCTACTAATTACCTGGGAACTTTTCCACTATTGTTTTGTTGAATAGGTTTTCAATGCCTTTTCCTTTCTCCTCCCATTCCAGAACACCCATGATTCAGACATCTGTACCTTTAAGGTTGTCTGACAACTCTTGGAGGTTTTCTTCATATTTTAAAATTTTTTCTTTCTTTCTTCTTCTTCTTCTTCTTTTTTTTTTTTTTTGGTTTTCCTGGGTTGTGTCAAAAAGCTTGTCTTCAAGATCAGAAATTCTTGCTTCTGCTTGTTCTAGCCTATTGATTAAGCTCTCGGTTGTATTTTTTATTTTGTTGAATCAATTCTTCAGTTTCATGAGTTCTGCTATGTTCTTTTTAAAGGTATTTATCTCTTTATAAAGTTCCTCCTTCAGATTCTGGATAGTTTTTATCAGTTCATTGTGTTGTCTTCTGAGGTTTCTTGTATCTCACTCAGTTTCCTTAAGATTGGTGCTTGAAATTCCTTTATAGTCATTTCACAGGTTTCCTGTTTGGGGTCTGGTACTAGAGACCATTGTATTCCTCTGGGGGTGTCATATTTTCTTATTTTTTCATATTTCTACTATCTCTACATTGATGTCTGGGCATCTGGTAGGGCAGTTGCTTCTTCTAATACTCAGAAGTTTCTTTCGAGGAGAGTGATTCCCTCCTTCCCTCCTGTCGATGTGTTTTATATTGACTGTTGGATCAGGTGTTTTACTTTTGGTTGTGGATAGATGCAGGAGTGTAGTCTCTGTGTGGTTACTTTGACTGTATTCAATGATGGAGTTGCCTTTGAATGCCTCCATGGCCTAGATGCTGGGTTACTCAGTAGTTCCTTGCTGAAGTGAGGGACACTGGGTTGGGTCATCAAGGTCATGTGTGAGATCTTGGATTCTTGAGGGAAGCTCCTGGATTCCCTGTTGCTCCTTGATGGAGGTGGATGACCCTGAGCAGTCTTGGTGGCACCCTAGCATCTTGGTGGCACCCTGAGCAGTCTTGGTGGCACCCTGGTTAGCATCCTGCAACTCTAGTAAGTTCTCTGGGGTGATCCGAAGGTCCTCGGCTTAAATGGATGGCCCTGGGAGGGGCTCCTCAGGGTTGGGGTTAGGACCTTAGGCTTTGATGGGGACGTTGGGGTGCTCAGCAGCCCCTCAGCTAGAGTGGGTGCCTCAATGATGTCACTGAAGCTGTGAGCAGAGCCCTAGACTCCCAGGGGAGATGTTGAGGTACTCTGCAGCTTTGCTATTGAAGTGGGCAATACTGGATGGGGTCACTGGATTTGTGTGTAGGGCCCTGTACTCTCAGAAGGGACACTGGTACGGTCTGTAGTATCACTGTTGAAGTCGGGTACCCCGGGCAAGGGGTTAGTAGTTTTGGGTGGGAATCTTCACCCACAAGGGGAATGGTGGAGCCCTGTATCTCTGTTCAGCTGGAGTAGCCACTCAAGGTGAAGCCACTGCAGTTGTGGACAGGCCCCTATGTCCCTAAGAGTGTTACTAGAATCCTCTGAATTACTGAATCCCTCTGAAACCTCCCTGCTGGGGTGGGCATCCTGGGCAGGCTCACTGGTGCCGTAGGCCTATCTTTGGGTGTGAGAGGGGCATACGTGTCCTCCACTACCTCTTTGTGGCTGCAGGAATTGCAAAGCTGCCTCACCAAAGAAGGCGGGGTTACCAGCAGTGGCTCGGCGCACCAATTAGGCAGTTTTCTAATTCTGTGAAGTGTGTGAAGACCCTCTCCATCCTGAGGATGGCACCCTCACTGCACTGGAACACCTGTTCCCCAGGCACAGGATGCCATATGGAGACAGGTGGGGGCAACGGCACAGTGATGTTGCCACAGGGGAGTGAAACAGCTGTGGGGGCCAGAGAGAAATGGTCTCAGGTGCTGGGGCTGATCTCAAGTCTGTGACTGCTGCAGAAGCCTGAGGCTCAGGAGGGAGGGGTAGTTTAGCAGGTGCCCCTCCCCAGGTCAGATCATTCAGGTGTGCTGCCAGGAGTTCACAGCACCAGGTGCATGGCTGCAGAGGCTGCCCCTGAGAGAGGTGTGTGGGTTCTCCTCCCCCTCCCCAGAGCTATAAGTCTTGTGCAGGGTCACCAGCTATAGGCACCAGACCTGAATAAGTTGCTTTCTAGGTCTTGAGGGTGCACACCCCAACCCTGTCCATCCTGAGGTTGGCACCCTCACCACAGTGGACCATCTGTCCCTGGAGCACAGGGCTTAAGCCAAGGGTCAGTCCTGGTCCTAAGCTTGCCACAGCAGTCTCGGACCCTAAGGATGGGGGCAACTCTGTGTGAGTCCCTCCCCAGGCCAATGCAGTGACGTGTGCCCACAGCAGTTCCTGACACCAAGTGCATGACTACAAGGGCAGCACCCGTCCCCTCACCTTCCTGTGGGCAAAAACTCCCTCTGAGTCCCTACCACTCCTGGTTGGGGAATGGGATGGTGATGGCCAAGAATTTTTCTGATCTCTTGGTGGCTATCCTGAGTTTCTGCACTCACGAATGTCTCCACTGCTCTCTCGACGTGTTCCATCTCCCTCCTTTCATTTTTCTTGGCCAAGTGTAGCCATGCATTTGTGGGAGAGATGATCAATGTTTCCTTCTAGTCATCCATCTTGCTCAAGATCAACTTAACTCTTGTATCATTTCCTCAAAGTTCAATACCCAAAACTAAAGAATAGTACTAAAAAATAAAATCATTTATTTTCAAGAACTGTGAAGAGTTTGAGATTTCACCCTACTGGCAGGCTAAGTTAGCCTGTCACAATTTCATGGGTGCTGGTAGAACAAATAAGTCTCCTGAGTCAGAGATGAAGGAGAGTTTATTGCACACAGCAACAGCAGTAGTAAGAATATCAGAATTTTTGCATCAGTTCCTCAAGCCCCGTTTCCTACACAGAGATGTGAAGAGAAGCAGACGACTCTAGCACACTTAGTGGGCTGCAGTATGGGAGAGAAATGCTGAGTTCAGTGAACCTGAATCTTTTATAATGGGCAGTAAGCATGGCTGTTCTCTGTCCCAGAGAGAACATTGTTTTTGTTATACTGTTCAGTAAGCATGCCTGCCCTTTGCTCTGGAGGAAGATACTTTCTCTATCTTCCAAAGGGACAAACTTGCTCTTTGCTCCAGAAGGAGAAATTCTCTCTTCTTCCAAGGCTATTTTTTATACAAACACCCTTGAAAAGATATTCTAGAACAAAGGGCATTCAGTACCCTGCTTGCAAGGCATTCAGAACGGTGAGGGACCCCTAAAGAATTGTCTTCTAACAATTGTTATGAGGGGATATTTCCTTATAAGAAGCACTTATAGTGACGTTGCTATATCTTCCAGTAAATGTGAAAATTTGCATAAAGCTTACAATGACAATATATTTAAATGCTGGTAAAAATATTTCTGTGTAGAACAACAACTCTATACCATGGACTTCAGTGTACAATTCATTTATGTTTTTGGAAATGGTATTGTGCAGTAGGTAAAGTAGGAGCTTTAGAGGCAGGAAAAAAATGAATTTTATCACTAATTGGGCCATTTCTTCATCCATGGGCAAATAAAAAAAGTCTTCAAAATTTTCTTTTTTAATTTAATCTAACTTAATCCTTACAGAAACAGACCAGATCAGAGAGCTTTAGTAACTCTCCCAATGTCATAGTGCTAACAGAAGAGAGGCTTCAAACCAGGTCTACCTGGCTCCTATTTCTGAATTCTTAACCACTGTATTATTACAAATATCTGAAGTACCTGGTATAATCAATAACTAGGTGTAAAACACCTAGTAGTTAGAATTTATGGGAGAAGTTTGGTTAACAGATATCTAAAATTAATTCTGAACTATTTCTTGGAAACAGACAAGGACACAATTGTGTTAATCTCAGGGAAATCAAAGCAGAGAATATCCCCATAAAACAGATATCTGTCATCGCTCTTTTAGAAGTTGTTATTAGAGAGAAATTTGATATGAAAAAGAAATTGTCATCCATTCTGCCCTGGACATTGTCTACTAGCTGATGGATTGTTTGGCTATAACAGCCTATAAATGTGAACTATGATTTAGATTTATACATTCATTTGATTTGTATCTGCCAAAACAGGAGGAAAAACAGGGACACGAGAGGGGAATTATTTATTTTATTTTGCTAGTCAGAAGGGCAGAAAGTTTTCTGGTTTTTTGGCTGGGTGTTAAATGGAGTCCTAAGCAATGCTCCAGGTATTTCAGTTAAGTATACAAACAAGATTAACAATCTGTTTTACATTTTCTCCTTTGTGTGTTTGGCTTTATCAGATTTGTCTAACCTCTTCCACTGGGCATTTTCTTCCTTAGTTTTATTGGTACATGTTTATTGGGTGTTAAAAACTTGCAAGCACTGTAGGAAATACTAGTTACATGGGTTCCTTCTCAGAAAATTTAGGACAGAAATGGAAACATCAAGCAATATTTTCCAGAATGGCAAGTGGATGTTTCTTTTTACAATTTATTTTCAGTGATGGGTCAGTAGATTCTCAAGTTGTATCCAATCACAGTCTATCATAAAACTTGGTTATTTTGCTAACCTTTAAAATTCTTGTTTGGTTGGCCATTGTTTTTGTTATTGGTAGGGTTTATTATGCTGTTCTGTTTTCTTGCTTAATGGTATAATTGGCTGTACTGCCCAGATGTTTGTATAAAGTCTTGTTGCCAATAATTAATAAGTACTATTACTTAAGGCTTAAGGAAGGAACTTTGATCCTAAAATAAATGTTTACGCCTGGGACTTGCATGTGGCTTCCAATGTAATGTGAGTTTCCTTTGCCTTGATTAGTACTGGAATTATCTTTTGAAGAATGCCAATTAAATGCAGACTTGCTCTAGAAAACAAATTCCTTTCAAACACAAGCTGTGTGCAAAGGGGCACAGGCTATTGGCAAAACATCAAAGTCGAGGCTGGAGGATTGCATTTTAATCCTAATGCCTCTCCTCATGAAATTCTTAGTTTTGGGAAAATCTCTTAACCTTTTGGTGACCATCTTGTCATTTACGATGAAAACACATGAATGTCTCTAAAACCGATTTATGCATATAACTTCTTTTATTACTTGTTAATTTTATTTCTTTTAACTTTTGTGTGGTATGTAAGAGTTTATTAAGCTATTTTATAAAATTCCCTGTTCCAGTTTCTATTGGTGTGAAACAAATCATCCCAAAATAGTGGCTTGAATCAACAACAATCTTTTTTTTTTTCTTATGGATTTGCAACTTGGCAGAACTTGACAGTGGGGAGCTCATCTCTGCTGGGTACCTGCTGGGGCTGCTTGGGTGGAGACTAGTGGATCAGTTTTTAAGATGCTCACTCACGTGGCTAACAAGTTGGTGCAGGCCATTGTCTGGGAACTCAGTGCTGTGGGCTGGGGGTCTGGTGCTGATTCAACTTGACCTCTCCACAGGCTGTTTGTAGTGTCTGGGTTCCAAGAGCAAGCATCCCTAGAGACAGAAATTGGAAGCTACCAATTTCTTAAAGCCTGTGCTCATAAACAGGCACACTGTTACTTTTGCTATATTCCATTTTTCAAGTTTTTACAGTTGAAGAGGAGGAAACATAAACATCACCTTTCAATGAGAGGTGTGCCCAAAAATTTGGAAGCCATTTTTAAAGCTGACACACCCCATAGATGGTTCCTGAATACAATACATCATGCATCATTATATATACAAATAGCATTTCCAATGTTTAACTTTATTTTTTCTTTAAAATATGAATTTTCCTTCAATAGGTTACATCATCCCTCACCATTATAGTCATTATTCATATACTTACGTAAGAATTTCTAATGAGGAAAATGGACAAAGAACTAGAAGACAGAAGAAAAATGATATCTATTTGTTGTCACTTACTTCTAGAAGTACTTGAGGCACTCATAAAATATATGGAGGTATAGCCTGACAGCACCTTGCCTTGGCTGATCTAATGGTCCTGCTCCAGGTCTTCTCTGCTACTGTTGGGTGGGATGTCCACTGGAGTCTGCTGTGCCCCTTTAACCTACGCATAAACATGGAAAAGTGAGAGAACGAACACTTCTACGGTGTAGCCCTTGACCAGTGCGACAAGAACCAATGCATGAATACTTCCCTCTTCTGTTCTTCATGTAGATAATTCTAAAGTGCATCCAGCAAGAGTAGCTGGATCCAGCTCTCGTCTTCCACAGTGGTGATCAGCTCAAAAACATCTATTTAGATAGGCTTTTTCTCCTCCATTTTGTTCTTCCCAGTACTCCCTTCCTGTTTCTTAGGATCACCTTCTGCAATAAACTACTTGCCTGCCAATTCTTGTCTCAGGCACTGTCTTTTGGGGTCATCTGAGCCAAGATACACAAGAAAAGACCAAGGCAGGAAGGATCAAGTACCAAAGTACTGCCAATCATGGAGTGCCTTGATTGTTCACTTGACTCTTCCTCATTGCCTCTGAAATGCTGCTCTCCTTCTGTGTTGTTCTGCAAGACACATTGTATGCAAAAGATGTGCTGCATTACACCCACCCCAGTCCCCGTGGTAATGATCTCATGTAGGTATTTCCAAGTAAGCGTACAAGAACATAATTAAAAAACAAGATGCTCAAGTGTCAGTGACTTTTGCCCTATTTATATTCTTCTTTTTCCAAATTCTAAGCTTGAGTAGGTATCAGTGCATAAAAATGGTATTACCAAATAGGTGAACTTCAAATGGAATTCACTTTCCATGCCTATAGAACTGAAAAACCAAAGTCACTACATAAATTAGAAACATTGTTGTTATGATAAAAGAGGAAAATATGGGAAACAAAGAATCATCTCTCCCAGGGATGCTTTTGCAAAGGAGTACACGTAATGCTTGGGTTATTCATTTTAGCAGTTTAATTAAATTTATGTATAAGACGATTATGTTCTTACACTTTTATCCTAATTTCTTCCTTATTTTTATCTTTGTCCTTTCTTAATGAAGTTTGGCTTCATCTTTAAACATCCTTTTGTGATGTTTGTCCAGCTATGGCCTGGTAATGACCACTTCGCTAAGATAAATGTACAAGGAATAGTAACACCTTTCATATTAAACATATTCAGTGCATATGACGAATTTCTTAAAATTCTGAAAAACTTGGCTGGTTTATTGACCTTTGTCATGTCCTTGACTAACCTAGGTCTTTTAGTGTATAATTTTTAGTGAAAAAAAATTTATTATAAGGATACAAGTTAACTTACAGAGCCTAAGGGTGAAAGTGCCATTGGGCCAAACACAAAAAATAAGCAAAATGAAATACTGTTAGGAGCCAAAGCAACAAATCATGCTATTCCATAAAAATGTTATTTTGTCTCTCTCTGGGGCCACAAGGTCTCTCCTTCTCTGTTTTCCCTCTGTACATTTGTTTCATTCTTTGCTTCCTCTTCATAGAATTGCCTTCTTTGCTTATGTGTACAAAGTGAGACGTGACAGCAACAGACTTGTATGGTCTCCTACCCAAGTGCGCAAGAGACATGTACTTGATTCATACTATATCCCAGGTACTCCAATATGCTGTTACTTTAAGTATTACTAAGAAAAAAGGCTGTCTATTAAATATGATGTACAAGCTATTTTAAGATGCATTGTAATTTTAGAAATGATAAAATGTGCAAAAAATGTGCATCTTAGAACCAACAAAATATGGTACTAGAAGATCTGGTGTCCAGATTTTAAATTCCTGGAGAGAGAGAGACTGATTGGTTCAGTGAATGGACCTCGTCCTTTAGGCTCAGGTGTCTACCCCAAGCCCAATCAGCCAGGGCAAGAGGGACTGCCATTGGCTAAGTGGAAAGTTCTCAGGCAAGAAGATGGGAGTGGGGGATGGGGGTGGGGCAGGATTCACAAATTCTGCCTACTGAATATTTTCCTTTAACATTTTCTTCTTTTTTATTACTATATTTATCATTATACAACATAATCATTTTTTTTGTGGCCCTTTACCAATTTCTCACGAACTCCAACCTCCCCCTCCCCCTTGTCCACCTCTGGTGGCCTCATTTCCATTCTCTTCTTTTGAAAATTCAATGAATTATTGTAACTATTGTATCTTTTCTCTTTTCTTTTTTTGTTTATTATTATTTTTTTTCTAGCTCCCACTTATGGGTGAAGACATGCAGTATCTCTTTTTCTGTGCCTGGCTTATTTCACTTAACATAATTTTCTCTAAGTTCATCCATGTTGCTGTGAATGGCAGTATTTCATGCCTTTTTATGGCTGAGTAGTATTCCATTGTGTGTATATACCACATTTTCATTATGCATTCATCTGATGATGGACATATAAGTTGGTTCAAACTCTTGGCTTTTGTAAAAAGAGCTGTGGTGAACGTAGGAGTGCAGGTACCCCTTTGAAATGATGATTTCCATTCTTTTAGGTATATACCCAGCAGTGGGATTACTGGATTGTATGGCAGTTCTATCTGTAGTTGTTTGAGGCACCTCTGTACAGTTTTCCATAACAGCTACACTAATTTATAGTCCCACTAATAGTGTAGGAAGGTTTCTGCTTATCTGCATCCTTGCCAGCATTTGTTATTCTCTGTCTTTTTCATAATGGCCAGTCCAACTGGCATGAGATGATATCTCAGTGTGGTTTTGATTTGCCTTTCTCTGATGCTTACTGATCTTGAACAATTTTATATGTGTCTGTTGGCCAGTTGTATCTATTGCTTTGAGAAATGCCTGTTCAGCTCCTTTGCCCATTTTTTAATCAGGTTACTTGTTTTTTTTTATTGTTAAATTGTTTCAGTTCCTTCTATATTCTGGATATTAATCCCTTGTCAGATACATAGTTTGCAAATATTTTCTCCCATTCTGTAGGTTGTCTTTTACTCTGTTAACCGTTTCTTTTGCTGTGCAGAAGCTTTTCAGTTTGATATAATCCTGTTTATTTTTTTCTTTTGTTAACTGTGTTTTGGGGATCTTATTCATAAAGACCTTTCCCAGTCCTACTTCCTGAAGTGTTTCCCCTGTCTTCTTTTAGTAGTTTCATAGTTTTGGGTCTTAAATATATATAAGCCTTTATTCCATTTTGAGTTTTGGTAGAATTCATCAGTAAAGCCATCCAGTCCTGGGCTTTTTTGTGCTTGAAGACTGCTGATTTTTTCTTCAATCTCATTGCTTGTTATTGATCAGTTAAGGTTTTCTGTTTCTTTTTGGTTCAGCCTTGGTAGTTTGTATGTGTCCAGAAATTAATCCATTTCCTCCAGGTTTTCAAACTTGTTGGTGTATAGTTGTTTATTATAGTCTGAAATGATTTCTATATTGCTGTAGTATTGATTATAATGACTCCTTTTTCATTTCTGATTTTAGTTATTTGTGTCTTCGCTCTTCTTTTTTTAGTTAGCCTAGCTAATGGTTTGTCACTTTTGTTTATATTCTCAAAAAAACAACTTTTTGTTTCATTGATCTTTTGTATCATTCTTTGGGCCACTGTTTCATTTAGTTCTGCTCTGATCTTAATTATTTCTTCCTGTCTACTAATTTTGGGATTGGATTGCTATTGTTTTTCAAGTTCTTGGATGTGTAGCATTAGGTCGTTTATTTGAAATATTTCTATTCTTTTGATGTAAGTGTTTATTGCAATAAACTTCCCGCTTAGTACTGCTTTTGCAGTGTTCCATAGGTTTTGGTATGATGTGTCTTTATTTTCATTAGTTTTGAGAAATTTTTTAATTTCTTGTTTAATTTCTTCTTGGGCCCATAGATCATTCAGGAGTGTGTTGTTTAATTTCCATGTATTTGTATAGTTTCCAAAGTTTTCCTTGTTGTTGATTTCTAATTTTAATCCATTGTGGTCTGAAAAGATACTTGAAATGATTTCTATTTTTAAAAATTTTTTGAAACTTGATTTGTGACCTAACGTAGTCTATCCTGGAGAATGCTCCATCTGCTGATGTGAAGAATGTATATTCTGTAGTTTTTGAATGAAATGTTCTGTAGATATCTGCCAGGTTCAATTGGTCTAAAGTGGTTTAAATCTTGTGTTTCTCTGTTGATTTGTTGCCTAGATGATCTGTCCTGTGCTGACAGAGGGGTGATCAGTACCCCTACTATTATTATATTAAGGTCTATCTCTTTCTTTAGTTCTAATAGTGTTTGCTTTATATATCTGGGTGCTCTGGTGTGGAGTGCATATATGTTAATGATTGTATATCTTCTTACTGGATAGATCTTTTATCATTATAGTGTCCATTGTCTCTTTATATGGTTTTTGGTTTAAAGTCTATTTTACCTGATGTAAGAATAGTTACTCCTGCTTGTTTTTGATTTCTATTTGTGTGATATCTTTTTCCATCCCTTACTATTAATCTGTGTGTGTCTTTACAGGTGAGGTGAGTCTCTAAGACAACATATAGTTGGGCCTTGCTTTTTAATCCAATAAGTCAGTCATTCCTTGTCTTTTGAGTAGGGATTTTAATCCACTTAAATTTAGGGTTGTTATTGAAAGTTATTGTCTTACCTCCAGCATTTTATTGATTTTCATTTGGATGTTTTAAATATCTTCCTTTCTTCCCCTTTTATTGTTTGTCTTTGGTATTTGTTGCTTTCTTGAGGTGGTAAGATTGAATTTCTTTCTCTATCTCATTTGCATTTTTGTTCTACCAGTGGGTTTTATTTATTCTTGTGTATTCATGGTAGTGATCATTGTTTTTCAGATTCCAGATGTAAGACTCCCTTGAGAATTTCTTGCAGGGTTGGTCACGTGATGGTGTACTCCAACAGTTTTTGTTTGTCTGGGAAATACACTATTTCTCCCTCATTTCTGAAGATTGCCTTGCTTAGTATAGTATTCTTGGCTGACAGCTTTTTTCTTTTAGTATTTTGAATATATCATCTCAATTTCTGCTGGCCTGTAGGATTTTGTTGAGATTTACTGTTAGTCTTATGGGGGCTCCCTCAATGGTGACAACACTTTCTGCTTTCTCTAACCTGCTGCTTAAGGTCACAGTTATGTTTTCTATTTCTTTGAATGAATCCTTCAGTTGCAGGAGTTATGCTACATTCTTTTATAAGGTATTAATCTCTTTGTAAATTTCCTACTGTAAATCCTGGATATTTTTTTCTCAATTCATTGTGTTGTCTGAGTATTTTTGTATCTCATTGACTTTCCTTAAGATTGTTGCTCTGAATTCCTTTTCAGACATTTCAAGGGTTTCCTGCTCTATGGGGTTTAGTACAGGAGAATTACTGTTATCCCTTGGTGTTTTCTTCTTTTAGGATTCTCTCTTTGTCTCAAAGCTCTGCCAATTTAATCACGATAACCTAAAAAGCAGCAAGAGGAAAGTGTTGTCACATTTTCTTATTTTTTCATGTTTCTAGTATCTCTCTTTGAATGTTGAAAGTTACATAAGGGAAACAGCTATAAATTTAAAATTATTGTCGTTTGTGTTGGTGATATAATAACTGTCTATGACAGGCAAAGAAACTATAGAAGCTGAGGTTTTTGGGTATGTCCCCCAATTAAAAATTAATATTTAACTTTACTTTGAGATAATTTTAGACACAGAAGAGTTGCAGAAATAGTGCAGAGAATTCTCATATGCCCTTTCCTCAGCTAATGCTTAGATCGATATCTTACATAACCATAGAACAATGATCAAAACTAAGAAATTGAACTAGATACAATCATATCAACTAAAATACAGAACTTATTCAGATTTCACCAATTTATCCAATAATGCCCTGATTCTGTTCTAGAATCCAATCTTGAATTCTACATTGCAATTAATTGTCCTGTGTCTGTAGTTCCTCCAGTCTGTGCTAATTTCTCAGTCTTTCCTTGTCTTTAAAAATTTTGAAACTTTTAAAGAGGATTGGTCAGTCATGTTGTAGAAGGCCCATTACTTTGGGTTTAGCTAAATTCCTGCATGATTAGAATGAGGTTATGCTTAATTGGGAAAGATACCACAGAAGGTACCCTTCTCAGTGCATGATATCAAGGATACAAGATGTCAATATATATGGTGGGGGGGGGGGGTCTTCAAAAATTTCATGGAAAGATTTGTATTATCTTTTAATTCTATTTTTCCATGAACTTTTTTGAAGTACTCTCATATTACTGATGATGTTTATCACTTGGTTAAGGTGGTGTTTGTCAGAATTTTCTATGGTAAAAGTATTATTTTTCCCTTTGAAGTCATTAAGTATTTTGGGGGAGATACTTTGAGTCTATCTAAATATCCTGTTTTTGATTAAACTTTTACCCACTTTCACATCCCTCTGTTGGTCTTCCCTCTTATGATATTCTAATGGTGATTTTCTAAATTTCCCTTATTCCTTTCACATTTATTCTTTAGAATTTCTGCAAAGAAGAGTGATAGAATTTGGATGTGTTGTCTCCCTCAAACTCATGTGGAAATCTGATTCCTAATGTGACAGCAGATCCTCTATGAATGGATTCATGCTCTCCCTGGGAAAGGAGGGGTAGTGAGTGAGATCTCGTTCTGTTAGTTCCCATGAGAGCTCGTTGTTTAAAAGACCCTGACACCTCCTTTCTCTTTCTTGCTTCCTCTTGCCATTTGATCTGCTTGTACCCACTGGTTGCCTGACACTTTCCGCCATAAGTAGAAGTAGCTTGAGGCCTGTTACAGCAGCACAAAATGGACTAATATAAAGAGCTATCCTTTTCCCCCATTTATTTATATAGTTCATTATTTATACCAGTATGGACTCATGGACATTTAATTTATTTTGGGGGTTACAATCCATTACTGTTGCTCAAATTGTTTTAACTTTGGCCATCAGAAGCTCTTTCAGGCTGACTCCTATACCCTCCTATACTCCTATACCTCCTATACCATGCCGCCACTGCTTTTTTTAAAAAGACACTTCTTACTATCTGACACCAGAAGCTCCAAGCTTACCTTGTGTTTTACCTGCCTGAGCCTTGAAATCAACCAGTTTTCTAAGGAGTCCTTGCTCTTTTTATTGGAAAATGGTATCTGGAGACAAAGATTTGAGTACTAGGTATGTTCGTTTTCACTGGGATGTCCTTGCTTGTAATCTCTCCCAGGGAATAGAGTTAATAAATATATGTATGCATAGTAACCCATGTATATACACACAAATACATTTGTTTCTCCCCCACTGCCCTGTGTCTCATCTATCTTAAAAACACCATGACACATTTGACCGAAAACTAATTTTTAATTTTTTTGCATCCTGATTGTGAAATAGAGTCTGTATAATATTTATTCTTTGGAATTTATAAAGACTACTAATTTATTTTAGTAAATATCCCATATGTACTTGAAAAGAATGTGTGTTCTCTGTTAAGTATAGAATTCTATATATACCTAGTAGCTTATTAGTGTATTATTAAGACAGTTTATATATCTGCTTATTTTTTTTCGGTTTGCTCTTCATTTTTGGAGTGAAATATATTACAGTGATTCTCAAAGTGTGGTCCCTGGACCAGCAGCATTAGTATAACCTGGGAACTTGTTAAAATTGCAAACTCTGGGTCTCCACCTTGGATATGATTTTTATCCTTTTACAGGTGATCAGCTCTCTCACTCTGGAAGCTTCTAGAACTTTCTAGTTGCTTGATGCTTTTAAAACATACTATAATTTGTCCTAATGGGGGTTCTTTTTTATTCTCTCTCATATTCGGCACTCTAATAGGTCTATTGATCTGAGGTCTTTGATTCTGCCATAATTCTGGGAAATTTATCTTCATTATTTCTTCAGTACTTTGCCCCTTCATGTTTATTTCTCTTTGAGAACTCTTATAATCTGAATCTTGACACTCCTATTCCTAAATTCTTTCCCTTTAAAAAGTATTTTTATCTCTTTATCCTTTCCTGCTATGTTCTCAGAGTTCCTCAATTTAATTTCTAATTTTCTACTGTGTGTTTTTTTTAACATTCATTCTATTGCATTAATTGTGTATTGTATTCATTATTTCAAAAATTATATTTTTCAGATTTAATATTTTACTTGGCTTTGCTGATGATTCTATTTTGAATATATTTTTGAATATCTAAGAGTTTTTTACTCTGATATTTAGGTCATTGTGACACAAAATATTCCTTTTATTTTGTATCTTGCCAGTTAAACCTCACTTGAGATCATTGTAGGTTTCAAGTGTCTATTCATACTGTCTGTGTTTTCTCTGGAGGTAACTTTCAGCAATGTGAATTTGGGAAGAGCTGAAAATCCAGGCTTTAATCTTTATAAGTCTGAAAGGCTGTAGGGAGAAGAGAGGGACCAAGACCCAGATGAGAGGACACCAGTTATTATAGAATTCTACATAGAATAAACACACTCAGAACCACCTCTGTGCCTTGGAGGACAAATAATACTGGGAAAATACAGTCTCCCTAGTTTTATTCCTCCAGTCCTGGGAACCTTGAATAGGAGGGAGTGGTGGAGTAACGTTTGTATGAAGGCAGGTGATCACCTATACCTGTTTGCATTAACTCCTAACTCTGTAGCAGGTTTCTGTGTGCTGTCTAGATTCCCCATTTCCAAACCAGAATCAGAGGCCTGGGCTGCAGCTACTAAATTCTATGGTGAAAGTATAGACACATGGTTGTCCAGGGCAATGCAAGGGAGAGAAAAGAATAAAATTTAAAGATCTTGCCTCCATGCCATCCTCCTACTGCTGCTGCTCACCTTACCACGCTCCTCCTACACACACACGAATGCCTGGCAGCTGTCATTCTCTCCATGAGTTTCTCACATTAGGTTGGTTGGTTTGATTTGGCTTTTGTTAGTTTTTGAATCTGTGTATGTGTCTTGGTTCCATATATTCTCCAGAGTTAAATTTCGGGGAAAGGTGTCAGCCACTCCATGCTGCTTTGCCATTTTGGCAGGCCATTTAATTTGTGCTGATCAGTGATCATAGATGTACACTTGGATTGTACCCTTGAATAACCTCCAGTTCTCATGGCCACTGCTGCTTTGCGATTGTCCTGGGGCCTCAGGTCAATGCTGGTGGAAGCCAGAGAAATAACAAAGCCTGCTGAGAGAGTTTGGATGTGTTGTCCCTGCCAAGACTCATGTGGAAATCTGATCCCCAATGTGGCAGTGTTGGGAGCTGTTTGAGTCTTGGGGGCGGATCCCTCCTGAATGGATTAATGCTCTCCCTAGGTGGGGGAAGTAATGAGTGAGTTCTTGCTCTATTAGTTCCTGCAGGAGCTGGTCGTTTAAAAGACCCTGGTACCTCCCCTTTCTCTCTTGCTTCCTCTTGCCATATGATCTGCTTGTACCTACCAGCATGCCTGCTGCTGTCTGCCCTGAGTAGAAGCAGCCCAAGGCCCGCGCCAGATGTAGCTGTCCCAGAATCGTAAGCCAAATAAACTTCTGTTCTTTATAAATTACCCAGGCTCAGATATTTCTGCTACAGCAACACAAAATGGACTAATACACCTGTCCATTTTAGATTTCTATTGACCAGCTCATCCTGTCCTCCACTGATGCTTCTCAGGGGTGCACACTTCACCAACCGTACGTGCAGTGACTGCTCTTCTCTTCCCTTCA
The DNA here is from genome assembly GCF_027409185.1 of Cynocephalus volans. Taxonomy (NCBI): domain Eukaryota; kingdom Metazoa; phylum Chordata; class Mammalia; order Dermoptera; family Cynocephalidae; genus Cynocephalus; species Cynocephalus volans. The sequence goes on from NC_084465.1 coordinate 138,251,610, forward strand.
TTCTCCATTTTCTTCTTGCCACTATCAATCTCAGTTGAGTAGCCAAGATTTCTATTCAACAAAGGAGGAGGAAACATGAGCTCCCTTGCCCAAATTCTTATTTATTCTTTCCTCCCTCATCTCAACCTTCCACCCAGTTGTTCTCAGATCCCACTTTCCGTGGGACAATTTTTCTGTATTCATCTTTTATATTGCACTTATATTATTTATTTTATTTTTATATGTATTTATCATATTATTTTTGTCTTTAAACAATTTAGTTAGCATTTCACATACAAACACATATGCACACACACACACACACGCATATATATATAAATTAGAAAAATATATAAAACATTTTTAGTCCGAGTTTCCTAAGAAAAAGTTCTTGTGGTTCATGTGCTAAAGCTTCACTGGGACAAAACGAAGAAACATGAGGCAGGAAGGGGGGGAGTAAACACAAAGCAGTATGTTATCGAGCTTTCACAGCAGGCTAATTGCTTATTCACACCCTGATGTCCTCAAAGGGGCTCTATGAAGCTACTGTCAAACAAATCATCTATCTGGGGGCAGGAAAGAAGAATATATCTATTGGGTCCTATCACTCACTTGTCAAGTTCTTCTTGCCAGGATACCAACTCCTCTGCATTTTGTGTTTTGCATCATGTCATACCTCAGTGGCAGCAGGGGAGGTCCAGTGGGATGTTAGAGGCTGAGGCGTGGTCAGGGATGTGGGGAGGCAGGGATGAGTTGGGCTCTCAGAGATGTGAAGGACTGTGAGCCTTCACTTCAGCAGGTTCTTCTGTCTAGACAGCAAGGCAAATGTGTGGATTGGGGTGCTGCATAGACTAAACTGCCCCCAAATATCTGTACGTGAAATACACAATGTGTATTAAGATGTACGCTATTGTATCCATAATCCAGATTAACGAGAGTATAACCAATGACACTGAAGCTCTCTTGTATACCTTTATTCCTTTCAAATCTTCTCCCCCTTTCCAATATCTATTCTAATTTGTATGGTATAATTCCATTGTTTTCGATAGTCTTTTTTAAAAAAAATCATACGTACTATCTTTAACAATATATTGTTCAATTTTGGAGGTTGAAGTGTCTATAAATGGGATCCTTCTCTGTATTTTTATGTGATTTGCTTTTGCTATTGAGGGGAAATATAATAAAAGACAAAATCTCCTGCTGTGATGGTTAATTTTATGCATCAATTCAGCTGAGGCATGGTGCCCAAATACTTAGTCAAATGTTATTCTAGTTGTTGCTGTGAGTGTGTTTTAAAATGAGAGCTGGACTTTGAATAAAGAAGATGGTCCTCCATAATGTGGTGGGCCACATATAATCAACTGAAGGTCTGAATACAACAAAAGACTGACCTCATTCTAGCAAGAAGTTTTTCTGCCAGCAGACAATCTTTGAACTTGAACTGCAACATTGAGTCTCCACCTTGCAGATTGTGGACTTGCCAGTTTCTTTAAATGCAAGACTTAATTCCTTAACCTAAATCTCTCTATATATACACATCCTATTGGTTCTGTTTCTCTGAAGAACCCTGACTAGTGCAGATTTTGGTACCAGGAGTGACTCTAGAGGAACATAATCTTATGAGTAAATTTTCTGAATTGGTTTTAAGGTATCTGGAATTGCCTATCTAATCTGACTAGACTCAATGACTAATAGTCATTAGTAGACTAACAAGAGCACTGTAGTAAAGAGAGTGCTAATGCTCCATGGCATGATGTGGCAAGAGAGAAGCAAAATATCACTGTTGGACATTTCTCATCAAACACTTACAAAAGGCAAAGATCTAGGTGACCATATATATGATGCTTTCAAACATTTTTGTCAAACTGAGTTTAAAGGGATTAACAGGTTGCTCCAAATGTTGCTGGTCAAAGTGGGGAAATAAAAAAATGAGCTCAGGGATTTGAATTCCCAGCTCAAGCACAGCATAAATGAACTGAAAGCTTCTATGTCTGACCTAAAAGAGATGCTATACCAAAGCAAAAGTTTATCCTTAAAGTAGCTAAATTACAATGCAAACTAAATTTCTAGCCTTGCTTGATGTTTACTGTTAAGGTGAGGGCATTGAAAAGGAAGGAATGCTGAAAGTTGGGAGATGTGTGGAGAAACCATGATGAAGCTGGGGACACTGGGCTCCTACATTCTGATGAGTCTTCTTTGCCAGTAGAAACAGCCTCTCCACCATGGACTGAGGAGATTAACCTGCATTGCCTGAGGAAACTGGAATGTCTGCCTTCAGGCAGTTGCCTTGCAAACACCATGGATTCTTCTCAGAACTCGCCCCAGCCATCCGTCTTTGCTTCTCAACCTATAGAGTCACACCCCAGAGGCCCCTAAAGGTGAGGTACCCATGAGGAAATACGGGTGATCCATGAGGAAATATGTTACACTCTACTTGGTTTTTAAATTTATACAGACAGGAATCTTGAATATGTATAGAATGGATATTAAGGGTATGGGATAATGGTGAAAGAACTTAAAGTTGGATCAGGCTAAATTTACTGATATGGGCCCACTAAGCCGAGATTTTGCATTAAAGTTACATCTTGGGGAGTAAGAAAGGACTCCAACAGATGGTTTGGAGCAAAAGGTGGCCCACAGTGACTACATTTGAAATACCAGACATGCCTTGGTTTGCTGCAGAGGAAGGGATTCAAAGGCATATGGAGATTGGGATGTTAGAGTGGATTTGTCATCTAGGACTTGCTCCTCCACCCTGGGAGGATTCAGAGGACATAGCTTTCGTTACAATTGTGAGAAATAAATTTGTTAGAGGAGCCCCAGCATCCCTGAAGAGCTCTGCAATGACTGTTCCCTGTAGGCCAGTACTTAGAGTAGTTACAGTGGGGACCACTGCAACAGAATTGGGAAAACTAAATACAATGGGATTAATTGCATCCTGGGGTGGCAGGAGCCAACCACTAAAGGTGTGTGAATGTGGTTACTGCAATTAGCAACAGAGTCAAAGCAGCTATCAAGTTAGCCTGATTCATGTGCATCTATGGCTTTGGCCAGGTAAGCATTGTGTTTCTAGAGGTGAAATAGCTAGGAAGATTACTAAATTCTTACTTGGTCCGCATAAGCAGAAAAGTTCTAGGTCAGGAGAAAAAATTCATACCTGAATCATAGAAACAGAGTCATGGCCCCTAAGTAAATTGCCAGACTTGAGCCAGTTTACAGACCCAGAAGCAGAGATGAAATCCCTTTGAGCAAGGACCCTGGTATGCTGCTAAAAATATATACTGTTAATCTTTCTCCCAGCCGACCCCAAAGGGACTAAGGCCTTTTACTAGGGCAGCTGTGCACTGGGAAAAAGGAAATTATTAGACCTTTGGTGACTGCTGGACACTGACTCTGAACTGACACTGATTGCAGGAGACCCAAAACGTCACTGTGGTCTGCCAGAGTAAGAAGTAAGTGATCTATGGAGTTTTAGCTCAGGTCCGTGAGCCCAGTGAATCCCCCTGAACCAACCCTGTGGTTATTTCCCCAGTTCTGGAATTCTTATTTGGAATAGACATACTCAGCAACTGGCAGAATTCCCACGTTGATTCTCTGAACTGTGGAGTGAGGGCTATTATGATGGGAATAGACAAGTGTGAGCAACTAGAATTGTCTAGAAAACTAGAAAAATAGTAAACCAAAATCAATACCATATTCCTAGAGGGACTGCAGAGGTTAGTGCCACCATCAAAGACTTGAAAGATGCAGGGAAGGCGATTCCCACTGCATTCTTATGTAACTCAGTTATTTGGCCTATGTGGAAGACAGATGGATCTTGTAGTATGAGAGTGGATTATTGTAAACTTAACCAGGTGGTGACTCCAATTGCAGCTGCTATACCAGATGATGTGGTTTCATTGCTTGAGCACATTAACATATCCCCTGGTACCTGGTATGTAGCTATTAATATGGCAAATGCCTTTTCCTCCACACCTGTGCATAAAGTCCATCAGAAAGAGTTTACCTTCAGGTGGCAAGGCTGGCAACACATTTTCACTGTCCTACCTCAGGGGTATATCAACTCTTCATCCCTATGTCATCATTTAATTAGCTGGGATCTTGATAGTCTTTTCCTTCTGTAAGATATCACAGTGGTCCATTACAGTGGTCACATTATGCTGGTTGATCCTAGTGAACAAGAAGTAGGAAGGACTCTACTAGACTTATGGGTAAGATATTTGCATGTGAAAGGGTGGGAAATAAATCAGGCTAAAATCTGGGGGCTTCTACCTTATTGAAGTTTCTAAGAGTTCAGTTGTTTAGGGTGTGTCAAGATATTTCTTTTAAGGTAAAAGAAATATAAAGTATTGCATCTGGCCCCTCCTACAACCAAAAAAGAGGCTCAATGCCTATTAGGACTCTTTGGATTTTGAAAGCAACATACTGCGTGCGGCCCATAAAAAGAGAAGGCTCTGCAACAGGTCCAGAGCAAGCTGCTCTGCTACTTGGACCATATAGTACAGCAGATCCAATGGGACTTTAGGGGTCAGTGGTTGATGGGGAAGCTGTTTGGTGCCTTTGGCTGGCCCCTATGAGGAGCAAAGCCCTGTGATCCCCTGCAGATAACTATTCTCCTTTTGAGAGACAGCTCTTAGGAGAGCTGGTGCTACCCATCATGAAATGGCTGTGATCTGATGCATCAAGCTGTAAATTGGGGTGTGCATAACAGCATCCTAGCAACAAACAGAAGTGATATACATGTGATTGAGCCTGAGTAGGCCCTGAAGGCACAGTAAGTTCCATGAAGAAGTAGCCCAAATACCCACAGTCCCTACTCCTGCAGCACCTCCTTTTATCTCCCAGCCTGCACCTATCATTTCATGGGTAGTTCCATATGATCAGACAGAGCTGACAGAGGAAAAGTAAATTCAGCCTGGTTTACAGATGGTTCTGTATAATTTACAGGTGCTACTCAGATGTGGACAGCTACAGCAATACAATACCTTTCTGGGACATCCTTGAAGGACAATGGTGAAGGAAAATCCTCCCAGTGGAAACAACTTTGAGCAGCACAACTGATTGTTCATTTTGCTTGTAAGAAGAAATGGCCAAATGTATAATTATAAACTGATTAATAGGCTGTGACCAGTGGTTAATCTGGATGGTCAGGGACTTGGAATAAACATGGTTGGAAAATTGGTCATAAGTCTAGGGAGGAGGTATGTAGATAGACCTCTATAAATGGGTAAAAAACATGATATTTGTTTTCCATGTGAATGCTCAGCAAAGGGTGATTTCAGCAGAGGAGCATTTTAATAATAAAGTGGATAGGATGATCTGTCAGCCTCTATCCCCAGCTGTCTCAGTCATCACCCAAAGGGCTCATGAACAAAGTGGCCATGGCGGCAGGGATGGAGGTTATGCCTGGGCTCAACAACATGCACTTCCACTCACCAAAGCCAATTTGATTATAGCTACTGCTGGTGCCTAATATGCCAGCAGCAGAGACCAACACTGAGTTTCCAATATGGCACCATTCCCTGGGGTGATCAGCCAGCTACCTGGGGGCAGGTTGATTGTATTAGACTGCTTCCATCACTGAGGAGGCTGCCTTTTGTTCTAACTGGAATAGACCCCCTGGATATGGATTTGCCATCCACACACGTGATACTTTGCCAAACCTAGCATCTGTGGACTTACAGAATGCATCCTCCACCATCATGGTTTGCGACACAGCATGATTTTTGATCAAGGGACTTACTTGACAGCAAATGAAGTATGGTAATGGGCGAATGCTCATGGAATTCATTGGTCTTACCATGTTCCCTACCATCTTGAAGTAACAGTTTTGATAGAATGATGCAATAGTCTTTTGAAGACTCAGTTACAGCACCAGCCAGATGACAATACCTTTCAGGGCTGAGGCAAGGTTTTCCAGGAGGCTGAATATACTTTGAGTCAGAGTCCAATATATGGTGCTATTTCTCCTCATAGACAGGATTCACAGATTCAGCAATCAGGAGGTGGAAATGGGAGTGGCACCACTCACTACTACTCCTAGTTATTCACTAGCAAAATTTTTGCTTCTCGTTTTCACAATTTTATGCTCTGCTGCTCTAAGCCTGATTTAGTTCCAAGGGGAGAAATGCTTCCACCAAGAGATACAGCAATGATTCCATTGAACTGGAAGTTAAAATTGCCTCTTGAACATTTTGGGCTCCTCATGCCTCTGAATAAATAGGCAAAAAGAAGTGACTGTGATGGCTGGCATGATTAGTCCCGACTACCAAGGGAAATTGGACTGCTACAGTACAATGGATGTAAGGAAGAATATGTCTAAAATACAGGGGATCCTTAGACACTTCTTAGTATTATTGTGCCCTGTGGTTAAAGTCAATGGAAATTAAAACAACTCAGTGCAGGCAAGACTACTAATGGCCCAGACCCTCCAGGAATGGAAGTTTGAGATACTTCACCAGGTGAAGAACTGTGACCACCTGAGGTGATTGCTGAGGGCAAAGGGAACACAGAATACGTAATGAAAGAAAGTAGTTATAAATACCAGCTATGACTATGTGAGCAGTTACAGAAATGAGGACTGTAATTGTCATGAGTGTTTCTTCACTATTTTTCATCCTCTTCTGGGGAAAGGGTTAGTGCATTTTTGGTTGTACACAGGATGGTTGTATTATGTTAGGAAGAAGTATGATCCTGTTAATGTTTTTATTTGGAGACTAATATGGTTTAAGGACATATGTAAGGGTGTCAAGTTGACAATGGGTGTATTTGGTGATGGTAAATTTTATGTGTCAACTTGGCTGGACCACAGGGTGCCTAGACATGTCATCAAATGTTATTCTAGATGCTTTGGTGGAAAGTGTTTTCGGATAAGATTAAAATTTAAACTGGTGGACTTTGAGTAAAGCAGGTTGCCTCTCATAAAGCAGGTGTACCTCATCCAATCAGTTAGAGGCTCAATGGAACAAAAGATTGACCTCCCTCAAGTAAGAGTAAATTTTGCCAGCAGATGACCTTCATTCCTGAACTGCAAGATTAGCTGTTTTCTGGGTCCCCCTCCTGTTGGCATTCAGACTTGAACTGAAACATTGAGTCTTCTGGGTCTCCAGCCTGCAAGTCTTCAGACTTGAAGTGCAACACTAGCTCCTTTCCTGCATCTCCAACCTATCAGCTCAACCTACAGATTTTGGACTTGTCATCCTTCATAATCTCATGAGCCAATTCCTTAAAATAAATCTCTCTCTGTGTATACACTCACATCAATTGGTTCTGTTTCTCTGGAGAACCCTGACTAACACACCTGCCAACCCATCAAACCTCTCCACAAAGGTAGTAGAGGAAGAAGACAGTTTTATTACTTAGTAAGCATTAAATCAGAATGCGACTCACATCACAGGCAATTTGCTAAAGGGATTCCAAAGAAATCTCACCCATCTATACAGCTACACGAATACAAACCATTACATACATGTTCGCATGATAAATAACTACTCTTCAAGTAAGAGGATTTGACAGCATTACCTGTCAGAGTTCGTCCTAAATTCACTTGGTAATTGGAATCATGATATATGTTAGCTAATTGGCATTATCCAAAGGAAAAATAAACTTCTCATATCTTTAAGACATAAGGTGGTTTTGAAGTGAGGTGCCTACCTAAGTTAGGCTCCAACCTTCCTGCAGAAACTGAGGTATAGTATGGTGTCTTCCTTCATGATTACATTTCAAAGAGATGGTTCCCAGGTCTTTGAGAAACACATTCCCAGGTTGAAAAGCTGACAACATATTTACTTAGGTTTTAGAAAGATTTATGTACATCTCAAAGGAACATAGAAGTTTTCTAAAAAAAAAAAAAAAAGAATGATCTGTGTGTCTGTTTTTATGCCAGTACCATGCTGTTTTGATTATTATAGCTTTGTAGTATAGTTTAAAGTCAGGTAGTGTTATGCCTCCAGCTTTATTGTTTTTGCTCAGAATTGCTTTGGCTATGCATGGTCTTTCATTATTCCATATAAATATTAGGATAGTTTTTTCCATTTCAGAGAAAAATGACATTGGAATTTTGATGGGGATTGCATTGAATTTGTATAACACTTTGCGTAGTATGGACATTTTCACAATGTTGATTCTTCCAATCCAAGAGCATGACATATCTTTCCATCTTCTTGTATCCTCTCTAATTTCTCTCAGCAGTGGTTTGTAGTTCTCATTATAGAGATTTTTCACCTCCTTGGTTAACTCAATTCCTAAGTATTTTATTTTTTTGGTGGCTATTGTAAATGGGCAGGCTTTCTTGATTTCTCTTTCTGCATGTTCACTATTGGAGAAGAGAAATGCTGCTGATTTTTGTGTGTTGATTTTGTATCCTGCTACTGTGCTGAAATCCTTTCTCAACTCCGAGTTTTTTTTGTAGAGGCTTTAGGCTGTTCGATGTATATGATCATGTCATCTGCAAACAGGGACAGTTTGATTTCATCTTTTCCAATCTGGATGCCCTTATTTCCTTCTTTTCTCTGATTGCTCTGGCTAGTACTTCCAACACTATGTTGAATAGGAGTGGTGAGAGTGGGCATCCTTGTCTAGTTCCTGTTCTTAAGGGAAAAGCTTTCAGCTTTTCCTTGTTCAGGATGATATTGGCAGTGGACTTATCATATATGGCTTTAATTATGTTGAGATACATTCTGTCTATACCTAACTTGTAGAGAGTCTTTATCATGAATGAATGTTGAATTTTGTCAAATGCTTTTTCAGTGTCTATAGAGATGATCATATGGTCTTTTCTTTGATTTTATTGATGTGGTGTATCACATTTATTGATTTGCATATGTTGAACCAAACTTGCATCCCTGGTGTGAATCCTATTTGATCATGGTGTATAATTTTGTGTATGTGTTGCTGTATTCTGTTAGCCAGTATTTTATTGATGATTTTTGCATTTATATTCAATGAGGATATTGGCCTGTAGTTTTCTTTTTTTGTTGTACCTTTGTCTGGTTTTGGTATCAGGGTGATGTTTGCCTCATAGAATGAGTTTGGGAGAATGGGCTCTGTTTCAATTTTTTGCCATAGTTTGTAGAGAATTGGTATCAATTCCTTTCTGAAGGTTTGGTAGAATTTGGTAGTGAACCCATCTGGTCCTGGGCTTTTCTTTGTTGGGAGCTTTCTGATAACAGCTTCAATCTCTTTTATTGTTATTGATCTGTTCAGATTTTCCACATCTTCTTGCCTCAGTTTTGGTAGTTTGTGTGTGTTCAGAAATTTGTCCATTTCCTCCAGATTTTCAAATTTGTTGGCATTTTTGGCATATAGTTTGGCATATAGTTGTTTGTAGTAGGCTCTAATGATTTCTTACATTTCTGTGGTATTGGTTTAATATCACCTTTTTCATTTCTAATTTTTATTATTTAGGTATTTTCTCTTATTTTTTTAGTTAGCCTTGTTATTGGTTTGTCAACTTTTTTAAATCTTTTAAAAAAACCAACTTTTTGTTTCATTGATCTTTTGTATCATTTTTTTGGTTTCTATGTCATTAAGTTTTGCTCTGATCTTAATTATTTCTTTCTGTCTGCTATCTTTGGGTTTGGATTGTTCTTGTTTTTCTAGTTCTTTAAGGTGAAGTGTTAGGTTGTTTGCCATCTTTCCATTCTTTTGAAGTAAGCATTTAATGTGATAAATTTCCCCCTTAGTACTGCTTTTACAGTATCCCATAGGTTTTGGTATGATATATCATTACTTTCATTAGTTTCAAGAAATTTTTGATTTCCTGCTTGATTTCTTCTTGGACCCATATGCCATTAAGTAGAATGCTGTTTAATTTCCATGTGTTTGTATAGTTTCCAGAGTTTCATTTGTTATTGATTTCTAATTTTAATCCATTGTGATTGGAAAAAATACATGGAATAATTCCAATTCTTTTGAATTTGTGGGGACTTGATTTGTGACCTATCATGTGGACTATCCTGGAGAATGTTCCAGGTGCTGATGAGAAGAATGAATATTCTGAGGTTGTTAGATGGAATGTTCTGTAGATATCTGCCAAGTCCAATTGTTCTAGAGTATTGTTTAGATGTTGTGTTTCTCTGCTGATTCTTTGCCTAGATGATCTGTCCAATATTGAGAGTGGGGTGTTCAGATCCCCTGCTGTCACGGTATTAGTGTATATCTCATTCTTTAGTTCTAATAGTGTTTGTTTTATAAATCTGGCTGCTCTGACATTGGGTACATATATATATATATGATTGTTATGTCTTCTTGATGGATAATCCTTTTATCATTATATAGTGGCCTTCCTTATCTCTTTTTATGTTTTTTGGTTTAAAGCCTATTTTATCTGATATAAGAATAGCTACTCCAGCTCATTTTTCATTTCTATTTGCATGGTATATCTTTATCCATCTTTTTACTCTTAGTCTATGTGTGTCTTTACCAGTGAGGTGAGTCTCTTGACGGGAGCATATAGTTGGGTCCACCTTTCTAATCCAGTCAGTCAGTCTGTGTCTTTTGAGTGGGGAATTTAATCCTTTTACATTAAGAGCTGTTACTGAAAGATGTTGATTTACTCCTAGCATTTTATTGATTTTTGTTTGGATGTCTTAAGTATCTTTTGTTCCTTTCTTTCTGATTTACTGTTTGTCTTCTGTATTTGTTGGTTTCTTGGGGTGGTAGATAAACTTTTTTTCTCTTTATTGTTAGAATTTTTATTTTATTAGTGGGTTTATTTTTTTTGAGTATTTATGGCAGTGGTGGTTGTTTTTCAGGTACCAAACCCAGTACTCCCTTGAGAATTTCTTGTAAGGGTGGTCGTGTGGTAGTGAACTCCCACAGGTTTTGTTTGTCTGAGAAATATACTATTTATCCTTCATTTTGGAAAGATAGCCTTGTTGGGTAAAGTATTCTTGACTGGCAATCTGTGTCTTTTAGTATTTTGAGTATATCATGCCCTTCTTTTCTGGCTTTTAGGGTTTCTGATGGAAAGTCTGATGTTAGTCTGATTGGGGTTCCCTCATAGGTGACTTGCTACTTCTCTCTTTCATCTTTTAAGATTCTCTCTTTGTCTTTGAGTTTTGCCAGTTTGAGTAAAACATGTCTTGGAGAGGACCTTTTTGGGTTGAATATGTGTGGGGATCTTTGAGCCTCCTGAATCTGAAAATCTGTGTCTTTCCCTATACCTGGGAAGTTTTCTGCCATTATTTTGTTTAATATGTTTTCAATGCCATTTCCTTTTTCCTCCCCTTCAGGAATACCCATGATTCAGATATTTGAGAGCTTAAGGTTATCTCTTATCTCTCTTAGATTTTCTTCAATGTTTTACATTCTTTTTTCTTTTTATTTTATTTTATTTTTTGTCTATCTATGTTATTTCAAACAGCTCATCTTCAAGATCAGAAATTCTCTCTTCCTCTTGTTCTAGCCTGGTGGTTAAACTCTCTGTTGTGTTTTTTATTTTGTTGAATGAATTCTTCAGCTCAACAAGCTCTGCTACATTCTTTTCCAGTGCATTGATTTCTTCGTACATTTCTTCTTTCAGGTCCTGTATAGTTTTTCTCATTTCATTGTTTTGTCTAACTGAGTTTTCTTGTATCTCATTTAGTTTCCTTAGAATTGTTGCTCGAAATTCCTTGTCAGTCATTTCAAGGACTTCCTGTTCTATAGGATCTAGAGCTTGAGAGTTATTATTACCCTTTAGTGGTGGTTTACTTTCTTGATTTTTTATATTTCTGGTATCTCTCCTGTGGTGGATTAATCATTGTGGCAGGGGATTTCACAGTCCACTCATTTGACCCTAATATCTGGCTAGGATCCTTGCAGGGACTTCCAGTTTGGCACTGCTGCCTCAGTGCCTGTGGGCAGGAGGCTTGGGCCTCTCTGGGCTGTGGGGACTGGACTGGGCTGGGAGTCCCACAGCAGTGCCTACCTGCTCCAGTGCAGGTACCTCGGGACGTGTAGGCCCAGCAGCTCACAGGCCTCTTGGGCCTCTCTGGGTGGCATGCACTGGCCTGAGCGGTGAGTCTGCCCTTCTATTTTTGGTTTCCATTTTGTTGAATCCTGCTATTGATTCTCTTCTTTATTTTTCTTGGTTTTATTCTTTAGCATTTTTATGACTTTTTAAAGAATTTTTTTGTCTTTGGTTTCCTGAGTTTTTACTATGATGCATCTAGGCTGTGGTTTTATCTTCTTTTTTTGAACCCTGCTTGAGTATTTCTATATTTTATCATTTCTAGAAAATTCTTAGATATTATTCTTTAGATATAGCCTGTACCCCTGACCTCCTTGTTCTTTTTGTCTGGAACAGAATTTAGGTACATGTTAAAGCTTCTCATTCTATTCTCTGTACCTCTTAAGTTATCTTGTTTATTCATGCTGCATTTGGCTAATTTCTTCAGACATAGTTTATTGATTTTCTGTTTGATTTTGTTTTGTGTGCCATTTAACCCATCCTTTGAGTTTTCAACTTCAATGATACTTTTTTTTCTTTTTAAAGAAATTTTACTTGGTTCTTTGTCAAATCTGCTTGGTCATTTTTAATATTTTCCCCATCTTTTGTTGGGGTTTGATACTTTATTTTTTAAACATTTTAATCCTTGATTATTTTATATGCTGTGTATTATAGTATTAGAATCCTTGGGCATCTAAACCTGATATTATTTCTACTGACTCTCACTCAGGATGACTTGTTTTCTTATGTATGTGATAATTATTTTGAATTAATATTGTCTATGAGAAAATCATGTGGGAGCTCAGTGAAAGATGGTTTCCTCCTGAGATGATTTGTGTTATCATCCTGGGTCTACTTTAATTAATATTTTGGCTTCTACTTTTTCAAATCCTATGTGTAATATGAAATTTTCAAATCATATGTGTAACATGAAAAATCCCCAGACACATATGGTCGCAAATCTTTGGTTAAAATTTTTATGAGACTATTTTTATTCTTATTATTTATTTCACTTTTGGAACTGAGGCTGGGATAGGCAGGGTTTCTTCTTTTCTCTCTTCGCTTCTTTGCTGCAGGACTCAGTTGCCTAGCTCATCCTTCATCTTGTTGGACTTGTTTCTTTCTATGGTGACCTTATGTCCAGCAGTCTCCATACTGGCAAAGGCCTCTGTCTAATCCTCAGTTACCAGCATGGTGAGACTTCAGTCTCCAAAGCTCTAGGCTCCTGCTATTGGTGTTTTTCCCCCAGGCATTCTCAGATTCATATTCTCTTTTTCACCCCACTTTTAGCTTATTGTTAATCATCATCATCATTTTTTGCCTTTGGGGATTTTCCCAGACTTTCTTTTTAGATTAGCAATGCATTTACAAAATATGTGCTTTTTTTTTTTGTAATTTAACTATTATCTATTTTTTTTTAATGCAATAGGCTAGGGTAGAGAGTTTAGAGTATTAATTCCAAAATGGCCAGAAACAAAAGTATCATCATATTTTCAGAAATACAAGAAACCAACATTTCAATTATTCTGAGCTCTGAGGGAAAAAGGAAATAAATAATTGTCTTGCAATGTAGGATGATACATTGCACATGACTCAAAATTTTGGGGAAGTGGTCTGGCTAGATATCACTAAGGAGTGACATTTTACTTCAACCACAGTCTCTGCAATGCCTACGAGATATGAGGCTGATTTATTAATTCTATTCTTTATGTAACTGTGAAGCTATTGCCCTAAATTACTTTTTAAAGGCTATAGATTATAGTCAAATCCTCCAAGAAAGGACAAAATCTCAATCATAGAAATACTAATAAAATTTTCTTAGCTAAGTCTCTGTTCTAAGATACTTCTTTCTGACAGTATCTACAACACAAATTTTATCTTAGAACTGATGCAATCTCATTATCTGCTGAATAGCCTTACATTTAGAATGCAGTGATCTCATTTTAATAGTGAACCAAGTAATATCACTCCAATAATGGAACTGAAATGTTTTCTAGAAATCTTATTAAAGATGTAAAACTCAAGGGAAATTGAAAATATTTTGAGTTAAATTTTTAAAAAATTTTATTTTTAATTGACACATGATAACTGTGTGTATATATGGGGGAAAATGTGATATTTGGATACAATGAGCAATGATCAAATCGAAGTAATTAGCATATCCATTCCTTTAAATGTTTCTCATTTTCTGTGTGTGTTGGGAACATTTAACATCCTCTATTAAATTTAAATGGCCACCTGACTTATTTTTTCTTTTTCAATTTATCCTACAGACAATTATCAGAATATTCTTTTCAAGCGAAAAATCTCAGTATGTGGCCCTTCTTCCACTCAAGCAAGTTTAATTAACTGATGTTTCTAATTTCTTGTTAGACATTTCTATATATGGGTACTCAGTTTACAGTCACATGCTATCTATCTGAATCTGAACCCACCCACATTTACTCTCATTAAACCAAGATTATCAAAGCCTTCCTTTATATTGCATTTTGTTCAAGAGAAGGTGAGTCAAAAGATGAATTAGTCATGGTATTTACCTTCCAGGTGACATTCAGACCAATGAGGAAGGAATGACCAGAAAGCATGTAAAAAAATCACATGATATTGTAAGAGCTATAATGGAATTTTATGCAAACACTTTTTTCTTCCTCTTAATTTTCATATCATTTTATCTGTAACTCTCATATGGCATTATCACTTTCTCCTTTTAGTACATTTACCTCTCCTATGACCTCAACATTTTTGAGAGGCTAGACATGGATATTATGTTTTGCGATGTCTTTTTAAATCCTCTGACACATTTAGCAAAGTGCCTTGCATGGAAAAGTAACAATAACAGAACAATATTAGTAACACCAGATATAAGTAACTTGAATATTGTTAACTATGTGCTAGTCCCTGTTCTAGGGTGGTTATGTATGTATGTATGTGTGTATGTATGTATACACACACACACAAACACACACACACACACACACACACATATATATACACATACACACTCTAATCCACACTAAACCAGTGAAATAGGTATTATCATTATTCCCATTAACTGATGAGGGGACTGAGGCACAAGAAAGTAAAATAACCTGCCCAAGTCCACATACCTGATAATGTAGAACCAAGAGATGAGATACAATAAATACTCAGTACAAATATATTGAAGACATAATGAATTTTTATGAAAACCAAAAGTCAAGGAAATTCTACATCCTTTAGTTTTTTTGGTTAAAATATTGGTGGAGACTGTGAAACATCTGCATTAAAGGACTTTATCTAAGTCTGATAGAATGCCTCTTGGTGTCTTTATCCTAAGACATAAAAGATTGACATGTTTTACCTCTAGCAATGCTCTGGTTTTGTTGTCTTGTTTTTTAAGTTGGATAGTCCTCAAAGGACAGAAACCTCATTGGCATGCTAGACATTTCTTGTGTTTTACACAGAAACTTCCCCAGTGCTCTGAATATAAATAAGCTTTACCTGCAATGCATAACAACTGACTTTATAACTTGCATATTAATGGAATGTACTGAACTTAAAGTCACTTGGTAACTTGGACTCTTTTTGCTTTTACTGTCAGGCCCTAAGATAATCATAGCTTGTTGGAGTTAAAAGGGGCATTAGTAATCACATGGACCAACCATCCCCTTTTATGAACAAGAAAGCTACAGTTTAGAGAAGCTCTGATTCACTGCAGGCCATACCATAAATTAAGGGAAAACAGAAATGAGAACAATCCTGTTTAGAGATGAGACTGACATGCATGAAATAATCATCAGAGACATGATTAGAAGATAACATGAGTTATTACTATGAAAAGAAAATTGTATAAACCATTCTTTGTATTCAAGCAATTTATGGTTAGCAGAGGATAATACAGGCACAGAGCTATCTGATAGGATCTACCCATGTGATAAAGGCTAGATCATATAGAATGGCAGAGAAAGGAGGAGTGCATTCTGGCCATCATGTTCATTTATTAATTTGAAATATGTTTATCTTGCATATGTTTCAGGAGGGTAGAATTCAGATTAACCAGAAATCTTCTGTTTTGGGGGAGAGGTGACTGCAAATTTGAGACTTTAAGTTAAGGCAAAATTGCAAAAAAGCATAGATTTTGTTAATTAGGAAATAGGCAACTATCATGAGAATAATATTATTAAAGCCTTGGTTTAGGATGCTTTATTTTCTTGTAGTTGTACAACGGATGAGGGAGATGGAGTTTATTAGCAGGAACAGTAGTGCTGAAACTATTTCAATAGTATCTGCATGAAATGTTTCCGGAATAGTGGGGACAGAAGGAATTGGAGAGAAGCAATGGGTTTTGCTGTTGTTTCAAGAATTCCAAAGAATAAATTGTTCCACTGCATGGTGTAAACACGACTTTATGTATTTCAGTGCATGCGTGTAGGAGCAGATCCCTTTCAATATCAGCCATTAGAGCTGAACAATATGTAATTGCAAATGGTAGAAAACAATCACAAACAATGAAATTCTAAATAATATGAGAGAGTCTTCCAGGCAACATTTGGCCCAGAAGATACCATGTCCCTGACTAAATATAGGAAGATCTAAAGAACTTTTTACCTCATACAGAAGAAAGCCTGTAGTAGAAAGCAGCATAGAAGGCAGAGGTCAGTTTTAAAGCACATTTTTGT
Source organism: Cynocephalus volans (assembly GCF_027409185.1). NCBI lineage: Eukaryota > Metazoa > Chordata > Mammalia > Dermoptera > Cynocephalidae > Cynocephalus > Cynocephalus volans. The sequence goes on from NC_084465.1 coordinate 138,268,179, forward strand.
TTCTGTCCTTTTTTCCTTTATGCATCTTAAACAGCTAAATTCAGACTTCTGATAAAATTTTGAATCTTATTCTTCTCAGGCAATATTAGAATTTTTTGGTGGCATGGAAACTCCTGGTAAGCATAATTTTTAAGCATATTCATGTCTTTGTACATACACCCTTTGCTAATATTTCAAATTATTACCCTAGGAAATATTACTAGAAGAGAAATGAATAGGTCATTTCTAGTTACTTTTTTTCCTAATAGTTCTTGCATTATCCTTGAGAAGGTAAGAAATTCAAGTTGTAGAGAGTCTTTTATTATTCCTTTTAAGTGCAAACGTGAGCAGTTCAACCTGAATTACAGAAGCATGTCAATGGCTGACTCAGCATAAAACAACAGTTACCATTTGAGTGACTGATGACTTGTACTAGGGCTTTCACACATTATTGTCTTTTAAGTCTCAAAGCAATCCTGAGACAGGTATTATTATTTCCACTTTGCAAGTGTGGAAACTGAGCCTGTAAGGGTTAATCCAAGATCTTCAAACTCATATCTGACTTCAGAGCCCATGCTCTTAATCTGATTGATGTCAGAGGAGGGGTTTTAGAGGACCTGATAACCAGCCTCAACCCACCCTGTCTTCTTACCAGGTTCTTGACTCTGCCACAGGAAAGAATTCAAGAGCAGAGTTAGGGTAGAAAGTGAAAACAGGTTTAATGTAATGAATAAGAGATACAGATTTCATGGAGAGATGTGGCATAGCTCCAGAGACTGAGCAGGGCCCACACCAACTTTAACACAAAAGTAAGAAATACACACTTAAAGTTAGTACAGAGCACAGACCGGCTCAAGAGAGTGAGCAGCCACCTGCTAAAAGTAAGCTTAACACAAAAGTAAAACATACACACCTCAGCTGGCAAAGTGTGGGTTCCCCAGGGAAGTGAGCAACAATCCTGCTTTCTGCTGGGATTCAGCTTTTAAAGTTTCCCTGTCTAATACACATTCATGCTATCTAACAAATAGTCAGTTTAAGGGGGTGGTTCCCTGTTATGTAAAATAGTCTTCCACATGCTCAGCTGGTCTCTTTCTGGAGCATGTTCATTGGTCAAATTCTATCACATATACTGAACATATTCAAAATATTCTGTGCTCTTTAGCACTTCTAGTGGAAGGTTATTCAAGGGATAAATTACACATTATTGAACATGCTTGGCTACTAGGGTTATATAACCCCTCTCTACTGAGCATGCCCAATCACTGGATTTGCATAAGCCAGCTCCTTGTGGTTTCAATTTCCCCATGCTGGTGCCAAAAATAGGTCTAACAAGCAACAGTAACAGGCTTTTCCTTAGGGAAGGGCCTACAGGAAGGGCCTGAGATCTTGGGGAGTGGCTTGAAACCCAGAGGTGTGTCCTGTAACCTGAGCCTATGGAAACTGAACACCTCCTATCTCATGCTGAGACAATCAAAATTAACTAGACAATAACCTGAATGGGTACATGCAAACCATTCTTGGTAAATGGCTTGACCCTTAACCTCATGAGGAACTGTATTCTCTCACCTTAAAACAACCCTTTCATCTTCCTTCCTAGTTTTAAATATTTGGCTGAAATGATTTTCCTTACAATTAGTCTGCTAGCTGGTTTTCCTGTTTCCACCTTTGACCACATTATCCCTACTGTAAACTCAATGTGGTTAGACCTTACTGAGGAATATTCAAGATGCATTAACTTAGCTTATAGCTCATTCTCTAGTGTAAATTCAGAGGTTATGAAGTAATCACTTTGTCCTCATCATAAAGTCAGATGTATAAAAGACCCTGAAGGACTAAACCATTTTATGATGTGATGTTTGCAAGTCTTTGCCCCCCAGATATTTCTCCCCACCCCTCTTGCTAAACCCAGATTGTCCATTCAGCAGCTTCTCAGCCACCAATTCACTTCTGGAGCTCTGCCCTGTCCTTGGTTAATATAACCAATTTCCCAGAACTTTCTGAGAATTAAAAAAAACAGTTCTAGAACAAAATTGATTGGGTTTTCTTCTTTTAGATAAATTTTTCTTCAAATATTTTAAGGACGCACTTTTGAACTGAATAGACCTGATTGACATTTGAAGTCATTCTTTTTAGCTGTAGTTTGGGAAACCAGGTATTTAGGGAGTTTATGAACTCAATCCTCAACAACAAGGTAAAGCAAAAGTAAAATCATTTGCTGAGCAATTATTCAGTATCAGGCTCTGAACACTTTAGATACACAGTGCCATTTACTTCTTAGAAGAAGAGGGTGAGAGACAATTATAATCCCATTTTATCTTATTATTTATTTTTTTAATTTTATTTTGTTATTGGAACATAGTTGATTGTATACATCTGTGAGGTAGAGCATTGGATATCAATACCTATGTGCAATATGTGATGTTCAAATCAGAATAGTTAGTATATTTATCATTATACAATGTAATCAATTTTTATGGCCCTTTACCAATTCCTCCTGTTCTCCTCTCCCACTTTACCTTTCTCACTTCTGGTAACCTCAGTTCTGTTTTCTTCTTGTGAAAGTTTGATGTATTATTGTGATTGTTGTATCTTTATTTATTTATTTATTTACAATCCCATTTTTAAAAATAATGAAGCTGGAGCTTAGTTTAAGTAACTTTCCGAGGTCAGAGATAGTAAATGGCAGGGCTCAGTTTCTAATTCAGATGTACTTGACTCCACAGACTAGGTTCCTAATAGAGTTTTTTTCTGGGCATAAAAGCTACCCCTTAAAACAGCTAAAAATTCAAACTGAAGGCATGATTCAATTGTGCTTAATTATTTGTTATGCAACTGGATGCTTAAATGCGTAGTAAAATTTCCTATTTGATCAACCAATTATATTTCAAATGGGTCTTTGGTTGGCTGTTCTTATTCTCAGAATACTTTTTAATTTTTAAAGGCAAATGTGAATGGAACATCTTTTTTAAATAAAAGGGAAAGAAAGCACTTTACTGGGCTTAAAAGTCCATTGATTTGTACTTCAATTATACCTTTGGAGACCATAGACCAACACTTAAAGATATCTCTTCTATAGTCTGAAAGCATAAAATCATGCAATTTATTTAGATTTAAGAAATTGTCAAGCAAGCTTATCAGTGAATTTGTCTAAGTTATATTTTTTTGGATAATTTTTACTGAAAGATCATTTCATTGATGTTTGTCATAAATGTCATCACTGAACAATAGATTAGCCATGATTAGCCATTTATTTGATTTGTGCTTTTACTGGGATTGAAGTAAATGACCAACACAAGCTTAGGTAGTAAAGAACACCACACCTGTGAAATTCTTGCTGTCTGTTAAGTCTTTAAGATTTAAAGGGCAGCTTTTAATAAATCCCTTGCTATTTTCCAAAGATAATTGGACAACTCTGTCTTCTGCCAAGGGTGTTGTGAATTATATCTTAGGTTGCAAATTTTTGAACAAAATTCATGTTTCTTCTTGCTTAGCTTTTCTGCATGTGATATTGCCATCACTAAAGTCCAACGAAATCACCACAGTTTTAGTAATTTCCTGTGCTACCTTTCCAGGGATGGGTTTACATCAAAGCTATTCAAATATCAATGAGTATTTTCAATGGAAGAGAGCAAAGAGTTGGCATCTGTCCAAAACGAGGAGGTTTTAATAGCTTTGGAGTCAATCCATTTCTTCAAAGCTCTATTTTTTTTAAAGCTTTTTCTTAATGGATATACTGAATTTCTGATCAGGTTATTGTCAATGTTGATAACACTTCCACACTCTTTTTCAGATCTACACATGATGAAAACATTCTTTTGTAGCTCTATAGGAGAATCAAAATGCTTTGAAAACACCTTAGAATTGTTTAGAAAGTTTGTCAGAATGTGTAAGTGGATTATTTTCAAAGAGGAGTGTGTTTTCATGCTCTTTACTTTCCTTACTTCTATCTTTTTCTTTTTTTTTTGTGGCTGCCTGGCACAGGGATCTGAACCCCTGACTTTGGTATTATAACACTGTGCTCTTCCAAATGAGCTAACCCACCAGCCCTACTTTTTTTTTTTTTTTTTAATACTTCTAATGGGAAAAAGGGAAAAGGGAAAAGGTGACATATATTATTCTTACTTTATTAATATGGCTGCTCATAGAGAGAATGCTTTTATATAAGCTAAAAACAAGCCTAGGGATGAGGTCAAATTAGAAAACAGGTATTTAGAATCTGAGGTCAATACCATATTTATCATATTAGACTGCACACAGTAGTCAACATTAAAAAAATGTACTAAGCTCTTCTAAGGATTTTCCTAAGTCCATGAAATGCATTTTATTAAATTGCCAGTTTTCAAAGAATTAATAATAAAGCAAAATTTCCTGTCAGAGAGAAGACTGAACATTATGGAAGCATTTGAGGCCATGTATAACTTTTTAAAATGCTTGATTTCAATCTCCTATCCAAGTTATAAACATCTGGGAATTAAAAAAAAAAACTTTTCTTCATGTCTGCTGGGCTGGTCATGGCTTATTTGTCCTCTGACTTATTCTAGCCTTTTCTTGCTTGGTTAATATTATTCTAATTGAAATGTAGTGATTATACATACTCGTGTGGTACAGAGTTATATTTCAATTCCTGTATACAATGTGTGATGATCAGACCAGGGTAATTAGCTTATTCATCATTGCAAAACTTAATAATTTCTTTGTGATGAGGACATTCGATCTCCTCTCTTCTAGCCATTTGATAACATGCCATAAATTGTTAATTGTAGATGCCTTGCTTGACAGTACACCCATAGAACTTATTTTTCCTATCTGTTTGTGTCCATTAACCAACCTGTCATTATTTCTCCTCCCCTTTTCCCTTTCCTGCCTCTAGTAACCACAGTTCTACTCTCTCCTTCTGAAAGCTAACTAATTATTATTTATTTATTAATTATTATTATTTTTAGCTCCCACATATGAGTGAGAACATGTAATATTTTTCTTTCAGTGCTTGGCTTATTTCACTTAACATAATGTTCTCCAGTTCCATCCATGCTGCTGTGAATGGCAGAATTTCATTCTTTTTTATGGCTGAGCAGTATTCCATTGTGTAGATATACCACATTTTCTTTATCCAATCATCGATCAATGGACATTTAGTTTGGTTCCATATCTTGCCTTGCTTGGTTCATGTTTGACAGGAAGGGGTCAACTCCTGTAGGCTGCTTTACCCAGGTGATACTGCCTCCCAGCTGGGCCTGGCAAATGGGAGGTTGGGTGGGAAATTAGAGGGGGCAGTGGGAAGGAGAAGTTAAGGTATCCCTCCTCAACATCAATCTATCTCGACCAGCTGCTCTGTCTCCTCAGTGAGACAGAGTTTCTGTGTGGCAGGCTCACTGTTGCTTTAGGTACTGCTGGGTGATTCTGATCCCTGGGCTCCAAGAATATCACTTCTCTTATCTCTCCAGCCTAGGAGTGGGAATGGCTTCCTTCTGCACTAATGTCTGGTTGCCTCATCATCCCCTGTTTGACTTCTTCACTCTTTCAAACACCACTGTAAATAATTACTTTTATTAAATTACTTGTATTTTAAATATTTAGAGTGGTTTATGTCTTTCTGAATGGCTGCTGAACAATGTACTTGCCAATATTGTAATAATGAGTTTAAGAATTTTCTATATCTAATATAAAAGTGTTTTCTATTTCTTTGGGGCATAGCAGCGGTATTGGGTTGAACAGTGTTTTAGTCCGTTTTGTGTTGCTATAACAGAAATACCTGAGACTGGGTAATTTATAAAGGAAAGAGGTTTGTTTGGCTTACGATTCTGGGACAGCTGCATCTGGCATGGGCCTCAGGCTGGTTCTACTCATGGTGGAAAGTGGCAGCAGCTGGTGGGTACAAGCAGATTACATGGTGAGAGGAAGCGAGAGAGAGAGAGAGAGAGAGGCAGGAGGTGCCAGGGTCCTATAAACAACAAGCTCTCGCAGGAACTAATAGAGTGAGAACTCACTCATTACTCCCCTCTCCCCCCAGGGAGAACATTAATCCATTCATGAGGGATTCGCCCCCATGACTCAATCAGTTTCCAACTCTGCCACATGGGAGATCAAATTTCCACATGAGTTTTGGAGGGGACAACACATCCAAACTCCATCAAATAGTTTTCCCCCAAAATTCATGTCCATCTAGAACTTCAGAATATAAGTTTATTTGAAATAGGATCTTTGTAGATGTAATTAATTAAGATGAGGTCATACTGAATTAGGATGGGCTCTAAATCAAATGACTGGAGTCCTTACAAGAAGGCCAAGTGAAGACACAAAGATACACTTCTACATGCTCAGTCACTGGGGTTGTGTAAGCCTGTATAAATTCCTTTCACTGAGCATGCTCAGCTACTAGAATTATAGAACTCCTTTCTACCAAGCATGCTCAGCCACTGGATTTGCATAAGTCCACCCCTTGTGGTCTCAATCTCCCTATGTTGGTACCAAAAATAGGTGCAATAAATAAGCAACAGCAACTCTCCTCTAGGGGAGGGCCATTAGGAGGGGCTTGAGACCTGGGAAATGGTTTGAAACCCAGAGGTGTGTCTTGTAACCCAAACCCATGGAAACTGGGCACCTCCTATCTCAGAATCAATGAAAGACATTGTGTTTACTGGTAATAAACTAGTTTCTAATGATAAAATTCTTTGAAAAACAATACAATTGAGAAGTAGGAAGTATGTAAATAATACTGAACTCTTTTAAAGCTTAATTTAGAAATTATATAATGTTTCAGAAATGCAAGTACAGTCATCCCTTGGTCCCTTGGTGTCCCTGGGGGATAAATTCCAGGACTGCTGTGGATACCAAAATCTTCATATGCTGAAGTCCTTTTATAAAATCGCATAGTATTTGCATATAACCTATGAAAATTCTCCCATATACTTTCATCTCTAGGTTACTTATAATAGCTAATACAACACCTACTCCATTCACGAAGATTCAGCATAGACTTATCATATGGCAAAATCAAGTTTTGCTTTTTAAAACTTTACAGAATTTTTCTTTCCAAGGATTTTTGATCTGCAATTGGTTGAATCCGTGGATGTGTAACCCATGAATATGGACTGATTGTAATTTATTTCTTAAGCATATAGAATAGTGTTTAGGAGAGAAGAAAGTTTCTAAAATAAGATTAAAATGCATTGTCTTAAATTATTTTAAATTTTAACCATACTCTGTACTTTGCAGATATTTCCTAGAGTATCATAGGTTTATTTTTCCTGAAAGTAATTAGATGATCATGGCTCTGTTTACTCAGAGAATACTTTATAATGGTATGTTGCAATGCGTTTCATTTTTGTATTCCTACTGTAGCATAGTACAAGGAATATTGAATGCTGTGATTATTGCTATTTGGCAAATGAAAAAAAGTTTGCCTGACATGTATGAGTCAGAGACCGAAAGACCCGAAGTTCTGGAGTCCTAATATGTACAATCAGGACTTCCACTAAGAAATTACGTAAAGTTCCATCTGAATAACTGTGAAGCTTCTCTTTCTCCTTTGTCTGTCTCTATAGCATTCATTAAGCCAAAGTCCTAGACAGTTATTTAAATAACAACTTAAAAATTAGATTTCGTTGTTATCAAATTATATTACTTTCTAAATGTGATATCTTTTTGCATAGATCAAATAAATAGATAATTTTTAGTCCAGAACTTTGGGATTGTACACTAGATAGCAACTGACTGTTTATGTCAGCCTTAGTCAAATGAATTTCTGTAGATGAGAAAAGCAACTTAGTAAAACATTTTTTCTCAAGTTTTAAGTAAAAACCTCAATATATTTTCATATTGCTATGTTATGATTTAATATAAAGAAAATTTTATAGATTTGCTCCTTTTTCTTGATTTAACATTGAACTGGGTTGAAGCATGTTTGAATTTTAGTAATACCCAGTCTAGTTCTGGTTCATCCTTGTTTCCAGGAGGCGGTTCTCCCAGACATCTTGTTTAGAGCCTGCACAGTCTCATTTTTCTCAGATGTGAAGTACTGTAGTAGTTTCAGTTCTGTGCTTTAGAGTCCAAATCTCCAGGCTCACACTCTGCATGTTTTAAACATGTGGCAAATGTTTTGAAGAGGAACTTGACAGTATGCTTGAAACAAGGTTTTATTTACTAAGCCCTGAGAATCTGAGAAAATTTTAGTCTGCCTCTAGAAGAACTCGACCTATTCTCTTATTCCCTTACAGTATCAGAAGGCAGAAAATGTCCTGAGAGTACATCAGCTGTTGTTTCAGTTCCGTCACGTTTTCCGTTTGCCACGGTACTTCCTCTGTGATTAGTAACAGCTTTTCTGGTTCGCCTTTTCCTCATTAGAAGCTCATGTTCCATGGGAAAAATAACTGGATATTATTAGCTTACCTCAGAAAGTTTCCCCTTTTAGATACTTCCCCCTAGAATTTATTTCATCTCTTTTTGCTTCTATAGACTTCTAGTACTTTTATTTTTATTTTTAAAATTTATTTATTTATTTTTGGAACATAGCTGATTCTACATATCTGTGGGGTACAGCACTGAGTATCAATACCTGTGTGCAATATGTGATGTTCAAATCAGGATAATTAGAATATTCTTCATTATACAATGTAAAAGACTTTTGTGACCCTTTACCAATTCTTCCCTTCCCCCTCCTCCTGCTTTCCCACCTCTGGTAAACTAGTACCTTTAAAAATATGACTTGAGTAATTGACTTATCATTTTTTTAGTTACTATTTTAGAACATAGGACTTCTGTGAAATAGTACATCATACCTAGAAACTAAAGTTTAACTGGATTGACAATTTTTATTATTTTATCTTTTCCCTATGTATTGGCTTTTTAGTTATAGAGTGATTCTTATATTCTTTCAGTTGTTATCTTAGATATTATAGCACATATTATGTTATTCTTATTGCCTGGAAAGTGCAAAGTGTTGCTGCTATGTATTTTTTGCATAACAAATTGCCACAAAACTTATTGCTGTAAGACAACAAGTTATTGATTCTGTTGTATCTGTGGTGACTGGGCTTACCTAGAAAATTTGCACTTGATTCTCTTATGTGATCTTAATTATATGGTGACTAGGGTTAGAGTCATCTGAAAACTCATCTGGGCTGGGATTTTTTAAAACAGAAGAACAGATACATCCTCTTAATATTTTAATATGTTTTATAATTTTCCTTTTTTTCATGCATGTTGACATCTTTTATATTCTGATTGTGTGGGATAGTTATAAGAGGGAATTTTTCCATATTTATTCCAGCTTTATTAAAGTATAATTGACAAATAAAAATTGTGTATATTTCTGGTGTACAATATGATGTTTTGATATATGCATACCTTGAAAAATGATTAAATTAAGCTAATTAACATATCTATCACTTCACATACTTATCTTTTATTTGTGAGAAGAGCATTTAAGATCTACTCTCTTAGCAATTTTCAAGTATACAGTACATTTGTATCAACTATACTCGGCATGCGGTACAGTAGATCTCAAAGAACTTTTTCATCCTAACTGAAACTTCCTACCCTTTAACCAACCTCTTTTCATTTCCACCCCTCCCCGACACCTGGGCTGGACATTCTTCATAGCTCACTTACATAGTTGGCAGCTTATGCTGATTGTCAGCTGAGAGCTCAGCTGGGACTGGAAACTGAGTAAAATGCTGTTTTATGGCCAAAAAGTTATTGGATAGTAAATAATCTCTAAAGAATGCACTCCTCAATAAATCATGTCCCCCAATATTCACAGTACTGTGTATTTCCCAACCTTTGAGTCTGGCTGACCTTGTGACTCAATTTTTACCAGTAGAGTTTGGCTGTGTGACTACAGAGTCAAGGTCACAAAAGGCCTTTCAGCTTCCACCTGTGTCTCTTGGTTTGTTTACCCTTGAAATGCTTCCTCTTGGAATTCAGATAAAATGATGTGACAGGCTCAAGCCAGGTGGAAAGGTCATGAAAAAGCACTCAGCTTGACATTTCCTTACTAGTTGTTCTTGAACTCCAATTTTTGCTTCCTTAGTTCCGTGAATCTTTGTAGAGCCCTGCTCAGCTACTCCCTCTCTTATCTGCGTCTTCTGAAATTAGAATGTATATCCAGGGAAGAAAGTGTCCTGAAATGATAGGTTTCCCTCTTTGAATAACTTTCTTTACTCAGGTCTTGTTCATGTAATTTTTTTTTTTAACTGCCTTATAACCATTTTTTGCCAATAACAGTTATTTTAAAAAACTTGCAGTTAGCAGCCTTCTAGTTTTTCTGTGGAAGGGGGTTTGGACTGCCACTATAGAAAGTAACATTTCTACTTCTCTTTTTAAAAAACTTATAATATTGAACCTCTAACAAATATAATTAGGGCAATCTAAAGGCTTTTCTTCTGCATCGTTTCAATATAATCAACCATCCAAGAGAATGTATGAACCTTTTACATTGAGTAGGTAGCGATAAACAACTCTGTGAGGTTGGTAACAAAAGAGGATTTGTGTACATTTTTTTCCCCTCTGAATTTGTTCTCAAATCCCCTTATCTTGTAGTTTACACATTTTGGTTTGGGGCTTGTATTGGTAGAGTGGCAGATTTTTAATACCAAGATCATGTGAAAATATTTCTGATAAAACCTGGAAACCAAATCTATCCACGCAGTCACTTTCCTAGTATGTCGGTGGGTTGTGCCTTCTTCTATCTCACTGTACTTTAATACATTGTATTGGAATCATCTACTTAGGTTTCTAAGTCCATAGTACAAATAAAATTTCTTTAGCAAAAGGATCATTCCTATTTATCTTCTGTCCCCAGCATCTAAACATGACTGTTCCACAGTTATCACTCAATGATGGATATCGATCTGACCTGATGGGAAGCACAACCATGGGTTTGAGAGCAATAGGTTTTCTAAGGATTTTTAGCATTTTAGGTCCAATGGCTCTTAGGTATGAAGAGCTAAATATAAACAGAAGAGCGTTTAAATATTTTGTTCAACGTAAGTACAAATTATCTAGCGTTATCTGGTTTGAAACATGGTTTAATTCAATATAAAGTTATTACAATTGTCAGTATGTAAAAGGAAAAAATGTAAATTAGGTTGTCAGAAAAAAAAGCAGTCCCTACAGTCCCCACTAGTCCCATTTTTTTTCTTTTGCTATATATCCCCTTTTCTTCTCATTTTTCTTTTTTATTACTATTTATTATCATGGACAACTGACATTACTGGATCCTCATCTGGCATTAAGGTTTAGACATACAAAAGTAAGTTATATTTTGGAAGTGAATATTTATTGATCACTTATTATTTGTCAGGCACTACTTTTGGTCCTTATGATACAATAGTGGGTAGAAGCAGACATGGTCACTGCTTTTATGGAATATATGAGGTAATCCCTGTACTGGACTGAATATGTGAAGTACAAATGGTAAACGCTGCTGATAAGCCACATAGATTCAGGCTAAGTCAGTATTGCTGGAGACTGATGTGATTAGGTCTGAGGGCAGAAGTAGAATTTGAATGGTGGCATGGTTTATAAAAGTAGAGAGATATGCTAGCTAGTTAAAATCCTTGGAATTGTGGCCTATTTGGAGGTGAGTAGCTTAGTTTGATTGAACCAGAAGGTTTGCATGGGGTTAATGAGAGATAGGTTTGAACAGGTAGGTGGATGTTGGCTTGCTAAGAATAAACACCTGTTTGTAGCAAAAAAAAAAAAATTAGGCTAAGTTAGACAAATAGATTAATGTGATAAAATATAGAAACAAGCAATAGAACCACGCAATAGAACCACACATATACGAACAGATTATTTCCTACAAAGATGCAAAGGCAGTTCAGTGGAGAGAAGATAGTATTTTGGAAAAACGGTGCTGAAAAATGTTTGCTTTTTAAAGTACATTGCTAAGAAAATGAAAAGACTTACTGAGAGGAAATATTTGCAAATAACATCTGGTAAGGAACCTGTATCCAGAGTATATATAGAAGTCATTAAATAGCAAGACAACCCAATGAAAAAATGGGCCAAGAATTTTAAACAGACATTTTACCAAAGAAGGTATAAAGATTAAAATAAGCTCTCATTCAAAATCATTAATCATTAGGGAAATTCAAATTAAAAGTGCAGGGGAAATGACTGTGCATCTTTTAAACAAATTGAGCCTATCGAGTGCTGGCAAGGATGTGAATGAACTAAAATTCTCATACACTTCCAGTGGGAATGTAAAATGACACAATCTACCATATGATGCTAGCTATTCCACTCCCAGGTATTTACCCCAAACAAACTAAACAGTATGTCCAGTCAAATACTTAAGCTCTAACCTTCATGGTGCCTTTATTTGTAATAGTCCCAAAGTGGAAACAACTTGGATGTCTATCATCAGATGAACTGATAAAACAAATTGTGCTGTATCTGTGTAACAGAATACAACTCAGCAGTAAAAAGGAATAAACAATTGATACATCCAACAACATATTTAGTTGCTTGACTCATGGCCCTCTGTCTGTGGCAACTCACAACCAACAGCTTCCTTCCTCAAAACCAGCAAGGGGGAGATTTCCTGGCAAAGTGGATATTACAATCTATGTAGTATTATTATGTACATATAGTTATGTACATCCTGCCACTTTTGCCATATTCTTTTGTTGAGCAGGAAGTCACAGGTTCAGCCCACACTCAAGGGGGGCAGATCCTGCAAGGACATGAACAATCAGAGGCCACCTTGGAGTCGTCTGCTGTGCTTGGGGACAGGAAGGGTACCACAAAGGAGGAGAGAGAGGTAGATTTACAAAGGGGCACAAGGAAACTTTTGGGGGTGATGGATATATTTGCATTCATTATCTTGATTGTGGTGATAGTAATTGTGATCATTTTTACTTGGGTGTATACATATATAAAACTTATTGAATTACATAGTTAAAAGGTGCAGTTTATTCCATGTCAGTTATACCTCAATAAAGCTGTTTTACAAAAGAAAGGACTGTATTTGCTTATATATCCAGATTCATACTGAAGTCAACCAGAATAGGTAAGGAAAAACACGTGTTTCCTTAGCTGTAGACAAGTGAGCCTATGCATATGTGTTTGGTATCTAGATAAAAATGTACTAATGATGTTAATGTAGTCAGCTTTCGGTACGGAAATGCAAGGTACACAAAACATTACAGCTACTAATATCAATTTAAATGTTACAAAAATTATGAGCTTTGTACTTTATAGCTCCTAAAGAATAATGAAATACAAAGTAATTTGTATGTAATTCAACTGACAAGTTAATTCCCCACATAAAGCATGAATAGAGTAAAAACATAATCTGTCACGTGTGAAACTGGAATTAGAGCCCTTAGAGAAGGTATATTATTTACATGTCAAAATGAAAGTTATTTTTCAGTTTTTCTTGATAATGAAATTATAAAAATTTGTTTTACAACATGTGCAAGCATGTTGTAATTTGACAGTAATGTGAATATTAAAACTGAGTCACTTTTATGTTTACTGCTAATTTTGAAAGTGTATGGGGGATAAATCATTAAAAGAGCAAAGTATAAAAGAACATAGCAGTGTACCAGTATTACTTTCTAGTGAGATAAATACTGGTTGGTTTATATAGTCTAGGTTTATTAAAATAGCATCAACATTTTATTCATGGTGGGGAAAAGAAAGAACAATCATTGAGCACCAGCTGTGTGTTAGAAAATTATGGTAGGCATTATATATATTATGAGTTGAATATTTAATTCTTCCAAAATTCCTACAAGTCTAAAAGATGAGAATATGGGGTTGAGGTCACACAGAGTTGTTCACAGTGGAACTGGGCTTTCAAAGGTCCATCTCATCCCAGATATTTTGTTTCTCAGAATAAGAGGCAGGGAGCCATCATGGTTAGAAGCATAGATTCTGGAGCCACACAGTGTGCAGGTTCAAATCCTGGCTGTATAAGCTGATACAAATTATTCCACCTGTCTAAGCCTCTGTTTTCTCTACAGTAAATATCAATAGAACCTGCCCCATGGAGTTGTTTGTAAAGAAAAAGAGAATTTTTATAAATGGTCTAGAACAGTGCCTGGCACGTAGTAAACACTCTGTGATTATTTCTTTTCATTGTTATTACCAGTCCTTGGGCATGTGTATTAGTTAGGGTTTTCCCGAGAAATAGAATCAATAGGATACACATGTATATATCGAAAGGTATTTATTAGAAGGAATTGGCTCATGTGATTATGGAGGATAACACATCGCAAGAATTCTAGGGTGAGCTGACAAGCTGAAGACCCAGGAGAGCCTATGTTGTAGTTCCAGCCTGAAGGCTGGCTGGCTTGAGACCCAGAAAGAGCCAATGTTTTGGTTCAAGTCTGAAGGCAGGAAAAAACTGACTTTTCAGTTGAAAGATTGTCAGGTAGGAGGAATTTTCTCTTACTCAGGGGCAGGTCAGCCTTTTTGTTCTATTTAGGCCCTCAGCTGATTGGATGAGGCCCACTCACATTCAGGAGAGCAATCTGCTTTATTTGGTCTACTGATGTAAATGTTAACCTCATCCAAAAACAGCCTTATAGACACACCCAGTATAATGTTTGACCAACTACCTGGGCACCTTATGGCCCAGTCAAGTTTCTACATAAATTAACCACCACACCATGGAAAGCATCACATATTACAACAACACTATGCACAGCTAGATTCTATATCCTATGATATTTTTGATTCAGTTTTGTTGATGTTTAAATGTTCTGATTTTAACAGAACTATAAAAAAGACTTTTTATTACTGAATGCTTGATGATTTCTTACCTCGGCACAGACATTTGTGATTTCCTTTCAGAATGACTAATTTACAAGTTATATTGGCTGGAACATGGCAAATAGGCTGACTATTGTAAAAAAAATTGGAATATTTGTGAGTGACGAAGTGACAAATCTTATGTTTTTCCATTGATGAAAGAACCATTCATTTTAAATTTTTTTGAAATAATTTGGAAGTTTGGGGCCTGGTTGGAACTTATCCACTATTTCAGCATCAGGTGAGACATTAAACAAACAATTAATAATAATAATAATGGTGATATTAATAATAGCAGTAATAATAGCGGTAATATTTACTATTTGATGAGTAACTTGTGTGTGCCCAGCACTGGAATAGGCACTTCACATCACTTACTGCTTTAATTCTCACACACATTATGAGTTTGGAACCAATAACACCTTATTGATATTTTAGACAAGGAGACTGATAAGTTAGGGATGAAAAGGAGTCAGCCTAGGCTTGTAGGCTTGAGGGGTTTGACTTTTGGTAAATTACTCTGTCCTTCTGAAGGATGAGGTTACATGTCACAGCATGGAGTCACTTAGGATAAGGGTAGCTCCTACCAGCCTTCCCCTCCAAATGACAGTTACTAGGGAATGCCATCTTAACTTCAGTGCCTTGTTTATATGTTCCCCCTTCCAGTCACTGTGGTTTCTCTCTCTTCAGTGCTATCTTAGAGTGAGAGGCAGCATAAGTTCTAAAATATAGTATTAATAGAAAATTTGAAGTATAGAAAGGCTAGCAGATCAGGAGATGACTGCCATTGAAAAGACAGTTTATTACTTACAGTTCCCAAGAGAAGGGGACAAGCCACACCATAGGGTGCCACATGGGAAGCACTGGGGTTGGTCATGAGACATAGGGAGAGGGGGGACTATAGTCAAGAGCCTTTATTGTAGTTTCCTCAAGGAAAGAATGGGTGAGGCAGGGTAAGTAGGCTTCACATTGGCTCATTTGAATAATTTCAGCAGACTCTGAGGTATAGGAGCTGTCCCTACTTGAATAGTATCTGGCCCTGGGTGATTAGGGAAGGTATAGGGTAGCCCGGAGTGTGACAGCTCAATGAGAAAGGGTTCTGGATTTGTTGGTTTGTATTTGAAAAGTGCATGTGTGGGAGGAGGACTTGTCCTGAGGAGAAAGGGACAATGAGGGGAGCAGCTGAGTTAAGCATCTTATTGGGTTGTCTAGAACAAGGCACGTTCAGCATGCACACATAGGACAGATGTTAAAGTACCAAGTTTACAAGAGCTAGAAACATGGTTAATACAGCAGCTCAACTTACTTGGGCTTCAGTTAGGGAAAGGGGATTTCATGGAGTTTAAGTTTAGCATTCACTCCCAATTTACCTGTTTTTGGCTGAATTGTGCAGAAATGTTCTTACAGTGCCCATTCATTCCCTGGTGGTCTATAGATTCCCACCTGCAGTGTAGAATCCCTTTGTTTGCACCAATGGTGGCAAAAAGAAACATCTAATGAATGTTTGCTGTTCAGCAGTGAGAGTTGTGAACATGTACAGAAAATCTCCATTGTAAGGTATACATGCAAATCCAAAGAAGAACATAAAACCTCAGGAAACCTTGAGATTTGTGGGAAGAGGCTGTGATTGTGCCTGCAGACAACTCCCCAGGCATGACATGTGCCAGGAAACCCAATGTATATTTTTGTCTTGATTCCCATTATCTCCCAGATTAAAAAAAAAAAAAAATTATATATTGAAACTAGTCTCTTTTCCGAGCCCTTCCAGTATTCTTTCTACCTTTTTCACTCTTATTCTTTGCCTTTTATAGTCTGTTGCAACAATAACCAAAAGAAAATAATAAAAAAGCTAGTGTGACAGAGACAGATTATTTTCATTGACAGGGTAGGAAAAGAAGCTGAATGGGCAAGAGCTTGTAGGACATAGAAACATCCTCTTCAAAGAGAATGGGAGAAAGAGAAAATTGGGAAATATGTATAGTTCAAAATGAAGGTCTGTAGGGTATCTAAGAGGCAGGTAAGTGGAACTGAATAGGGTGATTTATGGATTTCAATGTGCCATGAACCCGAAGTGAAATATTGTTCAACACATCTGTGCAAACACATGTATTGTAATGTTATCTGTCAGTAAAACATTGGGAGAAATTATAGGTTGTACCTTCCTTTCATTCTAATGTTAAGTGCATGGTGAGGGTGACATTTTTTCTGGGTGATGCTGACACGCAGGATGGAAGTCCTGCTTTGTTAATGTTCTGGTGGGACAAATTGAATAATGTAAAGAACCCATTCCAGATGGATGCTATGTGGGTAATAATAGATGACTTGCTTGAAGTGAAGAATTCTTCTGTGCATTCTTCTAGACTCCATGAGTGTGAAGAATGAATTAACTACAAGACTTTTTATTTTTGGAATGGACTCTACTCTCTTGCCTTTCTGATATTCAGGGCACTGAAATGTATTACAGTTGCAGCTGTAAACAGAAAAGATACGTATTTGTCAATTATCTAGAGATGTTTCCCAAAGCCCAGGCCCGTCAGGCCTTGAGCAATCTTTCCTTGTATGTATGCATAGATCGTATGGTTGGCTTTGGGTCAAAAATGCAACGGGAGCTAGGGAGATACTAAAAAGTGAAAATTACATGTGTAACCTATCACACAGAGTTCCCAAACCAGTGGGTTGTAGGGTAGCAAGACTGGGAATGGAATGGCCTTTTCCATTTACTAGTATTCCTTGCAAACATGACCATGTCATATATATTCCATGGCTGTCAAATTGTTTACAAGTACTAACCTAAGTGATCTAGAAAGAGAATATGGTCTTTTTAATTTTTATACCTTCCCATTGCCTCTTTAAAGCTATGACAGGGCTCTATCCCTTGCTATAAGAGCCCTTTCAAGGGCAAAGCATATTTGTTATTCAAAAGGAAAAACACCACGATTTGGGGGTGTGTATGAACAAATGAGTTAAGCAAAAGGGATGATACTCCCTTCAGTATCAGGTCCATCACTGGCTATCTTGTTAATGAGGGGGCCTCTAAATTATCACATCAAATAAGTTGGGTTTACAGAGATCTATTCTGTAGGTCAGCAGTTTGAATAGAAAAATACCATCTTTCCCTGGTTCCAATGTAAAATTTAGGTGGTTGCATTTTGTAGCACTACTCTTTGTATTTAGATATTTCTGAGATTGAAAACTAAGCCTCCTTTCTAGGTCAAGATATCATATAAGATACCTGAATCAAGATTTCTTTGTGGTTTTCTTTTGCAAATGGTGCTGAATTGCTATTTATTTTCTCTTGTAAAGTTACAACTTTTGGCAGCATGCCTTTCCCACTATTTTCAATTTCAGTAAGTGAAACCACTGAATTCTCACTCATCTCAGCAGAAGTGTGGGAGATACCTTTGACACATTCCTCTTTTTCACATCTCTTACTGAATTAGTCATCAAGTCCTTTCAATTTTCTCTCCACTCTTTCTGCCATAGTTCAGGCCCTTGTGATCTCTTGGATTCTTGCAACAACTTCTGTTTTGGTTTCTCAGAATTCCACTCTGCCGTGTCCCTTCCTCTTCAGTTCCTCTTCCCTGTTGCTATCAGGATAATCTTCCTAAAATGCCAAGTTTGATTATATTAATTTCTGTTGCTTTTACAATAAAGACCAAGTTCCTTAATGTATTAGTCTGCTTTCTGTTGCTTATAACAGAATACCTGAAACTGGGTAATTTATAAAGAAATAGGATTTATTTCTTACAGTTTTGGAGGCTGGAAAGTTCAAAGCCCAGGGGACACATCTGGTGAGGGCCTTCTCCTTGGTGGGAACTTGCGACAGAGTCTCGTAGCAACACAGGGTATCACATGACAAGGATGGCAAGAACAATTTTAAGTGCTCTCCTTATAAAGCCACCGGTTCCCACCCACGATAACCCATTAAACCATTAACCTATTACTCCATGAACGGATTAATCCGTTTGTGAGCACATAGTCCTCGTGATCCAATCACCTCTTAAACTTCCCACCTTTTAACATTGCCACATTGGGAATCAAACTTCCAACATGAGTTTTGGAAGGGAAAAATATTCATCCCATAGCACCTAGCATTCCTGTGAATAAAGGAATAACAAAACTCTTTCCCTGCTACATGAAAAATTTATCTTGAATCAAATGTTTCTAGTTCTTTTCTCCTGAAGACCTGATAAAAGTGGCATGTCCAGCAATGTTACTGGGCCATACTGATAATGGTACCAGTGGCCCACCACTGGCACACTGCATCTGGTCAAGGAGAAATGTGAGTGGAAACCATAAGTTTGTTTCCTTAAGTGTGATGATGATTGTAACTGAGTGTGTCTCTTTGGATCCCTGGGAGCTATGTCTATAGGACTGTTACAAAATATATTGTACCTATTTAGGGCATGAGGCTACTAAATTCATGTGGCTCCCACAGCCACCAGTAAGATCTCATTTCTTAGCCTGAAGCATTAGTTGGAGTGGAGACAGGGAAGCCTGGATGGTGGACTGCTGTGGGTTCCTGCTGAGAAAGCTTGCTGGCATGCCCATGTACTTCTAATTAATCTCATGCCAAGTGCAGCCTATTACAGTACTGGGGGATTGACTGTTCAGCTGAATTCAAAGACCAACAAGAGGGGACATTGCAACAGCATACAAGTTCCTGTCCCTGCTTCTCATGTTTACTTCCAGCCACTCTGAACTCATGTCTTATATAGTCAGTTTTATTTGTGATTTTCTGAATGTGTTGTATTCCTTCATCCTCATTTCTCTGTTTGTGGTCCTTCCTCCTCCTCCTGTGCTTTCTTTTCCTTTTCTTTCCTCTCCTTCCCTCCCTCCTCCTCTATGTTACTCCAGAACATTATTAGCTGGGTGAGTGCTAGTTCTTCAAATTTCAACTGAATGAAACCTCTCTGGGATACATTCCTTGACCGTCTAGAACAGAGATAAGATGGCCTACAGGACAAATCAGCCCTGCAGGCTGTTTTCTGCATGGCCTGATAGCTGAGAATGATTTTAACATTTTTAAATGGTTGTAAAAAATAAAAAGAAGAATACTGTGAAGTGAAAATCGTATGAAAAGCAAATAGCAGTGCTCATAAGTAAACTTTTATTGGAATATAGCCACAGTCACTTGTTTATACGCCAATGGCTGCTTATGAATTACAGTGGCAGAGATGAGTTGTTGTGTTAGAGTCATAAAGACTAAAATATTTGATCTTTGGCCTTTTACAGAAATATTTTGCTGACCTCTTGTCTAGAGCCACACTTTCCAAAATGAATTTCTGTAGTGATAGAAATATTTAAGTTCGTACTTTTTAATATGGTAGTCGATAGCCTCACGTAGCTATTTACATTTAAGTTTAAATTAAAGAAAATTAAATTATATTTAAAATTTAGTACTTTTGTCACACTAGTCACCTATGGCTGGCGGCTACCACAGGACAAGGCTGGTCTAGAAACCTAACTTTGTTGTGTTGGCTAGTTCTACAGCACTCTGAACGTTAACTGTGTTATATATGTAAGTAACACATTATTTAATGACTTCTTCTTTCTTTCTTTTTTTTTTTTTCTGACAGTGAATTGTGGAGAGACGGTTGTTTGTATTTCATTTGAATTTGGGTTGTTAGGTTTATTGTAGCACCTGGCAGATGGCAGCACCTCAATAAAAGTTTGTTTAATAGCTCTGTCTGATAGTAATGTTTCAGGTATACACAGTTCTGTTGAGCTTCTGTTTTTCAGTACAATTATAAAGGCTTTAGGAATCTACTGTAACATGACTGGATTTGTCAGAGTGACCAATGGGATGTTTATTGCTCTTTTAATATGAGGCAATCTTTGTGCTAGGCATGACTATAATCAGTATCTTGTCTGATTTCCACAAATGTGCAAAATAAGTTGTTTATTGTAGTCATCATTGTACAGCTAAGTGAAGGTCAGACTCACTATTCTTATATCAAGCTTTCACTTTCCCTTTGGGGTTTTTAGGTTTCTAAACATACAAACAAACAAACAAACAAAGTAAATGATTCTCTAATGCAGAATTTCAATGATCCAGAATGAGTGAGATGGAATGATATTTAGGGTCAGGAAAGTAATCTCTGGTTTTCTTAAAATCCTACCCCATGGGCGATTATCTGCTGTGTGCATTACCGGTGAATTCAAAAGGTTTTTAAGTGATATGATTTTATTTATTTACATGGTGAGAGAAGGTATCATATTTAATCTTCTGAGCATGTAAAGTAATATCTTTATTTTTAGGTTGGTTAAAAAATTTAGACTTAAAAAGATGGCAAACAGTGACTTGACTGGTATATAAATAACAAATTCCCTAACTCAAAAGTTATGACTTCATCATGGAAACTTCCTCAATGGAGATGCTTTAGAATTGGGTGCCCTAAAATGATACATATCACACAACTGAAGTACTGGGGACAATTCTGGGCTACAGGGAATAGTATTTATAGCTAAGGTAGTGACAGTGCTGAGCCTCCCAGGCAATTGAAGAGGATTCTGAGTGTTTGTCTGTTGTTGCCTATCTACCATAACTGAGATCACAATTAAAGAGTACCCAGAACTTGGTAAACCAGGGATTTACACTTACGCTTGCTGTTCACTTATTTATCTTAAGTCTGCCTTTAAAAGACTCATTCAATTTCCTAGATTTTCAGTGTTCTGCAAGTCACATGAAATTTCACTAAAATATTTATCACCCACAGCTTATTGTCCTAATAAATGAGCTAAGCAGAAAGAAAATACATTTTGTTGTAATTTCCTATAGCTATATTTTATTTTGAAGATGTTCTTAAAATGACATAAGTAATACATGAGAATATGCTCACTGAGAAACATTTTTTTAAATCAGTAAAGATTACATAGATTTTAAAGTAAGAATCCACTTTATCCTTCATATTAAATCTACTTCTCTCCCTAAGGGTAAATATTGTAAATGTTGGTGTATATCTCTCTAGACTAGATTTTTTTTCTCTATATAAATCAGGCATATTTTTAACATAATGTAATCATTCTATAATAATTTTACTGTGACTTGCTTATATGACTCAATGATACATTTTTGGAGCTTGTTCGTGCATACTAATTATCTATTACCAGAATAAACACTGTGTAACTAAACACCCCAAAACTTAATGACTTATAACAACAGACTTTTATCATTTCCTATGGGTCTATAAGTCAGATGGTAGTTCTTCAGTTACAGTTTGATCATACTTGAGTTTTTTCATACATATCTGTTGACAAGTAGGCTAGATGCTGATTGGTCTATATTGGCCTCAGCTGGAAAACTTGGTTTTTCTTTATATATCTCTCACCTCTCGTAAGCGGCCTAGCTCAGGCATGTTACACTCACAGAGGTAGGGATCCAAAAGTTGATGCAGATGCATGCAAGAGCTTCGTAAATACTCTGGTTGCATCGAATTTGCTATTGTCCTATTGACTGAAGCCCATTACAAGGTCAAGTCCAGAATCAATGTCAGAACATGCTAATAAAGGATATGAAAACAGAGAGCTGTGAAAAATTGCGGTTATTAATACACTCTACCACAATATAAATACAGCATGACTTTGATTCTGTGTAGTATTTTATAATATAGTTGAACCAAAACTTATTAATATGAGCCCTATGATAGACATTGAAGATGCTTCTAGTTTTCACTGTTACAAACATTGCTGTAAGGGACATCCTTTTACAGATATATTTGTGTTCACATTTAATTTTTTAATAGGGAAATGTTCCAAAATATCTAGAATTTTGTTTTTTCTTGAAAGAAAAATATATGTAGAAAAATATTTTTTACCTAAATTCAAGAAGAATGCTGCTTCTCTCAAATTCTCTGCTTTCTGCCTTTGGAAGAAACACTTTGTGCCCACAAGTTGATATTTTGACTTACTATGAATTGGTAAAAAGTAAAGGGCATGCTTCTTTCGATTCTCTTTTGTCCCTTAGTGGTTTGAAGTGGGGTCCAATATTAAGAAGTAGAATCTAAGGAAATGAAAAGCACATAATGTCAGGTGAATACTGTACTTTATTCTATATTTATCCTTTCTTTTTGCTCGTTGTTGATGTCGTAACAACTAGTACCTTGTCTCATGAATTAAAGAATTTGGCATATGTGATTATTTCCTTTTAAGATTTACAAACAGAAGTGGAATCAACTGAAAGCAACATTGAGATAGATATAACCACTGACAATTCCACATATCTTGTTCATGCTCTAACCGCAGCACAAGAATCTGCGCCTAGCACATAATAGGTGTTTAATACATTTTTGTGAATAACTGTCAAAAACATATGACAGACTGATTCTGTTTTGCTTGACTATTCATTCATTGTTTTAGCTCCTGTGAATAATAATTCTCTGCCATTGTGCAGTTTCATTTAGTCTTAGATATAGGAGTCTTTAAGGTGCAGCATAAAGATTGACACATTAGAAACAGATTTGGAAAGAGCCCAGAGCCTTGTGTGGGGTCATATAATTAAAGACAATTTTCCAACATATAATGAGAACAGCCAAGGCCTAAAAGCTAAGAATGTGAAAGGAACAGATTTATGCAAGGATGAGAAATGCCAAGCCATTATAAGAGGAAAGTAATTTTTCTATTCTCAAATTGCACTTCCTAAAAAGTCAGGGTTCAATTTATTTTACTTATAAATGAATAGACACTTTTGTCCTGCCTCCTCCCTGTTTGATTGTAGGAGTTTAGTTTAGAGAGTAGGAAAAAAAAAAAATACAGTGCCATTGGTCTCCCTTAGAGCAGAGATGATTAAAGAATCAGTAACTTAAATTAAGAATATGAAAAACATCCTTCTAAACTTGCTCCATATAAAAAATGACATGCTTTCATTGTCATTGACAAGAAAAAAATGTAGTCTAAAGCAAGAGAACACATTAGCAATCATTTTTTGTCATCCTGGAAAATAGCTTAAAAAAATTAAAGCTGATTATTTCATTAACTATAAATATTACCACTAGCAATATATAAATCAATCGACTATTTCTGTTCTTCCAAATAGGAAAATATATTGAATATGTAGAAACTCTTCTGTCCCAGAAATTTGGAAGTCATTAAGAAATGATGGCTTAACAACATTGAGATGATATTTTAGAAGACAAAATGTAGAAATGTTGGGTAATGGAACCTGTATTTCTCCAAGTCACATGAGGGTACATGAGTTGACATGAGGGCACAGGTGCAATCACTTCAAAAATAACCATCCTGGGGCTGGCTGGTTAGCTCACTTGGTTAGAGCATGGTGCTGATATGATAACACTGAGGTCCAGGGTTTGATCCCTGTACCCACCAGCTGCCATAAGTAAACAAATAAATAAATAACCATCTTTTACTTGTTGACTTAACATCACCTGCTCATACGGACCCTCAGGAGCCCTGTCCCCATTACTTTACCAAGTTCCAGGAAGTGTTTCTAAAGCAAGGCTTTTCCACCTGTACTCACAGCCCACCTGTACGCATAGCCCCTACTACTCCAGCCTTCCCTTGCTGATGCTGGCTGCTCATTCTGTTGCTTGGGGCTGCTTCAGCACTGTCACTGGGAGAACTTGCATGAGAGTATGCCTCCTCCCTTCCCGATGCTTGCTCTTGAAGTGCCTCAGTACAGCTTTTCCTAAAGTCACCTGTTGACCAACATCATACTCTGTGTTCCATGATGAAGTGTGAAGACTGAGTCTCTTTCCCCATTTTGTGACTTTTCACAATCTGAAGTTTCTTGGGATTCTGGAGGAGTAGACCTTCATCTTTGGCTTGAAATCCCTTTCCTTAGCACTCAGATATGAATCTATAGGACCAGGCAGGATACATCAAGCAGATGCTAAGCCCTCCTACCCATTCCCTTTTTATTGTCTTTCCACACTTCGACCCACCCATATCCCCAGGCCAACCCCCACCTCACACAAACACACAACTCCTTCAAACTCCATTCACAAAGGAGTCTCTTTCAAGCTGTCTCAGGAAAACCAGCCTCTAATGTGACCTTCCCCTAGTGCAAGCATCTCTATGCCCAGCCATGTATAACTTTCCATGATAGACATAGCTTAAAACTTAGCTTCTCAGACTTGAATGTGCAAATGAATCACCCAGGGAATCTTATTAAAATCCAGATTCTTTAGTAGACCTGAGGTGGTGAGATAAGAGGTGTTCAGTTTCCGTGGGTTCCCCTAGAGGAGAATTACTGTTGCTTATTACACCTATTTTTGGTACCAACATGGGGAGATTGAGACCACAAAGGGAAGACTTATGCAAATCCAGTGGCTGAGCATGCTCAGTAGAAAGGAGTTATATAAACCAAATAAATGAGCATGATCAGTATAGTGGAATTTATCCTCTGCATGAATGACCTTCCACTAGAGGTGCTACAGAGCACAGAATGTTCTTGAATATGTTTGGTGCATGTGGTAGAATCTGACCAATGAATAGACTGTAAAAGAGAACAATTGAGCATGTGCGAGACTTTGTATCATAACCAGGAACTCCCTCCTTGATCGAATATTCACTAGATAGCATGAATATGTATTAGGTAGCAAAACTATTAAAGCTGAATCCTGGTAGAAAGCAAGGCTGTTGCTCATTCTCTTTGCAGCCAGCCCACACTTTGCCTGAAGTGTGTATTTCTTTCTTTAATAGGCTGCTGTATTCACTCTAGAGCCAGCCTGCACTTTGTGAGTGTACATTTCTTATTTTTGTATTAAACAAGGTGTGGGCCCTGCTCAGTCTTTGGAGCAAGGCCACGCTTTCTCTGTGAAGTCTGTACTTCTTATCTGTTACATTAAACCTGTTTTCACTTTCCACTATGACTCTGCTCTTGAATTCTTTCCTGTGGGGGAGTTAAGAACCTGGTCAGAGGATGGGGTGGCTTGAGGCTGGCAACTGGGCCTCTCCAGACTCTCTCTTCTGATATCAGAGGGACTTGAGATTGATTTCTGACAAGCTACCAGCTGATGCTGACGTTGCTGGTGCATGGACCACACTCTGAGTAGCAAGGCTTAGAATGCAATTGAGGCCTCGGTTCTATCAGTAATTGGCAAATATGGGAGTGACACTTGAATTTTGTACTGATTTGTAGCTGGGTTGTTCACCTTTACTATTCACTACTAATTTTTTCATGGTTTACTAAATGAGGAAGTAGTAACACAGAATCAGAAAAACAATACCTATTCAATATTTTGTTTTGTTATGAACAAGATCAAATACAAATTGTTTATGACCAACATTTCTGATGAAATAAATTCAGGCTGCCATAGATTTAACCTACAGTTCTGGAAGGTAATGATGATAGTGATGGTTGCTGGTAAAACTTTTTGTAAATTACTCTCCACTTAAATGTTTATGACTTTTATTATTATTTTCCATTTTGGAGCCAACATTGCCTTACTTTGGAAGTAAGAGTGGAAAATTTCTGCATAGTGCTAACTTTAGTGGCTTATGGAAATGTCAGGATAAAATCTATAATTCATATGATTCCAATTATAATACAACAATAACAACAGCTACACAGAGCAAATTTTACAATTTATTAAAATTTAATGTACATTATAGAATTTAATCTTATAATAACCCTGTGAAAGTTGATGATTGATGTTATTTCTAATTAAATTTTACAAATGATGAAACAGACTCAGGAAAGTTATTTAACTTGCCCAAATTTGCAAGGCTATTAACTAGCAAATGCAAAATTTGAGGGCAGTTCGCTTAAATGTAATGAGTACGTTTCCCCGTTTTACCTCAATGACTTAGAAAGTCTATTATTTTCTGATATTTTATTTAACAGTCCTTTGTTGTTTGATGGTTAAATTTTACACATTCATGCACGCATGGGCACATAAACACATTCTGTAAGTTTGTATTATCATCTTATGCATTCCCTTTTATTTTTTGCTGGACTTCTCTTCCACCTTTTTTTCCCTTTCCCATAAAATTACTCTGATCCTCCATCTCCACACAGCTATCATATACTAACAACATGATCTTCCTGTTTTCTTCACACTTATATAATCACATAAAATACACATATATACAGATATGAATAATAATTACATAATATTATACACAGTTTTCTGCATTCATTTTTTCTCATTTAACAATGCAGTTTAGAAATCTTGTCAAATTCAACAGTTTAGTTCTTATTCATTCTTTTCATTGGTTACATAATATATTGTGGTTGGGTACACTATAAATTGTCCAGTATTCCCTTGATGATGGTCTTTCAATTTGTTTGCAATTTTAGTCATTATGAACAATGTTGCAAGTAACCTTCCTGTACATAGGTCTTTATGTGGTTGCTGTTTTGAAGGAGTACACATCAATATTCTTAATTTCAACAGTTGTTGATAGATTGTTTTCCAAAAAGTTTCCAAAAGGGTTGTAACAAGCTACATTTCTACAGGAGGTGCATGAGAGTACACTTTCCCTTACAGTTCACCTGCAGGAGATAAGATAATCAAACATTTTTGCCTGTGGAAATAAGTTGCTATCTCACAGCAAATTTAATTTGCACTTCTCTTACTGTGGTAAAACATCTTTTCTCACATACTTTTTATCATTTGGATTAGACCTTCTGCAAATTGCTTTTCTATATCCTTAGTGTAGTTTTCTATTGGCTAGTTTATCTCTTCCTTGGCTGTTTTTAAGAACTCATAGTATATTACATTACACTGTACTATATTAATATTAATGTTTTTGTTTGCACTGCAATATTTTTAGTCTGTTAGATTATGCTATCTTCCGTGGTACATTAAAAAATTTTATAGCTCAGATAACTTTTTTTTCTTTTGTAGCTACTGTGTTTCTATCCATGGTATAGAAGATCTCCTTAGATTATATATTGTGTAGTAATTTAGTCATTTTATGTTTTACATTTAAGTATTTTGTTCTATGTGTATGACAAATGAGTCTGCTTTAATTTTCTTCCAGATGTAAAATCAGTTGTTTCAATACCATTTGTTAATAAGTCACAATTTCCCACCAAATTACAATTCCTATTTTGTGAAATGTTAACTATGATCTATTTCTGGAATATGCTTTAGAGATCTTTGTCAAGAACTGGTAGATGTCTGAGATTTTACCCTACTTCTTAGTTAACAAGTTAGCCCGCCACAGTTTTATAGGTCCTGGAAGAAGATACGTGACTCTTGAGTCACAGGCAAATGACAGATTATTACCCACAACAATAATTTTCTGGCACAGATTCCCTCAGCCCCAATTTCTGCAGGGAGATGTGTGACAAGGGCCAGATGACATTGCTTTGGCTGCATTACTTAAACGTTGATATGTTGTAGGTATTTTTTTCTTTTTTACTTAGTTCAAGAACTTTTCTAATTTCCATAGTGATTGCTTTGATTCATATGTTATTGAAAGATGTGTTGTTTAATTTCCAGGTATTTGGGGTTTCTCATATTTCTTTCTGTTCATTGTTAACTTACTCCCATTAGAATAGAGAGTGGGTTTTATATTATTTAAATGTTTTACAAATTTTGTTTTATGGCTTAGAAAATGATCTATCCTGAAGAATCTTTCATGTGTATTTGAAAATAATGCATATTATATATTTCATCTACATCAAGTTAATACTGACTTAATCACAGCAAAAGCTAGCACTTTGGCATCACATCAGTATAATTCCATTTATGCACCTGTTATGTATATATGAGCTATTGTCTGGTGATACTTATATCTAAGTTTTCGTCTGGTGCTGCTTCAGTCTGCAGAGCTTTCCTTAGCATTTTTTTGTAATGCAGGTCTGCTGCTGACAAATTTAATTTTCATGTATTTGAAAATACATTTACTTTTCTGGCATTTTTCACTTTATTTTATCATGGTCAAAATCATATAACATTACATTTACTATCTTAATAATTTTTAAGCGTATAGTTTAGTAGTGTTAAGCATTGTGGTGCAACAGATCTCCAGAACTTTTTCATCTTGCAACATTGAAACTCTATGCTCAATAGACATTAACTTCTCCATTTCCTTTCCTCCAGACCTTGGTAACCGCCTTTCTACTTTCTGTTTCTGCAATTTCTGAATATTTTAGAGACTTCATATGAGTGGAGTAATTAGTATTTGACCTTTTGTAACTGGCTTATGTCACTTAACATAACGTTTTCAAGATTCATCCATGTTGTAGCACGTGGCAGAATTTCCTTCTTTTTTAAGGCTGCATAATATCCTAATACGTTTTCTTTTCCATTCATCCATTGATGGACATCTGTGTTATTTCCACCTCCTGGCTAATATGAATAATGCTGTGATAAACACGGGTTTGCAAATATCTCTTCAAGATCTTGCTTTGAATTCTCTTGAACATATACTCAGAAGTGGGATTTCTGGATCATATGGTAATTCTATTTTTAATTTTTTGAGTAACTTTCATACTACTTTGCAATAATGGCTGCACCATTTTACATTCCCACCAACAGTGCATGAGGTTTCCAACTTCTCTTTATGCTTGCCAATACTTACTATTTTCTGTTCTTTTGATAGTGATAATTCTGGTTTACTTCGCATTTTCTTGATAACTAGTGATATTGAGCATCTTTTCATGTTATTAGCCATTTTTATATATTCTTTGGAGAAATATTTAAGTCCTTTGCCCATTTTTTAAGGAATCATAGGTGCTGAGCTCCTACAGTGACGTCGCCCTGTGTAAGGGTCTCATTGAGTTCTGTGACATAGTTACTGCCCCTTTTTAAGGTAAGGTTACTGAGGCTCAGAAAGGTGATTGACTGTTCAGGGTGAGGATGGCTGGGATCTCAGTGCCATGGCTGCTGAATGTCTAGTGGAGACCCAGTATTTCATCACTCACAGCCAGAAGAATTGGAATTGAGCATCTGGCCTCCCCATCTGACATGCTTAGCCAAGACAAGCCCACCCAGAGAGGCACCACTGGGTCCCAGAAAGCACTGAACTCCTGTCATTGCTACTTAGGGAAGGGACTACAGAGCCTGGTCTCCAGCTGCCCTCACACTCCCTCTCTGCAGGACCCCAGACACTAATGTTGTTTTTTTTTTTTTGTTGTTGTTGTTTGTTTGTTTTTAAAACACTTACTTATATGAAGCTTGGCTATGAGAATGGGTAAAAGTTATTCAAAACATCTGGTTGAAATGGACACAGATTTCCTTTCCTGTATGACTGAAGCCAATTTTAGTTTGACAGCAACAGAGAACTAGAATGAGTTTAAGGTGACATTTTGTTCTTCTCCTTTAAATCACATTTTCTTCTTCTTTGACTTTCCTGACAAAAAAGCTATAATTTTTATGACGTGAGTTTTATAATGTGTCTTTGTTTAAAAAATAGTCTAACTAAAGAGTCATTATATGCTTTTTCTTTAAGTTGAAAATGTGCTTTTGTATGATGTTGAAAAGAAGCAGGAATAGCAAATGCCAACGTTTTAGGTGTATTTGGTAGCTTTGTGTGGGAAATAATAATAGTCAGTTGTTATCATTTTTAATAATAATATTGCATTCTTCCTCCTAAGGTGCCTTAAAGTGACTGGTTTTTCCTGTGAAAATAGATTAGATTGTGAGTCCCTTGGGATAGAGCTGCATTACACTCCTGTGTCTAGCACAGTCTCCATACATAGTGAAAAGACAAGAAATATTTGTTTTTCAGATAGTGTTTTTTACCAAAAATACTTTTTCCAAGGAATGAAAATAAGTTAGATAATTGGATACTCATCATTTCTATCACTTTACATGTTGTTTTAATGGTTTGAAGTTTTAATATAAAGACTTCAATATTAGATAAATTTTCTCTCTATTGTAAAGTTTAGTAATTTGCCAGGTAAGTAAAAATCCTGTTCGCCATGTGAAGTATTCATTTTGGAAAACAAAGTAAGATCTCTCACCTCAGAAATGAGTGTTACATTTTTAATAATTTAAAATTCAGACATAGTGTATCGCAGGAGCCCCAGATCTGAGAGGGTGCTTGCATAGTGTTTGCCTGTCCCCAAAAACTCACCTAGTATTTCAATAGGTAGAAACATTGGTTTATTAGACTTACGGAATCATTACAGCCAGCTAGATATCTGTACCACCATGGGGTACATAAGACAGTTATATAGTGAACAGATCAAAGTAGGGATGTAAATCATTTGCAAGCTTAAGCGCAAACCCTCACCCAGCTCACATAACTCAGAGCATTTGAAGATCTGGCTGAGTAGATAAGTTAATCTACTCACTACTCCCCTGGTGCTAAAGTGCTTTAACACCAGTGTGCTAACTCATTTACTTAGTGTCCCTGCTTCCTCCAGTCTCTGTTTGTCTTCTTTATTTATTTATTTATTACAAATATTCATGAGATACAAAGCTGATTGTCCCCCCTCCTGCCCATGACGTGGGGGCCAGATTCATACTTGGGGCATATCCATTACCAGAAATTACTTTTGTACCCTTTGGCCTCTCCCAATTACCCCCAACCTCCCTCCCCTTCCCCCCTCCCCTCAACCCCAATTTGTAGCCCTAGGAATGTTCCCTCCCTATATCGGACCATGGCACTCCTGTGGTCTTTCTTTCCTGCCATCCTTTCTCTCTTAGCTCCCACATGTGAGTGAGCACATACAATATTTATCCCTCTGTGCTTTGCTTGTTTCACTCAACATAAGTTTCTCCAGGTTCATCCATGTTGTTACAAATGGGAGTATTTCATTCTTTTTTTATGGCAGAGTAGTATTCTATAGTGTGTATATACCACAGTTTCCTTATCCAATCATCTATTGATGGACATTTAGGTTGGTTCCATATCTTGGCTGTTGTTAACAGAGCTGCAATAAACATGGGAATGCAGGTATCTCTTTGAAATGATTATTTCCATTCCTCTGGATATATACCTAGAAGAGGGATTGCTGGATCATATGGAAGATCTGTCTGTAGTCGTTTGAGAAACCTCCAAATTGTTTTCCAAAGTGGTTGTACTAATTTACATTCCCACCAACAGTGCAGTAGTGTTCCCTTCTCTCCACACCCTCACCAGCATTTGTTATTCACCATCTTTTTGATTATAGCCAGTCTAACTGGAGTGAGGTGGTATCTCAATGGGGTTTTAATTTGCATTTCTCTGATGACTAGGGATGTTGAGCATTTTTTTCAAGTATCTGTTGGCCATTTGTATGTCTTTCTTTGAAAAATGTCTATTCTGCTCCTTTGCCCATTTTTTAATTGGGTCATTTTTTTTTTTTTACTGTATAATTGCTTGAGTTCTATGTATATTCTGGATATTAGTCCCTTGTTGGATGCATAATTGGCAAAAATTTTCTCCCACTCTGTAGGTTGTCTTTTCACTCTGTTGATTGTTTCTTTTGCTGTGCAGAAACTTTTTAGTTTGATATGGTCCCATTTGTGTATTTTTTCTTTTGCTGCTTTTGCTTTCAGGCTCATGTTTATAAAGCCTGTGCCCAGACCTAACTGCTGAAGTGTTTCACCTGTATTTTCCCTCAGTAATTTTACAGTTTTGGGTCTTAAACTTAAGTCTTTAATCCATTTTGAGTTGATTTTAGTGTATGGTGGGAGATGCATATCTAGTTTCATTCTTCTGCACATGGATATCCAGTTTTCCCAGCACCTCTTGTTGAAGAGGCAGTCTTTTCCCCAATGTAGATTTTTGTTGCCTTTGTCTCATATCAGATGGCTATAAGCCTGAGGAGTGATTTCTGTGTTCTCAATTCTACTCCACTGGTCTGAATGTCTATTTTTATACCAGTACCATGCTGTTTTGGTTACAACAACTTTGTAGCATAATTTGAAGTTAGGCAGTTATGCCTCTGGCTTTGTTTTTTATATTTTTTGCTCAGGATTTCTTTGGCTATTTGGGTCTTTTATTTTTCCATATGAAAGGTAAGGTTGTTTTTACCATTTCTGTGAAGAATGTCATTGGTTTTTTGATAGGGATTGTATTGGATCTGTAGATCACTTTGGGTAATATAGACATTTTCACAATGTTAATTCTTCCAATCCAAGAGCATGGAATATCTTTCCATCTTTTTCTGTCTTCTTTAATTTCTTTCAGAAGTGGTTTATAATTCTCATTGTAGAGGTCTTTCACCTCCTTGGTTAAATTGGTCCCTAGGTATTGTATTTTTTGGTGACAATTGTAAATGAGCTTACCTTCTTTATTTCTCTTTATGTTAATTCATTATTTGAGTATGTAAATGCTATTGATATTTTGGCATTTATTTTGTATCCTGCAACGTTCCTGAAGTTATTAACCATCTGTTTGTCTTAAAAGGGACATGCCCTTCCTTGGGTAACTACCTTGGCCAGGAGTAGTTTCCCAGGAAGGAGGGGGGACTCTGGTATGCACGGGGAAGGGGAATGGGGCTATTGCATCATTTACCCTACATCTAGGAAGACTGTTGTTAAAAGAGAAAATGATTAGACTCTGAGATTCTTAAGGAGATGATTGTTATTGTTCTAATCATCTTTATATTTGGAAATCCTAGCACATAGTAAGAAATTAATAAATATTAAAATAAATTAATGAAGAGTGAATGCCAGTATTATTAAAAATATGTTATTAAGGTAATAAATGTGCTTCTATATTTCTTAGCTAATAAGCCATCAATCAGAAAATAAAATCATAGAATAATACCAATGTAGTCAGTGTTTAATACTCTCCATCAGAGTTTCCAAATATACTGTTAACTTTCACTGATTTACCTTAATATATTGGCTTTTTCCTAACTTTCATGGAGTTTTTTTATATGTTTGTTAGCATGTTCAGAATTGCTGTTTTGTTTACTATTCTTGACAGCTATTAAGCAGCTTGTCAAGCAGCTGAGTGTTCTGCAATTATTCTGATTGATAAGGATTTTGTTCGAAGAACTGTTCATCAGTGAGTGGACCCCCACCCAAGACTCATTTTAGAAAGAGTCCCCCAGGGCTCATTGTCCCTTTCAACTAATAGATGCTGGGCCTGTTGGTTATGAATATGAAGATAAATTTCTTTGGAATATAGCATATTATGCAATTGCTTCTTATTCCAGATTGTTCTTTTTTTCTTGACCTTGCATTCTTCCATTCTTATTCATGCAGCTTCCATATAACAATGACAGTAAGAATAATGTATAATTGTAATGCAGTTGGTATGTTTCTATATTCTTTCACATCCACAAGTAACCCAGTGAAATTAAAGATAAACAGGAGGATCTATTTTATACCAGTTTTATTAGTCAGTGGTGTCCAGTCAGAGAAAAGAAACTACTCTGGAAATTTTGGGTAGATAGAGATTTAATGTAGAGATGGTTACAATGGTGCTGATTGGGCTGGAAGAAGAAATAGGATGGTAAGTGTCACTACCCCTCTGCTGGAGCCCAGGATCCCAGCTCTCACAATTAAGCCACTGGGAACTCCAAAGCTGCTGAGATACCACTTTTCTCCTTATTTTGGATTTGGAGATAGATATTTTTACATAGGTCAATAAAAGCAAGATCTAATGAATACAAGTTACTGAGTATAAAATCTCATTAATAAAAAACACTTACATAAGTATCCACCGTTATATTATGATAGCCCTATGAGATTTTAAACTCGTAGAGGAAAGGTGCCTATCTTCATTGTGTTGTTGTTGGACAATTATAGAATTTATGCTTCGTGGCTTCACAGAAAGTTGTAAAGGAGGGAAAGACCAGGGAACTAAATTTTAAGAGCCTTGTCAATCAATAATCTCAGGGAATTGGTTAATTTTTGCAGTTCTTATCTGTTTTTAAGAATTGTAGGTAGAAATTGGTAGGGTTGATGGGGTTGGAATGTGTCTGCTAGTCCATACTTAAAAGTATAGTATTGTTCTAGGCATAATATACTACATTATGTCAAGTTTATATTTAACTTTTGTATTAAATATTTTAATATGGAGGAAAAATCATTTGTAAAATTCTAAGTTTCAGAGGTTTTGTTGATATTTGTGGAATGAAAATTTTAAAAGTACTTAAAAATTATTTTTGTGTAATGAAATATTTCAATCATATAGAAAAATATGAGAATAATATGAAGAACATTCACGTGCCTGCCACTCAATTTGCTTAAGAATTTGAAAAATATCTTAAACATAAAAGTAAAGCAAAATAAGCGACTCCTTTTAGTGCACAACTGTGTAAAATTTTAAATAAAATATTTACAAATTTGAGACGGTCCCTTAAGGTTAACTCTGTCTCCAGGAATCAAAAATTTATGAGTATTTCTAAATGGGATATTCCAGGAAAGGGGAACATTAGTTATTTTAACATTTTCATAGGTACATAACTATTGTAATTTCAGTCTATTTGGCTTCAAGTTTTATATTAAAAATAGTTTGTCATTCTATTTTTGGAAAGTTATCTCCTTGTATTCTTATAGTTTATAATAAATGGCACATGAAAAACTCCACAAAAATGACTAAACAAAAAATCAAAACAAATGAGTACTTGTGCACTTAATATTTATACAGAAATATCAAGTATGTTTTTGAGCATGTGGCATTATTAAGCATGTTAATGTTTCAATGAATAGGGTAGTTGGAATAAAATTATGAATCTATTATTTAAATGAGGTAAAGGATTATATGGTTCTTTATGCAGAAAACATATCTCATTTCTCTTACTTTATTATCTCATTTGGTTTTAGATGAAGGATGTCAGATTTTATAATGAGGAAACCAGTTCTCATTTTCACCAAGACTGCCCAAATTTAATACATGTGCTTCAAGCTTCAGTATCCCTCTAAGTAATAAGCTGCTATGTGTCTTACACTTTTGTTTGTCAAATGAGGGCAAGGGCATTGTGAAGCTTATAATTTTTCTCTGCTCAACTGCCTGTAACAGTATTAATTGAAATAACTATAGTTTACTAAGCTATATTAAAAGTTAAAATATTCTACTGTTTTTCACATGCTTTTAAAAAAATTTTCAGAGTTATTGGAATTATTAGAGGTAGTACCCAAAGATACTCTTATAGAATAGTTCTAACAAATTTGCAAATTATTTATTCATAATCAAGAAATAAACAGCATAATAAAGTATATATCTAGGTCTAAGCCTGTAAAGTTTACCCCCCGATAAACCAGTTCAAAGTAAATTATTCAATACCTACAGTCTTAAATGTCTTCATAGGTTATTCTGTATCTACATGGAATTTACTCAAGTAAAAAGGATTACTTAAGACTAATATAGAATCATATATTTACTTATCCCCTTCCCAAATAGCAAACACACACACACACACACACACACACACACACACACACACACACACACACACACACACACACACACACACGCTGCTTCAGCTGTTTTGATAGCTCATCCACATTTGTACCTAACGGAGGAATAGAGTAATAGTGGTGAAGTAAAGAGGAAAAAATAAAAGGACTAGGATTTTTGTTTAGTGAGTTTATCCAACTTGCATTTTCTGCTAATAAAAATAGCAGGAGGACTTCAAATAGTTCTGAAGAGAGGTAGAATAGCAATTTCTTTATTTGATACCTTGTTACAATAAATATTTAAAATTTATATTTATTAGAAAGAAAGACATAATTTGATTCTTGCTCTTTAATAAAATAAGGCCACCATTAACCTGGAAATGTAAGCAGGGAACAAAATGGCTGCAAGGAGGAATTACCTTGAGATGGAATCAATTAAATAGGATTTCTTCATTGTCTGCTACCATAGTAGGTACTCAGAAATGCAAAACAAGATGAATAATTTAATTGTGAAGATTAGAAATGATATTAAATTAAACAATAATGTGTACTTAGGGAACATGGGGCAGATATAATTAGGTAGCATGGCATTTACTTGAAGGATAAGCCTTTTAGGCTAGGTAGCAGGTAACGA
The DNA here is from genome assembly GCF_027409185.1 of Cynocephalus volans. Lineage (NCBI taxonomy): Eukaryota > Metazoa > Chordata > Mammalia > Dermoptera > Cynocephalidae > Cynocephalus > Cynocephalus volans. The sequence continues at coordinate 138,304,752 of NC_084465.1, forward strand.
TTCCAGAAGGGACAAACTAAAGAAGAGACACGGGGTGGAAATCAGAGCTGGGTGTGGATGCAAGACCTAGAAAATGGAGCCCAGCAACACTCCAGCCCTCAGTGTTGACTTTTGACCTGACTTATCTGAAAAGTTCAGCCCCAGAGATAAAGTTTGAAGAATGGGGCAGGGCTTGATTCACCTACTGATAGGGGAGACAGACTGTCCTCTGAGCAACTGATTGTGAACAATTATCAGAATCTTGGTACTGATAAGGCAAGGGAAGAATGCTGAAACTGCAAGGAGATTGGTGACATTCATAAAGACAGGAGAAAACATTCAAGTATTTTTAAAGACTCCTTTTTTAGTGATTAATTCATCTATATGGTGTAGTAAACACTGAAGAAAAACACAGAAAGATAGTTTAAGAAAGATAGTTTAGCCTTTCTGTTGTTGTTGTTCTTTGACAAGAAATGAGGAAAATCCAGTTTTATTCTCCCCCCCCACCCCCTGCTAGAGGTTTGTGGACGTGACACCTGCTTTATATCAGCAGTATTGCAATATTTCTTCATTATTTCCTCCTGTGAGGCTTCTGCTTTGAGCCCAGGCTTCTTAATGTACAAGCAAAAGAAAAGCTTCTCACCAGCATTTGTCATTTTCTGTCCTTTTGATAATGGCCAGTCTCACTGGAGTGAGATGACAACTCAGTTTGGTTTTGATTTGCATTTCCCAGATGCTGAGTGATGTTGAGCATTTTTTCATGTGTCTGTTGGCCATTCGTATATCTTCCTTTGAGAAATGCCTATTCAACTCCTTTGCCCATTTTTAAATAGGGTTATTCGATTTTTTTTACTCTTAAGTTGTTTAAGTGCCTTGTATATTCTGGATATTAATCTGTTGTTGGATGCAGAGATTGGGGAACACTCCTACACTGTTAGTGAGACTGTAAATTGGTGCAGCCATAATGGAAAATGGTATGGCATTTCCTCAAATAACTACAGATAGAACTGCCATATGACCTAGCAATCCCACTGTTGTGTATATACCTAAAGGAGTGGAAATCATCATGTTGAAGGGACATCTATACTCCCATATATATTGCAGCACTATTTACACTAGCCAAGAGTTGGAACCAACTTAAATGTCCGATGTTGGGACAACTGGATAAGGAAAATGTGGTATATCTACACAATGGAGGTCTACTCTGCCAGAAAAAAGAATGAAATTCTGCCATTCATAGCAACATGGATGAACTTGGAGAAAACCATGTTAAGTGAAATAAGCCAGGCATAGAAAGAGAAATACCGCATATCTTCACTTGTATGTACGAGCTAAAATAAAATAAATAAATAAGTAAGTAAATAAATAAAAGAAAGATACAACAATCACAATAATGCATTGAACTTTCAAGGGAACAAAACAGAACTGAGATTAGCAGAGGTGGGAATGGGGGAGGGGCAGGGGAAAGGGGGGAATTGGTAACGGGCCATGAAAATCAATTACATTGTATAATGAAGAATATACTAACTATTCTGGTTTGCGTATCACATATCGCACACAGGTATTGATAGTCAGTGCTGTACCCCCCAGATATATATAATCAACTATATTCCAATAAAAAAGAAATTAATTAAATAAAAAAAATAAAAGTAGTATACAAATAACCAAAAAAAAAAAAAAAAGAAGTGCTTCTACGTAAGTGAACACAGTTCTGTGATTTCCTATGATAAGTGCTTATGTTAAAATAAATGTAACAGATTTTGTTCTTTCTACATCTTGTGTATTTTTGACCCTTTTCTTTTAAAACTCTAACTGGTCCTTTTACTTTTTTCCTTTCAGCCATGCCTGATGCAAAAAAATACAAAGCTAAAACCTAGTGATCTCAAGGTAGGGGTTGGGTGGGTGAGATAAATGATTTGAAATTGACAGGAAGCCTCATTTTGATGTTCCCAGTTTAATGTTTACATCTGTTAAGTAGCTGAATATGTCCTGGGCAAGTCACGCGAACCCTGTGGGCACTGGTGTCTTCACTTGAGAAGATGTGATGACAGTGACTTTTAAAGTTACTTTACATTACAATCACTGCATCAGAACATATCATGTCCTATTTAAAGGCCACACTGGATTTTTGTCAGTCATTATACAGAAATGACTGATACTTGGCATAGTGCTCAGCACATAGCATTTATTCATTGTATAATGAATGAATGGGATAGATTTTTCTGGTATTATTGGGTCCAGTTGGAGGTAATATGATACATATAATCATCTTTAAACATTAATAGTATCCCTGTTTATACCTGATATATTTTCATAATCTTCCCTACTTATTTTTTAACTCAAACTGTCAATACTTCCTTATATTACTGATGTCAAGAAATTGGGAAAAAATGAGGAAGGAAATAAAAATCCCATTTTTGAGCCTGTTAGTTTGATAATAGATCTAGCAAGTAAAAGTAATTATAGCTGAAAGGATTTTTACCACATCTCTAAAATTCTCATTCAGCTACAGCCAGGAAAGGTAAAGTATAATAATCAACAGACATTTTTTGAAGGATTTATATACTAGTGAAAATAGGAATTTTAATGGAAACCATTTTGCAAACTTTACTCTGGTGATTGTTGTAATCGGAGATGTTGAATCGAAAATGTGACCAAAATGTTCAATGACAGGCATTTTGACAACTTTCAGAATAAAAATATCCAGGCACTTTGTAATTTTAGCTCTTTTGAATGTTAACCTCTTTGTCATTTGCTCCTAATCTCATTTTTTTCTTCATACGGTGTTGATGACAAAAATCTGATCTAAAAATCTTATACTCTAAGTTTACTTAAACACATAGCTATTTATAAACTATTCACTTGCATTAGTACGGGGCAATGCAGCACTAAAATTATGTCTGGAATAATCAAATATCTTCACATTGTCATTAATTGAGAGAAAATGTCACAAATCAGTGCATGACAATGATGTGGGACGCTATTGCCAAATGTTACTAGTAGCTTATGTGCAAAAGGCTACAAATATTTGGTTAAAATATTCATAAACTCTTCTCCAAGTGTAAAGCACACACTCTTAAGAAATTTGTTGAATGTTAGTCCCAATAATTCATTTTGTAGGAATTTATTTTTTAAAAAATATAAAAACAAAGCAGGAAAAATTTTATTGATAAAGATTTTTACCATAGTGTTATTTCAAGATTGCATAGATACATACATATACATAAAAATACAATTAAATATTCAACAATAGGAAGGAGAATAACCAATTACATCTATGAAAACTGGCATGTTTGCACAATTTTTAGTTACATGGTAAAACAAATTAGGTATAATATTAAATGGAAAAAGCAAAACAGAGATATAAATATATAGCATAACCTATTTAATGTAGAGTTAGAACAAAAGATTAGATGTAGAAAAAATTTACAGTACTAGGCTCTGGGGCATACTATTAAAAATGATTTTAATATTATCCCTTATAGTTTATATATTTTCCGTAATGATAATATTACTTTGATTTTGCCTCTTTAGTTTTTTTTTTTTTGAAACATAGTTGATGGTACATATCTGTGGGGTACAACATTGAATAGTAATACCTGGTATGACATGTGATGCTCAAATCAGGATATGATCAATATTATACAATATAATCGATTTTTGTGGCCCTTTATCAATTCCTCTCTTACATCCCTCTCCCTCCCCCTTTCCCACCTCTGGTAACCTCAGTTCCGTTCTCTCCTTTTGAATGTTCAACATACTTTTGTGATTGTTATATCTTTCTTTCTTTTTGTATTTATTTATTTTTTTAGCTTCTACTTATGAGTTCGGATATGTGGTATTTCTCTTTCTGTGCTTGGCTTATTTACCTCTTTAGTGTTTTAAATAATATTTAAAAATTTTTATAGCATTGCTAGATTTACACAAAAATTATATAGAAAGTACAGAGAGTTCTCATTTGTCCCTTCTCTCTTCTGCTCACAGTTTCCCATGCTATTCATATCTTGCATTAGTGGGCGTACTTATTACAATTGCTGAACAACTGTTGAGGCATTATTATTAATTAAAGCCCATAATTTAATTAGCATTTACTCTTTGTGTTCAGAATTATGCAGGTTTCGATGAAGGAAGAATGTCTTGTACCTGTCACTGCAGGACCACACAGAGTAGTTTACCTTGAGCATCACCTATTCATTTCCTTCTCCTCCGATTCCCATTCCTGAACTCCTGGAAGTCACCAATCTTTTTACTGTCTCTGTAGCTTGCCTTTTCCAGATTGATGTGTAGTTGGGATCATAGTGTATGTATCCTTTTCAAACTGGCTTCTTTTACACAGCAGTGCATGCTTAATGTTTCTCTGTGTCTCTTTGTGGTTTGATAGCTCATTTCTTTTTGTTGCTGAATCATATTCCACTGTCTGAATGTGCCGCAGCTTGTTTATCCATTTATCTATGGAAGGACAATTTGGTTGTTTTCAATTTTTGACAATTATGAGTAAAGCTATCATAAACATTTATGTGCAGGTTTTTGTGTGGATGTAAGTTGTCATCTAATTTGAATGAATACCTAGAAGCACAATTGATGGATTATTTTTAATTTGAATGAAGTCCAATTTCTTAATTTCTGTTTTCATGCATTGTGCTTTTGTTATGCTGTCTAAAAAGTCATTGCCAAACCCAAGCCCACCTAGATTTTTTCCCTATGTTATTTTCTAGAAGTTTCATAATTTTGCATTTTACATTTAGGTCTGTGATCCATTGTGAGTTAAGTTTTGTAAAGGTATAAAGACCGTGTTTGATACCTTTTTTTGTGTGTGAATGTCCAGTTGTTCCAGCATCATTTGTTGGAAAGGCTACCCTTTCCTGTCAACTTCTTCACCTGGGCTTCTAAAATTAATCCTTGTTTCTGAATGCTTACATTGAATGGAGAAATTCTTATGTGGAATATGGTCATGATGAAGCCATCAAGACAGCACAGAAGGACTGAAAACATTTTATTTATTTATTTATTTATTTAAATTAAATTCTTCTTATTTTAGGGGAGAGGAGGGTAGCTGGCCAGTACAGGGATCTGAACCCTTGATAACACTGCACTCTGACCAACTGAGCTAGCCGGCCAGCGCTGCATTTTAATCCAATGTATACAAAAGCCAGAATTAGTTGAGGCTATAATTTGTAGGTGTTATATAACAGCATTTGAGCCAAGAAAGCACGTTTTGGACAAGAGAGAATATATCTGGCTTTTTACTAGCAATGGGGGTAAATGTTATTCATTTGGTTATGAGCGTTTCACCTTTCCTTACTTTTTTGCAATGACTGCTTAATGTCTTTTCTCACATCAGCTCTTGTTCTCCTCCTGTCTAGGTCTTGACATCATCACAGTGATTGTTTAAAAAGCAGCCTAGATCCTGTGACTTCCTGAATAAGAACCGTGGGGTGTTTTCCCATTGATTAGGATATAGACAAAAATCCTTAGAATATCGCATAAACTCTGCTTGATTGGCTCTTGCCTATTTCTCCAGCCTCATGTTGAGCAGCTCCTGTCCTTCTCTGGACACCTTCACACCACGTGCACTCGATCCCTCTGCGTGGCCTTTGCATATGCTGCTCCTCTGCCATTTCTCTGGTGAACTCTTACAAATCCTTCAGTACTTTGGGAAACCTAACTCCAACTTCCTCTAACTAAACTCCCTTCTTCCCTTGACCTCCACATTAGAATAAGTCTGTGTTTTCCATTTCTTATGTGTCCCTTGATCCCTTGAATATACACTGTGTGGAACTCTACATACTTCTGTGATGTCTATTATCTCTAGATTCTTATATTTGTGAGGGCAGTGGTGGTGTCTGCTACCATGGTGTCTCCAATGCCAAGTTTGTGAAAGAACACAGTATACATTTATTTGAGGAATGGATACTATACATAAATTATAAGAGTGCTTCTGCAAGGGATGTTTGCATTTTATAGGCTCAAAATTCTTAAGCTAAAAGAAAGACAAGGCACAAATTAAAAAAAACAAAATTGAAGTGAAGTTAGCATACATACAATTACCCATGTTAAAGTGTACAATTTAGTGGTATTTAATACACTCACAATGTTTGCAACCACCACCTCTGTCTAGTTTCAAAATTTTTCATCACCCCAGAAAAACACCTCATCCCCATGTGTAATAACTCTCCATTCTCCCCACTCCACCATCATCTGGCAACCACCAATCTGCTCTCTGTCTCTATAGAGTTGCCTGTTTGGGGTATTTCATATAACAGGAATCATGCAATATGTGTTCTTTGAATCTGGCTTCTTTTACTTTTTAATGTTTCAAAGATGCATTCAAGCTGCAGCAGGTATTAATACTTCATTATTTTTTATGGCTGAATAATACTCCATTCTACATATTATATTACAATTTGTTTATCCATTGGACTTAATTTTAATGGCAGAAATATTTTCTTTGTTCATCTTAAGTAATAATCCGTCCTTATGAATATAATTTGGAGCTAACTAGCCTAAAAAGTAAGAATTTACCTGTTCATAGGGGAAAGAATAGGTGAAATCATTTAATCTCATATTCTATTTGTTATTCTTGTAGAAATGTTCTGTTCAATTCATTTAAATTTCAAATATCCAATTTAATTCGGTTTGATGGATATTCCAACACTGTAATACTCTAGGACAGGGATTGGCATGCTACTACGCCTGTAGGTCACATCTGGCCTACCATTTGTTTTTGTAAGTAAAGTTTTATTGGAACACAGCTACATTCATTTACTTCCATATTGTGTATGACTGTTTTCATGCAATAGTGGAATTGAGTAGCTATGACAGAGACTGCTTGGTCTGCAAAGCTTAAAACATTTCCTATCTGATTCTGTACAGAAAAAAGTTGCTGACTCCTGCTCTAGAATAATGAAATCCATGTGGAATTCCTTTTATGCTAGGATCTCACTGACTTGGATATCTTCAAAGGAAAAGCTTAACTTAATCGAATTTGGAAACTTTTCATGCACCGAGTTCTAAAATATGAGATAGATTTTGTTTCCTCTGTTGCTGGGAGTTTTGGGTTACCAAAAAGAAAGAAATTTAGAATTTTAATCTGGAGAGACCATCCAAAATGTGGTAAAACAGCATAATATATTTTGGGGTATATTGAAAGGAATGGGAAACCAGAAGAATTAGAGTTTTGCCAGAATAATTTCTCAACTGAAATATATATATTTTAAAATTTCTGTACAATAGGTATACCTATATAAGATGAAGAATTATGATCTTCAATTTAGGAGAAGGAAACTGGATGTTTTATAAATAAAAACATTTGGGGTTTGGTTATAGATCAGTATCTTTGAATGACCATTGGTTTTTCTCTTACGTCCTGCTTCAGTTTCAGAAGGAAATGTTCTGAAATAAAAGGCATATTGTTTTTCCAATTTTTGTTCAATTAGTTTTCAACACATTGTCTAAATATCATCCATGCAGACATAGGAAGCAAATAGTCCTCATCTATTCTTTGACCTGGGTAGAATTGTTCTCTCATTGCCTTTGCAGGATTCTTTCTGCTGTTCCATAAGAAAACAGCCTTCAATTTCTGAAACTGGCTGACATGATATTTTTGAAGAAATTTTCTTTGCTACTATAAGACTGAGATAGTATAACAGTTGAATTTGTGTTCTAGCTAAATTGTATCTGTAACATAGTAAGAATGGTTTTCAGAATCTTTAACTTTACCAACTTGAACTCATAAAACTAAAAAGAGGAATTTCAACATTTCTATCAGGCTGTGCTAAGGACTTAATATTTGACCAAGGCTAAACATTCAGTTGTACTACTTTTTTAAGGAGACTTCCATATTAGTAGGAGACAATGCTATATGGTCATAGCAGCTACAGGATTATTTGAATAATTCCTTTTTCTGTGTAATTTTTTCTTCCTGAACAAATGAGTGCCATTTTATAGGCAACTCTCAATTTGTAACAGATAATTGTATAATTTGTGAATTCTCCATATTCCTCCCATTTTGTTCTTCCTTTCTTGCATGACTCCTGGTCCCTTTAGAAAAAGTTTGATTATCGAAAAGAAGGAAAATTAAATCACATTAATTGCTATCTTTTTTTTTTTTTTTAACTCTTGCAAGAGAAGAAGATTGAAATAGATTACTGTGATTGTCTGTGCTACTGCGAATGTGAAGGTCATCAAGAATTGTCAGTAAGTTTTGTATAGGTACCTAAAGAGCTGATGTGTTATGATAAGAATGAATTGACATATGTATATTTTTATTTTTCTTTATAATCAATGTAAAATTACACTTGCTACTTCTATAAACTTATTTATTTATTTATTTATTTTAAAGATGACCGGTAAGGGGATCTTAACCCTTGACTTGGTGTTGTCAGCACCACGCTCACCCAGTGAGCGAACCGGCCATCCCTATATAGGATCTGAACGCATGGCCTTGGTGTTATCAGCACCACACTCTCCTGAGTGAGCCATGGGCTGGCCCTCTATAAAATTTATGAAATAGTTGGACGAGTTTTAAACTTGAAAAAGAAAATGATATCGACATTAGATTTTTGAAAATGTATCTCTTTTAACCATCCTTTAGGTATGTATGACTTTAGAAACGGTTGATGCATAATGCATTTCTGGCATATCACTCTCACAGGCAATTCCTGTTTCCTTCGGCCCCAAATGATTGCTTATGGCTTCCTGGTCTTCATTCTGATGTCCATGACTGAAGTTAACTCTTTCTAGTTATCTAAGGGTGGTTGTTCTTCCTTTATAGGCTGCCTGCTACTTCTGTAGTCACTCTAAGTTCTCTAACTAATATCATGCTTTGTTCATTGTGGAGATGTAAGATTTTCTGATTCATTTCCGTTTCCTCTTGGTAAATGATGATTTCTTTATGATCAGTACTAGAATTTATAGAAATATATTTGCAAGTGTCATTTTAAACAGACTTGTTTTGACTGCAATCAACAGAAACCAAATTGGCAAACCTAGAGGGGAAAAAAAAAAGAAATTTATGGGAAGGATAAAGTATATCGAGGAGCTCACAGATTGATGTAAAGTATAAAGAACTGGGTTTGGCAATGGGTGGACACTAGAACAAATAGTAGTAGCAACTATATATTAGATGAGGTAGGAACATTCTGCTGTTGCCATCGCAGCTGGAATGAATAAGCTTTAACTGGCTCCAGTCTCTTCTTAACACTGCTCAAGATTCAAAATTCAGAATAGAGTATCATATTGGCCCTTCTGGATTCACATTTCCACCTCTTGGCTGAGAGAGGGCAGGGTACATTGACTATGTCAAAATAGAGAATAAATAATTACACACAAAAAATTCAGATTGTTGTTATCAAAGAAGATGGAATGACTGTGAGTGGAAAAAGCCCGACAAGTATCTAGTACAAAATCTGTATCTGGGAAATCATACTAGTTTGATGGTTTTTAAGCTTCCTTCTAAATTGGAACTTTGGTACTCTGGAAAGTTTAAGCTTCCTTCTAAATTGGAACTTTGGTACTCTGGAAAGTTTTCAGAATTTATCTAATATTATTGATTTTAAGATTACATGATTTTGTACTTTTTTTTGTTTACACATTTGGAGGTATTCAACATAATGAAATTTTGGTGGGTGTAGTTGCTATAAGAATGATTTTAAAGTATTATATTGTCTTTCATTAATTAAAGCTTAGAATCATATTGACAGGAGTATATTTATACAAAATGATGAATTATTTTAAGAGAAATTTCTAGAGTTTTATACTCTCCTTAGAAATAGTAGAGTGCTATATGTCTTATACTGATTCAGAAGATTTCTTCCTTTTGCTGCCATAAGAAAATGAGATCAGAAAAATTATGAGAGATTAGTAAATTTATTATAATTGCCTAGAAGAAAGGTAGAAAATCATTTATCTATTGTGAATCACTTATCCAAAGAATACAAATAAAATATAGGGTTATGTTTTATACCAGAAAAATAATTTTTTAAAAATAGAGTGATCTATGCAAAATTTGAACTACCTTTGTTATTCAAAAGTGAATAATGTGTTGCTTAAGCAACAAATACACTGAATGATAATATGGGTGTGAACTAGAGACAGAGAGAAAAACAAAGCACAGGGACAGAAAAAAATAGAAGAGGAGAGAGAGCAGACCAATGGCAGGGCAGAACGGGAAGCCTAAATTTTCACTACCCATCACCCCATTAGTAAAACACAGTGGCTTCAACTTATTTCTCTGCTCCTAAATCTGTATGACACGCTTTCACTCTCTTAGTGCTTCTGCATCTGAGTGAAAACATTCTTGGACTTGGAAGTTACCTCTTGCTCCAGCAGTTACCTATACTCACAACCATGAATCACCTACATTTCCTCCATGTGGGTCCTTTCTGTCTCACCTTTCCATATTTCTCACCACCACCTTGAAATAGGCCAAAATCACCTTTTTTCTGACTTTTGACCTACTGCCAATATTACATGTCTCTCCTGCTTTCACCATGTGTTAGTCCATTTCCTGCTGCTTATAACAGAATACCTAAAACTGGGCAATTTATTTTTAAAACAATATTTCTTACAGTTTTGGAGGCTGGGAAGTCCAAGGATGAGAGAGTACATCTGGTGAGGGTCTTCTTTGTGGTGGGGACTTTCTACAGAGTCCCGAGGCAACTCAAGGTATCACTTGGGAAAGGGGCGAAAGCCACTGACATGCTTCTCCCTCTTCTTATAAGGCCACGAGTGCTCCTCCTGTGAGAACCCACTTATCCACTAACCCATTAACCTATGAATTAGTCCACTCATGCAGGCAGAGCCCTCATGATTCAATCACATCGCAAAAGCACCAACTCTCAACGTTGATACATTGGGACTCAAGCTTCCACATGAGTTTTGGTGGGAACAATCATTCAGGCCACAGCACCCCATCAACCAAACCACTCATGAGCAATCTGCCTCTGAGTTAAATAATCTTCCTCTAAGGTGGCCATCATCAATCAATTTATCAAATATTTATTAATTTTAGAATGAAGTATCTAGGTCTAGCCCCCCACCCTCACTCCACAATTTTGCAATATATGCTGAACTCAGCAGATTTCTTAGAACTGCCAACCAGTTAATTTTATTTAACTTCTTGTAATATTTTCTACATTAAATTAGAGGCTGGGTCATGCTACTCTTAAGCATGGACCCCTGTTTTTCTCAAAAATACATCAACTTTTTGAGGGCCCATGGGTACATGAGTTTATGTTCTTTTTTTAAAAAAAAGATATTGAGCCAGGTATCATTTGGGGTGGGGATGGAGGCAAAAATTAACAGAATATACCTGAAATTGAGAAGGAAGAAGCAACCTGCTCTCAGCTGCTTGTGGCTCTCCTGAAATGAAAAATGATACAAACCTGCAGAATGAAATCTTTCCTTTAGGTACCACAAGAAAAAGTATCACAAATGTTGTAGGATGCACATTACCTGGTATACATTTAGAAAAATCCCACTGAGAAGTGCATTTTGGTATTAAACATCTAAAACCTAATGAGATATTTAAATACTGACAATTTGAAATGGAATCACTTGAAAATTGGGAGAACCCTCAATTTTGGTGGTGTGATCACAGATAAGCCACAGACATCTTCTGTCTCAAATAGTCTGCTGAAACTCCTTCCACTAACTTTCTTAATAGACACTCTCTGTATTTTTAACTTACCTTAAGAGCTCTATGCTTTAGTTTTGAGATACTTTTCCTAGAAACTGATTTGCTGTTTGTCTGACTGGTATTCTTTTGTCTCCTGAGAGGTCTCCTTTATAAAGTATAAAAAAGTTAACATTGCTATTTTTTGGTTTTATTTTCTGCTTTTGTGTCTGGTCCATTTCTCCCACAGGAATCAAGAGTCAATTTCTATTATATGAACTGGATGAGGAATGCTGGATCCTGCTGGGTGTACACACCCTTCATAAGATCTTTTGCTTTTAGTCAGTAACTGTATGGGATCAGGTTAACTTGCAAAATATCCCAGTTTGCACTTTTAACTGATTCTGCCTATATTTTTGTGATCACTGTGTGCAGTGATTATGTGTTACAATGTGTGTGTCAAATGTCCAAACCTCAAATCCCGGTGCTTTCCTTTTCCTTCATTTCCTTCCTTTCCTTCCTTCTTTTCACAGATATTTGAAGAATACCTAATTTGCATCAGGCTGCATGCTCATCTACTATAGTGAGCAATACAGAAAGATTTCCTATTTTCAAGAAACTCATTATCTAAAGAAAAGGACACCTATTAAACAAAATCATGTCAATCAATAGATAGTAACAGACTATAATTGTTAAAGAAAAACTGTTAAGTGCTTAGAAGGTAAATTGCACGTGGGCTCCCTCTCACAATCTACACAGTGGTCATCTTTTGGTATAGAATGATTCAGGCTCCTGTGGGTCTAAGTTTTCTTCACACAGGCTATTTAGTCTGTTCTGTGGAACTCGGCTTAAAATCCTTGTCTCAGGGAAGATGTCCAGAATAGATAAATTTCCCCTTTTATAAGATTTCACACTATCCCGATTCTCCTCCTAAGGGTTTATTTAAATGGAGTTAATCATTTACTGGTATGATTCTGTTTAATGTGTTGTTCTCCCATTGGACTGAGTCCATCTTGTTCATGCAGATCCCCAATACCTAGAAAGAGAATGTGGTGTTTGAATTGATAGATATTTTTGTTAAAGCAGATATTGGACCATACTGACTGCGTTCTTTCTTCAAGATACAAAGTGAAGAATCTCATGGATCACTGTGGTTGATTTTCAGCATCCATTCTAACCTCCTCCCTTTATGCAGTAGGTACTGTGGGGGGATCCCAGCTTCTTGGGGGAGTTACTTATTAATCTATGCCAGCAGAGCAATCTGACTGTTTGTAGCACTGTGATAGCTTCAGGATGGAGAGCTTCAGCAGGTTAGTTTATGACACTGTCTTGGCTACGGATTGAGTGGGTTTGTGATCTAATCTGAAACAAGAAGCTTCAAGGATGGATTTGCCAGAGGAGGCTTCTGGGACGGACTCTTCCTCTTGGGGTCTGTTCTGGGGTACAGATGTGAGGTCATAGCTGCTGCCTCGCTCTTGTATGGGGGTGAAGCAGACACAACGAAGGAGACCTGAGGGGAATCCCAGAAGCAGAACCAGACTGAACTGGCCCTGCTGACCCTGACCCTGACTTCTGCCTGCCTCTGCTCTTCCTGGTTACCTGAGAAAAGAAATGGCTTTAACTGGTTATGCCAGATTGAGTTGGATTTTGTTGTTGTTGTTGTTGTTGTTTGGTTTGTTTTTGCTATCTAAGGCTTTGAGGTCTTATCCTCCATTTATGCTGGATATTTCTAACCCCACTCCCAAACTTCCATTATCAAACAGGCAAAGAAGCAATATTGGACAATGAAGAAAAAAAAAGAAACTATAACTAAGAAATCTCCATCCTCACTTAGATAATAATTTACAAATTTTAGAGTAATCTCACTTTTAATCTAGTGTGTTGACCAGGATGACCCAAGAACAAAGCAGTAATTTTGTTAATTATTCAGAGTCCTTGTGATTTTATTTTTGTGATTTTTTTCATTGTGTTAAAAGTATACACAACATTAAATGTATCATTTTAACTATTTTTAAGTTTGCGATTCAGTGGCATTAAGTACATTCACAATGTGTGCAACCATCACCACTATCCATTCCCAGAACTTTTCATTATTCCAAAAGGAAATACTGTACTCCTTAAGCAATAACTCCATTTCCTCCTTCCCCCAACCCCTGGTAAACTCTATTTTACTTTCTGTCTCTATGAATTTGCCTATCCCAGGCACCTCATATAAGTATGATCATACAATGTTTGTCCTCTTGTGCCTGGCTTATTTCACTTAGCACAGTGTCTTCAATTTTGATCCATATTGTAGCATGTGTCAGAATCTCACTCCTTTTTAGGACTGAGTAGTATTCCATTGTATGTATATACCACATTTTGTTTATCCATTCATCTGTTGATGGACATTTAGGTTGTTTTTACATATTGGCTTTTGTGAATAATGCTACTAAGAACAATGGTGTGCAAGTATCTGTTTGAGTCCAATTCTTTAGGGCTATATATACCTAGAAGTAGAATTGCTGGATCATATAGTAATCTATGTTTAACTTTTTTAGCAATTGCCAAACTGTCTTCCACAGTAGCTGCATCATTTTACATCCCCACCAGCAATGCAACTCAATTTCTCCACACCCTGCCACCAACACTCTGATACTTAGATTTTTTTATTCTTTCTTTCTTTTTTTTTTTTTTGCTATAGTCAGCTTAATGGATGTGAAGTTGTATCCCATTATGGTGGTTTTATTTTGTGAATAATTTTAGCAATTAGCTATTGAGAGGTTTGCTGTGTAGCATTTACAAGTATGGTCTTCTGAGCCAAAATATTAGAGTTCCAATCCTGGCTCTGACAACCACTAGAATGGCTGGGGTAACCTTGGGGTATTTATTCAACTTTTTCATATGCCAACATATTCACATGTAAAATAGGGATGATAATACTGATCTCATAAGATAGTGGTGTAAATTAAATACTTTAATGTATTATTGGGAGATTCCTTCTTATATTTTGAGTTTGACTGATATTTATTAGTCCTTTTTTAAAAAAATCATTATTGTAATTTATCCAGAATTTCTAGTTGCTTGTATTGGGACGAGTTATTCAAGTCATCGCAGTCTTTATTGTTATTGATGCTCCTTGAGGTTATTTTATTGAAGATTCTTTTCCTCACCATGCTGTAAGCCATCTCTTGAGCATCACATCTGTTCACTATTAGCATTTTGTATCTATTCCTGTCAGTATTTTTAAAAAATAGACTTTTTTTTTTAAGGAAGTTTTAGGTTTATAGAAAAACTAAGTAGAAGGTATAGAGAGTTCTCATATAACTCCAACCCCCACACTGATACATTGCCTCCCCCACTATAAACATTCCCCACAAGGGTAGTACATTTGTTACATGGCTACATCATTATCACCTGAAGTTCATAGTTTGCAACAGGATTTGCTTGGGTTCTATGGATTTGGAAAAATCTATAATGGTATGCATCTACTATTATAGTATTGGACGTAGTAATTTCACTACCCTAAAAATCCTCTGTGCTCTGCTTATTTATCACTTCCTTGCCCCAACACCTGAAAACCACTGATATTTTTACTGCCACAGTTTTTCCTTCTCCAGAATATCATGTAGTTGGAATCACACAGTGTGTAGCCTTTGTGGATTTGCTTCTTTCATCAAGTAATATGCACTTAGAGTTTCTCCACATCTTCGTGGCTTGATAGCTCATTGCTTTTTAGTACTGAATAATATTCCATTGAATGGATGCATTGCAGTTTATCCATTTACCTACTGAAAGACATCTTACTTGTTTCCAAGTTTGGGCAATTATGAACAAAGCTGCTATAAATATCCATGTACAGGTTTTCATGTGGACATAAGTTTTCAACTACCTTAGGTAAATACCAAGGAACAAAATAGCTGGACCAAATGGCAAGAGTATGTATAGTTTTGTAAGAAATTTTCAAACTGTCTTCCAAAGTAGCTTTATCATTTTGCATTCCCACTAGCAGTGAAGGAGCATTGCTGTTGCTCCACATCCTTGCCAGCACTGGTGGCATCAGTGTTTCCGATTTTGACCATTTGAATAGGTGCACAGTGTTATCTCATTGTTGACTTAGCTTGCATTTCCCTGTTGAAGTGTGATGTGGAAAATTTTTTCATATGCTTATTTTCCATCTGTTTTAATCCATATCTGTTGCTTATAACAGAATAACTGAAACTAGGTAATATAAAGAAATGAAATTTACTTCTTACAGTTTGGAGGCTGGGAAGCCCAAGGTCCAGAGAACACACCTAGTGTGGGTGTTCTTTTTGGTGACTCTCTGCAGCAATGCAAGGTATCACATGGCGAGAATGGGCTGAGCAAGAGAGCTAGAATTCTCACTTGTGCTCTCCTTTCAAAGCTCTCAGAACCATGCCCATTACTCCACAAATGGATCAATCCATTCATGAGGCCACAGTCTTCACAGTCTAATTAGCTCTTAAAGGTTCCACTTTTCAAATGCTATAATTGAATTTCCCACCCTCTTAACACTGTTACAATGGGAGTCAAATTTCCAATACATGAACTTTATGGGGACACATTTAATCCATAGCAGCATCTGTATATCTTCTTTGGTGAAGCGTCTGTTAGGTCTTTGGCCGACTTTTAAATCAAGTTGTTTGTTTTCTTATTCTTGAGTTTTTTTTTTTTTTTTGACCGGTAAGGGGATTGCAACCCTCTGCACAATGTTGCCTGCACCATGCTCAGCCAGTGAGTGCACCGGCCATCCCTATATAGGATCTGAACCCATGGCCTCTGTGCTACCACCACCACACTCTCCCAAGTGAGCCACGGGACCAGCCCTTATTGTTGAGTTTTAAAAGTCTTTTGTATATTTTGGTAACAGTCCTTTAGAAGATATATCTTTTGTTAATATTTTCTTTCAGTCTGTGGTTTGCTTTCTTATGCTTTTGACAGTGGCTTTTGCAGAACAGATCTTTTTAATTTTAATGAAGTCCAGCTTAGCAATTCTTTCTTTCATGGATCATGTTTTTGGTGTTGTATCTAAGAAGTCATTGCCAAACCCAAAGTTATCTCCATTTTATTCTTTGCTGTCTTCTAGATGTTTAGTAGTTTTACAGCTTATATTTATGTCTATGATCCATTTTGAGTTAATTTTGTGAAGTTTGTAAGATATGGTTCTAGATTCTTTTTGTTTGTTTGTTTGTTTTTTCGGCATGTCAATGTCCAATTGGTCTAGCAACATTTGTTAAAAAGTCTATCTTTTCTCGAATGTATTGCCTTTTCTCCTTTGTCAAAGTTCAGTTGACTGTACTTATGTGGATATATTTCTGGGCTCTACATTCCTTTCCATTGATCTATTTGTCTATTCTTTCACCAATCCCACACTCTCTTGCTTAATGTAGCTTTACAGTAAGACTTGAAGTCTAATAGGATCCGTCTTCTGACTTTATTCTTCTCCTTCAATATTGTGTTAGCTATTCTGGGTCTCTTGTCTCTTAATATAAACTTTTGAATCAGTTTGTTGATATGCACAGAATAACTTGCTGGGATTTTGATTGGGATTGCCTTGAATCTATAGATTAAGCTGGGAAGAACTGACATGTTAACAATGTTGTCTTTCTATGCATTTATTTAGCTCTTTGATGTCTTTCATCAGAGTTTTGTAGTTATTCTCATATAGGTCTTGTACATATTTTGTTAGATTTATATGTATTTCACCTTTTTGGGGGGGTTAATGTAAATGGTATTGTGTTCTAAACATCCTATTCCACTGTTTCATTATTAGTATATAGGAAAGCAATCATCTTTTGTATATTAACCTTTTATCCTGTAAATTTGCTATAATTGCTTATTAGTTCCAGGAGATTTTTTGTCTTTCTAAAAAATTTCCTACATACACAATCATGTCATCTGTGAATAAAGACAGTTTGAGTTCTTCCTTCCTCATCTGTATACTTTTATTTTCTTTTCTTATCACATTAGCTATGACTTCCAGTACAATGTTGAAAAACATTGGTGAAAGGGAGCATCCTTGTCTTGTTCCTGATCTTAGTGGAAAAGCTTCCAGTTTGTCATCATTAAGTAGTATGTCAGCTGCATGATTTTTTGTAGATAACCTTTATTGAGTTGAGGAAGTTCTCCTGTACTTCTAGTCTACTGTGAATTTTTAATGAATGGGTGTTGGATTTTGTCAAATGCTTTTTCTGCATCTATTAATATAATAGTATGGTTTTTCTTCTTCAATCTGTTAATTGTTGGATTCCATTAACTGCTTTCAAATTTTCCAGCAACCTTGTATAACTGGGATAAATCCCCTTGGTCCCAGTGTCTAATTCTTTTTATATATTTTGGGGTTTGATTTGCAAATATTTTTTGGAGGATTTTTGTAACTATGTTCATCAGGGAAATTGGCTGTACTTTCCTTTTTCTCCAATGCCTTTGTCTGGTTTTGGTATTAGGGTGATTCTGGCCTCACAGAATGTAAAGTAGGAAGTAATCTCTCTGTTTCTATCTTCTGAAAGAGATTGTAAAAATTGGTATATGATAGATCTGGAACATAACCAGTGCCATTTTGGGCAAGGCCAAGCACAAAATGGCCACCAACCCCTAACCCCTTCCCTTTATGAGAAGCCTTGTGATGAAATAGATCTGCAAAATAGAAACCCTTTTGCTTCTGCATAGGCACAATTTTCCACCCCAGTCGCATCAGCCAGGTGGAGCTTCTGCATTAGCATAATGCCCCTCCTTGATTATATCACCCAGCCCTTGGTGCCTTACAGCCTATATAAGCTCTCCTGCCTCAATGAGGGTGGCTGCTCTCCATTTTGAATGCAGCCCAGCAGGTGTTGATTTTTTTAAAGCTTGATCAGTATTCAATGTTTTGGCTCACTTTCTTTCATTTTAGTGCCAAAACCCAGAAAGGGTCCTGGCTGGGACCTTCAGATGATTGCCTCTCTTGGGGTGATTGGCCCCTGGCCACCCTTCCTGGACCTGCTGAACTGGGTACCTCTGGGACTCTCTCCTCTTGCCACTTAAAGACCAATACATCCAACATTGGCCTCAATTCAGGGTGAGTCAGTGGGTCTGTTCTACTTCTATGGGTTCCCTTGACTACTTTCTATGACTACTGTCTACTTCCTGAAGACCGGGTACCTGGCCAAGGGAACCCCTCTCTTGCCCTGGCTATTGGAGGATGCTCCTCTAGCTGGTGGCTCCTCTCACAAAAGAAGGTGTACAACAACAAGGATGCTCTTTGTTGGCACTCTTCTTCTACTAGGACTGCCCATTTCCTTTCTCACCCTCCACATGGGTTTCTCACAATCCAAACCTCCATGCTGTATGCCCCTGGGCTGTCTCCTGGCCAATTTACAATCTCTTGGCCTCCAGGGAGACATTAAAACCAAGTGCCTTATTTTTTACTGCAGTCACATTTGGCCTAAATACAAACTGGACAATGGATCCTAATGGCCAGAAAATGACACTTTTGATTTGGCAACTCTTAGAAATTTAGACAACTTTTGTTACAAGAATGGGAAAGCTGGAGACATTCCTTATGTTCAAGCCTTCTTCTATCTCCGATTGTATCCTTCTCTATGTCAAAACCATACTACGTCTCAAATTCTCCTAGCTCATGCCCAACCTCCCCTTTCAGACTCAGATCAATCTTTTGATCCATCAGACCACTCTGCTCCCCAACAACCTCCTTATGCTCCAAATCCTGCACCAGTCCCTTCACCTCTTCCCTCTCTTGGCCATACCCAGTGTTTTAGTCTGTTTGTGTTGCTATAACAGAAATACCTGAGACTGGGTAATTTATAAGGAAAAGAGGTTTATTTGGCTTACAATTCTGGGACAGCTGCATCTGACATGGGCCTCAGGCTGCTTCTACTCATGGTGAAAAGTGGTAGGCAGCTGGTGGGTACAAGCAGATCACATGGCAAGAGGAAGCAAGAGAGTGAGAGAGAGAGGGAGGAAGGGAGGGAGGGAGGGAGGAGGTGCCAGGGTCCTTTAAACAATCAGCTCTTGCAGGAACTAATAGAGCAAGAACTCACTCACTACCCTTCCTCCCCCAGGGAGAGCATTAATCCATTCATGAGGGATCTGCCCCCATGACTCAATCAGTTACCAACAGTGCCACATTGGAGATTAAATTTCCACATGAGTTTTGGAGGGGGCAACACATCCAAACTCCATCATTCTGCCCCTGGCCCCCCAAAACTCATGTTCCTCTCACATACAAAATACAATCATTCTATCCCAACAGTCCCAAAAGTCTTTGGTTGTTCCAGCACCAGCTTAAAAGTCCAAAGTCTTTTCTGAGACCAAAAGCAAAAGTCCTTGCAGCTTGAACCTGTAAAAGTCAAAACCAAATTTATCTACTGCCAAGATACAATGGTGGAACAGGCATTGGATATACATTACCATTCCAAAAGGGAGGAATATGCCAGAAGAAAGGAAAACAGGTCCCAAACAAGTCCAAAAACCAGCAGGGCAGGCATTAAATCTCAAGGCTGGTGAATCAGGTACCTTGATTCCATGTTCAACTGCCTCTGCCCATTTGTGTGGGGGTTAGGTCCCCAAGTCCTTGGGCATCTCCACTCCTATGGCTTTCCTGGTCTCAGGCCACCTCTCCCAGCCTGGTGTTCTACTCTGGTAGCTCCACAGGTCTGGGTCTCCATGGCAGTCCCACTCTCATGGCTCTACTAGGCATGGCACTGTTGGGGTTTCCCTGCTGCAACTCTGACCCCACATTTCTGCTTGGCATTGCTGTAGCGAAGGCTGTCTACAGTGACTCCACCCCTGTGACAGATCTCTTCCTGGGCCCCCAGACTTTTCCATACATGCTTTGAAATCTGGATGGAGACTCCCAAGCCTTCCCAGCTCTGGCATTCTGTGAGCCTGCAGACCTAAAACCACATGGACACAGCCAAGACTTCTGGCTTGTATTTTCCAAAGCTGTGGGTCCAGCCACACCTGGGGCCAATTTAGCCACAGCTGGAGCAGCCAAAGCAGCTGGGGTGCTGGTGCTGGAAGCAGCTTCTCGAGGTGGCCCTGGGCAGTGAGCGCATGGAGGGTGCCTTGGTCCTGTTCACCAAGACCATTCTGTCTCCCTAGTCCTTTGGGCCTGAAATGGAAGGGTTGGCCCCAGAGGCTTCTGCAGTGCCTTCAGGGCCTTTTTCTCCTTTGCTTGATAATCCCTTTCCTTTGTACTAATCTTCTTAGCTAACGGTTGTTGGGCTGCACCATTGCATGCTCTCTGCTTTCCTACCACATGGCTGTGCTGAAAATTTTCCAAATCTTTACACTCTGCTCCTATTTTAAATTCTAGCTTTACATCATGCCTTTTCTGCCATAACTCAGCATAAGCTGTTAGAAATAACCATGCAGCATCCTTAATGGTTTGCTGCTTGGAAATGTCTTCCGCCAGATACTCTGGTTCACAACTCTTAAGTCCCACCTTCCACAAAGTCTAAGGGCATGGACACAATGCAGCCAAATTCCTTGTTGTGGTATAGGAAGGGTGATCTTTGCCCCAATTCCTAAGTTCCTCGTTTCTTTTTGAGACCTCATCATCCACATGGTCTTTACAGTCCATGTTTCTATCAACATTCTGGTCACAGCCATTTAACCAATCTCTAAAATCTTCCAAAATTTCCCTCATCTTTTTCTCTTCTTCTAAATCCTCCAAAGTCCTCCAACCTTTGCCTGTTACCCAGTTCCAAAGCTGCATCCACATTTTCAGGTATCTGTTTAGCAACACCCCACTGCTTGGTACCAATTTTCTGTTTTAGTCCATTTGTATTGCTATAACAGAAATACCTGAGACTGAGTAATTTATAAGGAAAAGAGGTTTATTTGGCTTACGATTCTGGGACAGCTGCATCTGGCACGGGCCTCAGGCTGCTTCTACTCATGGTGGAAAGTGGCAGGCAGCCAGTGGGTACAAGCAGATCACATGGCGAGAGGAAGCAAGAGAGAGAGAGAGAGGAGAAAGAGAGGGGAGAGAGAGAGAGAGGAGAGAGAAAGAGAGAAAGAGAGAGAGGAGAGAGGAGAGAGGAGAGAGAGAGAGAAGGTGTCAGGGTCCTTTTAAACAATCAGGTCTCACAGGAACTAATAGAGCGAGAACTCACTCACTACCCCTTCTCCCCCAGGGAGAGCATTAATCCATTCATGAGGGATCTGCCCTCATGACCCAATCAGTTTCCAACACTGCCACATTGGGGATCAATTTCCACATGAGTTTTGGAGGGGACAACATATCCAAACTCCATCACCCAGTCTTGAGACATTCATCCTCAGCCACCCAACTCCTCTCCTTCTTCCCCTTCATCAGATGACAACTCTGCCTCAGTTCTGGCTCCATGAAGTGGCTGAGATGGAGGGAATTGTCTGATTCCTTGTCCCTTTTTCTCTTTCAGACCTTTCCCAAATCGAAAAATGACTGAGGTCCTTCCAGTCTGACCCAGATACAAACCTCAAGGAGTTCAAATATCTCACCCAGTCTTATGATCTCACCTGGCATGATGTTTTCATAATACTCACTACCACTTTGTTTCCTGAAGACAGGGAGCAGGTCTGGGTAACTGCCCAACAGCAGGCAGATGAGATACATGCTCAAAATAATAGGAGACCTGTGGGAGCCATTGCCGTTTCTCACATTGACCCAAATTGGGACTACCAGGCCGGCCACAGGGATTGGGATCTCCAGGATAAAATAATCACACACTTGATTTATGTCTTCCAAAAGGCTACTCACAAGTTGGTCAATTATGACAAGCTTAGAGAAATCACACAGAGATCCCCTGAAAATTCCAGTGAGTTCTTAACCCACCTCTCTGAGGCTTTACCTAGATACACACATATAGACCCAAACTCCCCTGCAGGCATGGCCCTCTCACACTCTCTTTTCATTACCCAATCAGCCCTTGATATTAAAAAAAAAAACTAAAAAAACTTGAGGATGGTCCAAATACAACCCAGCAAGACCTCCTCAACACTGCTTTCAAGGTCTTTAACAATAGAGAGGAGGAGGAGAAAAAAGATTGTTACAAAAGAGGTCAGGCCAAATACCAGCTCCTGGCTAATGCTATCCGGGGTTCACACACTACAAAACCATCTGCCTCTAGGGTCAAGCCGCCTGGAAACTGGGCATGGGCCTATCATAACCCCAGGCCTCCTCCTGGGCCCTGTTCTCACTGCAAACAGCCAAATCATTGGGGGGTTGACTGTCCCACTTGCCAGAGAGGGAGTGGCCTAGTCCCCAACCCACAGCCTTTGGCTTCATGGCTATCCCTACCGGAGCTGCTTGGATTTGCCCAAGAGGAAGACTGATGATGCCCAGGGCCTGAGGCCCCCACGGAGATCACCACATGTGAGCCCAGGGTAACTCACTTCATAGCAGTTAAGCTGATCTCTTTTGTAATCTATAGAGGGGCCACTTACTCTACCCTTCCTGAATATGCAGGACCAACAACCCCATCCTCTATCACAATAGTAGGGGTCACAGGATCAGAATACCACTCATAGATCACTCAACCCCTTTCCTGCACCCTACTTCACACCCAATTCACACACAAATTTTTAGTAATGCCTCAATGCCCAGCCCCCTTACTGGTACGGGACATTCTTTCCAAATTCAAGGCTGCTCTTACCTTAAACACTTTAATTCCAACTCCAATACTGCTGCTACAGGCCTCCCGAGACCTGGCCCCTGAGGCCTCCACTTTCCCCTTCCTGATGGACAACGTTAATCCCTAGTATGAGACACTTCTTCTCCCTCCATTGCTATGCACCATTGCCCTATCCTTGTTAAGTTGTGGAACCCCTCTTTGTTCCGTAATATCCCACAAAGCCCATTCATTCTCCCTTCCAGCAATTAAAAACTGCTCTTCTCACAGCCCCAGCTCTTTCTCTCCCAAATTTATCTCGTCCTGTTGTTTTATACATCACTGAGACACAAGGACTGGCAGTTGGGGTCCTGGGAAAAGAGGCAGGAGATAGTTTCTCCCCGGTTGCATACCTCTCAAAACAACTAGACACCACAGACCGGGGATGGGCCCCTTGTTCACAGGCTTTGGTGGCAGCCACCCTTTTAGCACAAGAAAGCTCTAAATTAACTTTTGGACAACAAACAATCATTTGTTCCCCCCACCACCTTCAAGACCTTCTTAGCCATAGGTCATGTCGATTCTCTCCCCTTCTCGCCTACAACTTATCCACCTTACTTTCATTGAAAATTCCCAGTTCTCCTTTAAGCCTTGCCCACCTTTAAGTCCAGCCACTCTCATCCCTATATCACAACATAATTACATAGAGGTTTTCGATCTTTTTCTCAATCCATTTCCATTTATCTCCCCTCACCCCATTAAGCAGCCTCAACATACGTGGTTCGTAGATGGGAGCGCCACCTCCATGCCCACACCCTGGGTGGGTTATGCCATAGTAGATGCAACACACACTATTGAGGCTGCTCCCCTCCCCACTTCCCAACAGGCAGAACTCATTGCCCTCACCTGTGCCCTGCCTTTGACAGAGGATAAATGAGTCAATATATACACTGACTCTAAGTACGCATAGCACATTCCACACTCTTGCATGGCCATATGGAAGTAGAGAGGATACATGACTACTCAAGGAAGTCCCATACAAAATGCACATATTATCAAAGAACTCCTCGAGGCTACACAATTCCCAGAGGAGATTGGGGTCATATACTGTGGAGGACACCAACCCCCCAACAATCCAATAGCTCAGGCGAACAAACTGGCAGATCAAACTGCAAAGCAGGCAGCTCAATCTTCAGCCCCCTCCACTCCTTCTCTTTTGAGCTTATGTATGGTAGATCCTTCACGCTCACTCCTCTCCCTTCCAATTCATCACCTCTAGGCCAGTACCTCCCCACTCTTTCTCTCGTCAGAAACCTTCTTTGGGAACAGGCCAACCTTTTATTACTTCATCCCTTCCCTACCACTGTTTCAAATTTAAAACTAAGCCTGGAAGATCAAGTATATATTAAAACCCAAACCCCAAAGCCCCTTGGTATCACTTATCCTTAGTAAAATTAGCACCCGAAATACATATTAACACTGAGCCAGAGGGGTCCCACTGCTCAACTTCCAACCCAACATCACTTTATACTTTGTCCAATCTAGGACCTACAAAAGTAAAAATCTCTAGGACCTCCACTCTTCCCCCCAATTTCAAGAGAAGAATGATCTCCCCCCCCGGTGATTATCCTTGCACTCTTGCAGGCCCGCTGCATGTCGTTCATACAAAAGCTGCTCCAAGATTGGTCTTGTCCCACCACCTCCAGTGCTGACAACATTCTTGAGTGGGAACATATGCAAGCCTTCACCAACCAAAAGGCCACCGAACTTTTCATGGGAGGAGGATATCAGCCCCTCAGAGACATCAACTCTTCCCTGGAAGAATACAGCCTCCCAACATGAAACTGATACCCTGCTACATAATCTTTCCTTCTTTTTTTAAAAAAGATCTCCGTCTGTTCTCAGCAGGAATTAGCTTCAGAAGAAAGAGAACTCCACCCCTTCTCCCCCTCTCCCTATAC
The DNA here is from genome assembly GCF_027409185.1 of Cynocephalus volans. NCBI lineage: Eukaryota > Metazoa > Chordata > Mammalia > Dermoptera > Cynocephalidae > Cynocephalus > Cynocephalus volans. The sequence goes on from NC_084465.1 coordinate 138,329,900, forward strand.
TTAAAAGGCAGGAATAATAGATCTTGAACATACCCAGCACCATTTTAGGCAAGGCCAAGCACAAAATGGCCACCAACCCTCCTCTTCTCTTTACGAGAAGCTTCGTGACTTCTGTGAAATAGAAACCCTTTTGCTTCTGCATAGGCGCAATTTTCCACCCTGATTGCATCAGCTAGGTGGAGCTTCCACATTAGCCTAATGCCCCTCCTTGATTGTATCAGCCACCCCTTTGCACCTTACAGCCTATATAAGCTCTCCCACCCCAATGAGGGCGCTGCTCTCCATTTTGAGTGCAGCCCCGCAGGTTTCTTTTCTTTAAAGCTTAATTGGTACCTGGCGTTTTGGCTTGCTTTCTTTCAGTGCATATTCTCCTTAAATGTTTGGTAGAAATGCCCATGAACCCACCTGGGTCTGGTGCTTTCTATTTGAAAGGTTATTAATTATTTATTCAGTTTTTGTAATGGATATAAGCCTGTTCTGATTGTCTATCTTCTTGTGTCAGTTTTGGTAGGTTATGTCTTTTAAGGAATTGGTTAATTTCATAAATGCCATCAAATTTCTGGGCATAAGTTGTTTGTAGTTATGTTTAATTATCCTTTTGATGCTCATGGGATTTGCAGTGATGTCCCCTCCTTCATTTATGATATTAGTGCTTTGTGTCCTCTCTTAGTTTTCATAGTTACTCTGGCTAGAGGCTTATCAATTTTAATGATGTTTTTAAAGACTGAGGTTTGGGTTTTGTTGATTTTCTCTATTGATGTTTGTTATGTCCAGTTGATGGTGGTGTTGAGTTCAACTATGTCCTTACTGATTTTCTGTCTGCCACATCTGTCCACTCACCATACAGGGATGTTGGGGTCCCCATCTATAATGGTGGCTTTATCTGTGTCTCCTTAGAATTCTATCAGTTCTTGCTTCACATATTTTGATGCTCTCTTTTGGGCACATATATACATTTGTTAAGGATTGTTATGTCTTCTGGGAAAATTGATCTCTTTATTGCCCCTCTTTATCCCTGATAACTTCCCTTACTCTGAATTCTGCTTTGTTTGAAATTAGAATAGCTACTCCCACTTTCTTTTGACTAGCATTAGCATAGTTTCTTTTTTCCACTCACTTTTCATCTATATGTGTCTTTATATTTAAAATGGGTTTCTTATCAACAACATAATGTGGAGCATTGTTTTTGATTCACTTTGACAATCTTTGTTTTTAAATAGTGCATTTAGACTATTAATCTTCAAAGTGACTATTGATATAGTTAGATTAATATCTACCATCTTCGTTACTGTTTTCTATTGTTACCCTCATTCTTAGTTCCTGTGTTGCCTTCTCCTCTCTTTCTGACTTTTGTGGTTTTAAATGAGCATTTTATATGATTCAATTTTCCGTTCTTTCTAATTACCACTTTCAAATAAATATACTGCATCATGAGTAGTATGAGTGCCTTATAAAAACAAAATAATCCTAATTCCTTTCTCCCATCCTTCATATCATTATAACTGTCTTCATTTCACTTATACAAAAGCATACATATATGCATATGTAATTATGGTTATATATATAACATGTATTTATATATTTATTACATATAAATTAAATATTAACAATATTTACATATTATTTATATATAATTATAGTATAAATTATATATTTGTAATTCATAAAACTTATATAAAAGTACATGTAATTAAATACATTGCTATTATTATGTTGCTATTATTATTTTGAACAATCTGTTATCTGTTAGCTCAATTAAGAATAAGAAAAATAAAAGTTTTTATTTTACCTTCACTTATTTCTTCTCTAATGTTCTTCCTTTTTTTAAAAATGTAGATTTGAGTTTCTGACCTATACCATTTTCCTTCTCTCTAAAGAAATTCTTTTAACATTTATCACAAGGTAGGTCTACTGGCAACGAATTCCCTCAATTTTTATTTACCTAAGAGAGTCTTTATTGCTCCCTCACTTTTGAAAGAAAATTTTGCAGTATACAGAATTCTAATTTGGTGGGTTTTTTCTCTCAATACCTTAAATATTTTATTCCATTCTCTTCTTGCTTGCATGTTTTCTGAGGAAGAGTCAGATGTAATTTTTATCTTTGCTCCTCTATAGATAAGATGTTGTATTCCTCTGGCTTCTTTCAGGATTTGTTTATGGGATACTTAATAGAACTTAAAATAAAAATAGGGTTTCTTTTACACAAAATTAGGTAGGCCATACAGTCACTTAGTCATATTTGGAAGGGTTCCAGAAGGCTTATTTACCCATCAAAACATGTTTTTCTTACTGGCCTTTGAAAATACTGTCTTCTACCCTGACTGATTTGTTATTCCAATTAGTAGAGTCTGAAATGACAGACTCTGAAATGACAGAGGTGATCAGACATTACTAAAATGCTCTTAAATTAGTTAAATCTTGTAGGCTAGCTCTTCTTGGAATGAAGGAGTTTGGGGAAAGATGAATTTTAATTGCACTTAAAGGAAGAATCTCAGCCACTAATCCTGAAACTCTGGAGAGCTGGTTCCCTATAGTATTTAGGATGAGGAATCGAGCCATCTTGTTAGAGAGCAAATATAAATAAATAAATAAATAAATAAATAAATAGGTAGAAGGACTTGGGGATATTTGCATTACATGTACACAAGGAATATGCATTACATACATACAAGAAATATGCATTAGATACATACAAGAAAATAATATATTTTCATGATTACAATCATATTTCTTATGTATTTCTTATGCTACTCTAAGTAGAAATATGTTTCATTAGGTTATACCATTTGCCAGTATAAATGTATCCAGAAAGCATATGCCTGGCTCACAGAGAATTATAGAACAGTGAAAAATTATCTAATACCTTTGCTTATATGGATGGGAAAAGACATGAATTCACTCTTAGGGATTTCTCTGGCATGAGCATACCTAAACTCCAGTTTCAACTGAGAACCCACCATCTCATATTTTATCCTTTCATAGGTTTTTGCTTTTTCTCCATTTCTTCCAATTTTTATGTAGCTTTCAGTTTGTCAATTCACTGTTGGTCAAGACTCACCATTATCCCTTTCATTTCCAAAGGCTTATGATAATAAACCTTTAATCCTGATTTTACACAAATAGCTGTAAGGTAGCCATGAATGTTGGCATTTAATTAATGTCCATCGATGGATGATTGGATAAGTAAAATGTGGTCTATATACACTGTGGAATACTACTCTGCCATAAAAAAGAATGAAATACCCCCATTTGCAACAACATGGATGAGCTTGGAGAAACATGTTGAGTGAAATAAGCAAAGCACAGAGGGATAAATACCGCCTGTTCTCACTCCTAAGTGTGAACTAAGAGAGAAAGAAGGAAGGAAAGAAAGACCACAGTGGTGCGTTGGACTTCAGATGGAGAGAGCATACCTAGGGATACGAAGTAGAGCAGGGGAAAGAGGGATGGGGAGTGAGGTTGGGGATAATTGAGTGGGGGACATGGGGTATAATCACAATTTCTTGTAAGGGGCATGCTGCCAGTATGGATCTGGCCATCACATCTTGGGCACTTGTGGTGACTATCAGCTTTGTATCCCATGAATATTCATAACCAATTAAAAAAACAAATATTTATCTTTGAGATGTAAATTTAAGTAATAACCATTTTGACATAAAACATGTCATAAATTTTAAAAAATTGTGAATAGTAGAAATTACTATGATGCTCATCTCTTTTTCCTGTTGTTATTGATACTACTAAAAATCAGGGAGGTTCCAGATTGTAGCAGGCCTTTGGAGAAGATTTTGGATGCAGCAGTGGTTTGGAGGGAGATATAGGTTGTTTTTTCATTGTCATTAAAAACAGACAACAGATGAATACATTTACACAAAATATTTCTAAGGAATCAGACTGAGAATGAATGTCCATGAGCTGCCTCATCCTTGGGCATAAAATAATTATACACACAATTTTCAAGAACATAAATTAACAAACACTATCGTATTTACCTTTATGCCTCTTAGATACTCTGCAAAGCAAATTTTGATGGCAAGGATCACATGTCATATTAATCTTGAGTCTCGTATGCCTTGTAAAGGACCTTATACATGCTATGCCTGAATACATGCTTAAATGAATAAATGAAGGGATGAAATTAAGTGTGAAATTCAAATAAAACCTTATTGTTTTTGGAGTCAGAACCGTGTAACTAATGTTAAGTACTAAAACATTAAAATGGTATTTCACTTTGAGAAAAAGTGGATCTGATTTTGAAATTGCATATTTCCTTCTAGCAAAGGAAAGTAGAGTCTTAGGCAAGGAAAGGTGGAGTCTTTTCCCATCCCCAGCTAAATAATTTAGGCACATCATACTACATTTTCCTCATTCATAGCATTGCTTTCATCAAATTATCTGAGTAACTGTCATAATTTTTAACCCTTTACCTGTGTAAACACAGTCACGTTTGTTCACGAAATTAGTTTGGCCTGCTTTTTTACATTTGTCACAATTTTCCCAGTACTACCAGAAAACAATTATTGAGTGCTTACTGTGTGCAAAGCAATTCCAGACTCTGGTGCTGGTATATAAAAAGCATCTCACTTGGAAATGGACCCTACAAACAAGATTTTTTAAAAAAAGCCATTTGCATGGAGTAGCTTGTACAGATTCATTTGTAATACAAAAAATTTCAAAAGGCTAAGAAAACAAAACGAAATGGTTATATAAATTGTTAAATCAACTTGGTGAAATATTTGAAGACACTATAGCATCCTGGCAATATAAAATTATATTTGACCTATTGTGATAATTATAAAACTGTGTGAATGTGGAGAATATTTAAAGGAAGACAAAAAGAGTGTACATAGTGTTGGTTTGGTTTAAATAAGGTTGATCAATATTTGTTCTTAATTGCTTTAATTTTGAAATAGGTATGCAGCTTAAAAAATGAAAGTATGATCTGTTGAGATATGGCCTTAATCCTCAAGGAGCTTGGCTTATCGTTTAATTTCAGGAGGATAGTATGCTCATGCATGGAAAGATAACTGATGCTCTAGTCTTCATACGATAAGAGCTAAATGAATACCGTGGACGAGAAGAATTTTAGTTCTACACTGGCTTTTCCATCTCATGAGATATTGACGAGGTGGTCAATTCAGATTCCATCAGACGCAAAAAATGTATTACATGAAGAATAACATCCCTAGTGCATCACTCCTTTATTTCCAGCTCATTTAGTTTCCATCTACAAATCCATTTGATGGTTCTATTACACAGTGAATGATTTTCCAATTTAAACCATATTCATTCACATTTTACTTAGTTTTGCTTTTTTTTTTTAAAGGAATACTCTTTAGGATAAGACTCAATGATCACTGCTAATTAAGTTTTTTCAAAAATTCCACTTAATTCTTGTGGAATATGCATTTACAGAGAGAATTGGGGACACTGTAATTCAGTTTATCCTACTTCAGAATAATTGTAAGTCAAATATTCTTGAGGAAATATGATTGTAATTGCTTTAGAGAGAGCTAATTTTCAAGCATGCCCTTAATGCAAAGGTTGGTATCTTATGACTGTGTATGGTTAGACTGAAGGCTGATAATAGATCAAGATCATAAGCTATTTCTATATGGCCAAGTTAAGTTTGGAAACAGACATTCCCAGACTTACAATGGTTTAACTTATGATATTTCAACTTTACAATGGTGCGAAAGTGATATGAATTCAGTAGAAACCATACTTTGCATTCTGAATTTTCATCTTTTCCAGGGTTAGCACATGTGGAACGATACTCTTTCGATGCTGGGCAATGGCAGCAATCCACAGCTCCAAGTCAGCCATGCAATCATAAGGGTGAATAACAGATGCTTTACAGTGTACTGAATTCAACAAATCACATGAGATGTTCAATGCTTTATTTTAAAATAAGCTTTCTGTTAAATGACTTTGCTTAACTGTAGGATAATATAAGTGTCCTGAGCATGTTTAAGGTAGGCTAGGCTAAGCTATGATGTTTGGTAGGCTAGGCATATTAAATGCATTTTTGATTTATGACATTTTCAATGTTCAATGGGTTTATTGGGATGTAAACCCATCTTAAGTCGAGGAGCTGTTGTATGCTTGTAACCTGTGCCTATGCTTGGGGGCCTTACTAATGCTATAGATTGAGTTGTGACTCCTTGAAATTCATATGTTGTAGCCCTTACACCCAATGTGATGGTATTTGGAGATGGAGACCTTCAGTAGGTAATTAGGTTTGGATGAGGTCATAAGGGTGGGAACTTTATGATTAGTGCCCTTGTAAGAAGAGACACCAGACAGCTTGCTTTCTCTCTCTCTCCCATGCGTGTGAGGACACAGAGAGAAGGCAGCTGTCTATAAGCCAGGAAGAGAGCTTTCACCAGAAATAAATGACCATGCTGGCACCCTGATCTCTGAATTTCAGCCTCCAGCACTGCAAGAAATAAATATCTGTTGTGTAAGCCATGCAATCTATGGTATTTTGTCATGTCAGCCAACTGAGTGTTAGGACACCACTTCAGTGTCTGGAGGTCATATTCCAATTTCCAGCATCTGTAACTCGTTTGAGGGCTTTCTCTGAAGCCTCCAAAGGAAGCTCAGCCTGAGGTCTAGGAAGTGCCAAGAAACTCACCAAAGCTCTCCCCACCTTCAGCATCTCTCAGCCACTGGCTGACAGTGCCTGACTCGTGGCCTCTGGAGGACAATTCTGAGGATGATTTCTAAATCATTTATCATCCACATTGGAATCTGGCTTGGTGAGACAGCCTTTTTGGGCTGCTTTCCCTTTACTGTCACATTTCCACTCCCTGACAGGTTTCCTGCACCTAATGAATAAACTACTGACAGTTGAATCTTATCTCAAGGTCTGCTTTTGTTGGACAAAGCTGAGCCCCTCTTTTGGCCACTTTGTGAAGGGATGCAGCTGGCTGCAGTGGGGAAATTGCAGAAGTCTGGAAATGCCACTAGGGCATCAGAACTGTTGGAAAAATATTTAAGCACAAGCTCTAATCCTGGTGGATGACAGTGTCTTCTCCCAGCCCATCCCCAAACACTCAGGCAACACGTACAAGTTTGTATTGAGTGTGTGTCTATTTACAGTGAGTATTTTAATGTTTTCCTGCTGGGTCATATAATAAGCTCTCTTTTGTATAATGTAGCTCACCCAAGCAGGGGCAGGCTTTATTCAGTCACCATGCCATAAGGGCTGCTGTTGATTTGGTTTCTCTATTCTGGGTGCCACAACTTTAACTGCAGTTGTTTGATAGGGATGTATATAGGGTTATATATGGGCACATTTATTCCAGTTGCTGAATTATTGAAATACTTCTGAACTGGTTGCTAAAAGTCTGCTTTCCTGTTACTTCTAAGTATCCCTTCTTCCCCTCACATCTCCCCTGCAAGCTATCCAGATATTGTTATCATCCAGACCTGACAACTGAAGAGCTAAAGCCTACACACCATTTTTAATTTCGACACTGTATATAGGACAAGAGAAAAAAAATAGGAGCTCTTTAGTGTAGGAATTTTAAAGATGACCTTATAATTAATTTGAATGAGTGAGCCCACTCAATGAAATAAGCTCATTTATTTTTACTTATAAATTAGCTTATTTATTTATTGGTATCCATTAGCAAAAACATAAACGTTTACGAATGTTTGTGTATATACACACACATATAATCATATCTATTACAAATATCTAACACATTTATAACCAGTAGGTCACTCAGTATAGTCTCTGCTTTGGCCCTGCTTTTGCAGTCCTGATCCGGTCATCGTCTTCTCACTCTCTTCTTTATACCATATTATTCCTTATTTTAGTCAACTCTTAGTACATGTGTCGGGAAGCTCAGCTTTAGCTTAATCTTTTCAGCTGTGGGATTCAAACACGTCTGGGCACCTATAGCAGCATAGTGGAGTGGTCCCACTAGGAAACATGGTGCTGGTTTAAGCAAGGGGCCTCTGTAGGTTGCTGAGTGTTGGCTAAACACATCGTCTTTGTTCTGATGGCTCTTGTGAACATCTGAGCAAAGATGGTACTGGAGATTCTTTCTCCTTCATTAAACTTCCAGAAATGTACCTGAACCTGTTATCTTAGAAATGGGTTTTTTATTCACTATATATTTCTGTCGGGGTCTCTTCTCTGTGAACTCTCTGATCTATGCTATGCCACTGCAAAGAGTTTATAGGATTTAGGGAAGAAAAGAGCAACTTGTGGGGTTAACAATAACCTGAATCAGTCTTTTTTAGTATATAGAACCTGTGATACTTCTTTTACTTTGATTGAAAATATTTTTCTTGATGTAGTGACCTCTCAGTTTTCTCTGTTTAATTATATCAAGTCCACAGTGCATATGTTGTACTTTCAAATGTGGTATTTTATTTAATTTCTCCAACATCAATGTGAATTAGGTTGTTAGAAATTCTGCATTTTATGTTTATAGATGAAGAAATTGAGGTGCAGGCTATATTTAGCATCAACAGTATAAATGTCCAAAGTAATAACAGCAACAGCAGCAACAGCTTAACTGCTTTGTATGAGCATTGCTTTTTTGAGCCTCCTGGTATAAATGCAGACTCTTGCAGCTATAGTCAAATGTAGTCAATTTGTATGAAAAAGGATGCTTATAGATTAAGACTTTGGAAATGATTGGTGATTTGTAAAATGTGATTTTAAAGATGATGTTGGTAATTAAGCATCTGTTTCAGGCCTAATTACATGCTTCTGGCTTTCTTCATTTATCTTTATTTTTACCTCTTCCTTATATTACTCTCAGCTAAATTTTTTTCTTGCTGTTATTTTTCCTTTTTCATTTTTATGTTTACTTCAGGAAAGATCATGTACCTACAGCAATTTTTTATTTGTTTTAGTAGAAAGTCATCTTGAAACCATCATTCTCTTCCCTCCTTGTGCTTTGCTTCTATGACATGCACAGAAGACATTTGAGATTCGTGGGCAAGATCATGGGGATGATTTTTGAAGGTAGTGACGATGCCTTGTTCAATTTTAAGTGCCCTGTAGCATCTAGCATGGTGTTATATGAGCATATGGTATATGCTCATTAAATGAATGTCCAAAAGGGAGAACAAGACCAGTAATAAGGGTTTATACTTTTCAACTAAAAAAAGAGAAAACATAAGAGTGACAATCATAAAATGATAGAAAAAGATTCATAAAAATCTATTCTTATCATTAATTGTGTTGTGCATAGAAGATTAAGTTGTCAAAAGAAATTTAGATGGAGGTGACAAAAACATCAGTTTATGCTCTATATAGAAAAACAAATATGATTTTTACAAAATTTAGTTTATTGATTTGTTAAAAAGTGAAGTATGTACTATGTGCCAACCATTATCATGGGTGCTAGGAATAAATGGTGAGTAAAAACAGATAAGGCTTTTGTTTTCATAGTTTATGGACTACTGGGACAGAAAATGACTGAATCATAACAGTGTTTTATTTAGGATTCTTTTGAATGTAAGCAAAAGAAGCAAAACTCATCATGGTAGAGTCTAAAGTGTTAGATGTGGGTAAGAATTTTTGGCACATATATCTGAAAAGTGAAGGCTATTTCTCAGGTGTGGTTGGGCCAGGGGGCTGTCATTATCTGTTGTTTAGCTTGGGTGGCTTTCCTCTTGGGTGGTTTATTCACAGGCAGACTTTCAGCACATCCTAGCCAAGGTGATACCTTGTAGCTCCAGGTTTACACAGGCCTTATCATCTATGATCTCAGAAGGAGATAGATTCTCCTTTCTCTGTTGTTCTAGATTCTTGGGCTGGAAGTCACTATGGCTTGGAAGAATTGGGCTGGTTGTTCAGGTCTGTGGTGGGAGTAGGAGAAACTTCACCCCTACATAAGCCACTTAAAATGTGTTCTCTATAAGAAAGAGTGTTCAAGCTTCAGAAGAAAAAGGAAGGAATGGTAAGCAGGCAAAAATAACTGATGGTCACTGTAAGTACTACTGAAAAAATATAAAAATTATTAATTTGAAGGAAAGGAACACAATTTTAGAAAATTAAGTCAAAGCAGTAAAAATGGCAATAACATTGTTAGAACATATACAGTGTACAGTTGTTTAAAATAATCTCTAATGGTTCTTCATATTTTTGTGCTATCAGTTTTAATGTTGCCCTTTTCTCTTCTGATGTTTGTTATTTGGGTCTTCTCCATTTTTTTTTTTATTAGCCTAGCTAATGGTTTGTCTACTTATCATCTCAAAAAATCAACTTTTTATTTCACTGATTTTTGTATTATTTTGGGGGTCTCTGTTTCATTTAGTTCTGCTCTGATCTCAATTCTTTCTGACTATTACTTTTTGGATTGGATTGTTGTAGTTTTTCTAGTTCTTTGAGGTGTGGTGTTAGGACATTTATTTGGAGTCTCCATTCTTTTGATGTAAACATTTATTGCAATGAACTTACATATTAGTACTGCTCTTGCAGTATCCTATAGGTTTTTATTTGATGTATCTTTACTTTTGTTAGTTTCAAGAAATTTTTTGATTTCCTGTTTGATTTCTTCTTGTACCCATAGGTCTTTCAGGAGTCTGTTTATTCCATGAACTTGTATAGTATCTAGAGTTTTGCTTGTTATTGATTTACAGTTTTCATCCATTGTGGTCTGAATGATTTGCAATGATTTCAGGTTTTTCAAATTTGCTGAGACTTGATTTGTGACCTAATATGTGGTCTATCCTGTTGAATATTCCATATGCTGATGAGAAGAATGTGTATTCTCTAGTTGTTGGATGAAATGTTCTATAGATGTCTGCCAAGTCCAATAAATGGATAAATTTCTGGACAGATAAAAGCTACCAAGTCTGAACCAAGAAGAAATAGAAAACCTGGACAGACGAATAACAAGCAATGAAATGGAAGCAGTAATCAACAATCTTCCAACAACAACAGCAACAAAAATAAAACAGGACTGTATGGCTTTACAGCTGAATTCTATCAAACCTTTAGAGAATAATTAATCCACTATTCTCTAAACTATTCCAAAAATTGAAACAGAAGCCATTCTCCCAAACTCATTCTATGAGGCCAGCATCACCCTGATACCAAAACCGGATAAAGATACAACAAGAAAAGAAAATTACAGGCCAATATCCTTAATGAACATAGATGCAAAAATCCTCAAGAAAATCTTATCAATCAGAATATAGCAACACATCAAAAAAGTTATATACCATGATGAAGGGGGATTCATCCTATGGATGCAAGGATGGTTCAACATACAAAAGTCAATAAATGTGATACACCACATCAATAAAATCAAAGACAAAAACTATGTGATTATCTCCATAGATGCAGAAAAAGCATTTGACACAATTCAACATTCTTCATGATAAAGATTCTCAGCAAATTAGGTATAGAAGGAAGCTATAACAACCCAATAAAAGCCATTTACAACAAACCAATGGCTAATATCATCCCGAATGGGGTAAAGCTAAAAGCTTTTCCCTTAAAAACAGGAACAAAACAAGGATGCCCACTCTCACCACTCCTATTTAACACAGGATTGGAAGTACTAGCCAGAGCGATGAAGCAAGAGAAAGAAATAAAGGGCATCTAGATTGGAAAGGATGAAATCAAACTATCCCTGTATCCAGATAAAACATGATCTTATATATAGAAAAACCTAAAGACTCTACCAAAAAACTCTTAAAGCTGGTTAACAATTTCAGTAGTGTTGTAGGATTCAAAATCAATATCCAAAAATCAGTAGCATTTTAATACTCCAGTAACAAACTAGAAGAAAAAGAAATCAAGAAAGCAATCCCATTTACAATAGTTGCCAAAAATAAAAATAAAATAAAATACCTAGGAATCAATTAAACCAAGAAGTGAAAGATTTCTACAATGAGAAGTACAAATCACTACTGAAAGAAATTAAAGAAGACACAGAAAGGTGGAAATACATACCACACTCTTGGATGGGTAGAATTAACATCAAGAAAATGTCTATTCTACCCAAACAATCTATAGATTCAATGCATTCCTCATCAAAGTACCGATGACATTCTTCACAGAAATAGAAAAAGCAATCCTAACATTCATATGGAACAAAGAAAAAAGACCACGAATAGACAAAGCAATCCTGAGGGAAAAAAAAGCCAGAGACATAACACTACCCAACTTCAAATTATATTTCAAAGCTATTTTAACCAAAACAGCATGGTGCTGGCATAAAAATAGACAATTGGATCAATGGAACAGAGTATAAAAACCATGAATCCACTCACATACATACTGCCACCTGATCTTTAACAAAGGCAACAAATACCTCCATTTGGGAGAAGACTGCCTTTTCAATAAATGGCACTGGGGAAATTGGACATCTGTATGCATGTAAATGAGTTCAGCAGATGAGCAAAACACATAATTACAAAATTTCTTTAAAGGCACTGAAGAAAACTCAGAAAATGTAGAGTTATCCTAAATTCGTGGGTAGGGAGACTTAATAATTCAGTTTTCCCTAATCTGTCTATGGAGTCCATGCAGGGTCAATAAAAATTCCAACAAAGTTATTCGCAGAACTTGAAAAATTAATTTTCGCATTTGTAAGAGAGAACAAAGGGTCAAGAAAAGTCACAACAACAACAACAAAGGAGAATAAAGGAGGACTTGTATTACCATACATCAAAACTTTTATGTAGCTATAGTAATTAAGATAGTGTGATGTCAGTACAGAGAAGGACAAATTGAGCAGTGAAAGTGAATAAAAAGACGAGAAATACATAGAATACACATTTGGAACTTGATATTTGACAGATGACAAAACAGATTTTTCATGAAGGAGAGACCGTTTCATAAATGAAATTAGAAAAACTGATTAACCATCTAAAAGTATAAAATAAAACAATGTTTTTATGTAGCACCCTACTAAATATTCAATCTGTAATGGACTAAAGATAAACATCAAAAACAAAGTTCTAAAAGATTTAGAAGAAATGTCCTGCTAGCTTTAGAATTAGAAAGGATTTTTTTACAGAAAAAGTGCCAACATAGGAGAAACTATTGTCCATTTTTTACATAAAAATTAAGAATTTCTGTTCACCAAAAACAGAACCTGAAAGAAAGCCTACAACCTAGAAAAAGATATTCATATTACAAATACCTGACAAAGTACTGGTAACCAGATTATTTAAATAACTGTTAAAAATCAGTACAAAAATACAAACCACGCAACATAAAAATGGGTAAAATATATGAGTAAGTATTTCACAGGAGAAACTTACAATGGTAATATACAAAGTCTGATAATTGTCAGTATTAGAGATATGGCTTAGCTGGACCCTTTATATATTGCTGGTAGGTTATATGTTGGTAGTAAAGTGACATAAAAACATTGGTCATTATATTTTAATCACTTATACTAAATGCATCAATTCCAACCCTGGCTATATATTCAAGAGTAGAGTTTACTCTGATGCACCAAGAGAAATGAAAAGTAATGTTCAAGAGGAAAAGAAAAACTAGAAAAACTTATCTATTCATTAAATACTGATAGATTGTGGAATATTCCCACCATGACATACTTCAGCTACAAATCACAGAACAAATAATATTTATTACATAAATATTACAAATAATATTTATTAATAATAATATTTGAAAAAAAAAGATCAAGTCCCAGAAGACTATGTACTGGTTATAAAGTTCAAAACTAAGAAATGCTAAACAGTATACTGTTCTGGCATATACGGAAGGGAATTGTTAGCATAAAGTCAGATTAGTTGTTATCACCAGAAAGGGTTTGAAGGGGAAGCAAGAAAGATGGGATAAGAGATGTGCTTCAGATAGATTTAAATCATTGTTAATTCATTAGTTCTTGGTTTGAATAGTAGATTAAACTATATTTTTAAAAATTGTCTAAATAAAACAAGGCCTTCCATAGACTGATAGTGACCGCTGGCCAAGGACTGACTAAACTGAGTAATTCAGTCAAGTGTCAGACTTAGGTTGTGCAACTGGAAAGATGATAAAGTCATTCACAGGAAAATCTGAAGGAAGACCAGATTTGAAAAATAAAAGACCTATATTAAATTTTAATATGTACTTAATTCCTTCTCACTAAGCAAATTTTTGTGGTATCACATAACCAGAGTGATTAAGAGAATAATTTTTAACAGTATTCTTTTTCTTTCTATTTCTTTGTGTTCCATGTTGTGTCCATCTCTCTTTCTCCATGCTATGATGTCCAGTATCTGATTCAGGACTCATATTATTACCTTTGTTCATGTATATTTTATTTATGAGATGATTTCTATCTGTACTAAGGGGTATCAGGCTGAAAGTAAGCTTAGACTACAAACTACATTCAGACATGTCTGAGCACTGATAGGGAATACTGGTCCTAATCCTACCTGTTGGAAGGACTGTGATGTTTCCTAAAGGAGAATTGCCCCAAAAGAAAGAGTGAATTAGACAGAGAAGGATGACCCAGTTGCAAATAAGAGGAAATTGGAGTAGGGTGATGATAAATATACTAAATAGTATGGTGTCTGTAGATTGAATTTTTTTCCACTGATTTTCATGTGTGTTTTAGGGAATGGGGATTTTTTTTTTTTTAATAAAAGAGGAACTATATGTTAAGAAAACAGGGTGGTCTGAGCTTATATGTAACTATTCTCTTGGTACAAATACTGTACATAGAAGCTGGATTAAATGACATAAAATAAAACAATTTAAAAATATTACCAAACTCAAGAGAGAAAAAAATGCAGGAGAAATTTCCAGATTTAAAAGACACATATGAAAGGAATACTAATAAATTATAGTTGACGTTAAAGCAATCCACAGGCCATTGGATATTATAACTAGGCCTTTAGTGAAGGAGGCTCTAGTTTTAACCAGAATATGAGAACAGAGCTTATGGCCTTGGTCCTGCACTGAGTGGAAAGCTGCAACCAATATTTTGCATAAAGTTGAGATCTTCAAAGAGCTTCTCAGACTATGAAGTGAACTAGAAAAACTAAGAAACATAAAGAAGCAGTGAGATCTTAAATTCTCAGTGAAAGAAATATTTAAAAATTCTCCTGCCAGAATTCAAACACCAAGACATACACATGGAAGTGAAGTCTGATTATACACAATGTCCTTACTGGGGAAAACCCAAGTTAAGCTGTAATCACAACCATTAGTCCAGTGTTGGGGAAATATCTAAATTTTTAGAAAAAGAAGGTGTGAACGGTGTACATATGGATATATCCACGAGCTAAGATACATTGGACTCCCAGAACCTACGTTACAGGTAATCTCACAGTTAAGAATTACAAACTACACAAGGAAGGGAACTGTCATATGATAAAGTCAGTAGATACAATAAAGAAAGAATTGGCACTCTCGAAATTAGAAAATAAAGAATAAGTGTATACAACATAAGTTTGAAATTCTTTAAGCAATAAACGGGAAATTAAACCTATAATGAAAAAACAGAACATTATAAAGAAAGAACAGATGGCACTGTTATAATTACCAACCAGAACTTCTGTAAATGAAAAATATATTCATTGAAATTAACAACCTGATAGAATGGTAAGAGAGAGTATTAGACAAAACTGTAGAGAGAATTAGTGAACTAGAAGATACAAAGGAGGGACTCAGAATAGACTCAGAGTGATAAAGAGAAGGAATACATGAAAGATTAAGATATAAGGATGCTATACACAGATAGCCAAATATAATTAATTAGAAGTCTAGAAGGAAAAAATAGAGAGGAGGAGAGAGGCAGTATTCAAAGAAATAATGTCTGGAAATTTTCTTGAATAAGAGAAAGACAAGAATCTAAACTGAAGTCACTGATTCTTAAATAGGATAAATACAACAAATCCTACACAGACACTCTACGATGAAACCACAGAACACTAAGCACATCTGAAAACTTAAAACAGCCAGAGAGAAGAGACAGTTATTTAAAAAGTATAACAATCGTATTGATAGCAGACTTTTATCTCTGGAGGTGCCTAAAAGAAACAATATTTTTAGATGTTGGAACCTAAAATTAAAAACTCAGCTAGTCTATCATTTAAGAGTAAAGTAAAAAAAAAAAAAGTAAGTTAGGCAAAACCTAAACATGATTCTTTTTAATCTAAGATAATTGCTGAAAATGCTGCTAAAGAATGCACTTCAATAAGCAGCTTATTGAACTCAGAAATAAGGGTAGAATTCAAGAAGCGATCATGACAAAGAGAATTGGCAAGTATATGAGTAATTCTATATAAACATTGATTATGACCAATAGAAGTAAGAATTATCCCAACAACAAAAATAATAAAAGTAGTGATGACTAATTTTGAGATTAAATATTTAAAAATAAATAAGTGAGACTTAAATACAAATATGCACATGCTCATTAAATGTCAAAATGCAATTGTTTACTAACTTAAATGGTATGCATTCTGGCCAGGATTTATGAAGGAACTAAAAATGAATGGGAAATGAGATTAAACACAGTTTGGTTAGATGCAATAAAATCATTTACACCAATAAAATAAAGAAAAAGAAAATGCCATCAAAAGTTATCAAGAAAATGAAAGCCGTAACAAATAAGTAATTTTAGGAAGAAAAAAGGAGTCATAAATCGGACATTTTGAAGATTTCAAAAATCACAAGAAAGCACTATGAATAGCTTTCCTCTCACAAATTTGAAAACAGGTAAAATATACAATTTTCTAGAAAAATATGGGTTACAAAAATCTGTCCAGAAGAAAGACAAAACCATGAATCAACCAACATCTTTTTTTAAAAAAAGCTTAAATTTATACTTAAAATGTACTCATAAATATATGCTAATACAAACTTATATAAACTACCCCAAATAGACTTTAAGAAACCTTACCAACACATTTAAAGGGCTAGTATTACTTTGAAAAAAATTGACAAGCTGATTTATGAGCTTAATAACAACAGCTAACAGTTATAGTGTTTTTATGTGCCAGACACTCTTCTAAGTGCTTTATATATGTTAACTCATTGTAATTCTCAAAAATATTAGCAAACATGATTCAGCAATACATTAGAAGAATACATGGTAATCCAATAGAGTTATCCCAGAAATTCAAGAATGGTTCATATCAGCAAATCTGTCAGTATAGTTTTCTACATTAATACATAAAAGGAGAAAAATTATAAAATATTAAGAGATACAAAATACAGCTCATAAAATTGTTTTTCCTTTGCAGTTTGGTATGGCCAGATAATGCGTAATAGGTCACAATCTTCTGGGACTTTTCTAGGAGTTAGCAAGTCCACACCCTTATCCTTTTTTGTTCCTTTTTCCACCCTCCTACTTGGATGTTGCCATCTTGGACTATGATATTGAGGCCATCTGTGATGTTCAACAAGATGAAGGAAACTGAGTCTCTGTTTCTGATACTCTGGAGCAGTGTCTGTTTAGCAATTTTTTTTTATCACAGATGGCTAATTACTCAATAGCCTGTTTGGTAATTTGTGATTTTTACATTGAGTAGGCCGACGGGCAAACTCAGGGGTATTAACAACCAAGTGCATTTACTGAGCTATGGTCTTACTCTCTTCCGAAACCAGCTCTGGAAGATGGTCATGTCCTAGCTTTATCAGTTCTAGAATAAATTCCTTCAGTTATGTACCAATAAATGTTTAGCAACTGAATTTCCAACGGGGGAAAAAAATAGCCTTGATTTGTACCATTTGCTGATTTTTAAAATGCAAACATTTCTAAAATGTTTTTCTACCATGGGCAATTCCAGGCTACCATTGTGAACTCACCAAAGTTGGTTTGAGGAAAAATGTGCACTTGTGGGATCTTGTGAGCCAGCATAAGCCAACCCCACTACACCCATGCCTGTGTTCATATCTGCCTGCAGTGGTGGAAGGACAGATGTGAGTGAGGCTGAACGGTGAATGAGATGACCTCTTTAGGTGTTCTGTCTTTACAATACCATATCCTCAACTC
This sequence comes from Cynocephalus volans, assembly GCF_027409185.1. NCBI lineage: Eukaryota > Metazoa > Chordata > Mammalia > Dermoptera > Cynocephalidae > Cynocephalus > Cynocephalus volans. Next base: position 138,347,845 of record NC_084465.1, read on the forward strand.
CGAGGTACTTTATGGAATATACAATATATGCATGCTGCTTTCAAGTTTATTAGACTTTCTTACTTACACTATTGAAATATAAAATAATGATTTACATAGCAATTCCCAAGATTAAATTTTCTTTTTCTTTTTTAAATTTTAATTTATCAATATACAATATAGTTGATTTTCGTGTCCCTTTACTAATTCCTCCTTTTCCTCTCTCCTTCTCCCCCCTCATCAATGTCATATCTGTTCACGTGTCTTACTAAGTTCAAGAAATTGTTGTGATTGTGTCTTCCCCCCTGTTCATTTATATATTTACTTATTTATTTTTATTAGCTCCCACAAATAAGTGAGAACATGTGGTATTTCTCTTTCTGTGCCTGGCTTATTTCACTTAATATTAATTTTCTCTAAGTCTATCCATGTTTCTGTGAATGGTAGTATTTCATTATTTTTTAATAGCAGAGTAGTATTCCACTGTGTAGATAGACCACATTTTCCATATCCACTCATCTGATGGTGGGCATTTGGGCTGATTCCAACTCTTGGCTATTGTAAATAGTGCTGCAGTAAAAATGGGAGTACAGGTTCCAAGATTAAATTTTCAACAGCAAAGAGGACAATTAGTTTCCTCAAACAGTGAATCACATGAAAACAGAAAATTCAACTTTAATAACTGCTCAACTGCAACTTAGATAAGAACTACCTGCAGAGAGATAACTTTAAAGTGAAAGTCACTATCAATGTTGTTTTTGATTCTTTTACCTTTCGCGATGCTAACTCAACCCTTATCCCCATCTTGATCTTCTCCGTGGTTATAGTCAGTGCTATGGATTGTTAGGCCGAAGTTCAAACAAAAGGAATAAAGATAAGAAACATAAATTTGAACTTTGATATTCTACTGCTTCTCTGTGACAGAAATTTAGTTTCACCTAGTTTCAAGTGGCAAGTGAAATGACACAAGGCAAAAAAATTGTATGTCAGTGGGAGGAAGAAAGGATAAAAGAAAACTATTAAGCAGTCATGAAATATGAAGAAAATTCAAGAAAGTCTGTTTACACCATTTTAGCCAAAGCTTTCTTTCTTCCCACCTCTTACCACTAGTAACTGTTTTAATCCTTTAGAAGTCAATAGTTGGTAAGGAGAAAAGGTAGAATGCCTGAAATTCTAGGTTATCTTTTATTGAAAAATTCAGATAGTAAATATTTTGTCACTTTTTTTCTATGTATCTAATTAGCCCAGGTAGCAGGGAAAGAGTTATAGAATGTGTTAAAATGGATTTTGAGACCTAATTTAAAGGTTCTGATAGTTTAGTAGATTCTACTAGTTCTAAAATATACAGTTAAGAAAAAAATATTCTCTTCATTATGGAGAGGATAGAAACACTTCAAAGTTGGTACTTGGGTTCATATTTCTAATTGCAGAGATCTGTTGATTCTGTCTTATTTAGATTCAGAAGAAAGAGACAGCAATGCAGAAGTTGCTCACAAATAAGCTTTCAATTCCAGCTTAGCTTCTGATCTCTAAATGCAAGATCATGCAAATCTCATTTTGGCCTTAGGCACCAGAAGCTGCCTCTTTAGAGAAGCCTAAAAAATTCAACTAATCAAAGTACAATTTGCAGCTTGAAAAAGAACTATTAATATAAAACAGATAAAATGACATCCAGAAAACTAGAGTAAGACAGAATGCCATGTATTAACAAATACCATTATATGCATTTTTCTAGTTTCTCCAAAATGGAGTTGGAGCATAAAACAAAGGAAAATAAATGATGCTTTGTCCAAATCTTAAAAGAAAAACATCATGGAAGGGAATAACTGAAAGATGGCTATGAAAGCTTTAAGAGAAATAAATTTAGAACAAACAAAATAAAATGTTGGTTTACATAGTTCATAGCAAAATAAGGACATTATAAAATGTTAAGGAAGGGTTCAAAAAAGTCCTGGATAGGAGATCCAGTCCATCTTCATTATTTGAAGTTACCATATTTGCAAATTCATCTACATTGTGAAATTTATCTGTAACCTCAAAATCAATACTGGCAGTGCCTTGTAGTCATTTACAAATGTGCAGAGTGGCAAAAAATTTGAATCCCCCTGTGCTCTTGTTCCTAGCTGACGTGGAATGCAGGGAAGCTCTGTCTTCTTGTTTCAGCTCTCATAGGGTAAACATTTGCATTTCTGTGCTTTATGTTGGTAATTTCACTGTTTAGGCATAGTGCTGAAGTGCTGTCTAAGGGCTCCTAAGAACAAGAAAGCTGTGATGTATGTTATGGAGAGAATAGGTTGTTTGATGAAGGCATAAATTATAGTACTGTTGGCCCTGAGTTCAAAGTTAATAAATCAACCACATATATAACAACAATATATATAATGAGTCAACAAGAACTAGGGGGTCTTTAAACAGAAACACACATAAAACAAGGTTATGTCCTGATGGGTTGAGGAAAATATTGTGACCAGAGACTCATGTAAATCTAACCCTGTATATCCCTTAGGAACAACGGTTCAGTATTTGTTAATGCAGTGTTTGTAGCATCTTTATAGAACATAACTACCAGGAGTAAGACAAGGAACTATTTATAATGTGCTATAAAAGGAAGCTTAAGATGTTTGAAAGACGCGTCCAAAACATTTTAAGGTTGTTTTCTTAGAATGCTGTGCCACAAGAAAAGTACGTGGAATTAGTCAGGAACTAACTAGTTTTATGCAGTAGATAAAGTCCTTTGTTTTTAAATGATTATTTTGAAAGTAGTGGCCAGAGAAACCTAGTCTTACATGAGAAATAGCAATACGTGAAGTCATGTGTAAAAGGGAAGTAATGAAATTGGAAAGGGTTTTGGAATCTACTTGTTCGTCTAGAGATCTGACAACAACTTACGGCTGCCATTTGCGCCCTGAAATATCATTAATTAGATAAAGATGCTGGAATTTATGTATTTTTTTCCTGGAAATTGGTTCTATGCTTTAATTACTGCATAGTCGTATAAGATGAGACATTTGACCATGTCCCATTCCAAAAATGGAGTTAATATTTGCGATTACTTTTTCAAATACAATTGAAAAACATAGAAATATAATCTAAAGTGCCTTGAAACTCTGGAACTGAAAATTATGGATTAACTTTAAATGGACATATGTTCTTAAACTTGTGTGCCATTAATATTTGATTTGAAAAATAAATTTACAATAGCCTGTAAAGCTGAAGTTGTTGGAGTGAACAGGACTGAAGCCATGTTGGGACCTAAAACCACATGGGCTTTAAAAGATTTTAAAAGGACACAGTTTTTTTTTTTTTTTTTTTTTTTTAGCATGCATTTCTCTGAGTTCCCTCTTTTCCCATGGTTATTTGGTATTTTGAGCCTTGGTTATGAGGCAAGATGACATTATTTACATAAATGTAAAGTTGTTTTCCAGCCAGCCTAGAACAACAGACTTGCACGTACTCTCCAGATCCTGAGATATCAGCAAGGACAAGAGCAGAAACCAATGGAGTCTTGGGGAGACTTTGCACCTGAGACCTTGTTTGAAGCCTTCGGGGCTCAGGGACCCTTCCCTCTTGCTTTTCATTTCCCATGTTTCATTCCCTTGGGCCCCTCTTAAAAAACCCCTCAATAAATCTGAGTCTTGGAGATGGCTTTAGTCTGGCCACTCTCTTACAGGTTTACTGGAGAGATGGCCTAGCCTAAACATCTCTCCTCAGGTCACTGGTATTCCCGAATAAAAGCTGACTCCCAGTTTTGCCAACATTGACTTTTGAGTGGTTTGTTTTTGAAAAAGGGCAGGCAGCTGGACCTGTGCTTGTAACAAAATACTATAACATCAAGTTCTTAGTTTTAAAAATCAAAGCTTCAAAACATACCTATCTGTTCCAGGAATTCTAGCTCCCTAGAATATAGCACATTGTTGGTAGATCACTATAATAAAAACGAACTTCCTTTTCGCCTTTTAAGATTATGATAACATGAGGGGTTAGTGGTGAGTAGAAATTACGTTTTAGATGAAACTGTGAATCAAGGAAATGATTATCCCTTCTGGTAGGGCATTGGTAAGCAAATGTCTAACAGTAAATACAATCTTTCTTTGACTTATGGAAGCTACAGTTTAGGGAGGAAATGAATGAAGAGAAGATGGGGACTATAACTGACGGCTTTTGGTTTTGTCATCTAGTATATGTTTATTTTTCTCCAGGAAGAGTAGTCCAGTTCTCTTTCTTCTGGAGAACCACACCTTCTTTCATCCTTAGCCCGTGACCTGACGTGGTTGAACTCGAGCTCAGTCCTGGCCCCTATGAGCACTGAATTTCACTGGCCATAGCAATTGGTTTAATGTCGAACTTCAAACCAACCACAGTCAAGGGCACATCTGCTGGTACCATTGGGAAAAGCATGTGTTTTCATTGTCCCCGTGGGCCCATTGCCACCAAAAAGGATGCTTAACTGGCTCTGTTCAGAGCCACTGATAAAATCTGATAATGAAACCAACATAGAGGAAGGAAGAACTGAGAGAAGGAAACTGAGTCATGTGACTAATTTGCACTCTAGGTGGGATTTTCGGTAGCATAAGCAACAACTTCCTGTTAGTTTTAATTTTGTTTTAAATGTCAATTTGATTCAGGTCTTTCACTCTCACAACTAAAAGTGTTTTAAGAAAAAAATCCCCAGCTATTACAAGTCCCAAATTTCAGAATCAATGAATGCTTTAACAACAAATCTCACATCTTACCTTGCTAAAAGTGATACAGAAGGAAGCGAGTAATAATTTACTTTTAGAGAAGGATATACTAAGAATTCTTGCTGGTGTTGTAGCGAGTTTAACCTCGGCCCCATAGAGGTCACTAAACAGAGTACATCAAGGAGATACGTAAATACTACCTCAATATTAATGTTTACATTTTTTCCTGGTTGTTTATATTTTTGTTTAAGGCTAAAAATATTTTAAATAAGATATAGTACTTCTCATCTTGTCTTAGAATATCTTGACCACGAATATGCATCAGTTGCATTTCCATTGTGTTTTAAAAATTCTTTTCTATTTTAAGGAAAAAGTACTGACATATCCATTTATTAAGTTAAGCTAGGTTGATTGATTCAGCCATAAAATATATGGGCAAAACTCACATGATCATCTCCGTAATATTGCTTTAGTTGTCTCAGTGGGAAAGTTCCGATATAATTGCTCTTGGTTTCAAAGAGCTTTATATAAAAAAGCTGAAGCTTGTGTACCATAAAAGATTTTATTCACAACTATGCCAAGTTGGTTCTACTTTTTTTTAGCTTTAGTATCTGTTAGGCGAATGTAATATAGCATCAGGTAATCTTCCTGGTAGGGCATATCCTATATAGTTGGGTTGCCAATCAAAACGATTAAATCAATATATCTAAATCTTATTTTCAAAGTAGACAAGCAGGCTTGTGCCATCAAGAGACATTTTGTAAATTTGACATTTCATGTGAAAAAGCAAATTGTGCTTCTTTGATTTTGAAATTCACTTGTTATAAACCAGTCCGGGCTTCTTATACTATATTATAAATTTCAGCACACAATTCACGTTAAAAATGTAATCCTATGATAAATTCAGAAAAATAAAAATATATCTTAAAAGTCATTTAGAGAGAATATGGGCAAATTCAGAAATGAGAACTACTGGGTGTCACAGGGAACAATCTCCTTAAATGATTATTCTGTCACAAAATTCACTGGACATTTATCAGCTCTTAAAGATTAGAATGTGGAGATGAAGATTAGCTGCGTTACTCCAGTTCTAATCTACGGGTGATGCCTAGATGGGCCTTCAAAACAACCTATTACACTTAACAAGGGTGAACTCTGGAAAACAGCTCAAAAGAGGGTGAATTCTATGGTTATATTTCTTTACAGAGGGCCAACCCATGGCTCACTCGGGAGAGTGTGGTGCTGATATTTCTTTACTGATTCATTATTCTTCACCAGTGGAATGAAATAAATCGTATCTATAGACAATGTTGGGGCTCATAAAATGATACCCCAAAAGTTTGACACTTTGGCATGCTGAACACTTTGAACTATAATAGGAAGGCTATAATTCTGCAGGCCTCAGAATCACAGGGAAGGACTCTCCCTGGAATTTCCTTATTTGACTAAGGACACTTTTTTTCCCAAAGAAACGCACTTGTCTTAAGATCCCCTCTCCCTAGGAATCTCATCAAATCACCAGGAAAGGTTAACCACTGGAGAAGTGGTTTATCTAAAAAGTGTCACCACTTTTTATCTATTCTTCTAAGGACAACTCTGAGATATTACCTGAGAGATTTTATCTGTGTAATAAGACAACCTTTGTTCACAGTGAAGTTCTGCCCACTACCTCCTTCAGAGCTTCATTCCAGGTCATTGTTCTTCTGGCTTATTGACTTCCCCTGAAAATCATGTACTACCTCTCATGATTGCCTACACCCCCCTTTTTCTTCTCTGCTTTTATAAAGAGGGTATTTAAGTCTCAACCATCTGACCTCGCTTTTAGTTTCATTTGTGGGACTCCCATGTTCATATGCACATGAATAGATGTGTATGCCTTTCTTTTCTATGAAGCTGTCCATTGTCAGTCATTTCAGCAAACCTGCAGAGGGGGCAGAAGGGAAGCTTTCCCTTTATCTCTACAACACATAGACTCATAGAATAAATAATAGAATTGAGAAAGAACATAGAAATAATTTCATCAAGCTTCTCATTTAACCTCATTTGAAACAAAATTAGAAAACTTGAAATGAACTTCAAGAATTTAACTTGTTCTCTTTACTTTTTAAAATTAAAATTCAAAACTTATGCTTTTTGTCAAGGAAATAGCTGTACATATTTTAAAAATCAAGTAGTACCATAAGGGTTACAGTTTTGTAAAGCAGTAAACAATATTGTTAATATAATAATGTTGATGATATGTAAATATTTTTGGCAAGTGAACTACATTGTATTCTATCATAATATTTGCTTTGATGTAGTTTTGATTTTCTTGAAAGATATTTGCCTTTTCCCTCTCCCCCCTTTGCCTTAGTTTTCTCTGACATAAGTGTAGTACTCCTCCCAATGTAATCAAACACATCAGGTTCCACCCACTCCCAATTTCCCCTTGGGGCATGACTCCTAGAGATTAGATTAGAGATCTAATCTAATTAGATTATGGATTTCTGTCCTCTGATGCAGACAGCTGCTATGGAGGACTGGTCTGAAGTTGTCACTCATGGTCCAGCATTTTTGCTTTTATCCTGTGTAGAACTCTGTTTCCTGGATCCCATGTTTTCTTTCTTTGTTTTCCTCTTGCTTTTCATAATGCCCTGGAGAAGGGTTGCTTTAAAAGTGAAGTTTTGTAAACTGATTTGTCTGCAAATATCATTAGTATCCATCCCCTTAACTTTGAGTTGCACACAATTCTAGGTTAAAAATTATTTTCAACTCAAGTTTCCGAAGCACTGATATAATTACTTTTAGGTTCTAGGGTTGCTGTTGAGAAGTCTCATGCCATTCTGGCACCAGTCTTTTGTATGTATGTTGTTTGTTCTCTGAAATCTTTCAGGATCTTTTTATATCCATGGTCTGAAGATTTCTGGTGATACATCAGTGTGGTCTTTTTTTCACTAATTTTGATAGGCACATGGTTAATTCTTTTATTTTGAAAACTCATGTCCTTCAATACTTGAACATTTTCTTATATTGTCTCATTGAAATTTGTTCTATTTTCTATGTCTTTGATTTGTTTAATTTTCTGGAAAATCTCTACAATTTTTCTTCTGAACCTTCTATTGAATTTTAAATTCATGCTATTAAATCTTAAAATAACATATCCTCTTTTAAATTCTCTGAATATTTCTTTAATATTAATATTCTTATTTCATGATAAAATTTATTTTCTCATCAGTACGCAAATATATATTGATTTTTTAAAGTTTTTTTATTGCTCTTTGAATTTTTTCTGTTTATTAAAGTTTCTCTTTATTTTGATTTCTACTTTCCTGTTTCACATTTTCTTTAAATAGTTATTTATTTTTTCATTTTTAAGCCATTGGGACCCTATCAATCTGATTGGATGTTCTGTATGAATAGGTGGGGCTTATCAAATGGAGGCCTTAGAATGATGTTCTGGTCATTTCCTAGGAGTATTCTACTAATATTAATGTGATGGTCATTTTTACCTGTCACCTTGTCTAGATTACAATGCCAAGTTATTCCATCAATGGTAATTTAGGTGGTGCTGTAAAGGTATTTGGTACCTGTGATTAAAGCCCACCGTCAGTTGACTTTAGGTAAGAGAGAATATCTTAAAATAATCTGGGTGGGCCTGATTTAATCAGTTGAAAGGACTTAAGAGCAGAATTGAAGTTTCCCTGAAGGAGAAGAAATTCTGCCTATAGACAACAGCTTGAGCTTGTGCTCAAGGATCTCAGCCTGCCGTCTCTGAAGGACTGCCCTACACATTTTGAATTTGCCTAGTCAGGCACCATAATTACACAAGCCAATTATAATTTCAATTTTAAAATATGAGGTTTTAAAATTTAAATACCTCTTGCCCCTGCCTTCAGTTATCCCTGGTTTCCTGAGTCCTGAGAGTCTCTGGCTCAACCTCTTCAAAGAATAACCTTCCTTCCTTTTGGGTAGTGAGCTGGGGCAGCCATCTACCTGCGTCTTCTGGAAATCTGTGTGGCTCCTTCAGCAGATCTCCAGATTTAAACCCTACCAAAATTTTAACTTTTAGTCACATGTTATCTGGTGTCTTCAGCTCTAGCACTGCTCTGAGTTGTGAGGGACATTGGTTTCTTCCCTCTTGGACTCCTTGGCAAGAAGTTAGGTTGCAGCGTTCTACCACCTGCTGTCAGTGTCTGCTTGTCCATCTGCTTTCTATCTCCAATATTCTGCTGACATGTCTGACCTGTTATCTTTCCCTCTTCTGTTCTTTTTGTATTTGTGAGTTTTTATTATTTTTTTTAAAGTCCTTTAACTTCGTGTAAATATGGATTTTAGTTTAGGGTAGAGATTAACATTAAGTTCTGTCCTTCCTATTTACAAAAGGTGTTATTTTAAAAGTTCTGAAAGAAAGTTATGTGTTCTGTGCATACGATTTGCCAAAAAACAAGCCTACCATGTCCTCAGGAAGCGATTTCAGTCTCTCAAATCCTTCACCAAGTGGCTATAGACTGAGTTTATAACTAGCAAGGGTGTAACGGGCTAGCATGATGTCATGGAGTGTTTTTTTAAGCTTGTTCACAGTGCTGCGAGTCCAGTTATTCAACATAATGTTAAAAATGAGCACATCAGCTCTTGGGGTCTTCTCAGTTCAAGCCCAGACAGGAACCTAGATTGGAACAATCAGCTTTTCCTTCTTACATTTGTAAACAAAAGCCTTGAAACTAAGAGATTTAAACACATGTCCCAAATACAAAATATAGTATATTCTCTGTGCTGCTATTTTCAAAAATGTACGTAGTAATTCTATCCCACATTTTATAAGTATATGTCCTTATGGATGGTACATTGAAACCAGATTAAAAACATCTACTGTAAAATTATTTCTGATTTAAACACGTTTCTCTATTGGCAACTTAATGTGTATTTCTTGAAATGATAATAAAACTGATTCAAAAAATGCTTTAACTTTAACTATTCTTTTGCTTTTCATCTTCAACTAACCACTAAATAACAATCATTCTCTCAGCTCCCATGTGAAATAAAGGATATTTTAGTGATAGTCCCCTCATTTCTTTTTATGCTAAGAAATTAGGTTCTATAGAAGGACATGAACTTTTAGTATTTACATTTATGGTGGAGAGTGAATGATGCAGGATAAGACTCCAAATTTCTCAGTCTCTCCTGAACATCCCACAATGTTTCTGATGAAACTTACCAGCAAATATCAACCATTCTGAATCCACTGTAGATATCCATCTCTTTCATTAGTCGTCTAACAGGGTCAATGTAGTAAACTTAGTTGGCAAACTTATTCCAGAAAGCAAGAGAACTATCTGTCACTGAGATGATAGTTAACTGATAGGGCAAGCACAGTAGTCTTATTTTTATTTAGAACTTGATTACAATCTTTTGTTAACTTTTGATTACTTCAGAGCTGAATTTTGATATTTTGGTAGAATAATTTAAAAGTGCAGAAGGTTTGGAATGAATGAATTATCTAGCCAGAGAGCAGAATGTTAAGTTTTAAATAAATGGTTTAGATCTGATTTTTAGAAGAGACTGAAATTCATATGTGAACAATGGCTTAAGTGCTGTCAAAAAAGTAGACTCTTGCACTGATTGATAAGCAAAGAACAACAATTTATACTGAAATCAATGCATATGTACGCCAGCAACTATTGCTGCATAACAAACAATCCCAAAACTTAATGACTTAAAGCACCAACCATTTTATTGTATTTCATGCATCCCGTAGGTCAGAAACTCATGCAGAGTTCAGCTAGGTAATTCTTCTACAGTTTATGCAGTCAACTGAGTTTCTAAGTGGTACTCAGTTGGTAAATGGGCTGGTCTAGAGAATCCAGGTTGGCTTCCCTGATATGTCTGAGGCCTTGTCAGGGATGGCTGGAAGGATGGGCTCAGACGGGAAATTCAGCAAATGTACCTACACATGGCCTTTAGGGACATTTCAGGGTATTTCAAATTCTTACATTGTAGCTGACTTCCCCCAGTGAGTGTCCCACAAGAACCATTCAGAAGCTGCATGGCCTTCTCTAACCTGGCCCCAGAAGTCACAAGGCATCACTTTTATCACATTCTATTGATTACAATTAAACCACATGGCATATCCAGATTCAAGTGCAAATGGGAAGATCGTTGAAGCACATTATTGAAGAGCATGTGCAGAGATGTTGTGGTCATTTTTGGAAAATACAGTCTGTCACAATGTGCTGAGAGATTACTGGCTTTACAGCTTATTAGCTTTGTGACTTTGGGAATTTTAACTAATATCTTATAGTCTTAATTTTATTGTCTACAAAATGGGGGTAATAACAAGGATATTTCAGAGACTGAGTGGGAAATAAACTGGAAGTGTCTAGTGGTGAGCTGGTAAGTGCTCAAAAGAATAACTAATATTACTTATTAGTGTAAGGAAAAGAGAAGGTCCAGGAACTTTCCCTAAAGATAGAGACTGTAATTTGGATAATTGTCATGAGAGGGTACTGCATTAAGTTATCTAACTTTTGTGCTCTAAAAATTAGGAGATATTGGCACTTTAGATGCATCCTTATTCAATACCACCACTTTGTTAAAAGTTAACATTTATCAGTGCTGATTTCTGGGTGTTGATCTAAATGTTATACATGTATGATGTTAAATCCCACAATATCCCTATGATATAGGTACTATTATTATTCCTATTTTACAGTTGCAGAAAAAGAGGCAAAGAGAGTGAAAAAACTCCCCCAAGATATTCTAGACGTCAAGCGGAGGGGCAATGACTTAAACTTAGGTTCCAGAACCCAAATTCCTAATCACTGTTTTTTACCCCTCTCCTGCAAAAAAAAAAAAAAAAAAAAAAAAAAAGTGAATTATTATAAATACATGACAGGATCATAATGCCTTAGAGATTAAAAGAAATATTGGTCATGTAAGTTCAGTTATTTGACTTATAAATAAAGAAAATGAGCATTTGAGAATTTGTGTATTTTCCTTATTCTTGAATCACTCCCATCTTTTATATAGTTTATGATTAATACAGACTCAGCCTCTGGAGCAAGAACTAAACAAAAAAGGACTCATGTAGATTTTATGGGATTTCTGATTCCCAAATATATTTATTTGCCGTATTATTAATAAATCATATTTCTGTTTAGATTTTCTTATAACTTTACTCTTACCTATATTTCTGGAGTTTCTGAAATTATGCCTCTCAGAGACAGGAGGATGGAATTCCCTAAGGAGGAAGGAAGATATATATATATGTAGTTTGAATAAAGCATAATCAAAATAATATATTTAGTTGTTTTTAGTAATAAGTATTAGTATATTTGTATTTTCAAGTATATTTAGTAATTCTGTAAAATTTTGATTGAGAATATTTTCACATTTTGTTTTTTAGAACACAAACTTGCTTTTTGAGATGTTAAGAGACATGTAATGAAAGAAAGGTACAACTGTTCAAATAAGTTTGGAAAACGAACTACAATAGACTGTCCATTTAGAGATGCACAAGAAAATTAAATGCGACAACACAGAAAAGACTTATGATAAACTTTGCTTGTCTTAATATTTCTCGGACTTACTTGAATGTGTTCTTAAGTGGGAAACTTGTAAGCGCCCACCTTGCAGGGCATATAGAGAGTAAGAACCACTTTGAAGTTCAGAGCTAAGAGGCTGGCTCCTTTTGTTGGTTTGAGATTTGGAACATTAGCCTGGATGCAGGTTTTGGTTGGTTTTTTTTTGTTTGTTTTGTTTTGTTTTTTAATATTTTGTCCAGAGTTTATAGTTGTTATTTCCAGAAGGGCTTGTCAACACCATTCTGGAAATGGAATTCCTTCACCTCTATTTTTGGTGGACTTTTAAAAACACCTCATAGAGGTATTATTGATATTCAAAGAGTTGTATATGTTTAGTCTATGCAACCTGACGAGTTTGGAGATTTTATTTTTTATTGAGTGAACGCTTTTTAAAGTGAGGATGTCATTTTTAATGTCTTTGGTTCTAAGAAACAGAAAACCATATCTAACTGGCTTGAACAAAGAGGAGAGTTCACTGCTTCACATATCTGGTAGGTACAAAGGTGGAAACGGTCTTTTAGCTTGGTTTGATATAATGGCTCATTCAATTAATCAAGGACTGATTTTATTTATGTCTCTCCAATCTGCCTTTGACAGTGTCAGCTTTATCCTTATTTTTCTCCCAGGGCTACATGTTTTCTTGTCACCCCTATGAAGTGAGAAAGGCCCATCTAGAAGCTCCTCAGAAGAGTGTGTAAACTTCTTTCTTGGAAGCTACAATTAACTTTTTGCATTTTAGTGACAGGAAAAGAGTTATGTAGACATTTCTAGAGTAATAACTATAACCAATTAACTCTGACCTCAGACACAAATTAAACCCCTTGAGCCAGAGAGGGATAAGCCACCCCCACAAGACATGAGGAAGTGAGTTTGCCCAAAGAAAAAGCGATGAATACTTATGTGTGCTGGGCAAAATGTCAGTGAATAATGTACATTAACACAGCATAAATATATGACACATTGTGACAGATAATTTATGTTTTTGATTTTCTCTGAATAAACATGTGCATTTAGCATAACCTAGGAGAAGCAGGAATCAGAGAAGTTATGATCTGACCAGCACACAACCCATTGCACATGGTCACTGATTCATCCAATCCAGTTTCGGAACCAGTTCCTCAGGAGACATAACATGGTCAACCATGCCAAATCTTTGCTGTGTTTCTGCATTTTGTGCTCTGATGCTCTCCTTATCTAGCAATCTATATATCTATATAGATATAGGCGTTGGGAGAGAGAGATATTAGGTAGAGATTCAGCAGTTTCCCTTTTAGTTACCCACAGTCGACCGTGGTCTAAAAATATTAACTGAAAACTTCCAGAAATAAACAATTCACGTGTTATAAATTGCTAGCTGTTCTGAGTAGCCTGATAGACATCTCATGCTGTCGTGCTCAGTGTACACGCTGTCTGCACTCCTTGCCCAGGAGTCATTTCGTAGCCGTCTCCATTATCAGATTGACTGTCACAGCATCGCGGTGCTTGTGTTCCAGTAACCCTTATTGGACTTCATAATGGTCCCAATGCACAAGAGTAGTGATGCTAGCAGTTTGGATATGCCAAAGACCAGCTATAAATTAGTTCCTCTAAGTGAAAAGGTGAAAGTTCTTAACTTAATAAATAAAGAAAAAAGAAATCATATGCTGAGGTTGCTAAGATCTATGGTAAGAATGAATTGTCTATGCGTGAAACTGTGAAGAAGGAAAAAGAAATCTGTGCCTAGTATATATCGGGTTGGGTATTACCCACAGTTTCAGTCATCCACTGGGGGTCTTGGAACATGTATACCATGGATGCGGGGACTGCTGTATTGCAAATAATGAAATGTTTAAAATATGTTCAGCTTTGGTATCTGCTTCCTTTTCTTTTTTCATAAGATTAAATTTCTCCTGTTTTTCTTGAAAATGTCTTCAGACTTTAAGTATTCATTTCATAGCATATTAGAGTTTTGAAAAAGTAGTTGGTCTAACATATAACCTCAAAGTAAATAATTTTCAAAACTTTAATAGATAATTCTTGATTTTATCTTCTTCAATTGAATATAGCAAAATTGATATAAATACCTGTGCTTGCTTTAGTATTATTGTCTAGTAACTATTAGTAGGTATCTGAAGCATAATACCAATTTGACCACGAAAATCCATTTAAAACATTGATTTTTTTTCTTTCTTATTTATCTAACTCTCAGACAGGGATTTTGCTGAGACACAACTTCACTTTGAATAATTTATAATCAATGTGATTTTTCTGGTTGTGCTAGATGACTGATCATTTATGTATTACATGTCTGGATGTTTTATATTTCAAAATAGAATTTTAATCAATTAGAATGCATTTGACAATCATTGCAGATTAACTGTATGTAGGGGTCTAAATCTTTTTTGTTTTGATAAATGTGTACTGATAAATATAGCACTGAGAACTGGTGAGAATCTCATTAAAATGAGGGAAAATATTACAATGAAAATTTTCCTAGGAGGTTATATAAAGTAGGCCCTTTAATGCATCTTAGATTTTGAAAAGTTTGTTTGGTAACTGGATGAATGGATTATAAATTGGCATTTTCTCAGTGAAAATGCCTACACAGTATTTAGAGTCAATCAATCTGCAATGAATTTTTTTTGTTTTTAAGATAAAATGCATGTGTCATAAGGGAGAAAATTTAATTTTCCAAACACAATACTATAAACTTCTTCCTCAGTTGGTTGTTTTCCTCTTTTTAATCCTTAGTTCACAGAGCATCCATCAAAAAGACGCTCGCGGGAAATCAACTGTGGTGAAACTCAGCTGCAGAGCTCAGCAGCAAAGACAGAGGAAGAACAGCAGTTAAAGTGCTTGGCTAACCATGAAGTTTTTGAGTGATGCAGTCATCTATTTTTCAGTACTAATCAAGACCAAAATCAGGGTGGCCAAAGGAGGCATTTGTCTGCAACAGGGAAATAGGGAGTTGGCTCGTTGTTTGAAATTCTATTATTAGAGTTTTATTCCAGGAATAGGGAGAAGAGAAACTGCATGTATCTTAAAGGTGTAGTGGGGAAAGCAATTGCTTTTGATCAGGCAGAACTAAATTTTAGTGTTAGTTGCATCTCTGAAGAGTTTTGTAACCTGTAAGCAAATTATCTCACCAGTTGAAGACTCAGCTTCACCATTGGAACAAATATCTACGGCACTGGGTAGTGGGGAGAATGACGTTAAACGAGTTAATGTGAGCAAAAATGATCAGGCATCACATAGGCTGCATGGTAGAGACTTGGTGAGTGGTTGGGTCCTTGCCTTTCTTCTCCATCCACTCTTTCTCTACCCCTTTCCCCCCTCAAAAGGAAGTGGGAGGGTCACAGAAATAAATGTAACCACTTATGGTTTAGTTACAAACTGGCGTATAGTGGGACAAGTCTTTCTGAAATTTACATTGTAACATGGAAGATATCTGATTTCTCAGACTTCAGAATATAGGCTTCTCACCTCACAAAATGGTTTTAAAAATTAGGTAAATTATTGTACATCAAATCCTACTTGCTATGCAAGGAAGAAACACTTTGGAATGAAAGACATGTGAATATCACTAGTTTTACAGTCATGGGAAAATCCCTTATCTTCTCTGAGTTCTGGTTTCCTCTGCTTGAAGTTGCATGAGATGTGATCTGTGAATGTATGTAGCACAGAGCTTGGCACTTAGTAGGCTCTCACAGGATTTTGAATCTTGCGGCTCCATTATCACAGATAAAGAAGAGCTGGTTGAACTGTGTCAAATTTTAATCTGGTAACTGTCAGCTGAAAGAATTAAAGAGTTGGCTGTGTGCGGGTCTTGCTTGGCGTATCCTGAAGCTGCAGCTGTCACTGATCATTGTTTAACAGCTCAGTTAGCACGGTGGTAAGTTGTTGCTTTCAGACAACTTGTATATTGGGGAAGAGACTTCAAATCATTTCCAAAAATGTACCTGCATTTCAATCAATTTTAAAAAGTGTCTCAAGCACATCGATGACCTTGGGTTTAAATTTTTATTCAAAATATTTGACGCTACCTACTCTCTTTTTGAAAAAGTTTTATATGGGATGTAATGAATAATTTTGACAGTCAAAATACACAATGACAATTGCATTACTTGTTCCATCAGTCAGAAAAGCAATAAGAGTTTATTGCTGCACTTAAAGTATCTAATGCTAGACATACCATTAAATTAGCTCTGAGTGTTTTAAATTCAGAATGTATGGAATATGATTGGCCATGCTTAAATAAGTTTGCTGCTGCCAGCAACTGATATATAAATTTAGCAGTGGGGACCAAGTCTGGGGATTACAGGTGAAGTAGTAAAATATGAATATAGAAAGGGTTTTAGCGATGGCTGTGAAATTAGCTTTGGCCATGATGTGGGTGGTTAGGTATAGGGCCTTTCTGGAACCTGTAGCAGGATTTAATACCTTCCTCTCCTCCCAGTAGCTAAGTTTTCAATATCTCTCATGAATAATTATTCTTAGTAGGATAAGCCAGTGGAGAAGACCACACAGTCGCTTCAAACTTTTCCCGTAGATTCACTGTTTGAAGTTTCTGAGATGTAAGCATAGATCTTTTAAATTGAAGTAGATTCTCAGTGCTGACCTGATAGACCTGATTTTCAGAGTCAGAGTTTAGGGGCATTGAATGAAGTTTTTCTTATCCACTTGCCCCTGGTCATTAAAGTACAGAGCAGTGATTCTCAAACTGTAGGTATAACAGCATCCCATGGAGAGCTTGTTCAAACAGAAACAAGAGGTGGGCGGGGGGGGGGGGGCAGGAATTTGTGTTTCTGTAGGGTTTTCGGGTGAGACTAATGTTGCCAGTACTGTGATCACACCTTGAAAACCACTAGTACAGAGGAAGTGCAGATGCTTTATGGCTCAAACAATAAAAGTCATCTCCCATAATAAGAAATCCAGAAGTAGAAAGTCCCAGAGTTGGTTTAGTAGCACAGTGGGTCATTAAGGGGCCACAGTCTTTTCATCCTTCTGTGTCATACCTATTGTGCTGGAATGTCTTCCTCATGTCACTGGATATGTCTTCCACACATCAATGGGTGGCAGCGGGAGCTCCAAGCAGTGGTACCAATGCAACAGCATTCAGAAGCAGAAAAATGGAGAGAGAGATCTTTTCAGTCTTGAGCATAGGAACACTCAGCCAAAAAGAAAGATGGATTAGAATAATACAGCTATGAGTAACCAATAGCAACGACAGTCACATTTGTATGTAATGTTAGGAAAGGGTCCTCCGGCTTTTGTTTGCCACAAAAGTATTTGAAACGGCACAAAAGCATTGATTGCTTATGTCATCCTGGTACCTTCCTTCTTTCCTTCTTTCCTCCCTTCTGTTCCCTCCCTTCCTCCTTTTTTCCCTTCCTTCCTGGCTTTCCATTCCTCTGAATTCTCTGCATAATTTACACTCTCATTTCCGTCATCTCTTACTACTAACTGCTTTAATCAGACTTCCTTCTTCTCACACACTAGGAATTTTAAGTTACATTTGGAACAAGAAATAATTGCTGTTCAAATTGGAGAGTCTCATGCTCTTTCCTTGCTTTTGGTGGAGCAGAATTGGATTTTCTTGCTTTCTCATGCCATTCTAAATTTCCCACCTTCACCCTTTTCTGGGAAGAAGCTTTTGGACAAAACATCATAAAACCTTGGTTTACTTTGCAGAGTTCCACTCTTAAGAGCTGGAAAGCCCCAAGTTTGTCAGATCACAAGGTTCGCCTTCAGAAGTACCAATGTTTAGCACACCCAGGCTTCCACCCTGCCCTCCTGGAATGGAGTGCCCCCCCCTCCACATCCACCCTTCCTACAGTCTTCCCCATTTCTCTAAAAGGTAACTCCATCTGTAAATTGTCAGGGCAATATCTGGGAGTCATTCTCAATTTCTCTCTTTCTTTCTCTCATACTCCGGAAATAACTCCTTAACACAACGTGGCAGGTTTGACTTCAGAATACACCCCACATCTGACCATTTCTCACACTTGTCATAGCTATAGCACTGGTCCAAGCCAACAGTTTCTTCTTTGGATTTTCTCTTATCTGAAGTTTCTCCCTGCTCTCACCTCGGCCTTCTTAAATACATTCCCAACACAGGAGCTACAACGATTCTATTAAAATGTAAATAAGATCAAGCCACTTCTCAGTTTAAAATCCTTCAGTGGTTTCACATCTCACTCGATTAAGAACCAAAGTTGTTACATGGGCCTACGAGGTTTATAAATGAATTGTCCCCCTTCCCCATGTTGCTGCTCCTTGAACACTTCAACATGCAGGGGCTGCTGCACCTTGGGGCACTTGCTCTGGCCATCATCTGCCCCGCCCCCATGATCTATTTCTTCCTTTCTTCAGTCTCCTTCTCGGTGAGTTCTTTATCACTCTATTTAAAATTGTACGCACTGCCCCCGTTCCTCACTATTTCCCTTCCCTGTTGCTTTTCCTTTAGAGCACTTATGACCATCTGTTATACTTTCTCTTTTACTTAGTCACTTGTTATTTATTGATTTACTCTTGTAAATATTGTTTGTTTTCCTCCACTAGAATGTGAGCTCCATGACAGTAGCCATGTGTGTGGTATTGATTGCTGTATCGTCAGAACTGAGAAGCATACCTAGCACATGGAAATGACTAAGACATATTTGTGGAATGAATGAATGAATCATTATACAATCATTTAAAATTTATATCATGAGAAATATCACACAAGGGCACAGTAAGGAAAATAACATGATGAACCTCTTGTACCAATCCCCCAAATTCAACAATGACTTTTATTCTGCCATTCTTATATAATCCAGTCTACCTATCCCTTACTCAGTAATAACTAAGTAGGGACTCAATGGTTATTATTTATTTTTAAGTAAAATTATATATATTGAAATGCATAAATCTTATCTGTACAATTTTTGACAAATGTATAAACCCCTCTGTCACGATTATAAAACATTTTCATTTGCCTAGAAATTTCACTCATGTTCTTTCCAAGGCAATCTGTTCCTGCCACAGCCACCACTACCCCAAGCCAGGTGATGACTATTCTGATTTTTTTCACCTTAACTTGGTTTCATCTGTTCTAGAACTTCATATAAATGGCATCATAAAATAGGGACTCTTCATTTCTTTCTAACTCCTTCCACTCAGAATAACATCTGTGACATTCACTCATGTTTTGTATGGATTAGTGCATGTTTTAGTACAGATTCTTTTCAAAGCTGAATAGTATTCAATTGTACGTTGCTGAACTCAGGTTGTGCTACCTGCTCTGTACAAAAACCCTGGCTTAGTTTGCCAAAATCTGTTACCCAGGGCATTCAGCTACCAGCTGAGGCATGCCAAAATCGTGTTACCAAGCCCAAATCCTGCTGCCTGCCCCAAACAATAATAATCCAAAAGTCAAATGTTGATGGAAGAGCTTTTATTCAGGAATACCAGTCACTTGAGGAGAGATGTTAGGCTAACCCGTCTTTCCAGTAAACCTGAAGGAGAGAGGCCAGACTAAAGCCATCTCAAAGACTCAGATTTATTGCAGGCTTTTTAAAGAGGGGGTTGAGGGAATGGAATATGGGAAGTGAAAAGCAGGAAAGAGGGGGAATATGAACTGTATATGGCTTTAATATTGCTGGGGGCTCCATGCAAGCAGTCAAGTGCAAGGTCTCACCAAGGCTCTGTCTGATTTCTGTTGCCATCCTTGATGTTATCTTAGGGTTCTGCTTTGGGGTGGAATTAGCACAACTTTCTTGATTTCTCAGGGTCTGGATAGTACATGTCTTGTGTCAAATTTGCAACTCCAGGCTGGCTGGAAAACAATTTTACATTTATGTAAATAATGTCATAATGTCATTCAAGGTCCAAAATATCAAATAACCATGGGAGAAGACAGAACACAGAGAAATGCATGCCAAAACAAAACAAAACAAAACCTGTGACCTTTAAACTCTTCTAGAGCCCATGTGATTTTAGATTCCAGCATAGTTTTAGTTCTGTGCCCTCCAACACAAATATATGGAAAATTTTTTATTCTATTCTCACAATGATGGACATTTGCCATAGTTTTATGGCCCAGCCCATGGTTTATCTAGCTGAATTTTTCATGTGTAATTGAACTGAATGTGTTTTTGGCTATTGTTCAACAGCTGCTATATACATTCTACTCCATGTCTTTTTTTTTTTTTTAACATGTGTTTTCACTTTTCTCGGATACATTCTTAGAAGTGGAATTGTTAGTCCAATGTGTTGGTGTATGTTTAACTATAAAACACAGCTATAAGTACTGGTAGCATTTCACATTTCCATTGGTGATATTTTATGGTTCTAATTTTGCATTTTCTGATGGCAAAATTATATCGAACATTTTTTCATGTGTTGCTAGTTATTTGTTCATCAAGTGTCCACTGTAAGAGTTCTTTGTTCTATGTACAAGACCTTTCTCAGCTACATGTTTTGTGAATATTTTTTACTAGTCTGTGGCTTGCTATTAATTTTCTAAATGATGTCTCGAGCAATTTTCAATTTTGAGAAAGTATAATTTATCATTTGTTTTTCCTCTTGTGGCTATTTTTTTCTGCTTTCTAAGAATTTTTTGCCTAATCTCAGTCCACAAAGACACTTTTCTGTGTTTCCTTTCAAAAATGTTATGATTTTATCTTTTATATTTAGGACTCTGCTTCATGTCAGCATAATTTCTGTATATGGTTGAAGTAGGGGTAAAGTTTATTTATTGATTTTTTTCCATTTGGATATCCAGTTGTTCCAGTGCCATTTGTTGAAAATGTTGTTCTTTCCTCATTGAATTTTTTTTGGCACCTTCATCAAATATTGATTAATCACATAAGTGTGGGTCTATTTCTGGACTCTCCATTGTGTTCCAATAATCTGTTTGTCTATTTATATTGCAAGTCCAAATGGATTTCTACAGCTTCAGACAGAGTAAATCTTGTAGTCAGATAATATATGTTTTTCAATTTTTTTTTTTTTTTGTGCAAGACTGTTTTGTACATTTGAGGTCCTTTGTATTTCCATATAAATTTTAGAAATACCTTGTCAATGCCTATAAAAATTCCATGTGGGATTTACGGTTTGTATTATTTTATGGCTCAACATATGGTCTATTTAGCTGAAAGTTGGCATGCGTGTGAAAAGAAACATATTCTACAGTTTGAGCATATAGTGTCTATAAATGTCAATAGGATCAAGGTGGTTGATAGTCTAATAGTTCTAGCAATTACCTAAAGAGGGTGTAAAAATCTCCAGCTGATTCTGATACTTGCTCTGTCTCTTCAAACTTTTTTTTTTTTTTAACTTTTAGTATGTTTTGTCATTTTTTCGTAGATAGGTGGGCATGATATACTGGGTAAAAGGAATCGCAGTAGCTAGGCCTTTTTTAAAAAATAAATTTACTTTTTCTTAATTGACAATAATTCTATATATTCATGGAGTACAATGTGATACTTAGGTACATGTATACAATGTTCAATGATCAAATCAGGGTAATTAGCGAATCTCTTACCTTAAACATTTGTCATTTCTTTGTGTTGGGATCATTCAAAATCCTCTCTACTAGCTGTTTGAAATAATACAATAAAATGTCCTCAACTGTAGTCTCCCAACAGTTTTGTAATGTAGTGGTAAGCTGTGGGGGAAGAGAAAGTGTCCTATAATCCTATGATTAGGTTTCAGTCTTTTAGCCTAAGCCCCCAGGCTGTGAACTTTGCAATAGCTTCTGAGTTTTTAAAATCCCCTTCTGTGATACAGGATAACTAGAGGGGGCTGGAGCTGGATATTTCCCTTCACCCAG
This sequence comes from Cynocephalus volans, assembly GCF_027409185.1. Taxonomy (NCBI): domain Eukaryota; kingdom Metazoa; phylum Chordata; class Mammalia; order Dermoptera; family Cynocephalidae; genus Cynocephalus; species Cynocephalus volans. Next base: position 138,369,858 of record NC_084465.1, read on the forward strand.
GCTGGCGAGGCTTTGGTCAAACAGGCCTTGTTTAGAACAGAATGTTCTGGAATATTGCAATATGGTTACTTTTCCTTACTGCCTTTGGAAGCTCTAGTGGATTCCACGCCCGCTCCCACCCTTTCTCTCATCTTCACTGTGAGAACCTGGTGGAACTCCCGGAGATAAAACTCAAAGAAGTGTGGGTCCCCCACTCCCATGACTGGGTCCCCCCCCAAGTTTTTATCTCTCAGGCTTGCCCACTATGAAACTGCAGCAATTTGTTAGTTACAGTTCAGGTTTTCCTTCCTGGTATTGGTTCTTGTGGAGGTGGATTTCTGCTCTGGTAAACTGTGATTCTCTTTATCCACCTGCCTGTCACTACAGCTTTGGGGGCAGCAGTTGCCCTGTGACCGCGCTTCTCTAATGGATCTAAGAAGAACTGTTGAATGTTTAGCTCGTTCAGCTTTTTACTTTTTTTGAAATATTTTTTTTCTGTCCCATTCTCTTTCCTAGCTTTCTGGAACTTTAATTACACATACATTAGATCACTTGATATTGTGTGCAGGTCTTTTAGATTTTTTTGTTCATTTTTTTTCTCAATAATTTTTCTTTCTGTTCTGTAGATTAGATAATCATTCCTAATCTCTCTTCAAGTTCAGTGACTGTTCAGCTATCTCTGATCTTCTGTTTAACCCATCCAGTGAACTTTTTTATGCCAGTTATTATTACACTTTCTAGTTTTAGACTTTTTAAAATTCTGTTTTATAGTTTAAATTTCTTTGCTGAGATTGTTCATGTATTTATTCATTCATTATGAATATTCTTCCTTGAATATATTTAAAATAGCTGCTTTAAAGTTTTTGCTATCTACAATATCTGGTTCATTTTGGGGTGGTTTCAATTGACTGCTTTTTCTCTTGAGTATGTGCATATTTTCCTGTTTCTTTGCATGTGAAGTGATTTTTAAATTAGATTTAACATTATAAATGATACAATATATATTCTCTGGGTTTTATTATTTTATCCTAAAGCATGTTGTTTTTTCTAGTGTCTTCAGATATATATATATATATACACATACATGAGGGTTCTTCAAAAAATTCATGGAAAAATAAAGTCAAAAGATAACACAAATCTTTCCACGAACTTTTTGAAGTTCCCTCATGTGTGTGTATAAATTAGGTCATTGCAGGCATAATAAATTAAGATGAGATTATATTGAAGTAAGATGGGGTAGGCCCTTAATCCAATACGAGGAAAATCTAATCCAAGAAGGGGAAATCAGTCCAAGAAAGGGAAATTTGCACACAAACATAGAGGGAAGAAAACCACGTGAAGACAGAGGCAGAGACTGGAGTTATGCTGCTGCAAGCCAAGGAATGCCCGGGGCTATCAACAGATGGAAGAGGCAAGGAATGCTTCTCTTCTGGGGCTTTGGAGGGAGCGTGATTCTGCCAGCACCTTGATTTTAGATTTCTAGCCTCCAAAACTATAAGACAATAAATTTCTGTGGCTTAATCTATACAGTTTGTGGTACAGCCTCAGGAATTATACACACATACACCTGTAGAGTTATATTGCATAAAAAAATATGTAAACTTTTTTTCCAGGTTCTAAAATATGCAGGAAGGTTGTTAGTCTGATCAAACTGCTCTGCCATTATCACACAGTAATTTGAAGTAAGCTTTTGGATACTGTATTAATTTCTAATAAAGTTCTAATACTTTCAAATTGTTTTAGAAATGTAGGTGATTGTAATTCTGCTTATATCACTTGGAAACTTAGTAATTTGTTCCTATGTGGTGACCTTGGAAACCAGCATATGGCTTATAAAATCATGACATTCCCAGTTGGTTGATAAAACTTGTAGCATACTCAGCTTTTCATTATCTTGTATATTTCTAATTGGTAAAATATGTATTGATCTCTTGCTAAGAATGTTTTTTGTCTGATATATTGTGAATGGATGCCAAATAATAGGATTGAGAGAAATAGTATCAGTCAATGCTACATGTCTTGATTTATCTGAAAAATATTAAATAGCATGCATTACACGATGTCATAAGCCTGGGAAAAATAGGATAATAGTATTATGAGATTATATTCAAGTAGGGGAAATGCTATGGTTTGAATGTTTTTGTCCCCTTCAAAAATTCACATGGGAGCTTAATCCCTAGTGTGACAGTATTGGGAGGTGTGGCCTTTAGGGTAAAGCCCTCATGAATAAATTAATGCCGTTATAAAAAGGCTTGGTAGAGGGAGTTTGGCCCCCTTTTTTGCCTTTATCTCCCTTCAGCCATGTGAGAACACTGCGTTCCTCTGCTCTGGAAGACATAGCATTCAAGGTGCCAACTTGGAAGCAGACAGCAGCCCTCACCAGATGCCCACAGCTTGATCTGGGACTTCCCAGCCTCCAGAATTATGAGAGATAAATTTTTGTTCCTTATAAATGACTCAGTCTCTCGTGTTCTGTTATAGCAGCATAAAAGAGACTAAGACAGGGAGATAAACAATAAATAACCAAAAGTAAAAATAAGGAAATACTACATTGCAATAAGTGATATGATCAAAGTAACATGAGGAAATGTGTAAGAGCATGATCATGGAGATGTTGCGTATGTCTGCACCGATTGTGCATTGGAGAACTCCAGGGCATTGCTCACATAGGTTTTGGTGTAAAAGGCACCCCTAGAGTTATGCAGTGCAGTGGCCACAGCTGGGTGGCCACTTCTTATCAGGCAGTCATAGAAAATGTTTCTGTAAGGTAACATATATACTATATCTTAAATGAGAAGAAAGCACTAGCTTTGTAAAGATTAATGAGAATAAGCTACACAGCATTTGAAAAAATTGGTTTACTGTGGCTGAAATGGAATTAGAGTAGACTAGGACTAGATTAGGTAGAAGTTTAGATTTTATTTCCCGTATGATTGTGAGGTTTTGGAAGGCTTGATTGAATCCGATTTCAATTCTAAAAGATTCTTCTTCTTTTTTAGATTCTGCACACAAGTGAGGTCATGCAGTATTTGTCTTTCTGTGCTTGGCTTATTTCACTTAGCATATTATCCTCTAGGCTCATTTAGAAAGCTGAACTCATAGAAGTAGAGAGTAGAATGGTGATTACCAGAGGCTAGGCAGGGGGTGGAGAAAGGAGTTGTTGGTCAAACAGGTAGACAGAAAAAGTAAGTTTAAGTGATCTGTTATTGCACAGCATGGTGACTATAGTTAATAATAATGTATATTTTTAAATTGCTAAAAGAGTAAATTTTAATGATTCTTACTACAAAAAATGACAAGAAAGTGAGGTGATGGATGTGTTCATTAGCTTGATTTTATCATTTCACTCTGTATACATCTATCAAAAACATTTTACAATTATTATGTGTCAATTTAACAAAAAGTTTCTTCTAACCAATTTGTGGGTAGGAAGGTGGTGTAGTGGGTGGGACAAACATGGAAACTGAGAAACAAACTAGGAGGATATTGTAGTCATGCAAGTGAGTGTTGCTATGACCTGAAAGTCAGTTATGCAGCTTGTCTTTATCTTGGAACCAGCCTAGAATATTTCTGAGAGAAGAGGGATGAATTCTGGGCTATTAAGTGGTCTCTGAAGGCAATAGATCATTGATACCCCAAATTAACTCCCTGGAATAAATATTGCATGCCAGAAAGCAATGCTTCTATATTTAGCTTTGCTTTCATCAACTCTATAGTCCAACTAAAAGAATTATTTGTCACTTCTTGAACTCGTATTATATTTTCCAGTTTTATACTTCTGCATAGGACATTTCTTCATGTTTGAAATGGATTTTCTTTATCTCTTAAACACTTTTTTTTTTTTTTAAATCTCACTCAAATGCTAGTGAGGTCATTTTTTTCTTCCTCTCTTCTCTGATGCAATTTTATCTATTATATTTTTCAAGGTATATATTATATTCTAGTTTACACTGTAATTGCTATTTCTTATTGTCAAGTACTATGAACAGTCTGAGAATTTATGCTAATTTCAAGCTAACAAGTTAGCAATTTACAATTTTATGAATGCTGATATGCAATTCCATGGGCCCAGGAGACACAAAACTCCTGGGTCAGAGACAAATAACTGTAAAACCTATGGCATAGCAGGCATCCTGGACTTCAAGTTTGTTTGGTTTACCTTGTTCTCTGCATCCTGTGGGAGCAACAGAGAGGAGCTCAGGTAGATACTGTGCACTTTGTATCACAGTTGAGAAACCCCAAATTTAGGAACTCTGAATCTTTTATAATGGTTTTAAATAAGCCTTCCCAATTTTTGCTCTGGAGGGTGACATTATACTTATTGTACCAGACAAGCAGCAAACCTGACCTTTACCCTATCTTCTAATTGCTGTTCACTATACAAACATCCTTGAAAAGATGAGTCTGGAACAAAAAGGCAGTTAGTGCCTCTGCTAGCACAATGTGCAGAATCATGAGAGACCTGTGGAGAACTGTCTGTCAATGTCTTTAATGCAAGGACCATGTCCCATATATGCTTATGTCACCCCCATCCCTAGCCCAGTGCCTATACTGAGGGGTCAATAAAATACATATTGAGTAAATGAAATGGCTGACTACATCATTTCTTTATACTGTCTGTATTTCCCCAAATCCTACTAATAAGGATTAATGCCAATTTAGTATACTTATTTAAACACTTAAAAAAAAATTAAGTGCTGCAGTGCTGTCAGTTTAACTACTTTGGGGATTACAGATTGTGAAAAAAAAAAAGATCTGTCAGATATTTACTATAAAATGTTGCAGACTTAATGACAACTGGGAGGTTTCCCTTAATAAAGAGTGAGTCATTCTAAGAAGAGGCAGTTCAGGATTTTTTTTCTTGGCTAAGGGTAAACATGGGGGTAGAGAAAAGAGTATTCTTTAGCCAGGAAGCAAGCACGTACAGTTGCTCAAAAAGAAAACACTCACATTCTCAGGTTCCCAGTCTTGACAGCAAGGAAGCCCGTGGAACTTAGTGCTGCAGTGTCTACTGTAAAGGGACTTCTGTTCAGGGCAATTCTTCATTGTGAGGGATTGTCCAATGCATTGCAGGGCATCTAGCATCCCTCATTCTCAGCCCTTGTGTGCCAGCAAAACTCTCCAGGTACTATTTGTTGTACATATTTGTCAAAAAATACCCCACAGCCAAAACAAAATAAAATGAAACAAAACTATGCCCTAAGGGGTTAGTATTGTCCCTGGTCAAGAATGACTTGGTGAGATGAAAAGGCCTCAAGTTGATGTGCTGTGTGTCAAGATCAAGGTAAATTCTAATACTATATGAAGACAGCTACTGAATTTTTGGGCACTGGCTTTCTGGACAGAATATTATTCTCTTTGAGGTAAACTTCACAGATATTATTAAAATTCCACATAGATGCCGATTTCCCCATGAAACCACTGAATTCTTTACATCTAATTTATGCTTTTTTAATGTGATAGAATTTATCTGTGCATTTGTTCAAAATGTTTGTTGGGCCACCACTGTGTGTCAGATCCTGTTTCTGCGTGCTAGGATGGGGCACCGGATAAGAAAATGTCTCTGGTTTCACGGAATTTACATTCTATTAGGAGGAGATAGATAATGGAATTATGCAATAAAAACAGGTAATTTTTTGTAGTGACAAGTCCTTAAAGAATATGGTGCCGAGGCAGTGCCATTGATGAAGGGGTAAGGGGAGGCTTCTTCAGACCCAGTGAAGTTCAGGAAGGTTTCTCATAGGACATGATAACTAAATGGACATCTGAAAGATGAGGAGAGCTGGCAGAAGCATGTTCCAAATGGAAGGAAGACAAAGATTCTGAAGAGAAAAAATAGCATATGTTATTTATACTAACTAATCATTGATTGGGTTCTGTCTTGTGACATCTTTCATTAAGCTAACAGTACGGTTATCATTTCTTGAACTTTTTATAGAGACTTCGTATTTATTATCTCACTCAATCCTCCCAGCAACTCTATGAGGTATGTATGATTACTAATTTACAGATGTGAATCTCTATCTCAGAAAGTTTAATTCACTTGAAGAATTTGTGTTCAAAAGCAGGTCATTTTGATAGCGTAAGGTGCTTTTCACTGAATTTAGTTCTGCTTGTTTTTGACTTCTTAATCTGTTTTGTGGTTTCTATCTTGCCTTCTAGGTAGATTTTGAGTTTTTTCAAAGATGGAGTATTAGCCAGCCTTAACAAAATACTATAGATTGGGTGGGCTTAAGCAACAAGAATTTATTTCTCACAGTGCTGGAAGTTGGGAAGTCCAAAGCCAAGGTGCTGGCTGATTCAGTTCCTGGTGACGACCCTCTTTCTGGCTTGCATATGGACACCTTCTAGCTGTGTTCTCACATGTTGGGGAGAGAGGGAGAGCTCTGGCTTCTTCCTCTCCTTATAAGCACATTAATACCACAACGAGGGCACTACTCTCATAAACCTAATTACCTCCCAAAGACCTCACCTTTAAGTATCATCACAGGGGAGGTAAGCACTTCAGCATATGAATTTAGGGGAACACAAACATTTAGTCAATAACAGATTATGGCCATGCATTGTATATACTGGGTATCTACTAAAATATCTATCAACATATACTAAAACAGTATTACTGAATGAAAGAATGATGCCAGTATCATACAAACGAAGACCTGGATCTTGGAGTCAGGCTAATCCTGGCTTCAAATATATTGCATTTTCTCTTCTGAAACACTGTTAACCTAACTCACTTTGCCTAGCTAATTCTTATGCTCATCTTTCAGATTTCAGCTTAGCTCTCAGCATTCAGGAAGCCCTGGGTTAGTTGCCTCTTTCAAGTACATGGATAGCACCCTGTGTATCCATTTCTTAACCATTTTCTTATCTGTTCTCCCTAACTTTGTTAGTTCCTTGAAAACCATACTATCATATATCTAGTGTGTGGTTGTAAAGTATCTGGTCCAGTGGTTGCTTAATAATTTTCTGATTAAATTGATATATGATCTTTGGCAACTTACAAGCTCTCTGACCTTACTTAATTTTCTCATCTGTAAAGTGTGGATAATCCATTTTACTCAGAGAAGAGAATTCAGTGAACTGATGGATACGAAAGTACTGTTGTTTCTTTTCTGTCCTTTGCTGCATCATCCAGCATTTATTTATTCTTTTTTAAAGTTCTTTACCTTACTTACAACACACCTTATGATTTAGCCATCTGAAAAGGTTAAAAACACTATGGCAGGTGATTTCGAAACAGATCTATATTTCTGGAATGGTAACTGTTATTCTTTAAATGCCGAATAAAACAGCAAGCACACTGATTGTTTTGTCTGAAGGTGACCTTTTATCGCACCGATGATATAGGCAATAGATTTTTCTGTATCTTCTGTAAAAGTTTACCATAGTATAGCATTAAGTTATTTGATAGGCCTAAATTGAATTAACAATAGATTAGAGATATGGTTAAAGTAATTTTCAATCTGAAAATTAGTCACACTGTCTGACAAGCATAAGTGTGTTTATCAGCATAGTTGGATATATTTGAAATTATGACTATCCTGGAAAATCTGAGGGGATATGAATGAATGGGCATGGGTCTAGGTGATCTAAGCATACAACATTATTTCCATTACACAGATTATTTATGTCACAAAACTCCTTGAAGAGAATGACATATAGCTAAAGGTATAGAAACACATACAGTCATGTGGTACATATGACATTTCCTTCAACAATAGACCCCATATACAACAGTGGTCTCATAAGGTTGTAATGGAGCTGAAAAGTTCCTATCAGTAATGACATCATAACTGTTGTAACATTGTAGCACAAGGTATTACTCATGTAGGAGCAATAGTCTATACCATAAAGCCTAAGTGTGTAGAAGGCTGTACCATATAGGTTTATGTAAGTGCACTCTATGTGTGCACAATGAACATCACATAATGACACATTTTTCAGAATGTATCCCCATTGTTAAATGCCACATGGCTATATATAAAAATATATTTTACTATTAAATGATAGGATTTACATGGAGTACTGGTAACTATATTTTGACTTTTAAATTAATTTTTTTTTATCAAGGTAGTACATGCACTTAATAGGAAAACACCATGCTTATCCTAAAAATGGGTCTGTGATTCTAATCCTCCGTCAACTATGGGCTCTTTCTACAAAGGTGATAACTTTCAACTCTCTTGCTGTTTCTTCTGGTATTTACATTTATATTATAAAACAACATGCAAATGTTATTTATTGATTATCAATGTTAGGTTTTATTTGCTTCCTGTAATGGTGTTTGATAATATGCCTATCACACCACCTAATTCATTTACCAATCTTTTCCCCATTGTCTTAATATAATTGTATTATATTTTTTATTTACACATAGTCAGTGTTCACATTATCATTATTATGTGAGTACTATTGATAGGTTTCTTTCTGGCACAAACTTTTTTTTTTTTTGAATTAATGGTGTTTCTCTCTCTCTCTCTCTCTCTCTCTCTCTCTCTCATTTTTTTAGTTTTCTAGTTACCCATCTCTTTTTTTACCCAAATTCTCAATAGAAAAATAATTTTCCAAATATTTAAAATCTTTGATTAACCTACAATTTCCTTTTTTCCTTTTTGTTTTCCTTGGAAACCTCCTGCTCTAGCCCTTACCCCTGATGCTGCCTGGACTGATTACTCCAGATGTGCAGCACAGCTGTTGTTCTGGGACTTCCCACTGTCCAGCACCAGTGTTAGAAATCTCCCGTCTTGAATCTGGGACTTCCTCTCTTGGTTTTCCACCTCGTTTTGCTGTACCATTCTATTTTAGCTTCCTAAGGAAGAGAGCATCAATGATACATTTCTTTTTTTCCAGCCCTTACATGTTTCAAAATGTCTTTATTTTACACTGGAAACTTGATTGACAGTTTGACTGGACTCAAAATTCTCTGTTGAAAATAATTCTCCTTCAAAATTTTGACGTTATTGATCTGTTGCTTTCATACCCTTATCGTTGCTGTAGAGAAGACCAGGGCCATTCTGACCCTTCATGTATAACTTGTTTCTTTCTTACTTGAATATATATATCCAAATAAATTTTATATATGATATATATGCGTGTAGATATATATCTTTATATATATAAACTTTTCATTTTGAAATAATTTTGAACTTACAAAAGTTGCCAAAGTGGTACAAATAACTCTTGTATGTACTTCACCCAGATTCCCTGAATACATTTTTTTTTTTTTGTCTTTTTTGTGACTGGTAAGGGGATTGCAACCCTTGGCTTGGTGTTGCCCACACGTGTGTGGGCAACAGCCAGTGAGTGCACCGGCCGTGCCTATATAGGATCCAAACCCACAGCGGGAGCGTCGCTGCGCTCCCAGCGCCGCACTCTCCCGAGTGCGCCACGGGGTCGGCACCCTGAATAAATTTTTATATTTACTTCATTAATCTATCAATCTCTCTTTATATTGATATACATATTATTATTTATTCTGAAGCATTTGAGAGTAACTTGCAAACTTGATGCCCCTTTTCCCTTAAATGCTTCAGTTTTTATTTTCTAAAAATAAGGACTTTTAAATTTTTTACCACAGTAGCATTGCATTGATCAGTTTTCTGGTGCATATAGCACAATACCTGTAACTGGGTAATTTATAAAGAAATTGAATTTATTTCTTACAGTTTTGGAGGCTGGGAAGTCCAAGGCTGAGGGGGCGTACCTAGTGAGGGCCTTCTTGCTGGGGGGGGACTCTCTGCAGAGTCCTGAAGTGGTGCAGGGCATCAAATAGCAGGAGGGCTGAGTGTGCTAATGGGCATTTTTCCTCTCCTTATAAAGTCAGCAGTCTACTCCCTTGATACCCATTTATCTAGTGACCCATTAATCCATGAGTGGATTTATAAGGGCAGAGCTTTCATGATCCAATCACCTCTGAAAGGCCCCACCTTTTGAAAACAATAGTCAGATTTCCCACCCTCTTCACACTATTACAATGTGGAACAAGCTTCAATATGAGTTTTTGCAGGACATTCAAATTATACCAGGCATTTTCTCAGTGGGAAAATGAATTTTGATATAATACTCATACTATTATCTAATCTGCAGATCTTTTACAGCAAAAGAAGAAAGTTCTGGTGCAGTTTGCATTCAGGATCATCCACTACACTAATTACTTCCTACACTGCATTTAGTGTCATTTTTCTTTAGTCTCATTGGTTTAATCTGGAAAAGTTCCATGTGCTGGCATTTCATGATAATATGCTGGGCTACCTGTGGGACCTCTTGGTCCTGATATTTGTGCTCTTTAGTTGAGGTTTTTTAAAAAAATTAAACTTCTTAAATTTTTTTTCTAAATACCTTCTCTTTGTTTTTCCTGTTCTTCCTTTCTGGAACACCTGCTTGTGAGATGTTGGACGTTCTGGGCTGATGCTCAAATTTTAAAAATCTTTTCTCTTGCATTTTTCTGTTTTGGTCTTTCTGTTCTACTTTCCTGTAAATTCTCTTTGCTCTATCTTCTAACATCTTTATTAAGTTTTTATTTCGGTTAAGTACATTTTTTCTTTCCAAGAGGGTTTTCTTGTCCTCTGATTGATTCTTTTCTCTACCATTTTGTTCTTGCTAATGTTTATTAGATATAATATCTTAATATCTTCTCTTATTTCCCTTGTTATATTATTTTTATCTGTTCTGTTCCTATATTATAGGTTTTCCGAAAATGTCTCTTTTTCTGCTTTTTTGATTTGGTATGTGTTTTTCAAGTCAGAGGCTGTATCACTTAGTATTCTTTTAGGCAAGAGTTGTCACATTCAGGCAAAGGAATGGAAAAAACTTCTCTAAAGGATTTGTTTGCAGGATTAAGGGTAGACAAGGAGGGATGGTAAAAACAAAAACAAAAAACCCCCCACAAAAACCGAGGTGTTAGCAATAGCACAGAGCTGTTACTGTCCTTTGGACCAAAGGGTAAGGGGAGGGAGAAATTAATGGGACTTGGAGAGATCACTGCTTACAGTTGCCACTGGAGGAGCCTGCCTGAAAGTAGCTACAGTTGTTTTCAAATTGTTATTGTATTGTTTAATAAAGGGATGTAGCTATTGCCAACCTGTGGCTTAGAAGGCAGAGAGACTTCACTCTCCACTTGCACTCTCTGGCTGGTGCCTCCCATCCACTGATCCCCCCCCGGGAGCTGTGATTCAAGGGAGCCTGAGTAAAGCATTCCCTAGGGCTCAGACTCCCAGATCACTGCAGGGTAGAGAAGGAAGGGAGTGAGTCTGGGGTGAAAAATGGAGAATATCCATCGCAGAGCCTTCTTAAAATATTAGTGATCTTTGGTTATCTACTTATTTATGAATGATGCAATTAAAAGCTAATTGGAGAGTCTAGGATTTCTCGGAGGCCAATCTTTGGTCTAACAGGTGAATGGAAGGAGAAAGGGCTAGAAGAAGGGACAATGGTCTGACTGCTGGATTAGTAAGAGATCTAACAGTCTCATATCTGTATACAGTGTCTAATTTTTATTCCTGCAACTCAACTCTGCTTTCTGAGGCAGTGGTGCTTCCAAATGCTGAAATTCTCAGGATTTCTGTGCAACAGATAACTTTTTATCCTCTTTTTTTCTCTGCTGAGTTATTTGCAATTTCTTCCTCTCCTTTCCAAATCTTTCAAAATTTTATTGAAATCTAATTTTTGCTTTTTTCTTTTCTAATCTCTTTGTACTTTTGCGTGTGTGTCTTCTTGTCTTTTATTCTCACGTTCATTGACTTAGGAATCAGAGAATATCTGCTATATTTCCCAAAATTCTTAGGCATTTTTCTAAATTGACTCAGAAAAAAATGGAATAAATTAAGAAACAGTGGCTAATAAAAATTTCACCTACTATGTCTTTAAATCTAGAAATTTATCAATCTGAAAATATATGGTACAATGAAAAATACTGTTTTGTAATTACCATATAGGGGACTTATTATTGTATAATATTTTGGTCATTTTATTGTAGTTTAAAAATAAGCCCAAGCAAGGTGTGGTGTTACTGTTTTTACCATTGGAGTCACACACCTGGCAGAGATGAGTGCATGTTTGTTACTTTTCATTTTGCCCATTCTCTGGCAAAAGTGTTGATACAGTACACTGAAATTGCAAAACATGAGGGAGAAAGAAGCAAAGGAATGAATTCTCCACCCTTAAATGATTGAGAGGCAGCTGTACCAGATACTACCAATACAATTTTACCCAGAGTCCATTCTGATCAAACTTATTTGTAACTCAGTCCTTTACATTTGTAATTTAACAATTAGTTCCATTTAACTGGCAGCAGATGGTGTGTGATTATTGCCTTCTTAATAAGAAAAATGCCTGTTGATACTCATTGAATATGGAGTAAACCAAGGGTTACTGCAACTGCTTGGGCTTTCATTAATATATTAAGTTCATTCCATTTGAATTTGGCAATTATAATGTGTAGAAATCACATAAATTACATATGCATTGCACATCTTGGCCTCTCAACTTCAAAAGGAAGTAGTTTGGTAGTGAATTCTTCTGGAAATATAACTTATTTTGCTATTTTAAATTAGAAAATAAAATGGTCTGTGTGCAAACATAGCCAGAATCTTGCATATTTTTACATTGATTATGTTTGTGAGATACCCTTACGCATGGAGCCCAGGGAGACCTTGCAGCCTGCATGTCGATTCCAGCGTTCTATGCAGTTAAAAGGGAGCCAGAGGATATGGCAAACACGGGCTCTCTTACAGTTCAGGCATCAGACTGAATTTAAATGATATGTTCACTCTTCAGAAATTGTAACCACATTTTTTTTTAAATAGGTAAATTATAATCCAGCAAGGATATAAACCTGTTCAGAAGAGTTCAGGTTCACTTTTAATTAACTTCTCCGGCTGAAACTGGAGTAGGAACTGCAGTATCATCTAGAAGTTTTCAGGATGGAGCAAATATTTGATTGAGTGGAACCTATTGCTATATGTAGTGAAGGAAAAACCATGTAAGTCATTTTGTCTCAGATTTGATATTTTTTTCTTTTTTTTATGAAAGTTGACTGTTTTAGAGGGTTTTTCTGTTTGTTTATTTTCAGGCCTTTGCCTCTCCTGCAGTTCATTGTTCATCTTTGTGATATTTTTCAAGGAAATCTCTGTTTCAGGCAGGGGACTAGGGGTGGTCCCCGCTGAGGCTCCCTTTCCTTGCTCCAGGGCTCAATTGATCATTGTACACGAGGATCCATCACTTTCCTTCTGCCTTCTGAGAGCTCATCACTCATTCTTTTCCTGACAAAGTTAGATGTCTCTTCCTTCAGTTTAGAAAAATACTTTTTGCCAGTCATTTATTTCAAAAGAAAGTTTTTAGAAAACATTTTTGTGTGTGTGTGAATGTCATGAAGTTCTAGAATGAAATAGAAATAGTCATAGAAAAAGATATAGGAAAAAAAGATATGGAAAGGCTGCCAAGACAGTTGTATCTTGCCATTTAAAGAAACTTGCCAATAAAGCACTACAATTTTATAAATCCTATAGTCTGTTAGGATTTGGGTCCCTCTATGAGAGTTGGCCTGACACAAATTAGGGGACATAATAGGTCAAACTGTACACAGATTTTGTAGAAAAACAGCAATCAATATTAACAATTTTATATAATTCAACGTGATATTTGAAAGTTTTTAAAAAATAGAATAAACAGGATTTGATAACTTATTTATTACATGGCAGAAGGGGAAGGAGTTAAGTGACTTTAATAAATATTGATCTTCGGTGTTTATCTTGAATTTAAATTCATGGTAACTAATGCCAATATAGGTAATAGCTATCACATATAAAACTGTTTCAGGCACAATTCTACGTATGGTGTATATGTATATAAATACATATATATGAAGAATATATGTGTACATAATTCTCTATTCTTTATTCTTTGTAGCATGTATTATTATCTCTATTTTATGGAGCAGAAAATGGAGGATCAGAGAGGTTAATTCACTTGCCCATGTTACACAGCTAAAACCTGGTGGAAGCTGGATTCACAATCAGACGCTGCTCCATAATCTGTCCCCTAAGCCCCACATCATCCCGTGTGGGCTCTTAATGCTGCCCTACTGTCATATAATTGTCCCTACTGCATTTATTCTCTCCTCCTCTCCTGTAGGACTGTTTTCTTTACATATATTATATATACACACACACACACATAATAATTATTTTTTTATTGATTATACATATTTATGGGGCAACAGTTGACCATCAGCACTTGTTACCAAGATGTGATGAGCAAATCAATGCTATCAGCATGCTCACCACCTCAAATTACAATTATTCACAATGTTCCCCACCCAACCTCTCCCCAATACTCCTATCTCTCCCCTCACTCCTGCCCTGGCAATCCTAGGTCTATTCTCTCCCTCTGCAAGTTCAACACACCACTGTGGTCTTTCTTTCCTTCCTTCTTTCTCTCTTAGCTTCAATTTATGAGTGAGGACATGGAGTATTTTTCCCTCTGTGCCAGGTTTATTTCACTTAACATAATTTTCTCTAAACTCATCCATGTTGCTGCAAATGGAAGAATTTCATACTTTTTTATGGCTGAGTAGTATTCCACTGTGTATATATAGCACATTTTCCTTATCCAGTCTTCTGTCAATGGCCATTTAGGTTGGTTCCATATCTTGGCTATTGTAAATAGAGCTGCAATGAACATGGGAGTGCAAGTATCCCTTTGACATGATGATTTCCATTCCTTTGGGTATATACCCAAAAGTGAGATTGCTGGATCATATAGTCGATCTATCTGTAGTTGTTTGAGAAACCTCCACACCATTTTCCATAGCGGTGTTACATCCTTGCCAGCATTTGTTATTCTCAGCCAATTTGATAATAGCCAGTTTAACTGGGGTGAGGTGATATCTCAATGTGGTTTTGATTTGCATTTCCCTGATGATTAGTGATGTTAAGCATTTTTTCATGTACCTACTGACTATTTGTGTGTCTTCAAAAAATGTCTGTTCAGCCACTTTGCCCACTTTTAAATTGGGTTATTTGTTTTTTTACTGCTAAGTTGAGTTCCTTGTATATTCTGGAAATTAATACCTTGTCAGATGTATAGTTTGCAAATATTTTTTCCCATTCTGTAGGTTGTCTTTTCACTCTTGATTTTTTGCTGTTGCAGAAGCTTTTTAGTTTGATATAATTCCATTTATTTATTTTTTCTTTTGCTGCTTGTGCTTTTGGGGTCTTATTCGGAATGTCTTTGCCCAGTCCTGTAAGGACTATTTTCTACATTTCCTTTCTCCTCGAACCTCCAGTATCTCCTCTCCAATAGTCATGCTCAGCTTATGACTCTGCTTTCTACCTCACTAAGCACAAGTGAAACAATCCAAAGGGAATTCCCTTAGCTCTACAACAATTACTACCCACCTAACGAAATCTGTGTCCCTATTCTCTGCCTCACCTCCAGGGTATATGAACAAACTTCCCTGTGACTCCTCCCCGAGGGCACTTGAGTACATTCCTTTTCACTCACTTAAGGAGAATCCAGCAGTTTTGTCCTCTTTTGCATCCTCCGTTTTGCCCATTCTTCTGGGTTATTCTCATAAACATGCAATCATGCTGTAAGGTCTTTACTTTTAAAAGAAGCTCCTTGGACCCACACCTTTTTTTCAGCTACTCTTCCCTCACCCCCACTTTTTTTCCCTTCCACTGTGATAAAACACTTTAGAAGGAATTACCCATAATCATTTCCTCTAATTCCTCTCCTCCCATTTGGTCTTGAACTCCAAGGAGGCTCTTCCTGCTGCTCTTGAGAAAGCCACCAATGACCTTCACATTGTTGCTATATCCAATGGCATTTCTCTCTAGGCTGCCTTTGACCTTGTTGATCTCTGTGTGCTCTTGAATTCCTTTCTTGAGTTTCTAGAGCCCCACCCTCTCTTGGCTTTCATCCTACATCCCCAAATGTTGCCTCTTTTGCTTCTTACATTTCTGGCCTCCAAACACCGGAGAGACCCAGGGCTGTTCCTCTCTCCTCTCACTGCCTGGGTGTTCTCAATCCTGTATCACGGCTTTCAACACTGTTTGTACCAGCTTTTCTTGTGAACCTCTTCTGTACCCTCTTTCTTGTGCACCACTTCAGATCTTCACTGCTTCTGTTCCAGCTCTGCTTGCCTTCCACCTACACCTCCAAATCTATCTATCTATCTATCTATCTATCTATCTATCTATCTATCTATCTATCTATTTTGCCTCTTGACTCTCTATGCCACCTTGGTAGCATCTTTTGCTGCTACCCACCCACACCAGCAGGTAATTTAACACTAATGGGGGGTAAGACACACTGAATAAATTCTTTCCTCTTTCTTACTTTTTTGCTCTTCCATCACAGGCTAATCTACTATTCCATCTCCTGGTGCTTTATTTTTATTTATTCCTTTGCAATTCTTCTAAGAATGGGAGAGAGCAACAAATACCATTCACATTTTCTGTAAAATTCTCTAAACATAGCCTTGACAAAAATATTATATATCTTATCATAAGATTCCAGAGTTGTCCACGACAATCGTATTTTACAACCTTGTTTCTGGATAAGGCTCTATATCTATCTCCTGAGTTAAATTACACTAACTAGGGCCGGCCCGTGGCTCACTCGGGAGAGTGTGGTGCTGAGAACACCAAGGCCCCGGGTTCGGATCCCATATACAGATGGCCGGTTCGCTCACTGGCTGAGCGTGGTGCTCACAACACCAAGTCAAGGGTTAAGATCCCCTTACCGGTCATCTTTTAAAAAAAAAAAAGAAAAAAATAAAAAAATAAAAAAAATAAATTACACTAACTGTATGTCTTCAGATTGTTTTATAAGCAATTTCTCTGTTTCTACAAAATGTCCACACACAATAAATGATGGTATTTTTTTCCTTTTCTAATTCTATGTTTTTCTTTCTAGTTAAACTGTTATGGATATCATGTTTTCAATATAGGGGCAATTCCAACTTTTCACTGGTGATTTGATCTTATCTTTACTTTACTTATTGAATCTTTCTGGTCTGTCTCCCAGTTCTGCTTACTTTTGTGAATCATCTGCCTTAAATTTGTCTTCCAATGTCTTGCTGCAAGTGAATCTGACCCATACTTTCTCACTTCAAACCCAAAGCATACACATGTTACATTCTCTGACTTTGGATTTCATTCAATTGTAGTTCTAAGAACTCAAAACAGATCTGGGCCTTTATAACATTGAAGGAAAAGAAATTCAGAGGAAAATAGGAGGGCGAATGGTGAGAGAAAGACCAGATGTGTCTTTGTTTATCATCGAAGAGCAAGAAAAAAAAATCTTTATTATTCACTTGGGCATCTTCCTGTTCTCTTTCAAGGTTTTGAAAATCAGTCCTATGATGTTTTGTAATAATAACAAGCAGCTTGTTCTGTGGCCGACTTCCCCTCACTCCTACCTCTGTGTTCTTGCCAGAGAACAAAGGGTAAAGGGCAAGTACAAAAGCAAATGTCAAGGCTTTGAACATGACTAGGATTTAATCACAACATTTGGCATATTCCTTGTCTGATTTATTTGTCTAGTTTCTGCCTTTAAGCCTACAATGCCAGGTCTTCCATAGATCATGCGGAAGGATAAGAGTTTTAGCCATTTCTTAGATAACAAAACCAGCATAATCTTAGTTCCATTTTTTTCTAAACACACATATACATAGACATATGATTTATTTCCTTTATTTATAACCACATACTTTTTGAACTGCTCACCTTAACATCAGAGTGTCTGTCTGTCTTGTGGGGTTGCTAAGTGGTTCATATCTTACTTTTATTTTTCCTGGTATATCAATTTATAATTCTTTCTCTCTGTAATCATTATTTTGCATGACTTTTCTCTAGAAGCCTTTGTCAAAGCTGAATCTTCAAACATTATTAAAAAACCTAATGATAAGAAAGGCTGAATTTACTGCTTATCATGGGAAGGGAGAACACCAGCTCCCAAAGCTTTGCCAGTATGTCAGAGGAGGAAAGATAAGATTAGATATATTGCAAATGGAAAAGTTTAAGGCAGGTCTTTCAATGCAAATACTTGAGTAGAATTTGGTATGAATCCTGATATAACAGTTCAGGACTGATGGAACCAGCAAGGTGAGAATTTAAGGCAGAGGTTCAAAGTATCTTAGGGTGCAAACCCAAGGACAGTCCTGGAAGAGTAAAGAAATGCTCATGAAGACAGCAAAATATGGTTTTGGTTTCAATATCTAGGCTGATAGTTGGGGTTGACAACTTTGGTTCTCGCCTTTTACCTTGCATATATCCTTGAGGAACTAAAATGTCTAAAAATGAATGTGCTTTTTATGACATCCTCATCATGAACAGAGATGATTATTTTTGTATACAGTGAAGGAAAATTCCTAGTATGAAGTTTCAAAACACTGCTATCTTTGCTCGACTTTTTGTGCTGTCAAGATATATCTAGTGTGTGGAACAATTTTACCCTTTAGCCTATTTGCTATTTTTACACTGCTGTTTGTGGCTGCCATCTGAAAATTAGCACACCCAATCCCCTCTAAGTAGCATCCCAACCTTCTTTGTTAAGTTTTAGGGGAGTGCTGCACCACTAAAGTAAATGGTCTATTTCTTGTGGTACAGGTGTACTGTGGATTGAATGTACCCCAGAACTCACTGAAGCTTGACCCCCATGGTAACAGTGCTGAGAGGGTGGGAAATCCAATTATGGTATTTGAAAGATGGGGCTCCTCAGAGGTGAGTAGATTGTAAGGACTGTATCCTTGTGAATAGGTTGATCCATTCATGGAGTAATGGTTCTGATGGCTTTATAAGGAGAACAAGTGAGGAGGTTGGCTTTCTCTTGCTCAGCCCATTCTCACTATGTGACATCCTGAGTTGCTGTAGAGAGTCACCACCTAGAAGAAGGCTCGCACCAGATGTGTTCCCTGGATCTTGGACTTCCCAGGCTCCAAACTGTAAGAAATAAATTTTATTTCTTTGTAAATCACCAAGTTTTAGGTATTCTGTTATAAGCCACAGAAACTCCTAATACAAGGTGTTAAGAAAAAAAAGTTCTTATAAATATTAGCGTGAGAGCTTCTTCCTCATGACATATCTGCTGGTCCTCTTTTACCCCTTGGGACCATAAGAACAAGTCTTAGCCCTACCTTATAAATGGCTTTCAAACATTTAAGACAATTGTGGGATTTTCTTTAATTTATCTCTTTTGCTAAACTTTTAAATTTATATTAGGACAAACATTTAGGCCATTTTATCATCTTGATTGCTCTCTTGTTCTCCCTTTGAAATGCTTCATGTTGTCAATATTTCTCCCCAAGCAGGATCTTTGAAACTGAATACAGTTCTCAAAGTGTTGCTGGACACCCCATACTGGGAGCAGAACTGTAACTTTTTTGGTCCTGGATACTATTTATGAAACAAATTGAATTATCTTTTCTTAGATGCCATGTCATACATTAAATTGTGTAAATTTTAATATCTAATACTAAAGTGTTGCTGTGAG
Organism: Cynocephalus volans; assembly: GCF_027409185.1. Lineage (NCBI taxonomy): Eukaryota > Metazoa > Chordata > Mammalia > Dermoptera > Cynocephalidae > Cynocephalus > Cynocephalus volans. The sequence goes on from NC_084465.1 coordinate 138,389,334, forward strand.
GTCATATATGATTCATGTGTGGAATTGTAGTCTAGTGGTTAAACAGTCTTACAAATGTTGAGATTTGAACCACAGCTCTGTCGCTTACCAGTTGTGCAAATCCAGATGACTAATTAGCTCTCTTACCCTTAGTTTTTAAAGTTGAAAATAGGATTAAAAACCACCTATTTCCTCAGATATTGTAACGAATCATGTAAGTAAATGCATCTCAAATCTCGAGACCGGTGTCATCTGTCATATAGCAAGAGCTTGGTAAACGTATTAGCATTTACTATATTTTAGGTTGCTTTATTTTTCAAAATGAAAATAGCCATTTATTATAAAATTATGTATGCATATTTTTTAAACATCAATCTATAATGAAAAGAATAAAAATCCTACAGTTTTATCCCCCAGAGATTAACACTATTGGAATTGTATTTATTATCTTCTGGACATTTCTGTGTGCATACACATACATTTGCAAAATTTTATAAAATGATATACTACACATGTTGTCTTGTATACTATTGATTGTATGAATACCTTTTCATGTCAATTTTTACAGATCTATAACAAAGGTCAGCAACTTTTTCTATAACGGTCTAGTAGCAAATATTTTATTTACCCTTGAGACCCACATGCAGTCTGTGTTGCATAGTCTTGTTGTTTTTGTTGTTGTTTGTTTTACAGTACTTTAAATACATAAAAACCATTTCTTAGCTTGTGGGCTGTACAAAAACATACCATGGGCCAAATTTGGCCTGCAGCCCATAGTTTGCCAATGCCTGATCTATATTACGATCTTTCAATAACTGTATTGTATAAATGCATTCTATTTATAAACTTTTCAACTATTTGTATCTTTCCCTATTTTAAAAAACTCTAGGATGAAATTTTTATATAAAATTTTTTGAACAATTTTGCCTCTCCTTAGAGAAAATTTTAGAAGTAGAATTGCTGGATTAAAGTTTTTTGATACATAGTGAAACTATCTCTTAAGCTAAGTATAATACACTAAAGTAGGAACCTGATTCTCTCATCAAAATTATTAGCTATTCTCCATAGGTTCTAGTTGTTGGAAAATATCTTCAGAAGTCCCTCAAGTAATCTTTTTGGAGAGGGCAGAGGAGACCACAGTAGCATGTAGTTATCTATCTGCTTTTACTGTGACAGTACATTTTAGAATTATTTAGAGCTTCCTAAAGGAGTACTGAATTCTAATTAAGTGTAGTTACATCAAACACACATTTTCCCATTTAAATGCCTCTGTGTGTGTGTGTGTGTGTGTGTGTGTGTGTGTGTGTGTGTGTATTTATTTATTTATTTATTTATTTTTGGTGAGTGACCAGTACAGAGATTGAACCCTGGGCTTTGGTGTTATCAACAGCATGCTCTAACCAACTGAGCTAACTGGCCAGCCCAAATCCTAACAATATCAGATGTCATCAAAAGACTCTCTGAAATCAGGACCATTTTCTTTCTTAATGACTCACACACATTCTTTGAACTATTTTAACATATTTTCCTGGTTGATATCAAACCCTAGTTTGCTGTTTGTGGAGTCCTCATTGTTTATATGTTGTGAGTACTTTTTCTGTGGGGTTGATTTGTCATGCACTGGGGATAAGTTGGTGGAGAAAATCTCATCCCTGTCCTCAATTCTAGTGAGAAGTGGACAAGTGGGCCATTACAGTGCATTCTGATAATTAACATGAGATTTATACAAAGCAAGTCTTGTGTGACATCCATTCAAACACCTACCAGCATCAAGACTCTGCAAAGATGCCTTATTGAAATCTTTTCCTCGGGTTGTCTCAATGCTCTGGAAGATCTGAACTGATTTAGAGGCACTAATTACAACTGCCATCAACCACATGGGTGCAGAGCTAACCTAATGGATCACTGGAAGTCTTAGATTTATATGCATTAAACACAAAACTAAATATATAGACTGATCTGTTTTAGTTAAATAAGCTCACAGCAATAGTGCTTCTGGATTCTAAGACCAGGGCATAGATTTTCTGTTTGAGTTAAAAAAAAAAAAAAAATTAAGGGAAAAAGGGGTGGGGGGAATATATAGAAAATTGGAACATTTTGATATGAAGTGTTCAAAAGTTATACTCATATTTCAAGAACCTTTTGAAAGCATCGTACCTTAGGAAACTCTATGATTTTTTTATTTGTCTTGTGAATTCCTGGTTTCAATAGCTAGTTGCATTTTGAGTACAGAATACCATTTGTGTTACTCAGTGGAGCTACAGCTTTCAGACGTTTTTGAAAATATTGCTCTGGGCATATTGTTATAAATAAATATATCAGCTTCTATATCAAGGAAACAAAGTGAGTTCTGGACTTAAACAGATGGGTTATGTAGGAGCCTTGACGGGAGTGAAATCAAGCTTCCTTCCTGTGATCTATTTCAGACTTTGTGTCTGTATTTCATCACTTGAAAATAAGATTGATGCCATGTGAGTGTCTCCCCTGAGCCAGAACCCACATTCTTACTGCTCTGACTTTCCTTGTTGCTATGATTGTCATTTCTATAGATTAGATTTTATATTGTCCTATAAACCCCATTACATAATATAAAATTTTGAACTTTTTATTTAAAAGTATATTTGTTAATATTTGATAAATTTTAAAAATCATACAAGTTAAATAAAAATGATCTATAAGCCCACGATTTGAAGGAAATTTTGAAAGAAATGAGGAGTCCTCTTCTGCCCCCACAACTGCACCTTCGGAGGTGACAGCTGTTTATAGTGTTGTTGATTTCCTGCTAAATGAAGTATTCTTTATATCTTCAACGCAATTTCAGATAAATTCTGAATATAGAACGAATCCATTAAAGTGAATATTTTATAGAATAAATTGGTGTGCAGTTCTTGAGATCTTACTGTTATTTCCATGAAGTAGGGACAACACTGTAATTAGCTTTGCATGCCCAGCTCCCAGCTGTGTGCCTGACAAATCGAAGATATTCAGTAATTGTTACATGGAAGAATGGAGCTATGTTAGAGCTATGTGTGTGATTTAAGCACAAAAATGAGATAATTGAGAGAAGACTGGAGTGAGATTCTTAATCTAAATTACTTAGAACACTGTAGTGGGGATTTTGTAAATTTACATGAATTTCATTTTAAGTGGGATTCTTTTTCTAAACAGGGTTTTAGTTATGTCCAAGTTTAAGGATTTCCTGTTCTGCCAGCTTTCTTTGGTATAGATTTTTACTTGAGAATATCTATCATACTAAATCAGCGTATTCTTCTCCTATGTACCATCTGCAATCTGATACAGAATTAGATAAATGAGATAAACTCATATAAACTAATCTTGCAGAAATTTCCCATTTCCTCACCTTGCCAGACCCCAGCTCTTATGAGGATGTATTGTCTCACTTAGTGATTTAGAAGGGAGGGTAAGACTTTGATGCAAATTATCAAAAGTAGTGTGCAGCAGAAACATAAGCAGGCTGTTGTGAAAACAAACAAACAAACAAACAAACAAACAAACTAGGAGGTAACAGAAGAAATCAGGAATGGTTTTCAGAGGATGTTATGATTACAATGAATCTTGAGGAATGTGCAGGAGTCATTCTGGTGGAGATTTAGAAAGACGCAGAGAACACAATCCTTATCTGCAATGTTAAAATGTTTTAATGCTCCTTATTAGTGAGTCCTGTGTAGTTTTGTAGTAATCACTATGATTATTGGCCCAATATAATATTTCCTTTATCTTTATGTCAATGGTAACTTGGAGCTAATTCAATATTCAAATTAGTTATAACTCTTTTTGAGGTTGTTTTCCCTGTTTTAAAATAAGTTGTTTAGCTTCAGAAGCCAATCAAAGTCTTCCTTTCCAGAAACCTGAATAAGTAAATGGATACGGAAGGAATAAGTTGAAAGGTGAACTTGGAGAGGAAAATAAGGGGTACTCTGACCCCTTCTGCCTCGTCAACAGCTTCTGCTCCCAACGGGGCCATGGTTTTGGCTCTAGGATCACTCCTCTCTTGAGACAGCTCAAGAGAGGGCCACGATGCACCCTTACACCAGCCAGCCTGTGTACAGGATGGCTAGTGACCTGCCTCACGGGGCTGGCATGCCAAGTGAGGCACCAGTTTATTCCCATATCTGCCCCGATTTGTTACATACTGGTGCCCAGTAAAAGAAGAGCTGAATCATTCTATTTTTGGAATCAACATAGAGACTGAGTGACTTAAAAGATGAAACCAAAGTGGAAAGTTCCTGATGTCTTGAGAGGAGTCAGACAGACCATGAGAAGGGTTAGCTTGAAGCCCCAGCTGAACAGTTGTGGGAGCTGAAGCTATGGGAACAGCTGAAGTTCCCAGTGGAGAGAGGGGAGGAGGGCAGCGACCAGCTGAGAAGATCCACACATCAAAGCATCAAAGAACCGGGGTGAGCATGAGCACGGGAGAAAAAGGGAAGGAACGTGGGGTCGGGGCAGGCAGGCACTGGTCTCCAGAGCCACCTAGGTTCTTGAATTTCTCATCCACTTGCTTCTCCCCTGGATTGCCACAGCTTTGCAGAAACTCCTCTTCCTCCCCTCTCCAAGCCATTCTCCAAACTGCAGCCAAAATGACCTTTGAAAATGTAGATCAGGTTATGAACTGCTTCTGCAAAAAGTCCTCCAGTAGCTTTTCTTTGAAAGGCAAACCCCGGTGTAATTTGGCTGTGTATAAGGGCCAGAGGCTCTCTGACCTCCCCTCTTGCCCCTCTTCCCCTCTTTCCATGAGCTCATCTGTCTGGACAGGCCACATGATCCTCAAACTTGCCACACTTCCCTTTTTCTATATGTCCTAGGAACACACTTCTGTTCCCAGCCCCGGGCCTTTCTGCTTGCTCTTCTCTTTGCTTGAAATACACTTCCATGGAGCACTCTTGCCTCAGCTTAGATGGCACTTTCTCAAAATCTCCTTGTCTTGTTTTCTTCATAGTAATTATTACTATTTGAAAATCTTCTTTTCCTCCTTTCTTTCTTCCTTTTTCCTTCCTTCCCTCCCTTCCTTTTTCCCCCCTCCTTCCTTTCTGTCCTTTCTTCCCTCCCTTATCTCTCTCTCTCCATTCTGTCTTCTGTCTATATTAATTGTTTAATTTTTCATTGGCAGATTCCTCTATTAAATGATAAGCACATGAATACAGGACATTTGTCTAACTTGTTTACCATTGTGTACTTAGATAAGTATTTGACTATCAATTGAAAACTGATTGACTGAGTAACTCCAGTCCTAATGCATATTTCCAATAAACTTCCCCTCTCCCATCTTTGGAAGTAATTTGCATAAAGCTCTGCTACTATCAACCAAAGAAAGTACTGAGACTAAAGTCACTCTTGTGTGATTAATATTGATATGGGGAAGCAGTTTCTTCAAATAAATCTAATATTAACTAAGTCTTCTTGAAGGAAATTGTCTCCCTAGATAGCCAGAAATTCTTACTCTTTTCAACATTGTTTGAAATTCAATGCATTTAAATATTATTTTATAATTAAGCTTCCTTAAATAGTAAGCATATTCTAGGAGGTTATTTACGTTTTCAGCATGAATTAATTAATCAGAGAGTACATCTCAGAGTTTAGGAGATAGAATGAGATTTTGATTGTGAGGTAGGGGTGCTAATCGGGACCCTGTGGAGACAGGAGACTGTGAATCTGGGGGACAGAATGGAGCCAGGTAAGGGAGAAGGGGCCACCTTCCGAATTCCGGACGGAGTTGATATTGTTAAACTTACATTTACACTTCTGTCTCAGGAAAGTGAAGGTTTTGGGGAGAAATGGCAATGAGAAGACCACAGACATTTAAAGACTGAATTGCTTTTAAAGCAATTCTGTATCTCCTTCCTTCACTTTGTCTCTCTGCTTTTTTGTTTGTTCACAAGTGGACATTGGGCAGGAAATAATTTGTTCTTGGCCCTCTGCCTTGTGGACTATATCCCCCCAATCCTGAGATAAGAGACCTAGTACTTCTCAGAGCAAGTTTCTGGATTTTCTGGGAGGAGCTCAGGTCTGGATTCTCCTGCTGGTGGCAGTTGTCTCATTTTCTGGAAAGGAAAAATGTCAAAATGTGAAATGCTCTGAGTGTGAAGTTATTGAAAAAGTTAGGCTGTGTGTTCTTTTCAAGAGAAAAGAGAAACTAATATTGATTGGAAACCTGACCTCTCTTATACTCTGTTCACTTCTGCACAGTTAGCTCTCTATAGAGTTGTGTTTTATTTTACTTTTTAATGGCAGAAACCAATAAAAGCAAATACCCACCCCACTGTGCGGAAAAGCGATAGACAGAACCCAGTAGTTTGAGATCATACAATTTTGATTACTCCAGAGCCTCTGGATGGCTCTTCTTCCACTACGAGTGTGGTCATCATGCTGCATGTTCAAGTCCTAGGGGAGTACAATTGTCAACCAAACATTTTCAAGTCTTAAAGGCAAAAATAATGTGTCCAGTTTTGGGGCAAAATGGGTATTATAACACAAAACTGCTTCTTTTAGGTGGTTTCATTAGCTTGGTTGTAACATCTAAACAGTTAAAGGAGGATTTCTGGAAAATTCTGTGTGCCTCAGTTCCGCATTCTTGTACCTAGTCCTTTCCTCTTGTGTTAGGAGACTCTTCTTCCTTTTCCAGTGACCAGCCCTTCATTCATCACAGAGTTTTCCCACACTAAGTTTGTTGCTCTCTTTCAGCATCTGCTATTCAGGGATCTGAATCACAAGTGGTATTGAGAGTGGTCTGGGCACTGGTGCACTTATCACTTTGGGGGCAAAATAACAGCCATCCTAAATAATCAATGGGGCAAAGATAGTCCCTGGCATAAGGTGGCAGCCTAGTTGTTAAAGGTTTTAGCCTTGAGGGTGCAATGATTAGGGCATTTGAAAGGTGGGGGCAGGGGAACAATGCTTTCAAGACTGCAGAGTTGGCTGGTTTTCTGCTAAATGGTGCTACAGAGAGCTAATGAGAAAATAAGGGCCCTTATCAAGTACTTAAAGACTAAGAGTGAGAGCCCACAATGCAAAAATGGACTTGAGCATGGCTGAGCTGGAGACTGGGGCTGAATAGCTATTGCTGCAGAGCTCCAGAGACATTTAAATGTCCAGGCAAGGCAAGGCTGCTATGCTAACATCAGAGCTCTGGTTGGGGAAAACTTAGACCCTGAAATATGGGGTAACATGTGCAGGAGACCCCTGAGGATACTTCCTCTGCAGAATGCCCTGAACCTTCCGAGGTTATAGATAGTGTGGTGAGGGGAGGTTGAATTTCTGTCCTGTTCTCCACCCTGGGGCAGGGTGTGTGTGTGTGTGGGGGGGGTCATTGAGGGTGGGCCCTGAGCTACTCATGACCTGGCTGTGGACGTGCTGGGCCCAATGAGGGAGGAACAAGACTATACCCCATTGAAGTTGGAAGAATTAGCCAGCATGTATATAGAGAGCCTCCTGAGAAACCCTGGCACTGGAGTTTGAAGGTGACAGAATATGACTGAATAAGTAATAATTCATTGACTTGGAAGAACTCTTTTGGGACATAAGATTTAAAACCCTAGCCAAGAGCCCAGGGGATGGTGTGAAGTCATTCCCAGATGGCTCTTACAAGCCTGGAGAAAGTGATGGCCAAAGCTGAGTGAAATAGAAATGCCTGAGTTTTCCTGGCAGAGGGAAGCATGCCAGAGGGTTATGGGAAGGCCCAGAGGACGTACCGTTTACTGTGACCTTAAGGAAAGTGCTGGTGAGAGGGACACCAGCATCACTAAGCTCAGTAATGACTCTCCTTTGCAGGCCAGGCCTTTAGGTAGGAGAAGTGGTCACAGAGCTGAGTTCTTACCCACGATGATGATGGCACCCTGAAGTAATAGAGACCAGGAGGCCCAGTTACCCACAATGACCCTCAAAGTCAGAGGGGCAGCCAAGGGGGTTGGACCCACAGGGAGTTGTGGAGATGGTTAGTAGAGGTTGGCATCCCAGAGGGAAAAACTGATGGGCAGCAGGTGGGGGTGCCACTTAACATCTGTCACAAGAAAAGGCAAAAATGGAGAAGTGAAAGGTTGAGGCTGGTGAGCCCAATAAAAATCATGATCCCTTGCTCAGTTCCTGGACTTGTGCCAAATTTTTGTGTCCATATACTTTATTTTTCAAAGTGATTTTAGGTTTAAAGAGAATTGCACATTGCACAGAAAGTACAGGAAGTCCTTTCACCTAGATTTTACCCTATGTTGTTTTCTACGGAAGTTTTATAGTTATGCTCTTTACATTTATTTAGGTTGATGATTCATTTTGAGTTAATTTTTGTGAAAGGTCTAGAGTCTGTGTCTAGACTCATTTTTTTTTTTGCAGTGGATATCCAGTTGTTCCAGCACCACTTGTTGGAAAGACGATCTTTTCTCCATTGAGTTGCCTTTGTTTCTTTGTTAAGGATCAGTTGAAGATATCAGTGGGGGTCTATTTCTGGGCTTCCCATTCTGTTCCATTGATCTATTTGTCTGTTCTTTCATCAATACCATAATTTCTTGACTGCTGTATCTTTATGTTCATTCTTGAAGTCAGGTAGTGTCAGTCTTCCAACCCTGTTCTTCCGTACTGTGTTGGATATTCTGGGTTTTTTATCTTTCCATATAAACTTTAGAATGAATTTGTTGATGTCTATAAAATAATTTGCTGGGATTTTAATTGAGATGGCATTAAATCTATAGATCAAGTTGTCGAGTCATTTACCCATCAACATAGGCTCTCTCTTCATTTATTTGGATCTTCTTTGATTTCTTTCATTATAATCCTGTGGGTTTTGTCCCACAGCTCTTGTAAACATCTTGTTAGATTTATATCTAAGTATATTATTTTCTTTGGTGCTAATAAAAATATTATTCATCTTGTATCCTGAAGCCTTGCTATAATCACTTATTAGTTCCAGGAGTACTTTTTGTTGATTTTTAAAGATTTTTTACACAGACAATTATGTCACCTGTGAACAAACACAGTTTTATTTCTTCCTTCCTAAGCTGTGTATCTTCTATTTCCTTTTCTTGTCATACAGCATTAGCATATTGAATAGGAGTGGCAAGAGAGAACATACCTGTCTAGTTTCCAATTTTAGGGGGAAACGTGTAGTTTCTCGCCACTGGGTATGATGTTACCTGTAAGTTGTTAGTAGATATTCTTCATTAAGTTGAGAAAATTCTCTACCCCTGGTTTGCTGAGAGTTTTTGTTATGAATGGGTACTGGATTTTGTCAAATGCTTTTTCTGCATTTATAATATAATTACGTGAGTTTTCTTTTTTAGCCTGCTGATGTGATGAGTGACATTGATTGATTGGAATGTTGACCCAGCCTTGCATGCAGGGAATAAATCCCACGTGTTCATGGTGTATATTTTTATATACATTGTTGGTTTTGATTTGCTAATAGTTTGTTGAGGATTTTTGAATTTATGTTCATGAGGAATATTAATTTGTAATTTTTCTTTCTTATAATGTCTTTTGATTAGATATTAGGGTAATGTCTTTTAGAATGAGTTAGGAATCATTCCCTCTGCTTCTATTTTCTGGAAGAGATTTTCGAGAATTCGTATCATTTCTTTTTTAAATATTTGGTACAATTCACCAATGTTATCATCTGGGCCTGGTGCTTTCTGTTTTTGAAGGTTTTAAATCATCAATTCAATTTCTTTAATACATGTAGGCCTGATCTGAGCCAAATTTCTTATCTGAAATGCACTAACCAAAGAGGTGGCCAAGTCCCTAGGAGGAACACCATGAAAAATGTATACTATATAATATACTGTAATTGTTCTCCAAGCCTTTTTCCAAGGTTCCAATGAACATTTATTTGGTTGTACTCTATACTGTGTGTATTAGTTTAGTTTCTTCGAGAAGGAAATTCTAAGACAATTATGATTTTAGAATCTGTGAGCTATTCCTAGAAACGCCTTCTAATGCTTACTCTTCCAGCTCTTTCATATTATTTGAAAGCCACCTAAAAGCTAGTAAATACATTACTTTCTGTTTTACCTAACAGAATACTTTCTATTGTTTTCTACTGATCCCTAAATGATAATACATATGATTACTTTGGTGGTTGCTAACTATAGCTTCTCGAAGAAATTGGTATCTAGGATGGGATATCTGTCTTGATTGGGTTTTAAAGCAGTAAAAATCCTGTTGGTATTAAAATTATTGGCACTAGTATTTTGTAGCCAACAGTGGTAAAATGTCATCTGTGGTTATATGGACTGAGGAGTATATTGAAGATGAGGCTTTGATAGACCATGTTGCTGCTGTTAAAAGCATTATGGGTGAGAATGAGGAATACTTGTATAAGGATCGTTGCATGGGCTGGGTGCAGTTCTTAAAGACAGAAAATGACAGACTCAGGCTATTAAATTTTGGGCTCAAGGCATGGTCAGAGGACCAGGAAATATTATGCTTCCCTAAAATACTCTTTTCTTGCTTGAAGACTGAGTCAATTTTTGTAAGTTTTTGATTTAAAAGGTAGTTTGAATTCATAGACTCATTAGGCCTTAGGTAAAATTGAGGACCTTGATTATGAAAGTGTGGGACCTAAGGATTGTAATGGGTAATTGGAGAGGATCAGGATGACTGTAAACACCTCTAACCACTGACTCCCTCTGAGTTTCCTTTGCTAAGAGAAGCAGCCCTTCCTCCCATCTGCTGAGCCTGCTCCCATATTGCCCAGAGACATGCAGTCACCTTATTAGGGGGAGTTACCTCACACATGTATGTCAGCTTTCCTCATATCTCACTCCCACCAACCTCATTACTTCCAGATCTATCATCAGACCAATGAGGAGCAACTGACACACCAAAAAGATTTCAATATTTTTCTAAGTCATACCAGTAGAAAATGGGGAATTCATATGGGAATAAAGAAGCTGGTTAAGTAAAGAGAAACATAATTTTGAATTGGGTAGAAGATTCCTTTAGTTTTGAGCATCTGGAATGGGTTCTTACTGGTTGCTCAGTTTGGCTGATTTGAGTCCTAGACTCTATAGAAACTTGCGTTAAATGCATTTAAGAGGCCCATAATGAAGAGGCAGGAATTCAAAACTTAGAAAAATAGGAGTGTTGGAATGGAATGTTTGGTAACCAATACCATGTGGTAACCATAGGATTATTGGAGTGATTTGTTCACTCACATCTTATTATCTACAGACTGAGATGGTCTAGAAGACCCTGTATAATAAAAAAGTTTAGACACATCTCGAGGAGGAGACTGTTAGCATTCTTGCAAAATGCTGTAGTGGCTGACATCAGATAAAGTGAAGATGGTGGTATCTCAAAGTGATGTTGTGATGTTTATTTATATGTCAGCCTGACTGAGCTAAGGGATGCCCAGACAGCTGGTAAACCATTGTTTCTGGATGTGTCTGTGAGGGTGTCTCTGGAAGACACTAGCATCTGAATCAGTAGGCTGAATAAGGATGATCTGGTCTCACCAATGTGGGTGGGCATCATCCAATCCATTGAAGACCTGAATAGAACAGAAAGGTAGAGGAAGGGTAATTCTCTTTCTTGCTCTTCTTGCGATGAGACATCCATCTCCTCCAGCCCTTAAGCATCAGGGTTCCTGGTTCTTGGGTCTTTGGGCTTTAGGACTTGCAGTTCCCCTGAATCTCAGGCCTTCAGATTCAGACTGAATTACACCACTGGCTTTTCTAGTTCTCCAGCTTGCAAATGGTAGGACTTCTTGGTCTCCTGGATTGTGTGAGCCAATTTGCATAACTAATAAATCTATCTATCTACATATCTATCTATCTGTCTTCTACCTATCTATATTTTCAGGGAACCCTGACTAATGCAGATGCTGACGCAGTGACAAAATTAAACTGTCCGAGGCAAGGTTAACATAATTACTATACTATTATCACAATAATCAGCAAAGTCAAGTACTTTAGAGATCTTTGGTGGTGGCTAATGGATCTTAAAGTTTATAGGAATAAAGTAGGTGGACTGCTGTTTGAAATCCTACATGATTTGATAGAAAAACAACAAATAACTTGCTTGAATTAGTGCTTATGGCTGCTCAATGGTAATGGTTAACTGGAAAATGAGAAATACTCAGACTTTTCTTGAGTTATTAGACACTGGTTCGAAGCTGATATTGATGCCTAGGTACCCAGAAAACCATCATGGCTTATTGATCAGAAATGAGATGTGAAGGTTAGGTGATGAATGGTTTTAGGTCCAAGTCCACCTCTCAGAGGGCTCACAGATTCTGTAAAGTCACCCTGTGTTTATTGTTCAAGCTGCTAAATGGAGAACTGAAATAGATACACTTGGTAACTGGTGATATGACAGAGTATCATGAGTTCCCCAAGACACTCTCCAGGCAATGATTTGCTAGGAGGTGTTATGAACTGCATGTTTGTGTCACCCAAAATTCATATGTTGAAGCCTAATTCCCAATGCGATGGCATTTGGAAGTGAAGCTTTTGGGAAGAAGTTAGGTCATGAGAGTACAGCCCTCATAAAAGGGATTAGTGTTGTTAGAGGAAGAAAAGGAGACTAGAGCTCCCTGACATGTGAGAATGCAACGAGAAGACAGTCATCAGTAAACCAGAAAGTGAGACCTCACTAGACACCAGATTTGTCAGCACCTTGACCTAGGACTTCCCAGCCTCCAGAACTGAGAAATAATTATCTATGGTAATTTTTTATAGCAGCCTGAACTGGCTAATACAAGAAGACTCACAGAACTCAACACACAGTTGTACTCATGGCTGAGATTTATTATAGTGAAATGATAAAAGGAGATGTATAGGGCAAAATCTGGGAGAAGTCAGAGGCAAGCTTCCAGAGTCCTCTCCCACTGGAGTACACAGAACATGCTCAATTCACCCAGTAAAGAGTTGTGATGACACACGTGATATGCTGCCAACCAGGGATGTTCCTTAGAGACCCAGTGCCCAGGGTTTTTATTAGGGGTTTTATTAGCCTCTGCCTGGAATATACCAAAATTCCAGACTCCCAGAAGAAAATCAGGTGTTCATCATAAACCACATTGTTTGTGCCAACAGTTTAGGCACAATGAGGTCCTATTATCAGTTAAGGAATGTTGGGAACCGTCATCAAATGGAAGTTCCCCAATGCTAGTCAGCACCAACCTGGTACACAGGACTTTTCACTAAGTACAGTCATGCATCCCTTAACAACAGGGATACGTCCTGTGTCATTAGGCAATTTCATCCTTGTGCAAACATCGTAGAGTGTACTTACATACCTAGGTGCTTTAGCCTACTACACTTTTAGGCTATGTGGTATAGCCTACCGCTCCAACCACTATTGCATATGCAGTCCATCGGTGACTGAATCATTGTTATGCCACTGTGTAGCACTCAGGCATGCCATGTTAGTTCTTTTTTGCACAGGTAAAGATAAACAAAGGGAAACATCACCCCCCGGAGAAGTGGCAGAAATCAGTAGCACCATTGACACTAAATACTGTCACTCTCTAGTTTGACATGCCTTTTTGTCTTTTGCAGAAGATGGATGGTTTGGAAAAATAATGGGTGGTTATTAAAAGTACAATCAGATTGTGGCTCTGATAGGCACTGTTTCAGATGTAGTTTCTTTACTGAAACAAATCAGTGAAGCATCTGTACCACTAGCAGCGTGGAAAATGTATTGGTTTATTTATCCCCCAAAACAGAAAACTCTAGACATATTTTGTTTTCAATTAAGAGTGTATGATTTCAATTAATACACCTTCACTATCTTCAGAGCACTATCAACTGACTTGCTCTGAGTCATAATGTGGTCTACAGGGCTTTGACTGTCCCCTTGTTGCATGGAGCGTTGTGCTCACCTACTACAGAAAGGGCATTTTTCCAACAGCATCTGGTAAGCACAGATTAGCAAGTTCCCTAAATACCTTGGTGAAACCCATATATAACAGAGATTGAGTGATAAACCCATGGATTCATAGGGTTCTGACACCTTCACGAAATTACTAGGAATGAAGGTAACTCTCAAAAGAGATACACGTTTGGTTGGCTTGTTTGAATGTTGAAAGAAAGCCGTATACTAAGGAAAACATAAGACCATGTGGTACTTAAAACAGGGGAATTTTCTTAAGCTTAAACCCATAGTGCAAGGATCTGTGAAAGATTATTAGTATGTTCCATAAGACTGTCAAACTCTGTAAGAGAATCACATTGCAAATTCCTATCATTTTGGAGCACAGCCAGCAAAGAGCTATTCCCCTCTTGAGAAATAGCTATTGGGTTCAGATAGAGACTAAACTCCTCACCATGAGACAAAAATGGCCCTGCAACTTAAGCTACTCAAAATGAATGGAATGTAATATGATCCACCAAGCCATAAATTTGAGTGTACCAAGCTGCACTCCATCATCAGTGGAAGCAGTATACACAAGACCAGACTCGAGCAGGTCCTGAAGTCCCAAATAAATTCCAGAGGCAGATGGCTCACATACCTGGGGCATCTGTTCACAATTCCATATAACTTACATTTTTTTTGCTTGTTATTTTTTAAAAGTTTTCACCTTCATGTTTTGTTAAATTTTTTATTTTCTAGTTTTGCACTGAATGGGATTGCCAGAGAAAGTCTTCTGTGTAATATTGAGTCTGTGAAATACATTGAAACTAGTTTTATGAGCTAGTATTTTATTTCCATATATTCTTGTTGGATGCAAAATTTAAAGTATATCTATTAGTGAGGGGCTGTTGAGAATAAATTCTCTCCGTTTTTAAGCATCCACAGATTTCTCTATTTTGTCCCATGTCCTGAATAAACTCTTAGGTTGCTACTCAGTTTAAGTTCAATTTTATTTTTTTCTCATCACTATGAAAACATTATTCCATTGTCTGCTTACATTGTTGCTGTTGAAAAGTCAAATGCTAGCCTAAATAATATTGATTTGTAGATCATATATTTAGTCTCCATAGTTGATTTTAAGAACTTCCCTTTTCTTTGGAATTCTTCTGTTTAACTGCAAAGAATCTAGCTGAATATTCATTTTCACTTATCTTGCCCCCTGAGTTTGTGGTCTGTCTTTATTTCTGGAAAATTTTTATTCCAAATGTTGTCTCTTTCTATTTTCTCTTTTATCTTCCCTATAAGCTTCATTGAGTCATATGTTGGACCCGTCTTTTTGTGTTCCAGGTTTCTTAAGCTATATGTTTTTTTATATTTTCCGTATATATTTGTGTTGCAGTTTGTATAATTTATTCATATCTATCTTCCAATTCACTAATTCTGTATTCACGTTTTTTCCTGTATTATTCCATCTACTTTGTTTTTATTTTAAACGATTATATATTTAATCATCCTTTTACAAAATCATGCCTATTTTTGTTATTTTTGTTAGTCTCTTGTTCCTTGTGCTCATTATTAAACTTTAGTCTTTTTAGTATTTGATACATAGTTCTTTTATATTTTCCATCACATAATGCCAACATATAAAATCTTTGGATGTCTACTTCTGCCTATGTTTGTTTGCTTGATTGTGATGTCTCTGAGTTATAGAGACGTCCTTCCTGTGTGCCAGTTAATTTTTCACTGTGAGCTCTTATTTGGATAATCATAATCTATGGGAATGCTGAAGTGGCTTGTCCAAGGTGCCAAACTTTTTTTCTGGTTTTATGCAAGGACATCAGTTCTAATTACCCATGTTAGGCACATCCAAATCTTTTTCTTTTAAATAATGTTTTCAGTTCATCTTTTAAGAATAAGGATCTGGCTGTCTTTTATCTGCAGTTATGGCTTTAGTCTTCATTTATCCTATTGTCATGTATCTTATCCCTTCTTTCAATGATTATTTTGCATTAATTCTGGAATTTTCCTTAAAATATTCTTCAGGATATTCTTTTAGTAATAAACTCTCATGCCAACTCTGTATCCTCCCATCTCCCTTTCAACTTGAGGTTTGCTTTACATTTTGCTATCTCAGTACTGTAATACATTTAAAAGTATTTTATATTTCATTCCATTCAATACATAGTTTTTTTGTGGTTAGAGCTGGCTTATTTTTTACAGAAAATGTAATTTACTATTTTTTCCAAAACTAGAAGTGTGTGTACATGTTTTGTAAATGTCTTCACACACCCTTCCCCAAGTTGTAAATTCTCTTAAGGTCATAGACATGCTTTCTTCATTGTATCTTTCATGTCTTCCTTCTAGCTATACTCAATGTCTAGCACAGAATAGGTGCTCACTATTTTTAAAAAGGAAAAACCAGGTATTTAAGAGGTTTATTCTGTCACTTCGGAATATTTTGCCTTTTGGAAATCTCACCCAGGGGCTTTATAATCCATGATGAAAATCATTGCCAATGTAACTCAATTAAAATAATATGGACTTTTTTTTTCTATCTTGGGATCACATTCAAGCTCCATCATTCAGTAGTTATGTGGTCTTCGACAAGTGCTTACTATATCTGAGTAATAGTTTTTGAGGTAAAAATAGGGAACAATACAAGAGGATATTTTAGACATAATGAGACAATGTATATAAAGCACCCAGCACAGTGTTAGAGCAATGAGATCTAATAAGCTTGTTTTTCCTTCCTCAATAAACTGGATAAAAACAGCCCTAGGTGCTATCAGTATTCTTTTATTCTTCACTCCATCTGGTACAATTAGGGGAGAAGTGATAAAAATTTATAAGTTGAAATAATTTTATCTTTTAGAAACAAAATATAAATTTCTGTTATAAAATATCATACTACCAGATTATAGTGATTTCACTTTGGGCATCATTGTTCCGGTTCATTTCTTATCTAAATAATGAATGACACTTGAAACACCATAGGGCAATATTATTTTTAATTGGTAGTAACAGTTAATAAAACATTTACCAGCTAAAACTAGGCAATAAACAGCTATCGCAGCAACAGAATACATGATTCTTTTTCTTTTTTTTCCTAAATGGAGAATAGTGAACATGTTAAAATGTTATGAGACCTGAATTTGGAATCAGAACATAAAATTGAAATGTTTTTCTCTTTGCATGCCTGTTTACACTCTTTTGCTTTTCTTCTCTCTTCCCCTCTTTTATTTTTTCTCTTCTTCCCTCAATATTCTTTTCTCTCCCTTCCTCTCTTTCTTTCTTTCTTAAAGAGGAAAACCTGAAATGAGCTTTGATGTGGTATAACCACTTACGTGGTGTCAGGGGATGGTGGGGTATATTGCCACTGTAATAAAAAACTGCAATACAGAATTTTGTAGTACAAAATCTTTAAAAATAACACTAGATTTAGAAGTGCAAAAACAATGACATAAGAATTTTGTACCTTTTATCCAGTGGCATTTTAATATTTCACATCTTTACTGAATTTATTTACATGTGCCTAGAAATATAATTGTAATCCCTCATTAATTTCATTCAATTAGCAATTGAATTGAATTGTTTGAGCAAATACCATCTGCCAAGAACTGTGCTAGAAACTGGGGACACAATAGTGAAAAGTCATAATTGTGGTTCACTTTTTTTGCATTGATATGGAAGAAATTTAACACTATAACAATCATATATTTAAGGAAAAAAAGCAAGTGACAAGGTAAATAATACCTTTCTTTTTAAATGAAAAGCAAATACAATTATTGCAATATTTTTCCATTTTGTTTTCTTTCTTTTTAATAAACTTTATGGTGTATATTTAAGACATATGACATGATGTTATGTGTTACGTATAGATAGTAAAAAGGTTATTATAGTAAAGCAAATTAACATATCCATCATCTCACATTGTTAGCCATTTTTTTTTTTTTAGTGGTTAGAGCAGCTAAAATATACTCATTTAGCATGAATCCCATATACAGTACAGTTTTATTACCTAAAGTCCTCCCGTTGCACATTAGAGCTTTAGACTTGTGCACAATAGCCAAGATATGGAAACAACCTAAGTGTCCATCGACAGCTGAAAGGATAAAAAACTATGGTACATATATACAATGGAATATTATACTGACCCCCAAAAAGAATGAAACCTTGCCAGTTGCTACTACATGAATGAGACTGGAGGACATTATGCTAAGTAAAATAAGCCAGACACAGAGAAAAATATTGCATGCATGATCTCACTTATCTGGAATCTAAAAAAGAAAATTCAAATGTAGAGATAGTGTACAGAACAGTGGTTACCAGGGGTGGGTGGGGGAGGAAATGGAGAGATATAGGTGAGAGAATACAAAGTAGCAGATATGTAGGATGAACAAGTCTAGAGATCTAATGTACAATCTACTTCATTCTTATAGGCCAGTGACAGAATCAAGTAAACAATGACCATGCTGGACTAATAAGTGCTAAGATGAATGAATATTGAAGACTGTTAGAGAACCCAGGATTGAATCTTAACCCAGCCTGGGAAAATCAGCTAAGATATCTTACAGAAAGTCCTCTAAGCTGAAATGTAAAGAATAATTAGTATTAATCTGATGATCGGGTGAGGGATTTCAGATCTGAAGTTGAGAGATGGTATGCTCAGAAAACTGCGAGCACAGTAGTTCTGGTTGTAACTAAGAGCAAAGAGGGTGTAACAAGCATTGAACCTTAAAAGGTAAGGTGTATTTGCAAGCTACATTAAGGAGTATGCCATTTATATTGATTAGAGAGGGAAAGATGTAGGAATAGATTTGTACTTTAGAATGATAATTCTGCCTGCAGAATGAAAAATGATTGTGGGTAGTAGAGACACCCAGTTTGGGGTGTTGCTGAGATGAGAACTGATGGGGTCTTCAGCTGAAATATAGAATGTACAGGATTTGGTGACTGACAGAGTAGGTGAGAATAGTCAAGGAACAACATAGAGATTCCTTAATTGGGCCCTTGGACAGATGAAAGCACCATTCACTGATTCATGGAACATGGGAGTAACAGCTGGTTGTTTGGGTAGGGGAAAGGAAGATGAGTTTAGTTTTCGATTTAAGTAGACATGTCAATTAGGGTGTGTGTGTGTCTGTGACGTGTGTGTGTGTGTGTGTGTGTGTGTGTGTGTGTGTGTGTGTGTGTGTTTAGCCAGGAAGGAGAGGTGCATATTAGGGCTGCAAATATAGACCAAGGAGACAAAAATAAATAGATAGTACTTGAAATCATGGAAATAAAGAGAAAATCTGGAAAAAAAAATTTATCTGCGCAGAGAGGGGGACGTACCATGAAACAATGAGGATAATCAACATTTAAGAGACAATCAAAGAAAGAGAACTAGACAAGGTATTAATTAATGTTCATTTGCAAAACAGAGAGGTAAAGAGAAGAAATATTTCTGAAACAGGAATGAAGCACAGGGCAACAAAATGCTAGATTATGTGGAGTGCTCAGTTGTAGGGCAAAATTATGGACTACCCCCCAAATTCTGTATGCCCACACTTTAGACGTGTGTGTGTGTGTGTGTGTGTGTGTGTGTTTTCTCTCTGGAATATAGGGGAAATTTACTTTCCCACCATTTTTTAAAATGCTCAGATGCATTCTCTGTCCCTGATCTCTGGCCCTTTCCATTCTGCATTATCTAATTGCCTCCTAGGGTTTCATGGGTATCTTTGTCTTTTACAACTTCATTGCAAGAATTTAAAAAAGAAGTAGTTGAAAAAGAACTTTAACATGCCTTTAAGAAATCAAATATAAAGGGGAATTTTGAATATTCAACTTCATAAAATTTCTATAATTATTCACCTTCCTCAAATTTTATATTTTATATGTCTGTGTGATTTCTTTTCTTTTCTTTTTTTTTTTTTTTGGTCTTTTTCATGACGGGCACTCAGCCAGTGAGTGCACTGGCCAGTCCTATATGGGATCCGAACCCGCGGCGGGAGCGTCGTCGCTGCGCTCCCAAGCGCTGCACTCTCCTGAGTGCGCCATGGGGCCAGCCCATGTCTGTGTGATTTCAACTTCGGTATACTGTTTATTCTGAATATACATCCTGAAGTCATGTGTTTTACTTATAAAAACAAATTATGATAAACTGATAGGCAAATCAGTGTTCTATAGAAGAAATTACACTGTGTTCAGCAGCAGGATATTTGAGCTCTAGTTTCTAACATCAACTTACTATATTTTCTCATATATACCTCCTTGGGCCTGAGTTACATGAGCTACAAAATAATGATCTGTAATGTACCTTCGACTTTTAAAAATCTGTGATTCTGAATCTATCTCAACAAACAATGTGAGGTTTCCATGCAATAATAAAGGATAAGCATTTCATTCTCATTGAGCATTTCCAATAATTGGGCCTGTAATATTTGAACATGTTTTAGTAACTACAATAATGCTCTAAATTATATGAGGGTGATTAAGTGAGCATAGAGATTAAGATAGAAAATTTGCATACAATTTATAACTTTATTGTGGGTCCCCCCGCCATGTCTATTTATGTGCCTGCCCTTTATTTTTTAAAATTTTCTCTAGGAGATAGCATAATCACAAAGGCTTAAATTGTTTAAGCATGGTATATGTAGGGCAATAAACCTCCATGTTTAGCTAGATACAGAAATGGTGCAATTACTCCAGTTAAATATTTCCTAAAGACACTCCTCAGAAAGAGCAAATTAACTGCCCTGAGAGTCACTTGTTAGTGTTGCAGATAGTTACCAATAGTATCCAGTCCTAAAAAGCAAATATGGAGAACAAAGAATAGAGAAAAGAAAAAGAATGTTTCCAGTGATGGACTCACCTATTGCAACTGCCTAATCTCTAGTAGACAATACAGATAATGCTCTTCTCCCTGGCCAGAATGTTGGAATTCCCAATGAATGAAGCTTTTTGTTTCCTTTGGATTTCTTGTGTTTTAATTTCTTCACTGGGTCAGCAAGGAACAGAAGTCTTTCAGTGTGACAATGGGGTCTCTTTGCCTCCTGACAATGTGTGTGACTTCACAGATCAGTGTGGGGACAACAGCGATGAAGAGAAATGTAAGTGCCACTCTCTTTCCTCCAATTTAAATTCCCTGTACTTCTTCAAACTAGGGGCCCATGAGTAACCCTGGAGATGCAGCTAGATTAGATACCTGGTCCTGTATGGATTTTCTTTGATGTACCTTTAGTGTAAATCAGAAACTAAAATATATTGTTTAATAACGAGATGGCTCTATCCGTACATTAAATTACTTTAATTCAACAATATGAAATGACTAAGATTTTAACTGAGTGGACTATTTTAAGTCAGTTTTTACTGATTATAAAGGAGTGATAAGCAAAAAATGTAGCTTTTCATGTTGTATTAGTGAAACAAAATTAAAAAGAAACTTGTTATGCAGCTGTAAAATGCTGTGGTGGAAATTATGAGCTTGTGTCTGAATTTAATACAAAAATATTTGAGATGAATTGTAGATTGGATGGGTAGATTTCATTTTCGTTTATAGGAAATGACCACCAAGCGAGTTGATACCGACTGTGCATGTAGCATAACTCTCTCTTGCATCTTTTGATTCTAGAGCAGTGGAAAGAACAAGAGCTTCGGAGAATGCAGGACTTAGACTTGGGTCCTCAATGAACCATCTGCTGATTGTGTGACCTTAAACCTCCGATTTATTACAAATGGTGCTAAAGTGAGATAAACCAACTCTCACAGCTAGGAAAATGCTCCATTGCTTACTGGAATAACATTAATGATCAGGAAACAGTCTGCCAAGGGAAGACTTGGTAGATAACATGTCTGTGTCTGTGTTTCTGTTGCAATACGAAATCTTGAAGAAACACTGCATTTCAGCAATGGAGACTAGTGTAATTCTTACACACAATCGCCTTTTATAAACAACATTTTCACAAAATTACCATGGGTTCATTGTTTGTTCCTAGTAGCTTGATTCAATTAATTATCTGGAGGCACAAATTCTATTATTATAAGTCAATTTACTCAAACACGTATTTTTAAATTTTTTATTCCGATAAAATGTCAATTAGTGTTTACAGAATTCTTCATTTTCTTCTGTTAAAATAAGGTTGTATATATTTGATTTTGCTATTGTTTGCCTTCTATTAACATAGTCAGTCATTATTACATTAAAACAAGACAAGTGATTACGGAAAAATTCCTTCTCCGTAGAATAAAACAGGCTAATGATTTTTCTCCCATAATTTGGCATAGCTATCACGCTGTTAATACTTACTAACTGTTAAATGGAAAGTACAACCAAGGACAAGGATTCATTTGTATTTGTCCCATTTCCCCAGAGAGGCTAACTGTGGGTATGTTTGCCCCTTGTTCCTGTCCGTCTGGAAAAGCCCTTACTATTCCTCCGTGAGACGGAAAGAGAAACCACTCGGCCGATTTGACAAGAAGTGCAAAGTCCCTTTCATTATTAATCTCTACAAAGCTTCCTTTAACACGCTTGCTGTGTTAACATGCATGGTCCTGCTTCAAGGAAAAGGTTAATGGGAAGAAGGAGAAAGCCACTGAGTGGGAAAGGTCTCAACTGCATGAGAAATTCTAATAACTTGTAGCCTTGCAGGAAGGTGAAGAAACAGATCTGTCAAATAAACAAATTTCATTTTAAATGTTACATCAGGAGGTCGTCTTTTGGCTTTCTCCCTTTTCTTATTTCTGAGATGTTTCCACTTTGGTATTTTATTTAATACATGGATAATAACCTGCAGATAAAATTCAAAATCACTTTAAAGTGTGAGTTTCTTTTGTACATTGCACTAGGGAAAAATGTTGTGCAGGAATGATGGTCAAGAAATTTCGCTCATGAAAGCTTGTGATGCTAAACTTACAGATTAAAAAAAATCTACTTTATAATCATGTTAAAGTAGCAATATTTAAAAAAAAAAAAAACAGTCTCTTTTTAACATCCAAGTAGCGTGATCTTTAAAAAATAGACTCCTATGTTGACTTTTCTTTATAAACTGGCATAGTTAAAGCTGAATTTCAGATGCAACTGATGCTCTTAATAAGTTTCTGAAAATGTTCTGATTTTGTGTGATGGACTTCTTTTCAAGAATACTTAAACCTGTTATTTTCACTCAGTACTGTTTTTTAAGGAAATTAAGTAGAAAAATTGAATCCTCAAAATGGAGTAAGTTTTATTTACACATGATAGTAACCACTAAACATATAGTGAGCAAGAAAAATAATTTGTAGGTGTGACAACTGTGTGGGACAAGTGTTGACCAGAGTCCCTCTGAGAATTTATTGACATCTTTAGCCAGGGAAATATATGTTGTGGTACTGCTCTACGTATTTTATTTTAAAATCTTTTTTTTTTTTTTTTTGTCTTTTTCGTGACCGGCCATTCCTATATAGGATCCGAACCCGCGGCGTGAGCGTCGCTGCGCTCCCAGCGCTGCACTCTCCCGAGTGCGCCACGGGCTCGGCCCTTTATTTTAAAATCTTATTCCAGGTGTTGCATTATCTGCTTCAATGTTCGTCAACATTGACAGTCTTCCTCATTCTCTTTTATTATTTTTACTTTTTATTAATATTAATTTAAATTAGCAATTGATAATGGTATATATATATCTATGGGGGATGCAGTGATGTATGACATATGCATACAATGTGGAATGTTGAAATCAAGCAAATTAACATATCTCTCACTTCGTTTACTCATTATTTTTTGTGATGAGACATTTAAAATTTACTCTTCGTTATTTTGAAATATATAATCTATTATTAGTGACTATAGTCACCTTTCTATGCAATACATCTCCAAACTTCTTCCTTCTGTCTATTTGAAACTTTGGCTCCTTTGACCAGTAACTTTCCGTTATCTCCTCCCCACACCCTCACGTCTGGTGACTACTGTTCTACTCTCTACTTCTATGAGTTCAACTTTTTTAGATTCCACATAGAAGTGAGATTATGTGGTACGTGTCTTTTTGTTATATGTTGTTCTGTTATAAGCCCTATGTTAAGGCTTATTTCACAGAGTGTAATATTCTCCAGGTTCATCCACATTGTCATAAATGACAGAATTTCCTTCTTTTTAAAGGCTGCATAGCATTCCATTGTGTATAGATACCACAATTTATTTATCCTTTCATCTGTTGTTGGACACTTAATTCTCTATCTTGGCTATTATGAATAATGTTGCAATGAACATGGGAGTGCAAATATCCCTTTGATATACTAATTTTAATTCCTTTGGATATATACCCAGAAATGGGATTGCTAGATCATATGGTAGTTCTATATTTAATTTTTTGAGAAACCTCCTACCTGTTTTCCGTAATGGCTGTACTAATTTACATTCCCAGCAATAATGTAGTAGAGTTCCTTTATCTCCACATCCTTGCCAACACTTATCTTCCATCTATTTGATAAAAGCCATTCTAACAAGTGTGAGGTGATATCTCATTGTGGTTTTAATTTGAATTTCCCTACAGATTAGTGATGTTGAGCATTTTTCATGTACATTTTGGGTACTTGTGTGGATTCTTTTGAGAAATGACTGTTCAGATCATTTCCCCATTTTTTAAATTGGTTTATTTGTTCCTTGATATTGAATTGTTTGAGCTCCTTATATATTTTGGAATTATCCCATTATCTATTGCATGGTTTGCAGATATTTTATTCCATTCTGTGGGTTGTCTCTCCAGTTTGTTAATTGTTTCCTTTGCTGTGGAGAAGTAATCCTATTTGTCTATTTCTGCTTTTGTTGCCTGTACTTTTAGGGTCATATCCAAAAAATCATTGCCCTGACTAGTGTTGTGAAGATTTACCCCTATGTTTTCTTTTAGTAGTTTTAGTTTCATAACTTATGTTTAAGTCTTTAACCAATTTTGGGTTGATTTTTGTATATGGTGTGAAATACTCATCTAATTTAATCTTCTGCATGTAGATACCAGTTTTGCCTGCACCGTTTAGTGAAGAGGTTGTCCTTTTCCCATTGTGTGTTCTTGCTACCTATTTGAAGATCAATTAACTGTAAATGTGCCAGTTTATTTCTGGGCTTTCTATCCTTTTGCATTGGTCAATGTGTCTATTTTTATGTCAGTACCATGATGTTTTGATTACAATTGCTTTATAATATATTTTGAAATCAGAGTTGGATGCATCCAGCTTTGTTCTTTTTGCTCAAGAATGTTTTGGCTATTTGGAGTCTTTTGTGGCTGTGTACAAATTTAAGTATTTTTTTTCTCCATTTCTGTGAAAAATGACATTGGAATTTTGATAGGGAATGCATTTAATATATAAGTGGCTTTGGGTGTTATGGATATTTTAATGATATTATTTCTTCCAATTCACAAATATAAGATATCATTCCAGTATTTTTGTTTTCTTTGATTGCTTTCAACAGTGTTTTATAATTTTCAGTATATAGGTTTTTTACTTCCTTGGTTAAATTTATACCTAAGTACTTTACTTTTTTTGATGCTATTATAAATGTGATTATTTTCTTAATTTCCTTTTAGGATAGTTTCTTACTAGCATATAAAAACACTGCTGAGTTTTGTATGTTGACTTTGTTTTCTGCAACTTTACTCAACTTGCTTATCAGTTCTAACAGTTTTTCAATGGAGTCTTTAGGATTTTCTCTGTATAAGATCATGTCACCAGCAAAACAGAGACAATTTCACTCCTTTCTTATTAACACAGTCTTTCTCTTTTCTAAATGCTCTGGCTAGGACTTTTACTACTACATTGAAAAGAAGTGGTGAGAGTTGGCGTGTTTGTCTTGTCCTTGATCTTAGAGGAAAAGCTTTCAACTTTCCACTGTTGAGCGTAATGTTATCTGTGGGTTTGTACTATATGGCCTTTGTGTTGAGATACATTTCTTTTATATAATCTGTTAAAAGATTTTATCGTGAGAGGATGCTGAATTTTGTCAAATGCTTTTTCTGCATCTATTGAGATGATCATATTGTTTTTATTATTCATTCTATTAATTTATTGATTTGTGCTTGTTGAACCATACTTGCACCCCTGGGATAAATCCCACTTGATCATGGTGAATGACTATTTAACATGTTGTTGAATTCAGTTTGCTAATATTTTGTCAAGGATTTTTGCATTTATGTTCATCAGGGATATTGTCTTGTAATTTTCTTTTCTTGGAGTGTCCCTGGCTGGCCTTGCTATCAGGGTCATGGTGGGCTCATAAAATGAGTTTGGAGATATTTCCTCTACTTTGGTTTTTTGGATGAGTTTTAGAGGGATTGATATTAGTTGTTCTTTAAATGGTTGGTAGAATTCAGCCATGTAGCTTCCGGTTCTGGGCTTTACTTTGATGCTATACTTTTTGTTATTAATTCAGTCTCATAGTTTACTTGTTATTGGTCAGTTTGGATTTTTTATTTCTCCATAATTCAGTCTTGTTAGTTTTAATGTGTCTAGAAATTTATACATTTTCTTCTAGATTATCCAATTTATTGGCATATAATTATTCATAGTAATCTCTTATAATCCTTTGTGATACCTGTTGTATTCCCTTGTGATTATCTATTGTTATGGCTCCTCTTTAATTTCTGATTTTATCTGTTTGTCTTCTCTCTTTTTTCCCTAGTTAGACTGTTTGTCAATTTTGTGTATTTTCTAAAAAAAGCTTAGTTTTTTTGATATTTTCTATTCTCTATTTCATTTATTTCTGCTCTGATCTTTATTGTTTTCTTTCTTCTAACTTTTGACTTAGTTTGTTCATCTTTTTCTGGTTCCTTGAGGTGCAATATGAGATTTTTAATTAATTTATTTATTTTTGTCGTTTTTTTGTGACCGGCACTCAGCCAGTGAGTGCACTGGTCATTCCTATATAGGATCCGAACCCGCAGCGGGAGCGTCGCCGCACTCCCAGCACAGCACTCTACAGAGTGCGCCACGGGCTCGGCCCACAATATGAGATTTTTAAATTTAAGATCTTTCTTCTTTTTTGTTATAGATGTTTATTGCTATAAATTTCCCCCTTAACATTGCTATTGTTGCATCCCATAAGTTTTGATATGTTGTGTTTCCATTTCTGTTTATCTCAAGGTATTTTGATTTTCTTTTTGATTTCTTCTGTGAACATTGTTTGTTTAGGAACATGTTGTTTAATTTCCACACATTTATGAGTTTTCCAAGATTTCTCTTGTTATTGATTTCTAGTTTCATGCCCTTGTGATCCAAAAAGATACTTGATATGATTTCAATTCCCTTAAACATGTTAAGATTCAATTTGTAGCTAACATATTCTGGAGAATGTCCCATGTGCATTTGATAGGATTTGTATTCTGCTGCTGTTGGATGAAATGTTCTGTATATGTTTGTTAGGTCTATTTAGTCTAAAATATAATTAAAGTCCAATGTTTCCTTATTATTTTCTGTCTAGATGATCTATTCATTGTTGAAAGTGGGGTATTGGGGTACCTCATTGTTATTGTATTTCAGTCTCTCTCTCCCTTTGAATCACTTAATAATTACTGTATGTATTTAGATGCTCCAATGTTGGGGACATATATATTTATAATTGTTATGTCCTCTTAGCAAATTGACCCATTTATCCTTATATGGTGATCCTCTTTTTCTCTTTTTATGTTTTTTTACTTAAAGTCTATTTTTTTTCTGACATAAGTATAGCTACCCGTGTTTTCTTTTGGTTTTTATTTGTGTGGAATATCACTTTCAGTTTATGTGTGTCCTTACTGGAAAAGTGAATCTCTTGTAGGCAGCATAAATTTGAATCTTGTTAATATATATATATTTTTTTAAAAAAATTTTCAATCCATTTAGTCACTTTATGTCTTTTGATTGGTGAATTCAATTGTTTTACATTCAAGCTAATTATTGATAGGCAAGACCTTACTACTGCCATTTTGTAATTTTTTTCCAGTTGTGTTGTAGGTTTTTTATATTTTTGCTTCCTCTCTTGCTATATGCCTTTGTGGTTTAGTGGTTTTCTGTGCTGGTATAATTTAAATATTTTCATTTTATATTTTGTGCAACTACTGTAGGTTTTGCGTTGTGTTTGTGGTTACCATGAGGCTTACATAAAACATCTCTTCTTTTTTTTTGGTGGCTGGCCAGAACAGAGATGAAAGCCTGGGCCTTGATGTTATCAGCACCACACTTTTAGCCAACTGAGCTAACCGGCCAGCTCATAAAACATCTTATTCTTGTAAGTCTATTTTTTAGCTGACAACAACTTAGCTTTAATCACATGCAAAAACTCTACTCCCACTCCCCCCACCTTTTGTGATTTTGATGTCAGCATTTACATTTTTTAAAATTTGTATTCTTTAACAATTTATTCTAGCTACAGTTGTTTTAAATAGTTTTATTTTTTAACCTTCCTAGTATGGATAAAACTGCTTTATATACTACTCTTCTGGTATTATAGTATTCTGAATATGACCATGTATTACTTATATCATTGATATTTTTAATTTCCTATGTTTTTGTTATTAATTAGTAGTCTTTCATTTCAGCTTAAAGAACTCCCTTTATCATTTTCTGTAAAGCACAACTAGTGGTGATGAACTCCCTTAGCTTATGGTTGTCTAGAAAAATTTTTATTTTTCCTTCATTTCTGAAATGCAGTTTTGCTGGGTAAAGTCATCTTGGATTGCAGTTTTCTTCCTTCAGAACTTTGAATATATTATTTCACTCTCTCCTGACCTGCAAGGATATCTGCTGACAAATTTTCTGATAGCCACATTAATACATTCTTGAATGTGATATATTTATTATCTCTTGCTACTTTTAATATTCTTTCTTTGTTTTGATTTTTGGCAATTTGATTATGGTGTGCCTTTGTGAACTTCTCTTTGTGTTGAATTTCCTCTGAGACTTCTGGGTTTCCTGCACCTAGATGTCTCTTTTCTGTACCCAGATGCACTCTTTTCCCATATTTGAGAAATTTTCAGCCATTGGTCCTTAAATATGCTTTCGGGGCATTTTCTCTTTATTATCCTTGAGTAAAACCTATTACAGGCATACCTGGAAGATATTTTGGGTTTGATTCCAGACCACCGCAATAAATTGAATATTGCAATAAAGTGAGTCACATTAATTCTTTTATTTCTCAGTGCATATAAAGTTAGGTTTACACTATATTGTATTCTATTAAGCATGCAATAGCAAAAAACAATATCCAAGCCTTAATTTAAAAATACTTACTGCTAA
The DNA here is from genome assembly GCF_027409185.1 of Cynocephalus volans. NCBI lineage: Eukaryota > Metazoa > Chordata > Mammalia > Dermoptera > Cynocephalidae > Cynocephalus > Cynocephalus volans. The sequence continues at coordinate 138,418,326 of NC_084465.1, forward strand.
AAAACACTAATGATCATCCGAATTTTCATCGAGTCATAATCTTTTTGTTGGTGAAGGGTCTTGCTAAATGTTAATGGCTACTGACTGATCAGGGTGGTGGTTGCTGAAAGTTGGACTGGCTGTGGAAATTTCTAAAAATATGACAACAGTGAAGTTTGCTGCATGAATTGACTCTTCTTTTCACAAAAAGATTTCTCCGTAGCTTGTATTGCTGCTTGATATCATTGTACCCACAGTAGAACTTCTTTCAAAATTGGAGTTAATACTCTCAAACTGTGCTGCCACTTTATCAACTAAGTTTGTGCAGTATTCTAAATCCTTTGTTGTCATTTTAATAAAGTTCACAGCATCTTCACCAGGAGTAGATTCCATCTCAAGAAACTACTTTCTTTGCTCATCCATAGGAAGCAATTTTGCACCCTTTAAACTTTTATCATGAAATTGCAGCAATTCAGTCACATCTTCAGGCTCCACTTTTAAATTTAGTTCTCTTACTTTTTCCATCATATCTGAAGTTATTTCTTCCACTGAAGTCTCGAACCACTCAAAGTCATCCATGAGAGTTGAAATTAATTTCTTCTCGACTCTTGTTAATTTTAACATTTTGACTTCCTCTATGAGTTACAAATATTTTTAGGATGTCTAGAATGGTGGATGTTTTCCACAAGGTTTCCAGTTGACTTTACCCAGATCATACAGAGATATCCCTATATATGGCAGCTATAGGCCTACAAAATATGTTTCTTAAATGATGAAATTTGAAAATTGAATTTACTCCTTTATGTAATTTTTATTTATGGACTGCAGAATTCGTGTTGAGTTGGCAGGCATGAAAACATGAAAACAACATTAATCATCTCCATCAGATTTTTGGGTAACCATGTGCATTGTCAATGAGCAGTGGTGTGTGTGTGTGTGTGTGTGTGTGTATGTGTGTGTGTGTGTGTGTGTATGTATGTATGTATATATATATAAATTTTATTTTAGTCAATATACAATGTGGTTGATTATTGGCCCGTTACCCCTCCCTCCCAACAACCTCATATCTGTTCGCTTGTTGTATCAAGTTCAAGGAATTGTAATTGCTGTGTCTTCTTCCCTCCCCCCACAGTTTGTGTATTTATTTATTTATTTATTTATAGCTCCCACAAAAAGTGAGAACATGTGATATTTCTCTTTCTGTGCCTGACTCATTTCACTTAACATAATTCTCTCTAGGTCCATCTATATTGTTGCAAATGGCAATGTTTCATTCTTTTTTTCTTTAGAATTTGCTAGTAAAATAATATGTCCAAGTTGCATTAGCAAAAGCAGCCAATATCAGCAAGAAAAAATCTGTAGCAGGGGTAAGTCCTATCAGTGTCCAGACCTATCCACATTCAGGACCTGTCACTTTCCCATCCCCATCAAAACTGACTATCTGGGTGCCAAAAGATATAGTCTTTTTGTTTTGAAGCAGAGTCTCTTCTCTCTCTCTCTCTCTCTCTCTCTCTCTGTGTGTGTGTGTGTGTGTGTGTGTGTGTGTGTGTGCACATGTGCCCAACAGCATCCACCTCTTCTACTGTTGGTAAGCTTCCTACTCCATGCAGTGGAGACCCCTTATCTCATAAGAGTGAGAGACCTTATCTCATAGCAGTGAGGACAGCTCACATGGCTTCTCTGTGCTGGTACTTTGAATGCACCAACTTGTCTGCAGGTTTGAGCTCAGCTTCCCCGCTACTCCTTGACATTGGGCTAGAAGTTGCTGGGCAATCACACAAAGCTAACACAGTTTCTTTTCATAAGGTTCCTGAATGTCATATCCTTTTTTACTCTCTCCCACCCTCCACCCCTGATTTTGCAAGGTTGTGCCCATCTCCCCCTCCTCTTCTTAGACACCTTCCCCTAACCCAGCCTCCCAAGGGTGGGGGTGTCTAACTCCATTGCTGTGTTTTTTCCAATTTGAATCTTGCAGCATTAAGTCTATGCCCTGTATCATTCATACCTTTCTTTAGCTATTCAAGAACCATTTTTTTTTGTCAAAATTGAGCAATGTCTATTTTTCCTTGCATTCCAATTATTATGGTTCTAACTTTTCTCTGTGCAATGACCAGAGAGGTTCTACATACTAGGAGGTGAAGAAAAGAAATACACAGTTAATTAAGATTTCAAGATTTCTCACTGAAGTGATCTATCTCAAAAATTCTGAGAGTGCCAAAGCAGGCTCCTATGATGATGTGCAGGAAAAATGTGATGCCATCTCTAATAAGTTTTTAAAGAAGGGGCAAGAAATGTAGAAGTCAGTATTTATAACACATGGGTGATAATGTGGGTAGGGTGAACAGGAAAATTGAGACCAGAGGGAACTGATTGAAGATGGGCTCTGTATGGCCTGCAAGATCATTAGGTGAGAAAAGTAAAGATCTATGTGTAGCATGTACTTATGCTGCCTAATAAGGTGGCTTGTTTTTCTGGTAGTGAAACTAAACCTGTAAGTTCTTCCAGACATCACAGGCATAACTGGGAGTTCACCAGAATGTACAGGTGAGTAGTTGAACTGGGAAATCACAGCATGGGAATCCTGCCCCTGTGGCTGCATTGGTGGTTAAAAACAGTGAGATTATGAAGAACCATCTCCTTGATTTGACCTTAACATTTTGTTTTGTTTTGTTTTGAAAGCTGGCTGCTTCAGGGATCAGAACCCTTGACCTTAGTGTAACAACACTGTGCTCTAACCAACTAAGCTAACTGGCCAATCGTCATCTCCTTAATTATGAAAGTTGGAATTTAGGTCCTAATTTCTAGGCAAGCTCAGACAAATCCCATTTCTCTTGGGTTAGATAAAATATTCTAATTTAGTTGTAGAAAGGAACAGGTCCTCATTCTTGGCTTCCAGTTTATCAAATGAGCAAAGAGAGTTCTAGTTTCTAGATTCAGAAAGCTTATACAAAAACATATTCACAGAAAACACCTACAATTTTCACTTGATCTTTGCTTCCATGGGTCTTAAAATCTTGAGTCCTATGACCTTTATAATTGTATAATTTCATTCAACAACTTAGGCACACTGAGTAAGGTGTTCCACAAAAAACAGCCAGATATCTTTTATGTTTATTTCATCAGAAAAATTGTGAGTACCATTTTGCAGTAGATCCTTTGGTCTTTTTAGGTGTGTAGTCATTTTCATAGAATTATCATATCATAGAGTGGTAAAGCCTTTTAAAGCTCTTCTAAGTCAATAGTCTCATTTTATAAATGTGAAAGAGGTGACATTCCTAAGCCTGGAGGTCAGTAACCCAAGGATATGCAGCTATTTAATGGAGACTCAAGACTTAAACTGGGATTTCTATCCATACTCTGTTTGAAATACAAGCAACCTCAGGCTCATTAATCTCAGAAGTAACCTTTAGTGATTATAAAATCTGGTTTTCATGCTTTGGACACCATTAGGGGATGTTATAATATATGCAAAAGAAAAGTTCCTAAACAAAATGGCCTATTAGTTATTGATGTCAGAATATGTACATGAATCTTTTCCAAAGTGTTTCCTTTCAATATTAATTGGGTATATGCTATTTTATTTATCTATACCTTATTGCTGACCCAGAGAATTTCAGATTTGTTATATGAGGGTACTTCAAAAAGTTGGTTAAAAGATGTAATTAAAAGATAATACAAATCTTGCCATAAACTTTTTGAAGACGGCTCATATATGAATTGCACAAATTATAGGATATTTATGTTGAGGTAAGTTTGTAAAGGAGGTAACTGTGAGAATGGAATGGACAAGATAAAGTGGATAGCCTACAAGATTTTACAAAGACAAAGGTAAAATAAAACCTGAGCCCGTAGAACTGCGCTCTGGTTTCAATGCTTATGATGAAAGGTCTCTGAGACATGCCTCAGAGTGACTGGAGAATGAAAAACCAGAGGAGGTCGTAGATGGGATTCATGGAGAGGGGAGACAAGAATGATGAAATGATAAAATCAAGAAGGCTTTAAATATTTTAACAAAAAAATACACCTCTATGTATGCAAAGAGTATGAATTAACAAACTCCCTGTCAAAACTTAACAAGATAGATTATGAAAAATGTCCAGTGAGCAGGGGATCACAAATGAACATTACAAGTTCTTCTTTTCACCAATAATAAAATAAGATGAATGCCTATTTAGAGTTTTATTATTAATTTTAGTTAAAATAGACATACTGACAAGGGCTTTTGTTATTTCGGTGATAACTTTTCTCTCTCCTTCAATGCTATTTTTCTTGCAAGAGATCTGGACTTAATCTTGCTCCCAAGGATGAGTTCACAGAGATTTGAATTGGGCATGATGTTGTTTTTCATTTTTGTTGTTGTTAACATGTATGTCTATTAAGTCACTTCTGTTATTTTGAAAACAATCTTCATAAAATACATTTTATGTCGAATAACACTATTAGTAACTTTTCACTTTTGGTAATTGTTGGATGACTTGGATACTGTTGTACACAGTTGTAACATAAACCATTTTCTTTAATATATTTTGATGTCTACAATTGTTTCACAGATATGGAATGTTTTTGTTCAAAATGGGCAATAGAAATTTTTTAAAAAGGTGAACCGTATGTAATGCAGATTGTTCTTTCATCTCTGAGTATGATCCTCTACAAAAGTAGCAGTGCTTCTTGCCTGTGAAAACGTGAGAACAGCAAAAAAGTGCTCCCAGCAAATTCTAAATATTGGCTAGACAGTAAATCTTTCTTCAGAGAAAGACTAAAACTTTACTGGAATTTTATTTTGACCTACTTTATAGGGTTCCTTATCACAATTCCAACAAAAGAAGCCTTATGACAATTAGGGCAAACTTGGGGGGCCATGTACCCTGGTGAGATTTTAGGTCAAAAAATAATTAAGTGTGCCTCTATTAAATGAAATCATACTTCAAAGATACAAAAATTTCTCTAATATTTTGATGAAGGTCATGAAAAAGCAAAATATTAGCTCACTTAAGGCAGGAATTATAGTTCTGTTCCTATAAGACTGGCACTTAGAGTTAATAAATATTAAGTAGACTGACTGATTACTGGTTTACTGACTGAGATTGGAGTAATTGTCAACTGCTTTATTTTCTTTCACCATGGAATGGGTAAAACTACTCAGTCTTGCAAAGCAGTCTGCTCCTGTTTTGTGGCTCACATGTGCAAATTGATATTCTCCCAGGAGGATATTTTGTTTGTACACTCCTTTTAAAGATTTCAAAGACACTTGGCAACATTAAATGGTGAACTGTTTCTTCTACAAACAAAATATCTTCTGAAGTCAATATCTGTACATTGATAAAACTTCTGCCATGCTTGTCATCCCAGGTAACTTTTTCTGTCTGTAAACAAAGATGTTTGTAAATAAACATTATTTCTACATGTGCATTTTGACACTCTAGGCTAGGCTAGGAATCCTGAGAGAAGGCTTGCATTCTGTTGTGAAAGTTATTAGGTTTATGAAGGCAAGGACGTTGAATCTTAGCTTTTAAATAAGTTTCCATCAAAGAAATACGAATAGAATATTACGTTCTCTACTACTCAGAAATAATTGTGACTTTCTAGTGAGCAAGTCTTAAAATGCTTGATTGAATTTGGAAGGGAAATTTACTTATTTGAGAGAAGTTGAAAATCTACTTAGGAAAAAAAAAATGATAGGTGTTTGTTTTTTCATGATTTGTTTATTTACTTAATGGAAAATTTGTCCATGCAAGAGATATAACTTTCTATCCAGGGCCCTGAATTATTCCTTATAGGAACTACAAAAAGCCATTATATCTCCTGGCCAAGATACTACTCTGGATTAGAGAATTATATGTAAACACCTATGCAACATTTATAACACTTGAGTGAATACTTCTGCCACATGGAGTGAATGCTTTGTCAATATTTCTGCAGAAATTATCAGACACCTATAAACAAACACTGGAGATTTCTTTTGAAGGTTACTAATCCTGAGATCATGTTAAAGTCAAAACATGGTTTGGTAATCCTTTTCTTATCAACTGAGATACCATCAATGATTCAATTCTTGCCAGAGAGGTTCTC